>NC_133757.1:16200000-16825000 GCF_036562045.2 Rhinolophus sinicus
CTGGGCTAGATTCTTTCTGCCATTCAAACCCAAGTCTCTTGAATAAAAGTTAAATATCTAAGGCTACCTCTCGTCCCCAGAGCCTCCAGCTATCAGATGAGTCCATTTCAAAGTCCCAGAAGTGAGGAAGGAGGGGAATGGTGGGTGGGGAGGCTTTGCATGATGTTTAGAAGCTGTTGATGGGGCATTTTCAAGAATCTCTTTCCTAGAGTAAAGAGCATAGAGTAAGGTGAAGCATAGCACAAAGAAGCAAATGCAACGTTTTAAAATAGTATGTACCAAGAAAGGCTAATGAGGTTTTACTTCCCCAATTCAAGTTTTGAGGGGTTTTCTTGGGTACATTTGCCTTTCTCCTACCAAATCACTCCTTTTACGTTAGGATTTAGAAACAAGCTCAGTTAGGGTTGAGGAACTCCAGCACAGTTCATCTTCTTGGGGAGAGTTCATCTTCTCCCCAAAAGCCCATAAATGTGACACAGAGCCTGAGTTTTCAGCCTGTGAACACTCCAGCTCCTCTGAATTGTGCAATCACGGGACCATTCAGCCCCGTGCCTTCCAGGGCTCACTAGTTGTCACACCTTCCGTCTACTTAGTTGTGTAGAGTCAAGGTAGAGAAGAACTCCTCTGATTGTATCTCTGGGGGTTTTATTTGCATTCTTCTGGAACATTGGGTACTCAGCAAGGCCTCACACTTCTCATAATTCATCCTCTATTCTCCAGTGAGCCCTGGACAAACATGAGCTACCATTATGCCCTCCTCCTATCTGTGTCGCAATTGCTGTTTGCCTCCCAAACAAAGCAGTAGAGCCCAAGAAGCCTGGTGTGGAAATAAGGGACTCTTCATGCTGAAAAATAAGATGAATGGATGATCATGGATTGAGATGGAGAGCCTGATCTCCAAGCAAGCACAACCAGCGAAGGCTGGAAAGGGGTAGAGGACAGGCTCCAGAGGTCAAAGCCGGGCAGAGGAAAAGGTAGTTAATGAAGGGAACCGATCAAACCTCTATTTACTTTGGACAAAAAGAAATAAAAGTAGTGGAAAATAAGAAGAGAACAGGAGGAAGCCAAGAGAGACATTGCTTTTTATTATTAAATATTTATAATAAAAATGAAGTTAGCCCCATGGAAGGTCTGAGATAGAAGAAGGTCCTGGGAAATGGCCTAGTGAGGCCAACTTGCTCAGAATACAGATGGAAAACTAAGGCCCAGGGAAGAGAAGAGGTCTGGCTCCAGCCACATTACAGACTGCTATAGTACCGCTTCCTACTACTACGTATGTGCAGCTGCCTTCCTTTTCCATATGGTTACCTGGACACATCTTGTCCTTCAGCCTTCCTTCCATTCTCTCTCTCTCTCTGTTTCTCTCTCTCCCCTTCCTCCCTTCCTTCCTCCCTCCCTCCCTTCCTTCCTTTGCAAAAAGGGCAACGTCCAGAAAGAAAAACAAGGACTGACATTTTAAAGCAGCTCTAGGAAATCCCCAAACTCTGCATTTAAAGCAACAAGATTCGCAGCCCTTCAGCACAACTGAGAAAGCCAGCCTTGAAACAGGAACTAGCAGGCAACAAGGCACCCTTCAACAACCGAGAATTCAAAAGAAAGAAAATAACTCCTGAGGGGCAATTTAGTCTTACCACCATTTCTTGTGTTGTGTATGTGTGAGTGCATGTGTGTGTTTTGTTTTTAGAATGTTCTCGTTGAAGGTAATGAATCTAGGCCCATGATTTATTGAGCTTCAAAGGGTGCAAGAATATCCCAAAATTTTATGCTGATTTTAATATGAATATTCATTTTCTGGCACAAGGGGTCTGTAACATTTTTTCATAAGACCCCCCCCCCAAGAGAGTCATGTCCCCCAAAAGATCAAGAACTTCTGGAATACAGCCTGTTATTAAGTTTGGGCTCATCATCAGAGTGGATATTCCACCAGGAAATGCCACCAGATTTGCCTCTGTGTGTCTCACCAGGTACAGAAGTAAAGTGCCTTCAAAGTAACCACAATAGGGAATCAAAACAAAACAAAATTGGTTATACCATGTTTCCCCGGAAATAAGACCTAGCCGGACCATCCGCTCTAATGCGTCTTTTGGAGCAAAAATTAATATAAGACCCGGTATATTAATATTGGTAAAGACCAATGCAATTTAGGGATATTCCAATAGTCAGTCATTCCAGTCAGCTATGGCAGCTTCCATTATGTTGTCCTCAATAGGCCAGAAATATAAGCTGAACCTCTTAATGTTTCCTAAACAAAAGTCATAATTCCATCACCCATAAATTTAACTTTAAAAAACTTTATTTTTCTTCACAGAACAAGAAATTTTGTTATATCAAATGTTGGTGCATAACCGATAACCAACAATAAGCTTAACTAGTGGAGGAAACAGAGAAACCTCAGATACTGAGGTGGATTTCTGGACAGATTTAAAACCTTTAAAGATTGATGGCATAATTGTTCATAAAGTCATTTTTAAATGTAGGGCTTTCCTTTTATTCAACAATTTTCACTTAACAGTTCTTACGTAATGAAATTCAACCAGTCTTTTGCCTGTAAAGTTAAATGAAAGAGAGCAAGTAAAACAGAAAATTTATCTAGTATATAAGGATGTTAAAAATAGTTTTTCTCTGTACTTTCACATACATTTTAATGTCTAAATTTGAAAATTTGCTAAGGACTTTTTCATTTTTGACATTTAAAAATGGTCAAGACAATGAATTTTCTTGAATTACAGATCATAGTAGCTTTATAAATGATCAAGATACGTGTACAAACAAAATTTCAGATGCTCTTGGAAACATTTTAAGATATAGCACACAAGATACGTATTTCTTTTTTGGGTTTGCTTTTCGTCCTGGGACATTAAGAATACTCAATTTATCAGACAGTAAAAATTTAGCCTTTGATAACCATGGCTTGGACATATCACAAAGTGGAATCTTCAAAGGTTTCTTAATAGGTTTTCAGTCCAAATAACTCAGACATCTCTTTTCCTAAGTTGTATAGGTACATTAGTTACTTTTTTCCCAAGTAATTAGTATCTTGCAAAACCATCCCATACAGTGTAATAGGAAAGTAATTTTCCTCAATGCAAAGAAAATAATCAGAATCAAAGTCAAAGCTGTACGTGTTTCAGGACATTCTTGAAAACAGGTTTTGACAGTACGAAGATCCTTTTTAACAATTTTTTCTTCCTTTTTCACAACTGTGCAGGCACTGCCCTATTCTATTCTGCAAAACAAAAACAAAAGTTTTTTTGAAGATCAAGTTTGTCATTAGCACGGGAGTATTTGGAATAAACCCAAGAGACAGTGGAATGTTGGGTCTCTCCTTAAGTAGTTTCTTCGTCTGTTAACTGCATTTATTAATAACTATTGTCTACCAGTCATCTCATCACAGCCTAGTTCGTCCGCCAGACGATTGATAACCATAAGTGAAAAAAAGCTGTTCAATAAAAGCCAACTGATCAGACGGCGTCTTCTCAATGCATCTGAAAACTGCCATCCAGGGCTATTTCCCTTGCTCTGGGTGTTCTCAGAAACATCTTGTGCTTCTTCAAGGACTGCGGATACTCTGTGGCCTGCACCACTCAGCGGAGTTACTCCTCTTCCGGATAGGAGAATTGTAGTCGGTCACCCTCCCAGGCACCAAATTCCTCACCCTCCTCACTCTGAAGCCAGGGTCTGCGATGTGACGGATGTGGCCGTGCTGCTCCGGGGGCCAGGCTGACTAGCAAGGCCTCATCCCCCTTCTGGCTGCGCCATTGGCTGGGCCTTAATCCTGGAGCTGTGGCTGGGCCCCATTGCAGGAGGGGTTCCGGGGTGGCTCCTGGCGCCCGCTGCTGCCGACTTCCATCTGCAGAAGGTCACTCTTGCCAGGCAGCCGCATCCATCCGCAGGTCGTCGCTCTCTTCATACAGCTGGGACAGCACGTTCATTTCCAACATTGTACCTCTTTAATAAACTCTTGAACTTATTTAAGAGAAGAATCACCATGTTTCCCCGAAAATAAGCCCTAGCCAGACAATCAGCTCTAATGCGTCTTTTGGAGCAAAAATTAATATAAGATCCAGTCTTATTTTGCTATAACATAAGACCAGGCCTTATATAATATAACAATATAATATAATATAATATAATATAATATAATATAATATAATATAATATAATATAATATAATATAATATAATATAATATAATATAATATAATATAATAATGCTGGGTCTTACTTTACTGTAAGACCGGGTATAATATAATACTGGGTCTTATATTAATTTTTGTTCCAAAAGACGCATTAGAGCTAATTGTCCGGCTCAGTCTTATTTTTGGGGCAATGTGGCAGTATATCATGCCTGTCAAAATATAGCAGGTCCTCGAATAACATTGTTTCGTTCAATGTCCTTTCATTATAACATTGACCAAAAAAAAATTTGATTCCCACCAGGGCCCCTGTCTGTGTGGTATTCGCACATTCTCCAGATGTCTGTATAGGTTTTCTCTGGGTGCTCTGGTTCCCCCCCTCCCCATATCCCAAAGAAGTGCACGTGAATTGAACTAGTGTATCTAAATTGTCCCAGTGTAAGTGAGTATGGCTGTGTGTGAGTGTGCCCTGCGATGGAAAGGCGGCCTGTCCGGGGTGGATCCCACCTTGCCCTCAGAGCTGCCAGAATAGGCTCCAGCCCCTGGCTACCCTGAACTAGAATACACAGGTTGGAAAAGAATTATCTTGTTTCTGTTAATCTTTCTTAAAACATATGTATAGCTCACATTTATTTCAATATTTAATATTACAAGTATTTGGGGTCTTGATTGAGAAATTTAGTGATGTTTTTGTGACCAGGAATATGATGTAGGAACTTGACTCTTGTTTATATTAATTCGTCCATGATAAAATTGGTTTCATTATATGTTGTTTTGCTAAAGTCACATAACCTATTGACAACGTTAAGTGGGGACTTAACTGTGTGCTCCACAGATGTTCCACCACAAAAGCGTTCTTCCCTGTTGTAGCATCACAATAAACAATGGTGTTTTAAAGGCTCTGAGAAGTCCTGTCATAAGTAAACCCATTTGATTTTCTTTAAGCCAGTATTTGCTCAACTTAATTGACCATGGAACTCTTTTTTACATACTATCTATTAACATCTATGGGCTACACACTGGAAAGCACTAATATAGTAGAATGGGACCCGGGCTAGAAGGCAAGAGGCCTGGATCCCAGTCCTGGCTCTGCTGCTATGTAATTGGGTACATGACCTTAGGCCATTTGAAGGCTCTGAAGTTGTAGAACTTAAGAGGTCTCCCAGATTCTTTCTGGGGCTGTGATCCAACCAATATGATCTCTGGGTTGTCTAATGGCCTAAGACTGCTTATAGCCAATTTCTCTGACTACACATATTTTCATCCAGGAGACAATACGGTACCTGCTACCCTTATAATCCACAGTCTCATAAGAATCCTTTGGAAAGACAAGGTAAATGTCGAGGCACTAGAATAGGATGGAACAAACACCGCAAAATTGGGAAAGCCCAAAGCCATAGACCTTAGTCAACACAAAGGCAGCTGACTGGTGGCCATATGCATTTGAGGGGGCTACACAACCTCTTAGAAGCCAGTCATGTTTTACCAACCATGATCACATGATCTTAAGAGCAAATGCCTCTATTTAAAGGACCAAAGTTATTCCCACAGGCATTATCCTCTGGGAGAATCCCCTCTTTCAGAGAAAAGGAGTGCTGACTCTAGCTCACTTTCAAAGGCATTTGAGTCAGTAACAGCCCCGACAGCAAGCTTTCCCAGGGCACACTAGAGGCCTGGGAACACTTTAAGTACCACTTGTGAACGTCTTGAACTCTTGCACAATCAGTGGGGAAGTAGCCCAGGGTGACGCATTAAGACTACCTGTGCTTTCTGCACCCAAGACACAGGAAGCTCTATAAAAAATTTGCAGGCATAACGTAGGGAAGATGTATAAAAGCAGGGGCCCAGGGCTGCAGGCAGCAAGGCCAGAAATATGCTGGAACTTGTTTCATGGAAGGGCTGTCCCCAGCCACTAGGGTGGCAGTGTATGTGCCCTGATATCCAGGTGGGGCTACATGTCCAGGCAGGCTGTGCTGTATGCAGCTTCTCATTTATGTAAGAAATCTTTCAAAAATAAATCTATCTCATCACCCCCTTGCTCCTTGGTGCCCCATGAAATTTAAACAGTTTAGTAAAGTATTCCCACATCTTCTGAGCTGGGAACACCCTGCCTTGTGTTCGAAAGGCTGGGATCAACAAATGGAGAATGCTACAGCTACATAAAAGAACAAGGAAGATCTCTGTAGACTCCAGCGGAAAAATTATCCAAGACTACATTAAGTACAAAGCGGTGTTAATATATGCCATCTTATGTTATAAGAAAGAGAAAGAAATAAGAATGTTTTTTCAGACTTGTTTACATTTGCATAAAGAAACACTAAAAGGATATACAAGAAACTAATATAACTTTTACATCCATGAGCACAGTAGGGAGGTGGGGTATGCAGTCACCAGGAGAGGGGAAGACTTCTCAGCATATACCTGTTTACAATACTGGCTTTTCTTGTTTTTGTTGGTGTTTTAAGGAGGGCACAGCTCACAGTGGCTCATGCGGGGATCGAACCCGCAACCTTGGTGTTATCAGCACCACGCTCTAACCAAATGAGCTACCCAGCCATCCCATATAATACTCTTATTTTTGAACTTATTAAAATGTATAACCGCCTAGGCTCTGGAATCAGCAGAACTGAATTCAAATACTGGCTCATCTGTTTTCCTAGTTTTGAGCAAGTTACTTCATCTTTGCTGGCCCTCAGTTGCCTCACCTGTACAATCACCTGAATCATTATAGCACCTATTGCATTAAGGCTGTTGTTCAGAAATAATGTTTGTAAAGTGATCAGCAGGATACCTGACATAAGTACCCAACTAATAAAAATACTTTGGCTGCTATTGATACAATTTTTACTTATTGGATTCTGTGATCCTTCAGACTTGGGGAAAACAATATCTCCTGTGAGAAGTTTTCCCTGGTCCAGGGCAGAGTGTAGCATTTTTCTCTCCATTGCTCCCATGATATGCCTGTCTGGCCTCATGCTGGTCTCCCCGGCTCAGATCTTTGTTTTCATATTTGCCCCCCACTAGATTGTGGGCTCCTGAAGAGCAGAAAAACATAAACCAGCCCTGCGTCAGGCATGTTGTAGGTGCTCGTCAATAAATAATTTGGTGAAAGAAGAAAGGAACACATACAATTTTGATTTTCTGTGCAAGAGTTTGTCTGAGGTGTTAGCAGGATTTCGCTTCCTGGTTTAGCCCAGCAGATGCCTGCCTGTCATTCACTGGGTCTGCAGGGAGTTGCTCAGGAGAATAAACCAATAAGCCGGCTTCAGTGCTTGCAGCTGAAGCCTGGCTTTGCAGAGAACATGCCAGGAAAGGGAACTGTGGTAATTTGTAGGGGCCTCAGGAATGGCAGGAAGCTGGAGCTCTCCAGGGACCCCAGGCACGCCAGATCCCAGGCAGAACGTGCAGCATAACACTCCAGCTGTCTCAGGAACACTCTGGCCCAACCGGCTGAGGCAGGGTTGGTATTTTCTGCGTCAGCCCAGGGGCCAGACCCAACCACCCCTGAGTTGTTTCTGTTCTCACTGAGCCTGCTTCCCTGGGGTGAGGACTAGTTCAGAGGAAGAGCTGACAAAAATAAAACCAGAGCGGTGAAGTGCTGCACAGGATGCTGCAGGTTGGAGAGCCAGAACAGAGCAAAGGCACTTGGGTGACACACCACATAAAAAACGCTGCCCGAAGATCAGACCATAGAACAAAACCTGACTATTTGCATTTGGGGGTTTTGTCTTTCAGGAGTCAAGTCAACAATACCTACTTTTGTCAGGCAGATCCGGGTCTAGTGTTGGCCTCTGAAACGTACCAGATGACTGAGTTTAGATAAGTGACCTCCCTGAGCCTTATTTTTCCTTGTCCGGGAGCCTTTGCAAAAAACATATACGCAAGCATTTACATAAGAAATATGTTTTTTTCCTTCCTTCATTATTCAGCACTGTTAAAGAAAAAGCTACAGGCCCAAATGGTGTCTCTTGTGCTAAAGCCCATGATACCAAACCTGCATTTAATACCTGACCTAATTGCTGTTTCAACCTTTCCTAGAAATATAATCAATCAGCCTGGAATTTTCTGGTCAAGCACCATTAAAGTAATCTGCCAAGTGGGCCCTCTGCATCCCACCTCCCACAGAAAGAAGAGGCAATCTGCATGATAAAAAAGCCTTTGCTTTCCCCTTCCCCCCAGAAACGTCTACATCAAAAAACAATCCTTTCTTTTCTTTTTTTAATAGCTCCTTTGCCCCACCCTTCTTCCTATAAAAACCTTCTGTTTTATACAACCCCTCAGAGCACCCTTCTAGTTGGGATTGCTGCCCAATTCAATTCATGAATCACTTAATAAAGCCAAACAGATCTTCAAATTTATTCAGTTGAATTTTGTTTTTTAACAGCAGTATTAAAGGTGAAAGACAAGGCCTCCAGTTAGAAGGTAAATTTTCACTGTAGAGATAACACACAACACACAATAAACACATACTGCAAACACATACATAACATCACATACTACTCATATGTCACATACACATACATAAATACAAACCATACAATATTCTATACACACATATACCATATATACACATAACACATACCACACAACACACAAGTGCACCACACACATATACACCAAACACCACACACACACACACACACACACATGCACGCACGCACGCGCGCGCGCGCTAAATTTAAAACATTAATGAATCAACAACTCTAAATTTCACAGTCCTTCCATTGGCTGCTGCCTAATTGGAAACAGATTTTCTTCCCCCCAACTGTTTCTGGGGCAGAGTTCCTCTAAATATGGGTCTACTCATAGTGATTTCGTTTCCTTTTCTCAGTCAGCAGTCATCTGACACCATTACCCTGTGGTCTCTGTAGCCCTGTCCTTTTACTCATAAATCTGGGCACTGAGAGTGTGTTCACAAAAATTCATAAAGGCCACCACTGAGTGACTGCTGTATGCCTGGAGTACACCAGGGTGTCTGACCCTCATGACACCCAGCAAGATACTCCTAATATCCCCTCACACAACAGAGGGAACTGAGTCTCAGAACAATCAAAAAATGCCCGAGTCCTCATAAACAATAGGGGCAGCATCTAAACCCAAGTGACCTATTAACCTGAGCGGTTTCCAATGCCCACTGCAGTCTGGTAACACAAAACCTGATTCAAGCTATTGCGGAGTTCCTAATCCACTGCTTTGAATACCACCCAGGCTGTTTCTCTCCCAAGTTTTTACTTGGGTTCCTCTTGGCTCAAGTGCCCTCTTTTCCCTTCCACACTCTTCCCTTTCGGGAGCTGCAGGCTTTGCCCTCTTGGAGCAATGCCCTGTGGGCAGGAGGCTGGAGGCCTCTACTTCCTTTACCCCTGTCAGCATGGCCAACACAAACTTTTCACTGGTAAACACTGTGCCTTCTGAAAAAAGCCTTTGTGTGATGTTCTAGTACCCGCCTAATGGGTCTTCTGTGAAAAGACCCAGCTGGGTAGCTGGGCTGCCAGGCCTGGGACAGGCAGAGTTCATCAACAGCTTCTCCAACCACAGAGCTCAGACTGGACTGGAGCCACGTGCCACCTGCCTCGGTGCCTAAACTCTCCCTGGCCTTGGTCAGCCAAAGCCCTTTTTGGGGACAATAAAAGGATAGCAGGATTTTCAGAGGTTGAGGCTTGTGCCCCTATATAATGAAAAGGGTCTGGGAGTCAGGCAGACCCAGGTTTAAACCCCAGCTCTACCACCTTCTACCTGTCTGACTTTACAAAAGCGACTTCTGCTGGCTGAACCTCAGCTCTCTTAGCTATAATGAAACAACATCCATTGTTTCTAGCCCAGTACTTGGGTCTCAGTCTCCCTGTCTCTGAAACGCAAGGGCTGAGGCACATGACCTTGAGGTTTCTGTCTAACATACTCTCGGTGCAGGCTGGGGGGAAGGTGTCCTTTCTGCTCAGGGACAGCGGGATTTGAATGTCTTGTTGCCTCCCTCAAGGTGAACTCTGCCCTGTGGGACAGTTCCTGGTTTAATTCGACAAATGTTATTGAGCACTCCAAAACAACCTGTACTGTTTTAAGGACTCAGAGTTCAAAGATAAGCATAGGACGCACCCTTAAGGAGCTCATAGCCCCATAAAAATAAGTGTTGTATGCCATGGAAAACGATAAGTGTACCAGGAAGGGTACAGATAAAAGACTACGGAAGTTGAGAGCAGAAAGAAGGTGATTCCAGGGTAGGAGGGAAGTAAAGCTGTGCCAAGTCCATGGAGGGTCTTGAAAGATAGCTTGGACTTTATGGGTCCAGATTATTGGAAGCCATTAGAAGCTTCTGAAAGGGCAGTGGGCAGATTGGAGCCACGGCGTCTGTAAACTTTCATCAGTCCTCCACCACCTGGAGCAACCAAACTGTAGAATTTCTAAAAGGGAAAGACTGAGGTTTCACCATGTTTACAAGGCCTTAGTTTCCCAAATAAAATAGTTCAGTGTTTACATGAAGTGTGCAGGGGTCAAAAGCTGCCCTTTGTTCCTGGTCCTCAGTGTTCCCTCGCCCACTGCTCACCATCTCTCTCCTATATGGCCTCTCACCCAGTCATCTCCCTGCATGAAAGGGGTGAGAATGAAGCCTATGGGGCAGGAGGCAGGCCCCCATCCAGCTCAGGGAAATGGTCCTGGCTCAACACACAGAGTGCCCCGGGACCTTTGCTGCTCTGCCAGCTTGCCTTGGCTCAGCTCACAGCCTTCTGGGAAGGCGTCGGCCTGTTGGAGAAAGGATGTGTCAGTGAGTTGCAGTTGGCTTAAATTGCCTGAGATTGTGTGTGTGTGTGTGCATGTGTGCGTGTGTGTGTGTGTGTGTGTTTGTGTTTAGGACTAGGTGTTTTGCAGCTGATTTCAATCTGGGTCAGAATTGTGCAGCCCTCAGCACCTCACTAGCTAGAGAAGATAAGCTTGAACAATGTTTTCCAGGAAGCAGAAGCCATAAACTAGCCCTCTGGATGTAAACATAGCCATAAACTAGCCCTCTGGATGTAAACAGAGCTATTTTTCCATGTTCTAGTTTCTAATGATGAAGAGGCCTGCTTTGTTAGCAGAAGGGATCCAGGTAGATGGTAGATTTGGATAAACCTCCCAGAGAGGCAAGGGTCTACAGATGGCCCATTCTTCTGGCGAGAAACACAGAGGAAGCAATGGTGAATTCTGTCCCAGCCAAGCCCCTGCCATTTGGCTCATCAAAGAAAGCACGTATAAGGTCAAACCTGACAGGGCCATGAAGCTGAGGAAGACACCCAGGGTTTAGTGTTTGTTCTGCCATTCAGCTACCATGTGACCTTGACCAAGTCACCTTGTCTCACTGGCATCCATTTTACTCACCTGTATAATGGGACCAACACTTTCATCAATATGAAACCAGGAAGAAAATCCCCAAAGATTTCTGAGTAATTAAAAGAAATTACCTCTCAGTCTATCTCATATTCTTTACTCAGAGAAAGCCGCTTAGATCTTTTCTTGGAGCCTGTGTTTTCTTAGTTTACGTATAACAAGAATATGCTTAGTTTTCTGGCTTCCTGGCCTACCACAGATGACAAACAATTGATTAGCAAGGAATTGGTCTGCTAGAGGTAGGCCTACTGATGACTGAAACATAAAAGCCAACCAAGAGTGCAAGGAAGGAAAAAGACAAACTGTAGGGCAGAAACAAGATCTTTAAAAGCCATTTGGTACAAGGGCAAACATGCTTACACATGTCAGTGGCTCTGATGGCCATCAGGCCTAGGAGCCTAGTGTGATCATTGATAGGACTTTCCAGGGAAACTTCAAATGACTGCACTCTATATCTACCGTTTGGCAAGGCAGGGCTTTACAGAATATTATTTTAGAAAAGTGCCCTTCTAGATGTTTCAAATAAATAAAGTTTTGGTGTTTACAGGGGGGACTTTCCGATATCCTGAACATACAGGCATCAGAAAAGACATTTATATTTTATGAATGCTCTGGGAGACGCTGTCATAGCTATTCTCTGCATATCAGCATTTGGCCCAAGGATTGAATCAAATAATAGGAATACAGCAGCTACTCTCCAAATGAACCACTGGGACAGTGAGGGGTAATCCCTTGGTCTCAAATTGTTCTTGAAGATTGACCGTTTAGGAATGATCTTGACAAACACATGTTGATGGGTCGGCCTGGAATACACATTTGTGTTGCCTTTACTCATGTTTACGGTGTGAACTTCCCCCAACATGTGTGGCATAACCATTGTGGGAGGAGGGAGAGGGGGTACCAGGAAATATAATTTCTGGCCAGAAGAAATGTCCTTTTCAATGAGTGCAGCTGTTATCTTTATGTCTATGTGAACACTGTGGGCTTTAGAGAAATTTAACCAATTGATCCACACACTTTTGCTGCTGGTCAGGCCCCAGGCTCGATGCACGGGAGGAGGGGCACCCAAGAAGAACAGGGCTGCCCTCAAGAAGCTTACAGTCTCGTTGCTTTTCAAGGATAAGGCTTAGGTCAGATATGAGGTATTGGGTAAATAGCATTCTTTCCAATACTTTTTTCTTTAAATACATTTCAGTGCACAAATGATAGTCATTTATGTAGAAAAACAAGAAAATACCAATGAGAAGACAGAAAAACTAAAAGCATCTGCAATACTATCGTGTAGAAATAACCAATATTAACATTTGTATTAATAACCAGTATGAACAAGTTGTAGAATTGTTTATATAAATGCGTAATTAATAGGATCACACTGCACACTGGCCTTTTTTACTAAAAAAAAAATTATGGGTCCCTTAATGTATTCAGAGTAATGAGAGAAGAAAACCTCAGAAACGCATCCTCTAGGCTGGGAACATAAATTCCTCATTTACTCCAAATAGAAATTCCTGAAATACTAAAGATATGAAGGTAAATAAATGAAGCCATAAAAGTATTATAAGAAAACAGAGTAGACTAATTATGTAATAGCAGGATGGGCAAGATTTCTTAAGCAAGACAGGAAACCCAGAAGCCAGAAAGAAAAAAATAACCGATTTGAATATGAAACGTTTAGAACTACTACATGATAAAAAAGAAAAAAAAGAAAAAATATATATATATATATAGCATAAAGTTTAAAAGTAAATAGCAGACTTAGGTAAAATATTTGCTACATTTGACAGACAGAAGAGCAATATCCCTAGTGTCGAACACAGACCTCAGGCACCCTAGAACCTGCTCCAGATGTCCTCCACCCCCATCCTAAGGTACTTCAAAACACAGTGTCCTTTCTTTCTGCCAACAGATGTCCACGCTTACTGTACAAAGCTGGCCTAGAAGCAAGAGAAACTCAAACATCCAAACTGAAAAATAGGCAAGGAATATAAACAAATCATTCACAGAAGAAAGGCAGATGGCCAATAAACATAAAAAGATGGGCAACTTCACTGCTGTCAGGGAAATGCAGAAATTAAAAAATTAATGGAACCCAGTGCTTGCATGGATACATAGAAATGAGTGTTCTCATATACCATGAGTGCGAGCGTAAATTGGCACAACTTTGGGAGGAAGGTGGTTTGGTAGAATCTAATGAGTGTACTTTAAAGGTGTATAGTTTTTATCCAGCAATTCTACTCTCAGGACTTTCTCCTACAGAAATAATAACATAGCTTCGTAAACATGCATGTCCATTGCAGCAAAGTTTGTAAGAGAAAACAAGGTTTGTAACTGAACCAAGCTAAATACCCATCAGTAGGCTGCATTAATGACCACATATTCATATTAAGGAATACTATGCTGTCGGTAAAAGAGTTTCACATGTGTGGACTTGAAATGATGTGTGAGACATTGCTGAATGAAAATGAATCAAGATGCAGACCAATATTATTTTTTTAATATTTGGTTTGTAAAAATATGCATATATGTACATACATACCTATCTGTGTCAGTATAAACCTAGGGAAAAGTCTGAAAGTATTTGAACCAAAGCATTAATAATGTATTCTGGGGAGGA
Source organism: Rhinolophus sinicus (assembly GCF_036562045.2). Taxonomy (NCBI): domain Eukaryota; kingdom Metazoa; phylum Chordata; class Mammalia; order Chiroptera; family Rhinolophidae; genus Rhinolophus; species Rhinolophus sinicus. The sequence continues at coordinate 16,214,106 of NC_133757.1, forward strand.
GGACTTGGTCAGGAAGAAGACTTTTACTTTTTATTTAAACAGGTGAAATTATTATCTTCTCTGCATACACAAATTTCCTGAGGCTTATAGAAGTTATCACTTGCCAAGGTCAAATGACAGAGATGCTACTGAGTGGCAGAAGCAGGACTCCAGGTAGGTTTACATGGCCCAAAGGCCCATATTCTTTCCACGTTGCCAGACTGCTCCCAGGTGTGGGAATTAGCAAGACTAGGTCACAGAATCCCACCTGCTCTTATCAGGCAGATAGGATTAAGTCCATGACAAACCCCGGAACCATTTCTTGGGTGGTTTCTAGCAGCGTAAGGACAAGGGCTGAGCTACGGGAATGTCCCGAGGAGGCACTCCTCTTCTGACTTTTGACCCAGTTCCTCAGAATTCCATGGGAAGTTCTGGGGGTGGGCATTGTGGCACCCAGATAGCCTCTCTGGGATAATTTTGTCTTGAGAAAAGGTGACAAGTCTAGAGTGGGTTTTGCTACCTGCCAACCTGGACACAGAGGGTGGACCAGACTATCAACCGATGCTGCCTCAGACCAAAGGTGTCACGGCTTCAGCAGCCTGGACACCTCAGTTTCCCCTGTGAACTCCCTAGAGGCTGCAGCCATAAGAAAAGAGAGAGTCCAGATCTAGAGGAAGGAGTGGGTCTGTGTGAATTACTCAGCCCCCTGTGAGGAAGAGGCCTGTGCCCTTGCCGTGCCCCCCTCTGCGTAGAATGTGAAGGAGGGCTTAGCACAGGCAGCTTTGCTCACCTCGTTGTTTTGCATCTGCAGGCGCTACTTTTGGCCAGCTCTCTGGCCTCTTGCCTGAACCAATATGACAGAACAACTCTATCTTGGTTGACTTTCCTGGACTTGGCTTCTCCCCTACTGGTCTCATGGTGCTCGCCTGATCCTGCCTCTTTATACACCCTCCCGGGACTTCTCAGAGGGTTTCTGGGCCACTGTGCCCTGGCCAAGGTGACTCACTGACAAGTTGACACATTTAAATCTCCACAGTTGTTAGGTGTCCTTTGACTCATCATCTTATCATGATGCACACGCAGACTGGTGAACTTCCAGTGGCCTGACTCTGGATTGTAAGCTCCCTGTGGGCAGGGAACATGGCAGCCTTATCTACCAATTGCACACTCAGAGCCTAGTACACGAGAGGCTCCCATTAGGACTTGATGACTAAGTGGATCTACATAAGCTCCTTTCTCCTCTGCCACACGTGACAGCTTAAGTCATTCCAACATAGCAGGTAACCCACTTGCGCAGGGTTATCTACCAATAAAGGGTCAGAAAGTAAACAGTGTAGGTCTTGCAGTCAAGAGACAAAATCGAGGCTATAGCATAGACATTTAAAAAGCAAGGAGAAAACAAATTTCTATGAGATTATTATTGATAACATTCAAAATATAATAACAATACAGTTGTTGTTGTTTTTTAATACAGTTCTCCTAATGAGAATGCAATTCTTTTTTGAAAAATGACATTTTGCTTAATGGGGTTCAAAGTTAATGTCCCCTATATCGAAATCTACTGCAAGTGATTGTTTGTTAATGCTGATCTGTAATAAGATTACATTTTATCTTTGAAAATGAAAGTTGAATTTTATATAATTTTCACATGTCATGCAATATTATTCTTTTAATATTTTTTTTACGAGCAGTATAAAAACCAGCAGGGGACTGGCTTTGACTTCAGGCTATTAATTTAGTACTCCTGCACTTGAGAATAATACAGAAGAAGATATTCACAGTCTCTCTCTCACCTCAGCCCTCCAAACCCTACACTTCCAAAGCCTTCCTCTTTCACTCCCTTTCTTGGTGCACTGTTCTTCTCAAAGATAGACATATAGGCTGAGCCTGGCAACTTCCCGAGAAGGGGGACCAGGAGTGTCGTTATTGCCCAACTGGCCCAGAATTGCAGAGTGGAGTCAGAGCAGCTGTACGCCCTTCCTTTTCCAAGACTGGTGTTAGATGTTTGCCAACCACATGCAAAAACCACTGGGAAGGACTTTCTTGTGCTTCTCCAGCCCAAACCACAGAGAGAAGGGAGGCCGCAGACTGGCTGGGTTAATGGGAAACAGTTGTGCTTGTCCGGCCCTGTACACATAGGGAACACATTTAAATGCCTAAAATCTCATTGCATCCTGAGAAACATGTCATTTGGAAAGGACAACTGACCCCAGCACAGAAGTCAATGCTGGCAAAACAACATTGGTAATGCACTAAAAGGATCTCACTTTTTGTAAATACAGAGAGTACTAAGGAGACCAGGGTTTTGTGAAAGCATCATTCATGCACTGATACATTCATTTATTCAACAAATAATTTTCAAGGGCCTATTATGTGCTAGGCACTGTGTTAGCTCCTGGGTATATCACACAAAATAGAGCTGACAGTTTCTGCTCTTATGGAGTTTACAGTACTGTTCACTGGCATTTGCTAAAGTCCAGTATTTCATGGAATATTAGTAAGTATTCCTTGAATTAAAATGATTACATGGTAAGATAGTTGAGGAAAGAAGAGAGGAAGTCAACCAGATTAGTTTATTACGTGACCTCAGAACCTTTAGTATGCAGATTTCCTTTGAGAATCTCCAAGAGAGAGCTACATAGAATGCAGCCTTCCTAAGATTCAACTATGGCATCTTTTATGTGACTTGCACCTTGTGGTACCAAGGTCACACAGAACATAGTTTGGGAAGCATGGCTCTGAGGACCACAAGGTATGGCCATGTAGGTTGAGCACTGCTAGTGGGACCAGTCACATAGACTACTGTCTTACCCATAATGCCCTGGTTTTATGACTGGTGGACCTGGACTCTGTCATTCCAGGGCCAAGCATGGGCAGCACAGCGTCCACATGGCTATCACTCAGCTACCTGCAGCGTGGCTCGTTCCCATAGAACAGGCCAGAGCCAGCCCTAGCAGCTGGGAAAACTGACCTGGCTGCAGAGGTAGCCTTAGGAAAGGTAGCCGGAACGTCAAAGCACAACATTCATGTGAGTCTCCATGCAGAAAGCAAGCAGCAGAATGAACTTAAAACATACACGTACATGCACACACACACACACACACACACACACACACAAATACAATGCAGTGACATGTAAAAATCTCGGGTTATAAAAGAGACCCTAAAAGCTTCCAGAGGAACAAAAGAATCAGGTCACAAACAAAGGAACAGTTATAAGAATGGCATGCGAGTTCTCAATAGCAACACTAAAAACATGAAGAAAATGCAGCAATGCTTTCAATATTCCGAATGAAAATGATTTTCAGAAATCTCTACCTGGCCAGACTCCCCATCAATTTTGAGAGTAGAAGAAAGGCGTTTCAAGAGTTGCAAAATCTCAAAAATATTACCTCCCATGCTACTCAGGAATTATTTGAATACATGCTCTGCTGAAAACAAAAGTAAATAAACAAATAAAAAGAAAGGTATGGGCACCAGGAAATAGGAGACAAAACAAGGAGAGATCCAAAGGGCACCTTGAATGACGGCAGTGACAGTTTAAGAACAACAGCTATGTGGTAAGTTCAGAGGGCAACTGGTTGAAGAGGACAATCTGGAACGGAATGAAGTAGCAGAAGTGGGGAAAGAGTCCTGTGGTGGGGGAAGCTCCAGGCAAAAAGAGAAAAGAAATAAAAAAGAACCTAAAGATATATCTGACTCTGGGAAATTCTATTTACAAAACTGGGAAGATCTATCCATGGGGTCAAAGGAAAATAACAACAACAACAACAACAACAACAAAAAGAAGTAATAATCAACTAAAAAAATATATAAGGCAATGAATGGGATCCCAGTTTGCTACTTGTCTCAGGAGTTATTCATATCTACTTAGCTACAATAACAAAAACACAAATATCGATTTAGAATGAGAGGGAGGGAGGTTTGGAAGGGGGAGTGTAAGCAAACTAAGACTCTCAGATTCATTACAGGAAGTCCATGGATAATGTCCGAAATCCATTCAAGAATGAGTGTGCTGGGGTGGCCGGTTAGCTCAGATGGTTCGAGTGTGGAACTAATAACCTCAAGGTTGCCGGTTCAGTCCCCTCATTGGCCACTGTGAGCTACACCCTCTTTAAAAACAACAAAAAAAAAGGATGAACGCAGTTTATGCACATTATTTATAAACATGGAAGTAAATATCCAAAGGAATAGCTGAAACAGTGGGGAGTGGTTGGGGACTGACTGGAAGTTATGGGGGTGTAAGCATGAGAGCACAGGGAACTATCATTGCTGTTATAAACCTTTTAGCACTATTTGCTTTGATTTTTCAAATGGATGGTAGACTGTTAAGCAGGTTGTCACTGGCTAAGCGGCTCATACCATTCGTCAGTCTCAAAGCTTGCCCAATTAGAAGTTCATGGATGAATGAAGTGACAAATCATACCTGTTCTGGACTTTTGGGTTTCCTAGGGAAGAGAACAAACTGTGAATGTCAAACCTGAGAATAAACCAGTGAAGTAGGAATATTTCTGTGAGCCCCCAAATGACGGAAATGATGTTGGATCTGCCGGCAGTTTCTGGTTGTGGGCCGAGATCGTGTCTCGTGAGACCAAAGAATGGAAACACGGACCCAGGAGAGGCAAAGAGTTTTAAAAAGAGGATAGTTTATTGAAAGCAAAGGGTCAGAGCTCCTGAGCAGGAGGGGGTCCCGAATGGGGGTGGCCCATGACAGGCAAAAGTTCTTACTTTTATATCTTCCCTTGCCTGTTTGGGGAAGGGGGCTGGAGCCTTCTAATTGAATTCATCTATTAGGTGTGTCCTGTTTGCTCATCCTGAAGGGATTAATGAACCAATCCATTCCTATCTATCAGCTCTGCTCCTTTGTCTAGAAGGGATTTGAGATTATTAACCTCAAGGCATGTTCTCATGCCTATGTCTGGGAATGAAGGAGACATTCCAGGACCTGGAGTTTCAGGATATGGCTGCTTTTCTGTTTATTCCATCAGGGACCCCCCTGTCTACCTAGCAATCATACTAACAAACCTGGCTCCTCAGGACTTACTGCCTCTAGGTGCTATCCATGGACCAGAAGTACAGGCATCACCTGGGAACTTGTTAAAAATGAACAATCTCAGGTACCACCCCAGACCTAGTGCATTTAAAAAGATCCTTAGGTGATTCACATGTACATTATAGTTTGTAGTGGGATGGTGGAAAGGTGACAGGATAAATAGGGTGGAGGGTGGGGGTTCCTGTTGCCCATGACATTGTTTATAGGCCCATGATAAAGTCAGTGGTAATGGGTTAAGAGGATAATTTGGGGTTTTAAAGGTCTCCAGGCATTAGAGGTCCTAATCCACATTATCATAATCCCATATTGAAATAAAAAAAACACATATCAACATATAAGATGAGTTGAATTATAGGAGACTAATCTACACGTCACATTTTGTAGGCATTTAAAAATTAAACATTTATCAATGGAAATAAACAAAAAGTACAATGTCCAGGGGGTGTTTTGTTGAGGCGTTAGCCAAGGACAGAGAGACCTGAGCCAGCCCAGCAGGCCGACGAGGCTATTGGTCAGTACCCTCGGTGACAGCCCAGCTCAATCTGGCTGAAGCAAAGAAAATAGTTTATTGCCTTTCATAACTGGAAAGTCTTCTTCAGGGTTGAAGACATGCCACAGCTAGGAATTCGGTCCAAATATTTGTATTTATCTGGACTCTGACTCTCTGTTTCTCAGTTCTGCTTGGTTTCCTTTTCAGGTAGTTTCTGGCCACATAATGACGAAAGGACAGCTGGCTACCTAAGCTTCTAAGCAGTCGTTCTCTAATAACTCTTAAAACTAACTGAGGACCCCAAAGAACTTTTGTTTAATATTTATGGTAGAAAAAATAAAACTGAGAAATTTTTTTAAAAAGTGTAGTTCATTTAAAATAATAAACCTATTGCATGTTAACATAAATAACATATTTCTATGAGAAAATGATGTTTTCCAAAAAGAGTATTTACTAGGAAGAGTGTCATTGCTTTTACATTTTTGCAAATCTCTTTAATCTTAGGCTTAATAGAAGATAGCTGGATTTTTGTATCCACTTCTGATTTGTTTGTTGCAATATGCTATTTTGGTTGAAGTAAATGAAGAAAATCTGGCCTCACAAAGATATGTAGGTAGAAAAAGGAGACATGTTTTAATAATTCTTTGTGGTTATGCTTCTCTGATACTACACCAAAATTTAAAAATGGTAGTTTCTTAAATGGTAGTTGCAACGTGGAACCGGAAACCTTATCAATGAATTTTTCATAATCTGTTACAATAAAATTCACTGATCTGTCCTGCACTTTGAATGGATCTTTTATCCATGTGCGATTTTAAAAGAGCTTGGATTGGTCATTTGAAAAGTATTGGTTCACTGAGTTTTGCATATCTTCCAATGTTGACCCATTTCATTATACAATATCCCCACATCACATTCTTTAATATCACCAACCTCATGAGAAAAGTCTAAGCATTGGGAAGCTGTTAAGCTCATGGTAGAGAATACAAGACTTCAAAAGTCCAATTTTTGCTTCAAAGCTCTAATTTTATCATCGACAATAAAACCATCATTTGTTTGCCTTCAAGGGGCAAGTTCACTTCATTCATTTTTGAGGAAATAGCTGCCAAATACCAAGTCCGAATAACCACAGTTTGCCAGTTATTCTTTTCAGCCCAAAGGGTATTCCATGAAAAACAGTGGCCAGCTCAGCTCATGGCTCAAGCAATCACATGAATGCTTTTCTTGAGACAATTGTTGTATTTTGTAATGCAGTAGAAGTGTTTTACGTACATACAGAACCTCCCAGAGACAGATGCCAAGACAAGATTAGATGTGAATGGTGGGGAAAACACCCGCGAAGGAAAAAAGGGAAGGAGCCCTGGAAGGGAAGGGGATCCTTTAGACCACGATGCTGACCTCACCCAGAAGAGGAAGGTAGGAAAGGAAAGAGGGTCAGGTAGGAAAAGTCCTGGACTGCAATATAGATCAATAAAGGTTCAGCCAGGCCAGTGAGAGGTCCTCAAGCCACAGTCACCCAGGGCAGAAGTCCCAGGTCTCCCAGCAATGAACCTGCATTAATGCTCCCACTGTGCTCACTCATTGGCTGATGAGAGCAGACAGAGGGAAGCAGGGCCTTGGCACAATGTGCTGGGGGATCCAGAGGACAGCAGATGCTTCCCCAGCAGGATCTGAGCAGCACATTTTCATGGCCACCTCATGCCTTGTGGTACCTGCCATTTCATCACATCACAATAGTGTAAGGTTGTATACGCAAGGGTTGAGGTTTAATAATCATTTTTACTCCTCCATCAAGAGATCTCTTAAGTGAAATTAGCTATTTTTTTTTCCTGCAAGTGTGTGACAGTGAAGAATACAATGATTACAAGTGTAATTTGGTGCCACTGTCTTGATTCATTCACTTCCCAAAGTCTAAGCATTGGGAAGCTGTTAAGCTCATGGTAGAGAATACAAGACTTCAAAAGTCCAATTTTTGCTTCAAAGCTCTAATTTTATCAAGGTGCCAGTAATTTTACCCACCGTTGCTTTTGTACGAACAGTGCAAATTGTCAACACAGTGAAAAAAGGCATGTGAAATCTCAACATTATACAAAATTTTGACTGCGTGGGTCCCCTGAAAAGTTCTCAGGGACCCCCAAGAATCCACAGACTACACTTGGAGAAACACTGGCTTATGGCTAGCAACCCCAGAGCTAGAGTACGTGGTGTGGTTTTGTTTTGTTTAGTTTTGCGGGGGTATGGTTCTGGCAAAAGTTACAGGGAAGACTTTGATGGGTCCTATTAGGGTCCTATTCCTCTCCCAGAATCTCTCACAGTGAAGAGGAGGATGAGGTGCTCCGATGGATCAGGCCTGGATCATGTGACCATCTCTCTGAGAAGGATGGGGCAGATCAGCCCTTCCAAATCACAGAGAATGGGTTCCCATTAGAAGAAGCGGTGTTCTTACAGGAAGACGAGGGAAGGGACACTGCACGGGCCAAAAAACTCTATTGTACCATTCAATGGGGTAAGAGAAGTTGACAATAATGTCTGGGCTACAGGACCCGGCCTGTTCCCGAGGGAGGCTGAGGCCAGCGTCAGGCAGGAGAATGTATCAAAGCTGAAGAGGAGAAGGTTCCCAGGCAGGAGCCCAGCCCCCGTGGACATCGGGTCCTGCAGCCAGTTTGGCGGCACATTAATTCAGCCCAGCAGGCAGAACTAGGCAACCAGATCCCAGGTTTGGTTAAAAGGTGTGTGTTTATAGAGGTGGGTGTTTTGCTCTGTGACCATGTATATGTTTCTTATCTTGGTCAGACTTGACTCAGGAATTGGAACCCAGTGGGCCCTCAGGGTGAGCAGTGGGGCCAGGCAGGATTCAGATGTCAGAAGCTGGGGTCAGAGAACAACTGTCGGGGCTATCCATACGTCAACGAAAACCACGCCACACAGTACTCACTCAACTGTAATTCTAGCTGTCTAGACATTTTCCCATTTACTGTTTAATATTCTGCACCTTCTACTTATCCTCGCAATTGCTGAAGCACTTAACTCATCAAATCTATCAGGATAACAGATGATCAATTCAACTACTCAACTCTGGTGACCAACTCTTCCTTCTTGAGATTCCCTCTTTCTTGGGTCCCCTTAAAGTCATAATTTCTCAGGTTTCCTCCTCATTCTCTGGCTGCCTTTTCTCAGACGCCTTTGCACACCCCATACATGACGGTGGTCTTTGGGGTCTCTGCCATAAAACCTTTCTTCTCTGGAGGCAACCTGACCTGTTCCCAGACTCTCGACGAGCACCATGTTTCTTTCTTTAAACCACTGTCAAACCTTCCCCTCCCCCTCCGGCATGCACAAACACATTCTTTGTGTGTGAGGTCCCCACCCATACTTTCCTCAAGAGCTCAGGATAATCAGAGCAATTGGGATGCTACTGGCACCAAGGCCATCATAAACCCACACATCCACAGGAGGACTGAAATTGGGTCATCTTTCTGCATGCCTATCTGTCTATCTATCTTTCAGACTGTCACTTATGTGAAAACATTTATAAAGACATTTATTTGGAGAGGGCCTGATGGCAGCTTCTGAAATCAGGCTGCATCTAACAAGTGGTTTGATAAGAATACATTGTGTAAGGATTTAAATGAGCAGTGTCTTTTTTTCCTAGTTGTACAAAAAAATAAAGATGAATTTATAATCAATGCTGTCTTAGATTAGGTAAAAATTATTATTTTGGTCTCTCAAATAACACTGAAATCAAATTTGTAGTCCATAGCAATGTAACCTTACATCCCCGCTTCTATTTCTTTTGGTTTCCAACTCTCTAATACCCTATAGTTTCCCAGAAGCCCACACCACCCTCCTTGGGAACTCTCTACTCTTCACCAAACCACAACAAACCTTCCCTGACACCTCCTCCAAAGAGAATGCACTCGCTTCCTCTCCCTCCTACTGTCCCTTGCTCCCTCCCTCTTCTCTCTGGGAGTCAATCTCAGCCATCTTCCAAAGACATCTCTCCAGCCTCAATCCTCTGGTTCTTCCCCATCCCTGCAGATTGACCTGTTCAACCCAATGAGAGGGAGGGGCAAAGGCTTGGCGGTTAGGGTTTTCTTCAGTGAGCGAGGGGGAAGTGCCAGAGGCTTTGAATAATCCCACAGGAATAATTCTTGGGCCAGGAGCAAGAGAACAGGCAGAGGGCAGTGTCGATTGAAACAGAAGTGGGTGCACCGTGATGGGGCAGGACTGGAGTGTCACCTATGGTGGGGACATCATGGGAAGGCTTAGATTTTAAAACCTTCAACTGTGACCCCTGCTCTCCAGAAGCTTCACATACATGTACACACACAAGCATGCACGCATACATGCATGCACACAGGCATAAACATGGGTACACATGCACGTACATTTAAACAACAGGCGAAGGCCTTTCTGTCCTACCTCACGTTGCCCCAGGAGGGAGGCAGGTGGGGTCAGGATGATTGCCTGTTTTGCTGGGAGGAAAAGGCCCAGCAGGGAGGTGAGGCTGGTTGGCTTGAGGCCAGGGCACCACAGGAGCTGGAAACCCCACCCATCCCTACTCTGCCCAAATGAAAACTAACCACCAGCTGGACAACAAGTTAAAAGAGTGGTCGGCACTGGGTGTGAGAGGCCTCTTAGCTCTGGGGAGACGTGGAGCTGGAAGGAGAAAGTGGATGGGAAGGTGGCCTCTGGGGAGGGGACCCAGCTTCCCTGGGACCTTGTTAAAAATAAGGAAAAAACTAGAAGAATCAGTCTGCAGAGAGGGGAGGGAATGAGGAAGCCAGTTTAGCCATCTAGCCGAGTCATGGTGTTTGGGCCCTCAGCTTCCAAGTTGTCCAGCAGCCTGAGTCTTAGGATTCTTGGGACTGGAGAAGGGCTATTGGGAGAATTTCGGAGGCCTCTGGTGATGAAGACGGAATGCAGCCAGGCTGACTAACCCACCTCTCTGAGCTGAATGCTGCTCCGGGGCCAGGATCAGAGAAGAAGCTGGTACTGGGCCTGCTAAGTGTGCCCTGCCTTTTGCAGAGCACTGGACAATGAGAATGTCAATAAAAAAGAGGAGAGGCCAGCTTCAGGAAGAACTCACAGTGGAGTTGAGAAAATTGAGATCAACACAGATGGAGCCCAAGTCTAATCTGACCTGCAAATCCCTCTGCAGGGCAGAGCCACCAAGACTGGCTGGACCAAGGCCTGCTCAGAGCCTATGGGAAAAGTCAGCGGGGCTTTATTTAGGAGATGGACTGGAAGGACCTTGGGTAGGTGGGAAGGATCCCTGAGACTCTTAAGAGGCTATTTCCCCCAGGGCTTTGGGAGCTGGGCCCATGCAGAGCTGCTCTTGCTCTCTGGTGATTCCTGGCTACAGTGCATGTGTGTGGCTGGGAACAGGTCAGGTTTAATTATTAATCATCTGGCCAGCCTAATCAACCTAAATCCAGGTCTTTCTCTTCCAGGGCTGTGAAATGCCCACTCACTGGCCCAAGCCCTCAGTGCTGGCTCGACACTAGGAGGCAAGGGTATCAGGTGCTCCCTGCAGCCCCTGAGTCTTCAGGAGGCATTGGTTAGGTGTGGGCACCAGGCAGGCAGGGTGGTTTCCAAGGGGAATGAAGGCTATCCACCCAGTGTTTACACAACTGTCATAAACTGTGCTTTGTTCCCACCTCTACTTGGGAAGGTCCTTGAGAACTGGGTGGGCCTGGCTAGGTGGGGAAGCAGAGTGAGGACAGACAGGTTTGGACAGGGGATGGCCCTGAGGACACAGAGACATGAGGCTGGCATAGGAAGCCCCGCTCTGTGGCTGCAGAAAAATCTGACTGTTGAAAGGCCGAGCTTTGGGCAACACAGGCAGGGCTTGTGGCACCAACTGTCAGAACTGCCTCCCAGTCCTGGGTGGGACAGCACCCAGGAGGGAAGGATAAACAGGGCAAGGGTGGGGCATAAGGGCAGGAGTTCCCTGGCACCAATCCAAGGACACACCCTGCTCCTCTAGCCAGCGGGTGGCTGGGCCCAGAGACCTGGGGCTGAGGCCTTTGTCACTCCAGCCAGTCCCAGGGATGAGCAAGGGAGCTGCCTGTCCTTCAACTGACAGTCATTGTACTTGCTCTGCGGTGGGCACAGGGCAGCACGCTCCCTGCCCTCTTAGGCTCAGTGGCTAATGCAGAGACAAAACTACAAACAGATCACAAGGCAACTGATAAGGGCTGTAAAAGATAAACCTGTGTGTGTGTGTACAGGCTGCAGGGCTGTGTCCTGGGACACAGTGCGGGAGCAGTAACACCTGCAGGAACGTCAAGGACAGCTTCACAAAGAAGGTAACACTTACCTAGAATGTTAAAGAAAGTCAAGGTTTCCAAGTAGAGAGATGGGAAGGGCGTTCCAGGCAGGGAGAAGGCCACGTGGAAAGCAAGGAACTGAGAAGAGGCCTGTTTGGGGATGCATGAGTCATGGCACATGGCTGAACCACAAATGGGGGGTATGGGATGAGAAGGCAGGTGGAGATGGGGCAGGTGGTAAGTAGACTCAGCTGATGCGAAGCTAAGTCATATGAGACGCAGGACCCCAGAGACCAGGATGGCACCCGAGAAAGCCTGCCCCACGGACGCACCCGTGTTTGCTCCTGGGATGGACGTGTCCCCCTCACTTGGTGGATTGCCCTGGCTGAGGGTGGGGGGATGGAACAGAACCATACCTCCTGGCAGGCCTGTAGCAGAAGCACTGGGGCTACAGGATGTGCAGGGACAGAAACGACCACCCCCCCTTGTGAGCAAGTCCCTGCTCACATCTCCCTTTCGCTCCAACAACCTCAAGCAAGCACGAGACACACACCAATCACGCCGATGAGAAGACCGAGGTGGCGGGTAGACATTTGCCCAAGCCTGAGTAAGTTCACTGTGGATTTCACGCAGGGACGCAAGACTCCTCATTCCCAGCACGGAGACCTTCCCCTGAGCCAGAAAGTTCTCCCCCTCCTGGCCATGCAGACAGTGAGGTTGAGGGCTCTCATTGGCAAACGGGCGGGTGGGGCTCTCTGTTCCCCTCTTCCCCAGGGCCAGTCCTTATCAGACAAGTTTGAGGTGCTTCCCATGCTCAGCCTGCAGGAGTCAGCACTTCTCAGTCAGGTTGGGTTCCTTCCTGGCTGTGGTCAGCCCATTGGGGAACCCCAAAAAGCACATTCCCATGAAATTTTTCCCAGAACCAGACTGGCAGGGGACCCACCCAATGATCTGCTGTCAGGTGGCTATGCGAGGCAGTCAGATAACAGTGATGACAACAGTCTCCTCTTTGTCCAGGGACATGGCCGCCTGAAGCTCAGCCAAGTCACAGGAGAAATTGAAAAACAGTTTGGGAATAAACAAAACAAAAACCAAACCCCACAATCTCAAGCCAGCACTCTGGCTCAGGTGGGCTAGGCAGGCATGAGCAAAGGTCAGGCCATGGGACAGTGGGAGATGTCACCCCGAGATCAGGAACCACTTCACACAGACTAGGAACCTCCCTACTGTCCCCTCCAGAGGGGCTTCCACTGTGATCTTCTCCAATGTTGGGCTGCCAGCTACCTAAGGATTTTCTTTAAGCCTCTCAATGCCTCTGCCCACTCCATGTATAGTCCCACAGGAGAATTCTTCTAGAATACAGAGTAGAACAGAATAATTTCCCCAGATAAACTAGAATGCTCTCACTAGAATGTTCTAACAAGGGGAGCCAAGTAATGGAGCATGTTTGCTCTTTTTGCCTTGTCTCCCAGGAGGCTCCCCGTCACATGTCAAGCTTAGTCACCCCATTCCACCAGCCCTTACCACTCACATACTTGCCACCCCTAACCTTTCCTCAGCCCTCACTTAAATTTTTATGTTGGATTCAACTTGTCACACATGGCCTGTGTTGCATATCATCTCAATTCCTCGTTGGAAAGAGGTGGCAGGTAAATAAACAATGAAGTTTCACTCAGGAAGGAGAGGTTAAAAGTGCAAAGTCTGGCCAGCATTCTGGGGCCATGGGAAATCCCCTTTTGATCATGCCCTTTTACCCCCAAATTACCCGAGAACCGAGAGCAGGGCATTTTCCTTCCCGCCCCGAAGCAGGAGGAGGTTGAACAACCCCCAACCCCAGGCCCTCCTCCCTCTCTTACCCCCTGGTTCCAGCTCTGCCAGCAAAGTCTCCTGAGTGAGAAGGAAGAAGCGGTTTCTTTGGCGCTTCAGCCTTCCTTGTTGTTTTCCTGGCAGTGTGGTTGGTGGAGGCCCTTCTTTAGCTACTTTCTAAGGACGGGAGGTGTTGAGGACACCTGTTTCGGGAATTTAGCCATCAGGATGTCAATCATAAGCCCCTGAGTCTATCTAAATTAGGCTCTCTGACCTCCTGAGCCGGCCGCTCCTGGAGGACCCGGTGTGCGGAGGTTTTAGGGAGATGGAGGCACAAGAGCAGACCCCAGTGCTGAGACAGGCGGTGATTAGTGTTCAAAGTGTGGTTTGAGTCACGTGAACCTGGGTTTGAACTCCAACTCTGCCACTTACTGGTTGTCTGACCTTTAAGTGGTTGGGCAAACCACTTTGGGCCTCTGAGCCTCCCTTTCCCCATCCACAAAGCGGGAGAAGACAGTCCGTCTCTCCGCGTTGTGAAGAGGCTGAGAGACAATGTCCCTACACACTGAGTGTGGTGTGCAGACGGGCTCAGTAATCCACATGGCCTGATACTGGTATTAGTGTTGGCTCGTGGAGGGCAGGAGAGAAGGTGTGTGTGAGTGCCAAGGACCCTCGCTGGCAGCGACAGGGCCCTGGGGCGTGCCTGCTTCCTGTGACGCCAGTCCCCCCAAAAGGCCCGCTGACTATGCCCAGCCCTCTGCCCTGAGGGGCAGGGCTATGCAACAGATCTCAAGGAGTCTTCTTAATAAACCCAGTGCTTTCAGCCATTAACGAGACTAGAGACCACTAGAAAACTGACTTTTGCCCAAGCTCAGTAAGTAGGAAGCCAGCTAAAAAAATCCCGACACGTGCCCCAAAACCAGTTTCATGATGACTCCCTCACACCACCAGCTCCCACCGTCTCCCTCTGCAATGGTCAGAACAGTCTCCTCTTCTCTGGCTCCCATCTGCAAACCTCTTTCACGTAGGAGTTTCTCCTACCTTGAATGGTTTCCATTTATATCTCTCCTGCTCTTCCCTGCCCCACAAAATAAATAACCCTTCTATTCCAGGAGCTGCTGGGCAAGTCCCTGGTTGACATCCTGGGCAGTGCTTTTCAGTGTGAACAGTGGACTCCACCTGCACTGAGTTGCCCACGAGGCTTGCTAAAATGGAAGTGCCTGGCCCTCCCCATGACCTAGTAGTGAGACAGAAACTCCATGGAGGGGGCCAGGAATCTCCTTCTAACAAGCTCCCCAGGTGATTCTGATACGCACAAAAATCAACGATTTGTCTTGAGTCCTTGCTCAGTGCTGAAGTCCATCTAGGGCTAGGCCTGGAAAACTCATGAAATAATCTAATTGAAAGAACCTAAACTCCCCGTATATCTCCAGCAGGAGCACCCACGAGATCTGGATTCTAGTCTTGACCTTACACTATAATAATAAGCTGTGTTGCCTTAGGCAAGTCACTTCCCCTTTCTGGGCCTCAGTTTTCCCACCTGCAAATATAAGGGCTAGGGCTTGGGTGGGTCTCTGGGGCCATCCTACTCTAACATGCTTGGAAATCCACTTGGGACAGGCTCTGTAGGGCCAGGATGGTGGGAAAGAAGAATGGGGAGCTGCTGGGGTTGAGCCCAGACGTCCCACTCTGCCTGGGTAGACAGCTGGTAATTGCTACTAATGTTCAGAGGGCACAGAGGTCCCAGTCCAGACTGGGCCACGGTCAGTATCCAAGCAGCCTGGCCTAGTGAGGGCCTGTGAGCAGCCAACACCAGTGTGTAGGCCAGGGGCAGTCTGGGGCTGATCCCTGGGGAGAGGAGTAAGCACGGAGTGGATTTGATGTCAGGGCTCCAGCCTGGTAGACTGGCTCAGAACCAGGTTCTAGGGCCCACAGGAATATTGGACAGCAAATGGGAACATCCAGGCATAGGGGGCGGCAGGGGGGCGGGGCTGCAACTTGGAGGGGGCTGCCTGCAGGATACCTCCTTTGCACAACTCCAGGGGGTGCCATCTTACAATGTGCACGGTGCCCCCTAGAGTTGTACCACATAAAGTGACATGCTGGGACTAGGAACCGGGGCACCCCCAGGCATCCTGGCTCCTGAACATGGGGCAGAAGGAAGAGCTCCAGGCCCATCCACTACTTTGGCCAGCTGGGGAGCTGCCAGCAATTACAAGGTTTCTCCACCCTCCTGGTTGGGAACTGGAGGCCTGAGCTCAGGAGGCTGGGGGTGGGGCAGGGAGAGCAGCAACAGGCTCAACAGGAACTTTCCTTAGATCTACCAAGTGCTCCCACTAATTACAGGCGGTCCCACTCACTTTGCTCTCTGGAGCCAGACTGACAAGCCCCTTCCCCGTTGACTCAGGAGCACTGCCAAGAGGAGGGATGGGCCCAGAGAAGGTTCTAAGCCATGGACAGGTCTGGCCAACAGGGTCCAGGAGACTGGCATTGTTTTGCTAAAAGAAATAGTTGGGAAAGAACTTAAGACCCACTGAAATTTGGAGGGTTGTGTTCCATACACAGATTCTAATGGCAAACTAGATTCTGTGCCATCCAGCAAAGCAGTGTTTTCATCAGCGATGAACTTAACCTGGAACCACCTGGGAGGGGATTACTACCATCGTTCCCCTTTACACCCAAGGAAGCCGGACTTAGGAAGTCACAGGGCTAACAAGTGCCCAGATGAAGCCCCCACTACCCCACAGGGTATAGAACCACCAGAAATGGCCTGACTGGTGCAGGACAATAAGCTCAACCCCTAGAAGACTGGTGCGCACTGGGGAGCAGGGCTAGGGGCTTATAAGAGGTCGAGAGATTTTTCTATCTAATCCGCCAAAAGGGACAGCAGCTCCCCCCTTTCCCAGACTCAGCCCTTCCTGAGGCTCACCCTGAGAATCTCCAATTTGCCCAGAGCCCCAAGTGGAAGCTGTTGTGTCCTCTCTTTTCAACTCTTTTGAAACATCCTAGATTCAGAGAGGGACCAAATCCCAGCCTCTGTGTTCCGTGAGCTTCCCCACCCCCCCGCCAAACTCCAAGGGGTCCCTCCCAGCATGACAGATGGCTACTCACTCACAAGCTTTCACATTCTCTTTATTAAAAATCTTTTTTTTTTTCCTTCTGTAAAAACACTTACGCTCAGGAAAAGTGGTGACGATTTATGGGATACTCAACAAATTCCAATACTTTACAGGTTCAAGTGTAAATTAACTAGTGTTTTTCTTTTTCTCGTAAGCTCAAAAAACAAACTCTGGTCCAGTTCAAGTATAATCTAACAGATCACAGGCTCGGACTATCCAAGAAAGGGAAACCCTGATCGTAATGGCTGCTGCTCACTAACATTAAATGTACCGAATTCCTTGGGAGTATTGTCTGGATATACTTGTATTACAGGTGTTTACAATGAAAATTACATAGGCCTTTTGTTATATTAACCCAGGGTACAAAGGAATCTGTTGCTCAAGGTAGCAGCGGCTCTCGAACAACCTTTTTGGGGAGACACTTTGAAATGGTTGACAAACACTGAAGAAAAGCTTTAAAAAATAAATCAATATTTTCTGGTTGCCTTTAATACTGCAGTGTGTATGACACACGTAGGAATAAAAAGAGCAAATTATAGAATGGGTAAAGGACCATGCCAATGGAACTGTATAAAAATAAATAAAAATAAATATATATATACACACAAATATAGATTCTTAGACGATTTTGAAACCGAAGGTTCTGACTGAATACAGAGCACGCCTCTCCTCTCTCCCTCCCAGTGACTCTGACCAGCTTTCCTATCAGCAAGGGAGCCTTTACATTACTCAGGAATGAGGCTGTTTCCACAGCCATCCAGGTTTCCATAGAAACGCCACTGAGGGGAAGAGCTGGTGGGGTCAGCTTCCACTTTGCTGGGAGAAAAGACTGCTAGACTCTTTGAAAATGCACAGTTCCAGCCTCTGACGGAGGTGGTAGACTTTCCCCAGCAAGGTTTGGCAAGAAGGCCAGAGATCCAGCCCTCTGGCGGGAACTTCACTCTGGTGGGAAGACAGACACACAGGGCCAAAGGTTTTCCTAGACACGGAAGAGACTGGTTTCCAGAATGCCAGGTAAAAACCTGTGGAGGCAGCCAGGGAACCAGGTCTGGGCTGAGCCACCATCTTCATACCCTACTCTGAAACACCAACCTTTCTGAGGGCCCCAGGTGGCCCGGTGCCAAGTTCAGGTTTCCTGTTCCTACAGCCTCTTCTCATTAAACTGTCCAAGCCGGTCTGTTTCCTCTGGTGCCTTAACTCTTCTCTGTCACAGGCTCTCAACAAGTGTCTCCTTGCCGGTGACCATTTGCCCCAAGGTTCACATAGGATCGTTTCATTACATTCTACATCTCTTTCCTTTTTGTGTCTCAGTTTCCACATTGATAAAATGTCAGTGTTGAACTCACTAATCTCTCTCCTCTTCTGCTGTTAGAGGGCAGAATGTACAGTATACTCTTTTCTACCATAAAAGAAAAATGCAAAATAAATAAGACAATCCCTTCCTGGTCTACCTGTGGCAGCAGGAATAGAAACAACAGAACTGTCTTCTAGGGGCTGAGCCGGAGCGCCTCCTCCAGGCAAGTATCTCAGCTGTGAGAACGGCACCAGGCTCCCCTCTGACCTTCTTGACGTCCTCTCTTGGGGCTGCGGCCGAGCCTCATTTCCCCAAGCACCTTTGTCCCAAACCTTCCCAATGTTACATCAAACTGGAGACCCCACCACTCATCCGGGACCTGAAGGCTCTGCTCTCTAGTTATCAGATGGCCCGATGGAAGCGAAGGGCTCTGTTCTGCACAACATTTGACATCAAAGTCTGCACATGGGGTCAACTCTGAGCTGCCCTTGACCTTCTGCCACATCGGAAAGGGCCCACCTACAAACCCCAGGCACTCCTCAAATGCTCTCCAGCCCTGCAGCCTGCTCTTTCCTCAGCTTCTTCCCTCACCGAGACACCATTTAAAACCATCCCACAGTAAGGCTGCTGGAGCCCAGTGTGCAGGCACCAAGGGTGAGTCAAGGACAGATGCCACTGCCTTGTTTTGGTGTCACCTGAGCCAATGCGACCCATGGCAGGGAGGCAAACATTCGACCTATGCCCTTACCAACTGCTGTTTTACCTAAAGGAAGAGGATGCGTCTGTTTTCGTTTTCATTAGAGTGACTCTACACCACATTCATTGCACAGAATAGAACAATCCCTGGCATCTCCTGAAACCACGTGGAGGGAAATAAGTTTGGTGGGAACTGATCGGAGCTTCCAAAATGAAGGGCTCTTTTCCTTCTCTGTAAAATTCACTTAATTTTACTTTAAGGCATGAACCTGGTAGACGTCTAGAATAACTGAAAGGGTAAAAGAGTTATTAATAAAATCAAGGGCTTTTCAGAAAGGTGGGCCAGCTGGAGGAACTCCCAGTTTGTGCCGACTGATTGTCTAGGGTGCCCCCTCTCCTCCACTGCAGGGTCCCACTCACTCCCCTCCCGCACAGGATGCCAGGCAGAGAAACTGCCCCAGGGTCACTGAAGTGGTTCTTGAGCCAGGAGTTTCCGTGAAATCTTTTCCTTGGATGACTCAGCCTGGCCTGATCTGTCCGATCCCATCAAAAATGTGAACACTGTGAAAATCCCTGAGAAGTTGGATTTTATGAAGAGGAAATGACCCTTGGCACAGAAAGGGGGGCGGGGGGAGAAGAGAGAGAAGCAAATTAAAAGATTGTCTGAGGGAAACAAGAGTCACAGCGATTGAGTGTTGAGTGGGCCACGCTCAATGGGCTAGACACAGCAGGGTCTGGGAGCAGCTCTGGGAGACATTTCAGAGGCGTTTTCATGAATCTTTGAGAACAGATGCAGGCAACAGGCCTGCCTTGTTTTTCTTCCTCTCTGTCTTTAGTTCCCGTCCTGGAGATCAGGAAGGCCCCACCTCCTAGGCCCTCCTTCACCGTTTCCACCAGGGGTGTCAGAGCTTCTTCTTTTCAAAGTGGGGCACAATTCCGCTGTCCTCAGTCCTCGGGCTGCCTGGCCCCTCTGTTTCCTTTAGGCCCTCCTCAGCCAGCTGGGACAGGTATTTCTGTGGTGGGAAGAAAGTGACAGAGGAAGGGAGAGGGTCAGTGGTGACCTGAAGGGAGAGGAGAGGAGAGGAAGTGCTGTGTGCTTTGCCCCCCGCCCCAATCATCTTGCCTAATGGGTGACACCCCCTCACCTGCCTCCTCAGATCCTTCTGGGGCTATAGGACCCACAATAAGCAATGCACTTCCTCCCCCTTTATGGTAGTTTACAAGTAACGCATGTCTCCTGTAGCAAGCCTAGAAAGTACAGCTCCCAACAATAGCAAACACTTCCAAGGCCTTATCCTGTGCAAGCGCTGTTGTTTTTCTTATCTAAACTCATTGAATCCTCATAACAACGCTACTTGTTTTCCAAAAAGAGCTCCAGTATCCAGGAGGTCCATCCACGTGTAAAGGAAGAGGGAGGAGAGGGAAGCTGGAAGGGTGGGAGGAGAGAAATGCTGTCTGTCCTACAGAGATTGTGAAAGCCAGAACTGCAGCCTGACATTTGAGACTCCTAACAACCTGTTTCCTGTCAGGCAGGCTGGCAGGTGGAGGTCTTGGAGGTCCTTCTATGGATGTCTGTTCCACAGTTGGGGCTGCCTCACCTGCCAGGACATTCACTGCTAGGACGGGCCCCCAGCCAAACGTCAGGCCACTTCTGGGATTCTGCATTCAATGCAGTGAAACAGAGCTAGAAAACGCCTGGGGCCTCTGGTTGCTGGGCCGCCAGGGGCAGTGCAAACAGCACTGGATTAGGAGTCAGCAGGGTTAGGTCAGTGTGTGGGTGCTACTGTCAGTTGACCTGGGTTCAAATCCCAGCTCTCCACAGGCAGGTCACCCAGTATCTCTGACACCTGCATGGTGTGGGTGATAACGGAACTACCGCATAAGGTTGCTATGACATCTAAGAGAGGTACCATAAAGCACTTATCACGGCACTGGCACAAAACAAACACTCCGTAATGCTGCCCTTTATCATGAGTGGCACCAGCCATCTAATTTCAGGGAACTCACTTATCTCCTCCCAGGCTGGACCCTAATCTGTTAAATGGGAGAAACGGTCTCCTCTCCTTTCTCCCAGGGTGATTTTGACGGTCACACGAGATGATGTATGTAAGATGACTGGCCCTGCCTGCTCTCTCTAGAAGTGGCTGGGGTTGGCTTTGGGAGGTGGGTGAGCCTGACGGGGAGAGGGGCAGACCATGGATCCCTGTGGGCCAGGTTACAGAGGGAGGGCTGGGTTTCCCCTTTGCCTCAGCCCAGGGGAGGGAAAGGTGTGCTCAGGAAGGCGAGTGGATGAGTGTATTGCTACAGGCACGTTCCTGTCCGGACCTGGTGCCATGCAGGTGCCTGGTTTCCCATATGGCACTGACTCCACCCCTTGTTCCAGATCGCTCTGGGTGGGTTTCCTCTGGGCCATGCCCAGCGGTGGGGCACAGCAGGGGCTGCACAGAGAGCATGGGAGAGGCTGCTTCCACCTGCTCCCTGCCTCGAAGAGCAATCCCAACCCCTGCCTCAAAGCCTCCTGGTGGGGCCAGGTTTACAAGTTGCTTGACTTCAGTGTCTGCCAGCATCTGCTGCTCGGATCTGAATTCTCCATTTTTTACAAATGTAACTTGGGTTAGAGTGGGGTGGGCAAGGCTGTGTGGACAGAGATGTTCTGTCAAGGCCACTGACAGAAACCCTATCTGGGAAGCCTGCGGTGGAGGCTCCCAGCTCCCTGGCAGGTGCACAAGGAAACCTGAACTGCAGTTGACAGGTGTAAGGACTTAGCCACTGTCTGAACCAGACATGCCTGGGGACACAGGAATGGCTCTGGCCTGCTGAGAGAGGTGAGTCTGCCTGGAGGTCTGGTCCTGAGGCCCAGAACACAGTGCAGTCCACTGCTCTGGAAAAACACACGGGATTTAAAATTAGAGACCCTGGCACTCTTCCTAACTTCCTGGATGACCTTGAGTTGTATGGTCTCCTTGGGGTCTGTATAATCTAACCAATAATTCTGGATGAATTCAGAGGTTCTCACATTGAAGTATCAGAACTTGCTGGAAGGATTTTTTAAATTCAGATTCTCAGGCCAGACCTAGAGAGAATGAATACGCAGGTAGAAGGTGGGTCCAGGAAATGGCATTTATAAAAAATGCCAGCTTGCATGAGGACCGAGGTTTAGGAAAATCAGGACCAGATGATCACTAAGACCCTGTCCATCCGTGCCGTTCCCCAGTTTTCATTTTGTTGGGGTGGGGGTGCTGATGTCTTCAGGGTAGATGGCTGCCCTCAGCTGGTTGTGTGGAGCCCAGTCTGAACCCTTAGTCTGGCCAAGTCAGGCCTTCACTGCCCGCCCTCCCCCAGGACAGGCTGGGACCTGGGCCCCAGACCCATGGCCTCATCAGTCACAGAGCAGCTGCTCTCTGGAGGGAAATCAAGAGGCTTAAATGACCTGAGTTTGGGCATAGCCAGTGACAGTCCCTGCAGATGGTGACCCAGGCCATGACATTATGGGCCTCAGTTGGCATGACCAGCTGAGTAGAGTAAAAAGAGGAAAGTGATTAAGAATCAGGTGCTCTGTTTCCAGCCTGGTAACTCACTATCTGCATGGCCTTGGACAAATCACACAGCTTTTCAACTGTAAAACAAGAGAATTGGCCCTTAACTAGGAGGTTAAGAAACTTCAAATCATTTGGGGGACTTTCTCAAATTAAGTACTTTCCATTTAAGTATCCCAAATTCCACTGAATATCTGACTGAGGATACCTACTTGTGAAACACTGTCCAGGGGATTCTGGTCTACCTCTCATGTTAAAAACCACAAGAATAGCCACTCTTTGACAATTTAGCTGTGGAATTAGGGTACGCTGCCAACCTGGGGGTCTTTCTGAGTTGAAGCCTCATGTGTCAAAAAACTACTCTGATTCCTTGCAGTACAAACAGGAGGTGTCTTAAAACACTTACCCTGGGCATCTCATATACCGAGCTTTCATTAATTTACTAAATCCCAACCTATCCCAGTTCATTATGAAAACCACATTCTAATATGCCCTATATTCATTATCTGTATGTTATAGGACATATTACTATATTTTATTGCTTTTAAGATGTCTTTTTTTTTCACACATTAACATCTCTGAAATCAAGATGCATTTTACAGTTGATGGAGCCTCACAGTGTAATTTGCAACATTCTTTTTTTCCTGTTGGTATTGAAACATAGTGTCTTACACTGATGCCACCTTAGATTGAACGAAATATGGTATATAGAGTATTTTTATGTCACCTGTTAATAGACTTTAAAACTTTATTTATGTATTGCTTATTTCCTACACTAGAATGGAAGCTCCATGAGGGCAGGGGCTTTGCCTGTATTTTTTGGTTTTTGTTGTTGTATCCCCAGTGCCTAGAACAGTGTGTGCTACATAGTATGCCTGTGACAAACAGTTGCAGGAGGCAGCCGGATGGCTCCGTTTTTGGTGAGAGTGCAAGCTTCGATTTCTACATGGGCCAGTGAACTGTGTTCTCCACAACGCAGAAAACAATGGCTTGAGCTTGAGCTTGGAGCTGAGCCACTGGAGGGCGGCGGCTGGTTGGCTCAGTGGTTGGAGCACGGTACTCACAACACCAAGGTCACCGGTCCGATTCCCACATGGACCAGTGAGAAGCAACGGCTTGAGCTTGGAGCTGAACCACTGGTAGACAGCCAGTTTGCTCAGTGGTTAGTGAGGTGCTCATAATACCAAAGTCGCCGGTTCGAATCCCACCATGTGAGGTGCACCCTCCACAACTAGGTTGAAAACAACGACTTGACTTGGAGCTGAGCTGCGCTCTCCCACAACTAGATTGAAAAACAACTTGACATCCTACAAGAACACACTGTTCCCCAATTAAAAAAAAAATACAGTTGCAGTATGGATAAACATTTCAATAGAGCATAATAGTGACCTTTATTCTAGCAAACAAGGATACTGCACAGAGGAACAGAAACAGAGAGATATCTGCATCTGGCACATCCAGGTCTTTTGAAAACAGTCAGCCCCAACCATGGGCCACAAACTCGAGTTACTCAGTCTAGAGAGAAAGGCAGATACAAAAAACCCAACCCAATAAAACGTTCTAAGTACCAAAGTGGAGACGCGCTCTGAGAGCACATGGGAGGCAGCCACCACGTGGAAAAGCCTGGTGGAGTCAGGTCGGGGCGAAGAGTAAGGGTTCTCCATGTGGTGGAAGGAAAGAAAAACTCAGAAACAGAGACCAGAGAGGCCCCCAGTGCTAGGTGAGGAAGGCTGATATTACCTGTAAGTTCCTGTAATGGACAGCGCTGCGACAATGGCTTATCTTCGCCATCTCCTCGCTCGTGTAGAACAGTCCACACAATTTGCAGTAAAACCCAGTCCTGGGCACCACGAACTCCACCCCTGCAGAAGGATGGGAGATGGACAAGTTGTCAATTAGGGACGCGATGGGAGGCCCTGGGGTCCTGCAGCCGTCGGGCGGAAATGGGAGCAATGAGCTCCAGGCCTCACTGGCTGTGGCTTTGGCTGGTTACCTAGCTTCTCCAAGCCTCAGTTTCCTCATATGCAAAACAGGCACGTAGAGAATAGCACCTACTTCCTTCACAGGTGGTTGTGAAGGTAAGGGATGGAGTGCTGAGAAGTACATGCTCTGTAACTGTCTCTGGGAACTGCTCTCTGATTACAAGCCTGTTTCCGGGGAAAGGAGGTTTCATACGTTTCACTTGTTGGATTTCGTTTCTCCACACTGTACCCCTCTCTACGGAAGTTGTGGCCAGGACTCTGGAAGAGTGCTTTCATTTTTGTTTGCTTAATTTAGAATTCTGTTCATTAAAGAAACTTTTTAAAAATAAGCGAAAGTGAGGAAAAATCACCCAGAGTCATTCCAATCAAAACATTTTCTTCCACACTGTCTTTATGTAGAGCTTTTTCTTTGCAGGAAGAGGGGGCAGTTTTAATTATACCCTAAGTATAATCTGTCTCCTCCCTCCCTTTTTCACGTATTATCATAAATATTCCCCAGTCTTCACATCTGAACCATCAAGTAATAGTATTTTATTTGTCATTTATTAAATGTAAGTCTCAGGATTCTGGGAGGCCTTTTGAATCTAAGGAAAGGAAACAGTGACCTAAGAGCCAAAGAAGTGACAGTGTCACAGCCCGGAAAATTCATCTTTGAAAGGATGGTGGCTATTCCAGCCTCCCAAAGGTATTCTGGGGGTCACAGTTCTCCTCGTGAAGACACAGTCAGCAAAGTGGAAAGAGCCCAGATCTGAGAGAGCAGATGTTAAGAACCTACGTAACCTGGGGAGAATTAGCTGAATCCCTCCTGTGCCTCAGTTTCCTCAGGCACCTGATTAGAAAGCACCAGCAAAAGAGCAGAGCGTGAGGACTGTGGAAAACAGGACCCATCATGGAGCAAAAGAAGAGGGGCTGATGGCTTTCAGATCCCGCTTTCAGGTCGGGCCCCACACTGCGTGGGCTGACATACTTCAGCAATGGCTGTGCTGCTGCCATCTGGTTGGCTCCCACTGCTCTGCTGGGGGGTTGCAGAGCTGGCCACACTGAGTGGAGGGGAGAGAGGGGGCTGGGAGCAGCACACCAGGGGAACAGTTCCAGGGGAACAGCAGCTTCTTCCAGACAGGGAGACAGGCCAGGTCTCCACGAAGGCTGTGTATGACCACAAGTCTGGGGCTTCTTTCACTTTCCTCCTCCCACCTCCCATGAGACAGAGCTGAGTGCAGAGGAGACCCTGTCATAGAGAAGCAGCTTAGACTTGTAATTACAACTTTTTTTTTTTTTTTTTTAACATTTCAGAAAAGCCACTTATCAGTGTAGAGGGGCAGGCCTGGAGGGAGGGGTGAGCCTGGGAGGCCTGCCCACAGCCCGCCTTGACAAATTGCTTCTCTGTGGTTTAGGGCCTGGGGAGCCTTCTCAGCTAGTTCTCTCTGACTGCCACGTAGCACTGCTGTGCCCTCAGCAATCTCACTCAGGCCCGGCTGTCCAAAGGGAGGCCGAGTGCCCTTCCGCCTCGCTCCTCCTCCCCCCTCACTGCAAAGGATGGAGAAACGGCCCCAGCTTGGCTTGTGGGCGGCCAGTTCAACCCCCACCTCACAAACGGGCCCTGGCTCCTGCCTGTGGCTGCCCAAGGAGCTTTAAGCAAGGCCTGCCTTCGTCCTCTGTTCCTACAACATAGCCCTCCCCTTGCTGCTGCTCTACCAGGAGCAGAGGCCCACGCAAGGCAAGATCAAGGCAACTGGCAAAGGTGAAGCAGCAGCGGAGGCCACAGGGAGTGAACGCAAGCCTGTGAGCAGAGCCGGCCCCTCTGCCCTGTCCCAGCCAGACCCTGCAAGACTGGACACGTTGGTGGTACCAGGAAAGAATCCTTGGGGTTTTCACTGCAGACCCTGGCTGAGGTCTCCAGAAACCTAGTTTCCCAACTGGCCTTCCAGCCTGTGCTAGGGCCCCCAGAAAGGGTGCAACAGCCTCAGAAACCACCACACAGAGAGTGAATAAAGCAGGGCCTGCACTGGCAGCTCCCCCCCTTTCAACCAAAGCACATGGCTACCATCTGTGGTGTTCTGGGTGAGATTTCACTTGAACAAAGGCTTCCACTGCCAAAAAAGAAAAAGAAAAAGGGCTTGGAAGCCACTGTATAGTGGAGGGGAAATGGAATTCAGAGTCACATAGACCTAGCTCTTTTACTTACACTGTGTGACCTCAGATACATTACTCAACCTCTCTGAGATTAGTTTCCTGATCTGTAAAATGGGAGTAATAATACCACACATGTTGCTATGGGGAAGCACCTATCATTTTACCCGGTGCTCAGAAAATATGAGTTTTCCAGACACGTGTTAAACATTTCTCCAAGAGGCCACCTGCCTACGCATCGGCCTTCACGCCCTCCACCCCGTCACCAAGGCCGCCTGGAGAACCTGTACCCCCCAGTCTGGCAGCAACTCTCTTCCCTGCCCCCACCCAGCAGCTGGTCAGACGTACTGGGCAGTCAAAAGGCAGAACTGGGGGAGGAGAAGTCTGACCAGGGAGGATCCCCAAGTGACTGGTAAGTCCCCTGGGTACCTGGGAGTTGCCCCAGGCACCACAGTGCCAACACCGCCTCAGGACGCCTCTGGAATGTGAGGTTCAAGTGAAGCAGCAGCATCAAGAAAACCTGCCACAGCTCCGATAGTTCTGGAGCCACCTGCTCCTCCCATTTTTCAGCCTCTATTAAGTATAATAATTAAAGCTGCATTTGCCTTCTAATAATAGCTCTTGGCACAGGCAATTATAACTCCGTCATCCTAGCAAAGTCGGGGATGGGTGGAGGGGGAGCTTGCATTTTATAGGCAATGCCCTTTGGTTCTGGTTAAAAACAGGCCTTGGCAGGCTCATGCTGGCTGGAGTCACCCAGAGCTGGCCTGGAACACACGGGCAGTGCCCCCCTCCCATGCCCACCGCAGTCCCTGAGCAACGGGACTTTACCTCTCCCTTTCCTCCTGATGGTATGCGGTCCTTGGCACTCTCATTCCGCCTCCCTGCTCTCCACAGGGACAAAGCCAGAAAGTTGTCACTCATCTTCCTGGAAGTCTCTCTACAGTAGTGACTGATCCTGGAGGGTGAAGGGTTATGCAGCCCCAGTGAGGGGACGTAGCAGGTCTCAAAAACAACTTCATAAGCAAATAATAATAGACAACCCTTTCTAAGTACCTCCTACCGGAAGACTCTAAAACCTTCCAAGTATTCCTTTAATCCTCCAAATAACCCTGTACCTGGTAGGCTTCTATCACTGTGCCTGATTTATACATGAAAAAAGCCAGCAGAGAGGTTAGCTAAGCTGTCTTTGTCCCCAGCCAGCTGGGGTTGGAACCGAGGGAGTCGGGTTCCAGTCTGTGCTCTGAACCACTGTACAAATCTGCCTTTCCTACACTGTCCTGCTCAGCCTGGAGAAACAGGAAGGCGGGGGGGCCTCAGGTTAGACATCCCAAGTTCTGACCTGAACTTGCTATGTGATCTTAGGTGAGTCTCTGGGCTTTAGTTCCCTACCTGTCAAATGTGGATGATAGTACCATCCACCCCTTCCCACCCCCAGAGATCAAAGAGGTAATGGGTCTCAAAGCTAACTGAAGGCTGTAATCAAGTATAAAACTACAATCTGTGATGGCCCCAAACAGGAAGCAGCCCAAATGCCCATCAACAAATGAATAAACAAAATGTGGTATGTCCCATCCACAAGGCAATACTCCTCCACGATAAAAAGAAACCAACTGTAGACACACCCAACAGTATGCATGAATCTCAAAATAATTATGCTGAGTGAAAGAAGCCAGGCAAAAACAGTCATCCTGTATGATTCCCTTTCTAGAAAATTCTAGACTGCAAACTAGTGTTTAGTGACAGAAAGCAGATCAGTGGTGACCTGGGGATTGAGGTACAAAAAGGGAAGGATGACAAAGGAATATCAAGGAATTTTGGGGATGATGCTATGTCCACTGTCTTCATTGTGGCAATGGTGTCACAGCTACATATGCGTGTCAAAACTGGTAACACTGCACGCTTTCAGTATGTGTACATCATTGTACATCAGTTACACCTCAACAAAGCTGCTTAAAAAGACAGAATGAAACACTATTTTCCTCCTAACAGATTGGTAAAGATTGAAAACTAATAATATGCAGTGTTGGCAAGGATGTCGAGAAAGAGAACTCTCTCACTCAATGTAGCAGTGAAAACTACTATAATCTTTTTGAAGTGCAATTTAGTAGCAACTATGAAAAGGTGAAATGCAAACACATATGACTCCACAACCTCCAGGCCAGGATGCTGTCCTACAGAAACATGGGCCAACAAAGGTAACAGCACGTTTAGGAGGCAGCAGAGCACAGAGGCAGCATGGTTCTAGAGTCAAACCACTGGGGCTTAAGTCCAGTCTTTGCTGATCTTTAGCTTTGCAACCCTGCATCTCAGATTTCTTATCTGTAAAACAAAAATAATATTACCTACCTCTAGGTGTTTTCAGAGAGCTAAAATGAGATAATACATACAAAAACTAAAAGATAAAAAAAAAAACTAGGAGCGGTGCTTGCACTGTAAGCGATAAAAATAAAGGCTTCGTTATTATAGCATTTTAATAACAGGAAAAAACAATTAAAAAAATCTTAAATATTCACCAGTAGAATGGGTTGATAAGTTATGGTACATCTTTTAAGATGGAATATTTGCAGTGGTTAAAAAGAATGCATTCTCTATGTACTGACATGAAAAGATCTCCAAAACCTGCTGTTAAGTGAAAAAAGCAAATTACAGGACATTATGTATATAGTGTGATCCTATTTCTGTAGGAGAAAAACTATTTGAGGATATGACAGTAGCTACCTCTGGAGTTGGGGAGAGGCCAAGGGGAAGAGGTATGACATTTAATGTTTACTTTATATGGTTCTTATTTTTTAAATTAATCACAATAATCTTCCACACTTTTTGTAATGAAAAAGAAAAAGACACTAATTATAAGGTAGCAGAATTTATTCTTAATTTTTGCTTGTGTGTGTGTGTCAATTAGATTCCAAGTTCTTGGATGACAAGAGACTTGTGTTACATTTCTTTGTCCCCTTTGAGCACCTCTCATAGTGCCACGTACCCAGTAAGTGCTGTTGACTGAATGAAGGCATAAAGAATGCGCGATAGAACCATCTGGCATTCCCTGATAAGGCAGCCTGTGCAACTGTCTTCCAGGCTTAAAACACCTGGGCCCTTCATGCACTTATCTCAGTCCATTCTAAGGTCAGTACTTCTTTGTTTGTTTGTTTGATTTCAGTTTTTGTCCTGGTATATGTTGGAGGCTATGCAGCAAATTTATCCCTTTGAAGAAAAAGGACATTTGCTTTTCAATCTCACTCTATGAAAACGGTACACTTGGAGGACAGAGACAGTAAGAAATTGTTTAAAGGAGATGAAACGAAAAAGAGAAACTGATGGAGTGAGCCTCCATATTGACTGGCCCCTCCCTGACTGAGCAGACGTGTGGTCACTGGTTATCACAGAACCTAGGCTATCGCCTTCCTTGTGACATCTTCCCAAGCTCCCTCTCTGAGCGCAGGTCTTACTGCTTTCACACCTTTCAGGGTCAATGCAAAGACACAAAGAGGATATAGGCTGCAGTGGGAGTCACGGGGTTGCTGGGAGTGTCAGAAGCTCCCAAAAAACTTTCCCCAAGTCCCTTCACTCCCTACCCTGAGCCTCTAGCTAACTCTTCTCTTTCAAAATGTGCCCGAGGAGATTTTATGATGAAACTCCCTCCCTGCTGCCCTTCTAACATCTGCACCATTGAAAACTCACTGATCTGGTCCAATTCACAGGATAAGTGAGAAAACTAAGGCTCAGGAACCCCCACCCACTGCTCTCGGTGAGGCCCTACCATTCCCTTGCCTGAGGCCTGAGCCATCACCACTCTCAGGGCCACCCCTACCCCACCTCTCAACTCCCCCGCCAGGTGCTTCCCTGACTAGGGCCCTGATCTCCTGGCTGCGTCTGGCTGGGTTCTGACAGTACCTCCCACTCCCAAGGCCTCCTAGAAAAGTATCTTTCTCTCTCTCTCTCTCTCTCTCTCTCTCTCTCTCTCTCTCTTCATTAAGGACCTGAAGTGATTGGGGGGAAAAAAAAAAAATTCCGGGCTATGACTTATCTGAGAACAGACAGTCACCCAGTAAGCGGAACAGGAAGGAGGGGGCCCAGGTCCCTCTCCATTCAATGCTCCCTCTGCCAAGTATATAGAGTCTGCCCCCAACGCAGTCTATTCTGCACCATTGCCTCAGAGAAGCTAATCGCTCAAAGAGGAAATAAATAGTGTTGTTTTGGGAAGGGCTGGGGCAGGGAGGGCAGGGAGGACCATGCGGAAGAGGTTGGCTCTTGACTTTGTGGCGGCCATTGGGCCTCTGCTTCCCTGCCTGCATGAGGGCCCTGTGCTCCGGAATAAAGCATTCCCTGCCAGGGGCTGTTTTAGTCTCTCAGAGCTCTGGCAAGAAACTGTAAAGTAGCACCTTGCAAACCTACTTTATTGCATCAGGCATGAAAAACAAGACAATGTGACAAGAAGCCCTCTCCAGCTCTTAGACGTTACTAGGAAACTGTCATTTCCTGGAGCAGAATTCTCAGGAAGGACGGTGTAGTTCGCCTACCTAGAGGAATGCTGAGTTCACTGAACACGTCCTCTGGTTCCCAGGAAGGCAAAGAAAGGGGCTGTTTCAGCTCCACTTCAGTGTATTCCGGTGACCTCATATCCAGAGATTTCATCTCCAGGTACCTGGAGCTTTCTGCAAAACATGGGCCAAAGCAAAGAATGAATGAAACACAACATGCCTCCCTGCAATTCTGTTCCTTGTGGTTGCTTGGCGTGATAAGGTGGGGCCAGGGTGAGGACTGCTCATTAGAGGCTAATAATTAAGAGCTTTTTTCCACTGCCAGAAGAACGCCGCACACAAGAAAACTTGGCACATCTTTGCACTGGGTCTATGGGGGATGGGCTGCTGATGCTTTGGAATGATCCACCCCCACGGCCCCCAACTCCGTGTCACTCCACGTCTGCAGGCAGAGGAATTACGAAAGGGCAAAAATTGTGCTGATGTGGACAGGAGCTGAGGCTGGCAGAAAAGGCCATGCCATTCTCCATTGAGAAGTGTTATTAAATATGAACTCCAGACACCGGGTAAGCTAATAGGCATGAACACCAGTGCATGCGGAGACCTATGCTGCAAAGGAAAGGGGGTTCAGGCAGAGCAAGGTGAATGTTTCACTCCTCCTTTAGTCTTGCTTCTCTAGACACAGCCCAGGCCTCAGCGTTTCTCTAGCAACAAGAAGGCAACTCATGACAGTGTTTCCATGGAGACTCAGAACCACAAAGGTGAAAAACACCTCAGGTCAGCTGGCTATGGAGGAAAGCCCAAGCCTCCAGCTCACCTACCAGCTCGTGCCTGCCAGCCACAGAGCCCTGTCTTACAAGGTTTATTTTGGAGCCGTTCCTCTATAGTGTCTGCCCCCCGACTCTTGCCCCTTGTACTCCAACCTCTGGAATGCTGCAGGCTTTCTGTGGAACGAATCTCTAGTTATTTTCACTGGGAGAACATGGAGGGCTACTCCCCTTCCTTGCTCCCAGAGTCCTTGATGGGGCTTAGTTTCCACTTGGCAGAGAAGATAGGGCTTAGCCTATTTTAAACTCTGTCTTTCATGATGTCATAGCACAGGGCACACACAAAACATCACCTCCAACTGAAGTGGAGGAGACGCCAGGATAAGTCTTGTTTTACCGTCAGACTCTGGAGAAAAGTGGGCCTGAGGCAGGAAGAGGGGGAACAGGCCATACCCCTTAGAGAGCCCCTCATTCTTCCCTCTGCTCACTCCTTGCTCGGCCTCCCACACTCCCACCCCCTCATGCAGGCCTCACAGAAATAATGACCTGGGTGGTCTTCTGTCCTGCAGGCACAGAGGCTGCTTGCTGCCCCCGGGGATCTCTGGCTGATAACTCAAAAGTTTTGCAAATTTTAGTTGTCAGAGTCCATCTGGGCTCCCGTAAATTCGGAGAAGTCTGTCCTATCTGAGTTTGCTTCTCAGAAAACATGTGGCCTCCTATCTGATTTCCTTTGCACCATTTGCCTAACAGCTCTGACAGTTTAACCAGGCTTTTAGAAGCTTGCTTTCTGCCCCAGCTGCAGTGCTGGTTGAAACCTTACCGATGTCTGTTCCAGCCTGTGCATGCCCACTCATACTTCTCTAGGTGACCAGTGGTCCCATCAACCCAACCACCCAGGAGAAAAGGCAGGTAGTTACCCTGGGTCGACACTCCTTGGCAAGCCTGGCTTTGGAGGTCAGTTTCAGTAGGGGGGCTGGCTTTCTCCTCCGGGGGGCTGCCTTCACAAGCCCCATCTTCGGGGGTCCCCCTGGCCTTGCCGTCATCGCGAAATGGACTAGGCTGCCGGGCCCTCTCCTCTGCTGGCTTGGGGGAAGACATTTGCTGGAGTGTGGGGGACAGACGAACATCTGAGCTCTCTGTTCCCTTTGCCTGCTTCTCGTAGCAATCTGAACCCTCCAGTGAGTGGCCTGTCTCGAATTCAGCTGGCTTCTGCTCAGCCTCCAGATTTAGGCCAGGCATTTCCACGTCCATGTCACTGGGACAGCTCGTGGAAGCAGAAGGCACTTCGTTGGGTGACTTGGGGCTGACTTCCGTAGCCCCGTTACCTATGGTCTTGACTCGCTCCTTGGCTAAATCCAGGTGTAAAGTAGTTGTCACACAGGGACATATTTCTGGGCAGATTTTGTCCTTCTGGTCAATGGGCACGATCTCTTCCAGCTCTGGGATGTCTGGTTCCATGATAAAATCTTCTTCCTCTCCCACCTCGTCCACTGTAACCAGTTCCTCCATGTTCGTGGGGTACCAGCTCTCCCCCTCTGCTTCACTTCCACTCTCCCAGTCTTGATCCTGAATAAAAGTGCAGAATGGAGGTCAGAGAATGGCTGAGGAGCCGGTCTCGGTGTTCAACTAGAGGGCACAAGCTTCAACCCCAGGACCCCTCAAACTAAAAAGATCCTGAGCATTCTTACCTGGGAACACTGACTGGGTAATCAGAAGCTATAAATCCCTCAAGTCCCATATCACTGATTCACCCCTAGGATGAGGCTCAAAACAGCACAGGGTTTGGAATAAGCCCTTAATACTTAATCCACCATGTTTAAAGTGGCACAAAGAATTTCAACCCCTAGTACAAAATAGGTGCTCAATAAATCATTTTTGAATGAGCCAATAAATGATTAACATATAAGCTCTAAACCAATCAGCTTGCTGGAGCTATTTCCTTGCATGTTGGGCATCACTAAATGTACCTATGGCAAAGTCCCCCATGAAATTCCCCCAAGCACCCTCTACCGCAAGGGTGCAACTTCCATAGCCCGGCTCATAGTAGGCCCTTCCTGAAACTTTCCCCTGGTGTCCCCAGGAGCCTACAGAACCAGCAGCCGGATTTAGGAGATCAGCTTCCCTGCCAGCGATAGCCATCTCTCTGCCTCTCCTGACCGGTAAGGCACGAAGCTGGCCACGTTCCAAGGACATTTCTTTTGGCCGTGGCAGCCCCAGCACTGGGTTTTTCATTTCAATTAACATAAAATAATCTTTACAAGCACAGGGGATGTCTTATTAATCCCAGGGTCTGGACCTGCTTAGGTCACGGCCCCAAATTGAATACCCCAAATCCCCCTTCCTGTCCCAGCCCCTCCCACGGGACCTGCCTATTTTGGGAGCCTGGCTCTGAAGCCCGAGTCTTTTTTGGGCACATGTTTTCTCTTATGAGCACAGCCAAGTTGCTGGAGAGTACGGCAAAGCCCAGGCATGTGGTCAAGATCTCTCCCTAAGGACTGTGCAGAGAGCCATTCCTCTTTGGGAAGACGGCTTCATTCATGGAACCTCCGGTGGGGTCTCAGTCACATCCCACACAGTGGGCATCACTGGGCAAGGCAGCGACTCCTGGGACTTGGTCCCCAGTGGCTGTCGTGCAGACGTGGCTACACTGCCGGCATCTGGGACAAACTTTACCTTCTTTGTCCTTGTGTTTTCTGGATCAGAGGACTCATGTTCTTTCTCCTGCCTGCCTGCTGAGGGCGGGCTTTCTTCCATGCCCTCTTTCCCAGCCTTACCAAAGGAAGAACAGAACAAACCAAATCGACAGTCAGTGGTGGCACAGAAAGGAGGGAGCCCCAAAAGAAAAAGAATGATACTGCGCACAGCTAGGTGTGTTGCATATATATTTCCTTTATCCTCACAAAACCCCTGGGAGGCAAGTGCTACTACCATCCTCATTTGACAAATGAGGAAACTGAGGCTCAGAGAGGTTAAGAAACTTGCTCAAGGTCACACAGACAAATGGAGGCCCAGAAATGTCTTAACAACTAGCCTGATGCCTTTAGGCGGGCAGACACCTCTGGTAAACTGGTAGTTTTTGCAGCCTCACTGTAGACAGTGAGGATGAGAAAGGGGCCAAGCGTGACCTGCCCCTGGGGTTAACAACCATCACGGTGATCTCTCCACAACAGATCTGTCTTGGTCATAAAAAACCACATCCATGCCACTTACGGGTATGAAGGGGTTGTCTCAGTGACCATCTCACCTCTCTTCTGCCCCATCTCTGTCCTAAAGCTACACCTCAAACTAGCCTTCCCCTCCCTTCTTCCCTCCTCCTCCTCCCTCTCTCACATTAAAGCCCTCCTCATGACAGTGTCCATGTCTGGGAAACTGGAGAATTGAAAGCCAGTGTCTGGTTTGAGAATTAGGGTCTCTGTCCAGCCTTTAAAACAGGAATCAGAAAACTATGTAGTCCTCAAGCCGAATCTGACCCCGTGCCTCTTTTGTACAGTCTGTGGACTATTAATAACAGTGCTTTTCACCTTTAAACAGTTACATTTTAAATGATTAGATAAGTACCTACATAATATCCTCAATTATGCCTCCTATATAGACTAAAATATTTACTATCTGGTCCTTTGTAGAAAAAGTTTGCCAGCCCCCAGTTTATTGGGAGGTTATTCTCCCATGAATTAAACTTTGGCCACCAAATCAATGACTATTCCTGGGGTTCCTCGGGGCAAGTTGCATCTTCTTGACATTTTTGGCTAAGGTAGGATCAAACCAAACGACTCTATTTCTGATTTCTTATGAGCAGACACACCCCTCTTGAGCTGAGAGGAGCCAGCTGGGGCAGGAGCTCAGGGCTGACTGGTTTAACCAGTTATTACAGGACAGGGGAAGATAGTTCAAATCCTCAAGTGCTTATGCTTCCCAGTGTTTGGAGCAGAAGATTCCACCCAAATCCCTGCTCAAGTCTTCCATGCTAACCTAAGTGCAAAGCAGCTGCAAAGGCCTTTTTAGTCATCAGAACCCATAGCTTCGACCAACAGGGGCCCACTTTATTTTTACCTCCCTGAATAAATTACCCTTGTCAAAATAAATAGTCCTCACCCTTCCCAAGCAGTTCCCACAGTCACCCGCCTAGGTCAACACAGTAAACTGGAGAGCCTCTCCAGTTCAAGCTGTGAAAGACAGGGACAGCCTGGCTAGGACAGAAGCCCCCCGCCATGCGGAGGACACAGAGCAGTGCCTTTCAGTGCACCCCTGGCCCTGGGATGACTTCAGGTGACAGCAGCAGCTTAATGGGAACAGACAAATGCGACCAACTCATTCCACTGTCCACACCAACTCATGCACCAAGATTCTAGGCCCCAATGGTTGCAAGCACAGGGTCAGGGCCACTGCTAAACCACCACCTTCTGCTCTGTAGCCTCCTCCCACATCTATTCTCCCTAAAGCAATCAAGAATGATCACTCCAAAATGCAAAACCCATCATACCCTCACTGCACCTTCTTGCTTAAACATTTCATTTGCTTCCCCTTGCACTTAGGATAAACAAAAATCCTTAGCCTGCTTACAAGGCCCTACATGATGTGGCCCCTGTTGACAATCAGCCTCACTGCCCACCATTCTAACCCTGGCTTTCTCTGCTCCAGGAAATCGGGCCTCCTGCCACTGGGCCTTTGCACATGCTGTTCCTCTGTCTGCTCTCCTTCCTTTTCACTCAGTAAATACTCACCACTCCTTCAAATCTCGATAGTCACATCTTAACCCAGGGAAGCCTCTAATTCATTACAGGCACTGACAGCATTCTATGCCGCCATCTCCTTCTTAGCACTTAACACTCACACTCTCCTACTCACTTCACAGGTTATGTGATAAGTATGTCTTTATTCCAGACCATGAGCTCCATGAGATCAGGAATTATTTCAGCTTCACTCACAACTGAGGCCCAGTGCTAGATGCTCCATGGACAGTGGTCAATGACAGAATGGAGACTGGTAGGAGAGGGTAGAGTGAATAATGAGTTTGCACCTGATTCCCGGCGTGCTTGGGTCTCTGTCTGGGTTCCACACTGAGCACAAATGGTTTTACGATTTCTCTCTCCTATGGATTGTTTTTACTGGAGACTGCATTCTGGGGACTCCTTGGCTCCATCTGGCTCACAGACATGTTTTGTTCTATACAGTTTCTAAAAAGTGGGGGATTTCGTACAGCTATCTGGACTTGGGTCTTGCTGTGAGAAACAGGAGATCTGACAGCCAAGGGCCTGTGTTCCTGGATGGCAGCCACAGCACGGAGCTGAGCAGCGGCTGGCTGTCCTCCACAGACAGACACCTCCTCCTTGGTCCTCCATGGTCCCACCTGGCTTCACTTATACAATCTGGTCAGTGTTACCTGCCTGGCTTCCCTTCTCAGGGTCAGGAACCCTTGAACCCCCTTCCAATAAGGTAGAGGAGTGATTCTTTCCAACCTTCTCCCAGTCAATGACTTGATTTCTTTCCTTCTTCCTGTGGTCTTGTGGTCGGGGTTGGGTCTCATGTATGGACCTGGCCACACAAACACTGAGTAGCACTCACGTCGGCTTCTCCAGCGCTTTCCCCAGAGATCCCAGAGGGTTTCTAATGTGCACAAGCTCAGGAAAGCCCTACAACAGCCTTGTGATCACACCCATTTCACAAACAAGGAAACTGAGAAAGAGAAGAAGAGAGTGTGACCAGGCTCTCAGAAGCCAGGCCTTTGCCTCCAGAGTGTGGGTTCAGCCATTCATTCCTTCAACAAGTACGTGTTGACCATCTGCTCTAATTGAGGGCCTAGGGACACAGCAGTAAGCGCAGCAAACTCCTGCCCTCGTAGAGGTTACACTTGGGTGTGTGGGGGGCAGACACTAAATAAAGTAAATAGACGTTAGGGGGTAGGTTAGAAGGATAGGTGCTCCCGAGAGAAGGAAGGCGGAAGAGGAGCAGAAGCGGGACCTAGTGGTTTCATGTAGTGGCCAGGATAATCTTGTGCAGAATGTGACAATGAGTTGAGACAAAAGAAGTGAGAGGAGACCCATGCGGACCTCGCTGGGGGTGAGGGTTCCCAGGCCGGGTCTGTGCGGGGAGGTGCCTGGCATATGAGAAGAAAGGCAAGGACACATGCTCAGCCATGTCGCCTTCACTCCCCAAGTCCAGTCCCTGCCCGTTAGCTGCATCCTGGGCAGCCCTGTGGGAATCTGGGTTGTTCTCGAGATCACGACAGAGCTTGAGACGAGTAAGGCCAACTCTTTGTTCTGCGGTTATTCCACCAAACAGTAGTGGCCTGCCTGGCTTCAAACCCACAGAAACAATCTGTTGGGACCCCAACAAGTCCCTCCTGACCCCACTGTAGGGCTATCAGAGGCAGAACCAACAAGGGGGACAGAATTGTGGGGAAACCCACAGGGTTTTCTGGGAATCCTTTTTGCCTGAGGGGCTCCGGAGGTAACCTACAGTGTGTGTCACCTTAAATGGGTCAGGGTTGTGTAAACCTAAGGTAAAACAGTAGGAGAAAAGGTCACCAAAGAAGAGTCTCAGAAGTGTGGGGAAGAGTGCAAAGGGGGAGGCAGATCCAAGAGGGTTCCGGGCTTGAGCCCTGCCCTTGCTCTCTGCCCTTCCATGCCCTTACTTGAGTCACTGACCTGTCCCCAGCACCGTGGACACCTCCAAGCATGTACAGTCAGCCCTCTGCATCTGCAGGTTCCACATCTGCGGATTCTACCATCCTCAGATACAAATTGTCGAAAACGAAAGTTACGTTATTGCTGACGTGTACTATGTATTAATAGTTAGGCCTATAATGGCTGCGCTGTACCGATCATGTGAGGAATAAAGACTTTCCTTCTTGTCATTATTCCCTAAAGTATACAGTATAACAACTATTTGCATAGCATTTACATTATATTAGGCATTAAATAAATAAATAAATAAATAAATAAATAAATAAATAAATAAATAATGTAAGTAATCCAGAGATGATTTAAAGTATATGGGAGGATGCGTGTAGGTTATACGCTAATACTTTGCTATTTTATATGAGGGACTTGGGCATTCGTGGATTTTGTTATCCATAGGCAGTCCTGGAACCAATCCCCAGGCATCCTGAGGTACGACTGTACAGTTTTCTTAGAAACATCCATTGCTTCATCGGTCCTCGGGATCCAGTTCAAGTCCTCAGAGGCACACAAGGTCTATCACCCCCCCACTCCACCAATTTCCTAATCTCATCTCCTGAGCTTCTCGCTGCTAGGCCAGTCAGGAAAAATTGTGGCAGACTTGAGAGGGGCAAAAAAAGATGACCAGGTGTCCTTTGGATGGAATGCTGGGCAATTGCCCAGCACACCCTCCAGGGGATCTGGTTCTGTAGGAATCTGCACTTTACTTTGAACTGAGTTACTTTCCAACTCTGTAAATTTCAGACAACGGATAGTCATGCAAACGATCCTTGTCCATAGAGATGCAAAGGAATTTTATCTGGTGGAGATGCAATTGGTTCTGGGTTCCCTGTGGAAGAGGCAACTTTTGCCTCTATTAGCAAATTCATATCCACGTTCCTCATTGCCTCTACATGTTGCCTGAACTTGGGATTCTCCTTGGAATTGACTTTCACATCTTACTGGTTCCCTCATTCATGAATGAGTTAAATAGCACCTTTGACAGGTATTCCTTTTACCTTTGCACGAGAGCCAAGATTTCACTTTTTAAACACATGACCCTTTAATATTCCCTAACGATGCAGTCACATTGGATATCATCTCCAGGCTCTTCAAGAGTCTTTCTTTCTCACTGTTGCCCTTGCTGCTTTCCCAAACTGTTTTTGCCCCCAGTTTCAAAGCCCAGCTCAAATGCCTCCTCCTCCGCGCAGCTTTCCTCCTCTCCCCGTACAGAGTTAACTGTCACAGAGCCGCTCACCCACTACTGCAGCACAGACCCCACGGTATGTAAATTTTGCACATCTGCCCATCATTAGACCTTGGTCTCTGCCATAACATGGACTTGTCCACTCACCTTTGGACCCTCTGTGCCTAGCCCACTTCACGGCAACGTGCATGCTAAAGTAGTGGCCAAAAGTGTGACTCCTCAGTGTTCACGGAGTTGAGAATTAGGCTCCTTATTTGGACTTAGTATTGTCACCAACTCCTGGGCCAGACTAGAAGATATGCATGTAGGATTTTAAAAACTAGGTTCTTTATGCTGAACCCCCAACATCTACTATTCCACTCCTACTTAAACGTATTTAACCGTAGGTGGTTCTGGCAAGAAGTCTAAGCCAAGCTAGACTATAAACCTGTACCCAGAGTCCTCCTGGAGACCCACTGCATGAACTGAAGTCATGTGGCAGATTATAAGCCCTTTCAGATGCTCAAATGAAAGATGCCAGCCAACCGCTGAGCATTTTTATTACAGTGGAAATAAAACACTGCGGACAGTGTCTAGAGAAACGTACCAAGCCCTGGACACCCAGTATAATTTAGTGGGTGGTGGCTGCTTCTCGTTTACCGCCTCCCATTGAAGTCCCAGGATTGGTAGATGCTTTTGGCAGGAGACACAACTGAGAAGACCAGAGATCTAATCTCCCTTGGCAGAGTCTGTGGGTACAAACACCTCAGGCCCACTCCACCCTGGCTAAACAGGACCACAGAAGGCCTCTGCATCATGACCCTCCCTAACTTCTAGTAAAGGCAGCAGTGTGCTGTGGCCTTTGGAGCCAGATCACCTAAGTGTAATTCCAGCTCTGCCATTTCCTGGCTGTGTGTCCTTGGGCA
Organism: Rhinolophus sinicus; assembly: GCF_036562045.2. Classification (NCBI taxonomy): domain Eukaryota; kingdom Metazoa; phylum Chordata; class Mammalia; order Chiroptera; family Rhinolophidae; genus Rhinolophus; species Rhinolophus sinicus. The sequence goes on from NC_133757.1 coordinate 16,254,479, forward strand.
ACTAACTTAAACTCTCTGTGCCTCTGTTGCCTCATTTATAGTAATAATGTTATTACTATTATTACCTCATAGAGTTGCTGTGAGGATTAAATGACTTGATTGAGATCAAGGGTTATTTAGCACAGTGCCTGGCAGAGCATCAACATTCAATAAGTACTTCATTCTTTCAATAAATATTCATCATCATTATATTACCATGATCATCCTTTGAGACCCGCCTCTCCTTACCTGGGGAGGAGACTACATCATTACCTCATTCTCTGCCACTCTGCTTTCTTTTCTATCATCAGCTCCTTCTTGGTCTCTGTCAGGTCTCCTGGTTCTGTTTTTCTCACTCTGCTTCGATTTGGTGCCCTCAGGGGCCCTGGTGACCTTCGGCCCCAGCCCGTCTTCCTTGCCCGAGTCGTCCGGGTGCGGGTGTCTGCTTTCCCGCAGTCGGGCCTCATCTTTCCTCCTGGACCTCCCTGTGACATCCTGCTGCGGCTTCACATACTTGTCCGATTTGCCTTTGGGCTCTTTCCGGTAGTAGCCGTCTTCTCGGCTTTTGTAGCCTGAGGCAGAGTGGAGAGGGGTGGGAGACCCAGACCGGGGGTGCTTTTCTCGGTGGCCCCTCCCTCCGTCCAGTCGCTCGTCTAATTGGGCTTTGTCGAGTTGCCAGGGGTAGTGTCTGCGATCCTGCGCCCATGTGTCGGCCCTGTCCCTCATATCCTCCCCGTTCTCCCTCCAGGGGGCTGGATCTCGCTCTTCCTCCCTCCTGGCATAAGGAGAATGATCCCAGGAGTCCCGGCCATTACCCCAGTCGGCCCTCGAAGGGCCGAGAGGGCTGTGAGAAGAGCTGCAGGAGGTGAAGCTGGGGGTGTGGGACCTCGGGGACAGTGAACGGCTCACTGGACTACGAGACCGCGGCCTTTCAGGGCCGTATCTGTGAGGGAGCAAAGGAGCAGGTTTTAGGATGTGCATGTCCCCAGCCAGCCCCACACGCAGCCATCCCCAGCCTCTCTCACAGACACTGTGTACATCACCCCCTCTGGCCGGACGCTCTTCACCACAACTGTACCAGCCACACAGAGAGCAGCCCAGGAGAAAGCATCCCTCCGTCCTGGCTTCCAGGAGCAGGGGTTTTCCCTAACATGCTCCTAGTTGCTCTCTGCCCCTTTACAGTCGTTGGGCTGGTTTGGCTCAGCCCCGTCTTTCTTCCTCTTGGAAGTGAGCCCTGCTCAGGAGCAGCAGACTCTCCTCCTGAGGGTGTGGAGGGGGTGAGGGGTGCAGGCAAGGTTGACTGGGGCTAGGCTGTTGGGCATGGCTACCAAACCCTCAGATTTGTGAGCCGGCCTCTTGGTTACAAGACTGAAGCCACGCCCCCACCTGGCCTCTACTAGAATAAAGGCAACCTCTTGGCCTCAGTTTTTCCTATTTCTCATCTCAATTTGTTCAGATTGTGGGCATGGAAAAGGGATGCTAATTATTGGGTGGTGAAAGGGAAGAGGGCAGGCTCAGAGATACCAACAGCAAAGAACCAGGAAGGCTCTTTTGGGTTGGGAGAGACCTCAGAACACTAACCTAATAGTTATTCAGATGAAGAAACTGAAACCCAGAAAAAGGCCCCAATCTGCCCAAGGTTCAAGCAAGATCTCCTGTTCACCCCCCAACCTCTGCCACAGAACTACAGGGGGCACAGTGTGCCTTTATACATATCTTGTAAAACCCCAAATAACCATGGTTAAAAAAAAAACAATCCAAAAAAAGAAACAAAAAAATCCTACAAAGAGCAGCTACATACAAAGATACATACACACAATCATATACACACACTCTGAAGGTTGAATGATTACTAAGCAGATGAACTGAGTCACATACCCGATATTTTTAAAAGAATGAGCAATTTTCATTTGGTTCTCAAATCCTGGAAACCCTTGCAGCCCTCACTGATCAAGGGACACGGAGATGTGGCTCCCTAGGACCAGGCTGCCTTGCCAGTCTTTGGGGACACAGCCTGGGCACAGCCCTCTCCAGTGAGGTTACAGCGCCATCTGTGGCAGCCCTGGGTAAGGACCATGGGGTGTGCCTGTAGGTGCCCACCTTGGCTCTCCACAGGGACTATCTTTAGAGGGCAGTGACAGTGGTAAACTTGCAGCCACAGCTTAGCATGGTCACAACTTCAGTGAGAAGAAATGAGTTGGAAAACTGAATACATTCAATGTGCACAGTAAGTGACTGGTCACGTAACTGCTGCTTTTTGGAGCCTCTCTATTGCTGTACCTACGTCTACATTCAGCTCATGAAAAAGCAAGATCTGGCTCTAAATAGAAGACAGACAGATAGACACACACACACACACACACACACACACACACACACACTTTCAGGCTGTTTTAGCAGAGTGTAAACGTGACCCTAAGAGCCAAATATCAACAGATCCCCTCCCATATATATTCCTTTCCAACAAAGAAGGAGCAGCTGAGAGGAAGCTTAACATCTTGCATTTTCCTAAGCTTTAATCTGAGCAGCACTTACGGAATGGACTGATGCATTCTATCAAGCACGTGGAAAGGTAAGGCCCAGAAATTTGAGGGAAGGGTAGAGGCAAGGGCAGGACATAGCCTCAAATACCCCTCAGAATGAGAAGCAGGAGAATATTCCAACTGCCCCAAATCTGCCGAGACCTAGAGCTGGGGCCTCACCTGTCTGCTTCCCGGAACATGTCCCTTTCCCTCTGGGAATGGATGTCCTGGATGATGGCAGCCACGTTTTTCCCAGGTTTCTAGGCAAAGTCAGAGAAGTCACCATCAGACCAGAGACAGCCTTGTAAACGCCGGAGGGAAGCAGCTAGGACTTGAGTTCATTGCCCAGTTCACCAACAGGTAAAAAGTGCCTTTTTAGAGGAAGTAAAAAGTTTAATCCGAGGGATGGGGAGTGTGAGCATCATGGTAAGTGGTGATGGGGTGAGTGGTCAGCGGACATGGCATACATTGAGCTGGGAAAGGAAGGAGCCTGGTACTCACCGCCCCTGTGCTGGAAAAAAGTGGCATAGCATCGTTCATACCTGCCTCCCACCTCTTCCTGAACAAACGATAATGTCTGAGATGTAAAAGGAAGGAAGGGAAAGAAGGATGGAGGAAGGGAAGAAGGAGGGCAGGCAGGCATTATACCTTGGAAAGAGACTTGAAGATCACTGAATGCAGCCTCCATGTTTTACACATATGGAAACCGAGAACCAGAGAGATTGAGGCAGAGTTCTGCCTTGCACGACTCCAGCGTCACAACCCACATTGTGTTCCATGTAGGTGGTGACTCCTGGAGTTGTTTTGGGTTAAGGAACACAGTCAAGGTCATAGAGATAGAGAATCAGGGCTTGACAGAAGGCGTTTCAATGCCAAGTTCCTTTCCATGCCCCATGCAACACCTTATTCCAGCATGTTCCTTCACAGGGGTCATCTGCATAAATCTGTGGGGTGGGCAGCACAGACTGTGAGCCACGGTTCATAGCTGCAGATGCCAGGCACCCAAAGGCCCCACCCATTCCAGAATCTACTATATGGTGGCTGTGCCAGGACAGCACCAACCCCAGCGCCCAAATCCCAACCGAAGCCCTATATGAACCCAGAATGGACAACAATAACAAAACAATAAAAAATAAATGATTAAAAAAAGAAATTCATGAGAACAAAAGAAAAGGGAAGAACATCTTCCCAAAGACTACACAGAATTCATCCATTCCATCAAAAAGTATGGAGCAGAGTGAACTTTATGGCATATCAATTCTCTCTCAGTGAAGTTGTCAATTGAAAAAAACAGACGTAAAAGCCCCCGGTTTTTAATGTCAATTTTTGACAAAGAATTTTATTAAGAAATGTAATCAATTGCTCTTTTTACCTGTGATTTTTTTATATAGTTTACAAAGAATTGTGAAATCCGGAGTGAACATTAGGTATTTTACAGATGGGCAAGGCAGAGCCAGAGATGTGAGCTGTGGGATCCAGAACAGACCAGAATTCTGAGTGTCCTCTGAGTACACATCTACTTATCTGTGTTATTGTTGAGAATGAAGGTTGGGCAGGGAAAACATGAGTAAAGGACAGAGTGAAAAGGAACTGCAGTGGTTTCGGGGCCAGAGGTCAAGGCTAGGACATAGGGAAAGGATATATAATGTTCAAGTCAGGGAGGGAGCTCTTGTTAGTCAAAACGCAAAAGGAAACACTGACACAGGGAAGGGAAGGTGATGATCCCTTCCCCAGTGGCCATGAAGTAGGAGGTCCAGAAACCAGTACACTCCAGCTTGAGAAAAGGCCCAGGAACTTAGCACAGGTCAGAATATTCACCCGAAAAGAAGCTTCACTATTTTGGCAAATGGTCCCTTTCGCCTGGTTGTATCTATAAAGGTTGACCCATTATAAGCATATAAAAGTGTCACCCAGGACTTGCTCTGTCAGCAAGCACCACAACTGCTTTAACTGGCCCACAAGCAGAGACCCACGGCCAAGCAAAGAAAGAACTGGGGCTGTGGCCTGGGCCGAGAAGAAGGCTGCTGCCCAGGATGCCTCCTGCCACCCCGCCTGAGACCACCTGACCTTCTGGCAGGGTTGTTTGTCAATACGTGGGGGTAGAACGAGAAGATTCAGCTGGAGGTGATCCACTAAGCAGGCCTTCTTCTTGCCTGCCCGCCTGGGGCCATGGACTGGAAGCTGCCTACTGCATCATCTCAGGAAAGGGCAGCCTGGGATGGCTGGTCCCCAGAGGACCTGCTGCAGCACTGCCTCCACACAGGCCAACACGTGAGCGGACAGAGCTCAGGGAAGCTGGCAGGAGCCATCAGGACCAAGTGCAGGGACATGTGACGAGATCTGCTATCACTGGGGCGGCTACATCTGGGTCCTAAATCCACCAGTCACATTGCCAAGCTGGGATAGGCAAAGGCTAAAGAATGTGTCCCCCAAACTGAGTTAACTGTACTACACCAACTTTTCAGAACATACAAATTCCCTGAGGGGATTGGATGGGGGACTTTCTGTAGCAGAAAGAATCACGAAGGTCCCCAACACTTTCCTTCTGCTCTTCTGGAACCTTAAATCCTCGCGATTGTTCCTCCCAGCCTAGACCCAGGAAAGCCTGGGGAAGAGGACGCTCACGCCCTGCCACTCTGGGGTGCCACCTGATGAAGGGCAGGGCCAGCTAATTAGGCGCCACAGACAGAAACATTCTCTAGTGGCCCATGCAGTCCTCCAGGGGTCAAAGAGATGAACCTAGAGTTCTTTGTGGGCTAGAAGAGCCCTTCTTGGCTTAAATATTTCCCTGCCTCTTATTTTCCCAACCAGAGAATATCCTCCTGCGGCTGCTTTCAGCCCAACCCGCTCTGACGTTACTTCTATTCAGATCCTATGTCCCCAGAGGCAGAGCATCGCGTTGTTGGTCTTCACACAGCTGGCACCAGCACAGAGCCTGGCATGGAACAGGCGCTCCACAATACCTGTTCCAAGATGAAAGGCTGGAGAGATGGAGGGATGGGCTGTACAGAAAGCATATGACAAATGACAATCTGCAAAATCTATATGCCAGGGCTCTCAGCCACTGGCCTTGTGAGACCCCCTCCCCCACCGAGGACCAGAGGTCACTTCCTCTATTTTAAAGTGATCATTCTAAATTGTTGGCATTCTCTGGCCCAAACACCCCACCAGCTGCTATGCGAGAAGGGGACAGAAGTGGCCAAAGAATTTCAAATACCAAAAACTTCTCACAGCCCTAAGAAAATCCTCTCAACCTTCCTCATCAGGCCTGGCCCTGTCGTCCCGTGGTTCAAGCTGTGAAGGAGGCAGGTGAAAGAAAGCTGTAATCACTGCAGAAAAGTGAAAATGGGAGTGAGTAGAGTAGGTCTCTGATGACATTCTGGGTACCTTTTTATTGCAGAATATTTCAAACATACAGAAAAGTAGAGCGAATGGTATGTTGACCTCCATCAAATCCATTTCCATTGTCAACAATTCTGACCAATTTATTTCATCTGTAGCCCCACCCTCTTCCCTACCACTGCCATAGAGTATTTTGAAGCAAATCCCAGACACAGTCATCTTTCCATCCATTCTGTGACGGCACTGACGCAGCTCAACAACCCCATAGGGGACCACACCCAGTGCTGATGGTCAACTCATCTTGCTGCGTTGAAGACAAGGGTGAGATGCTAAGCCCCACGTGGGTCCTAGGGAGGTGCTGGCACACTCAGAGGGAGCCATGGCAGCTTGAGAATCTCAACCCAGGAAGAGCAGCCCCAGCTTTGCCTCCAGCTGCTTGGGTCATCTGGGGTCAAGGATTGTTGTCTGTGGGAGACTCACTTTCTTCATGTATAAAGGTGAGATAATGAGGCCCATCCGAGAGCCTCGGGGCACGGCAGGTTATGCTGATAAAAGCTAGGAGTGCTGGACCAACATAAAAGGAGCTGCTAGAGGGTTTCATGCCCTCTGACCCCTCCACGGCTGTTTTACATGCCTTATGAGTCCTATGAAGATGCTGAAAGCTTCCAGATGAGCCCTGAGCTCCTTAGAGACAGATACTGTCACAGCAGCCCTGAATGCATTCCAGGCTCGACATCTCTTCTCACCTGACTCCTCCCACCTAGGATGCATCCTCTCTATTTAGTCAATTTGCCTCATCCTTCAAGGCCCTGCTCAGTAATCTCTCCCTCCTTTATACAACCAACTCACACTACCTTTTGCCACTAAACTATTAGGATTTCCTGCACTTACACACTCATATTTAAATCCTGTATAATTATTGCACAAGCATAGCTTGTCTCCCCAGTTAGATAGCAAACTCTTCCCAAGTGAGGACCATGTCTCATATTCACCTTAGCTCTCAGTACCACGTCTTACGTGGACAAGACGCTTAATCATCACTTGCTGATTTCATCTTCCCGAGAGCATCATGGACCATTCACAAGCCTGCTGCCCTGGGCCAGAGTCCCTCTCTATGGCTAAGAGGCTGGCAAGACCAGTGGCTCTGAAACCAGGTCCTCTGCCCCCAAACTACCTGAGAGCCTCAATCCTACCCCAGATCTACTGAAGGGGAATGAATCTCTGGGCAAGAGGACCTGAAAAAACTGCCCTGACAATTCTCTGGTGCCGTGACTGGGAGACACTGGTTTAAATTATTCAAGTTCCTTTCTGCACGTAAGATGCTATGATTCTGGAGAAGTTTCTATAGAACAAGCCAGAAAATAATTCAATCTTCTCGTCCAGGTCTGCAGGAAGGAAAACACTCACTTTTTATTGTTCTTTCAGATTTTCTCTTTCTCATTCATTCCATGCATTTGTTGGACACCTGTTATGCGAAAGTTTCTGCCCCAAATGCCCTGAGGAATAGAACCTCTGCCACAAAGAGTGTATGGGGAGACAAGATTACCAGCATGAGGAAATATTCAAGAGAGGAGATGAGAAGCACCTTACAATTTCTCCTTTCCCCTCCTCTGCACTTTGCTTGGTGAGCAAAAGGTAAAGTTACAGAGAAGGACCAATGAAAATTTCCCCCCCACCTCTGCAAGCCCTGGGGGAACCCCATGTGGTGGCCCCTTTGGTCCAGAGACACGTACGGGTACAGTGTTTTGCTGTCTGCTTCCCCTTTAGCCATTCTCCCTTCTCCACCCTGCTCAGAGGATGTAGCAAGTGATACAGGCCTGGCCAATCATAGCATGGCCTCCCCTTGGCCACAAAGATTGGTTCAGGGAAGGACACGTGTCCTAAGCTAGCCCGATCAGAGTGACTCTCGGGACTTCTGTGGGAGCTGCTGGGAAAAACTCTGGCTCTGTCTTGTTGAAGGAAATGGGAGGATGAGAAGCCAGAGTTGCTGAAGTCAATGAAGCCATCACGCCACCTAGAGGAGAGAGCCTAAGGCTGCCAGGGGCCATGCCTGGGAGACCTCCCAAAACAAAGCCAAGTGAGCAGAAGGCAGAGCGGAGGGAAGCCGAGGGACATCACTTGGGCCCTGAATCCAGCCGTGCCTGCAGCCAAGGCTACTCCTGGACTTTGCATTTACATGAGCCAAATAAATCCCCCCCCCCTTTTTTAACTTTAGTTAATATGCTTAGTAGAAATAATTTTCTGTTACTTGCAGAGAAAGTCCTAGCTGATGTCAACATAGGAACCATAATGCATGCACTAGTAGGTAGTTGAAACACGCTTTGAGGTGCTTTCACATAGAGGCAGTGTGACAGCTTACGGAGCAGAAAACCCTTACTAAAAGTCCGAAAACAGTGTGTTCTGTTCAAAAGTGTTCAAAAGTATGCTCTGAGGACCAGCTGTGTCAGCACCTCCTGGGAGCTTGTTAGAAATGCAGAATCACAGCCCTGCGCCACACATTCCGACTCAGAAATTTTAACAAGATCCGCAAGTGGTTTGTATGCACGCTAAGGTTTGAGCAGCTTTGTTAGAATACTATGTCTGCTGCTTCCTGGCTGGTGACTACTGCCAATCACCTGATATCTCTGATTTTTCACGCGGACAGTGGAGATCATAATAACACAATACAGAGATGTAGACATAGTACAAAACCAACAGTCCTCGGTTTTTATCATGGCTCTTCAGTAACTATGCTCCTGGACAAGTTGCCAAACTTCTAGGAGCCTCAGTTTCTTCATCTGTAAAACCGAGGTAATAATACCTGTCTGGCAGGACTGGTGACAGGATTATAGGAGGAAATGGATGCAAAGTGCTTGGCACATTAGTTGACCCAGAGTACCAGGACTTAATCAAAGGTACCTATTCTTGTTATTATTGTACAATTATAATTACTGTTATTATACATCCTACACACCTCACAGGGGCGGGAGGTTGTGAGACTCAAAGAGACGATGTGTGAAAAAAAAAAATGCTTAAAACCAAAGAACTCCAGGTATCGTCCTTTACTGATCTGGAAACTGAGGCTCACAGAGGTGAAGTAACTTGCCCAAGCTCATCAAAGCAGGAAAGGGTAGAACCCAGGTTGGCACCACCACCCTCCAATCTGGCATAGGTTACAGGGTGTGGGTGACTCTGTGTTTTCCTGTTCTTCCTCCCACCACACTGTGAGCTCTTCCACAAGCTTGCCACCTCCACATCGGGCCCAGTTCCTGCCCACAGCGGACACTCAGTGAACATTTGCCGAATGCAAACCTTGTCCATCCGACCTCTTTAACTCACAGGTTTTGCACCGCCCCAAACTATCTCCCTTGGTAAGGTACTGTCGTGCCTCGGTACCTTAAGAAGCTGAGTACTATTATTAATCCTAATTAGAATTTACAACATTTCATTTGGAGACCAAAGCTCCACTGGGAATTCAATGCTGCAATTCAATTCTAGGCCAGGAGAACAGGACTTTTGGCTGAGCAGACAATGGGTGAGATCTTTCACTTGTCTGAGAAAAACCCCATGCTTTCATTAGTCAGAAAACAATGCTTGGTTCTGCCAGAACTGTTGGCAAAGCAATACTGCAAGCAAAGCAGAATCAGGGCTTCGGCGACTGGGTGACATATAACCAATCTATGTAGGCAGGCTTGTCAGAACGCTAGTCTTGGCCAGAAAGAGCTACTCAGCCTTGGTCTTCTGACTTCAATCTTAAAGGGAGACTGAGGGCTGTGGGTCTCCAACAAAATGGACCCTCAGGAAATGTGGAAGGAGCGGAAGTGACCTAGAATATCCCTAGTAAATGGGACAGTAGAAAAGCACAAAATATAGGAAGGTAGATTTATACACAAACACAGCATTAATGACAATAAATCCAAATGGACTAAGTGCTCTAGTTAAGCGAACTCTCGCAAACCATTCAGAAGACACATCTAAAAGAAAAAACATAAACAAACAACTTGAAAAGAAACGTCCCCCCAGAGAAGATCCAAATGGAACAGCCAATAAGCATATGAAAAAGTGCTCAAACTCAATTAGTAATCAGGAAAATAAAAATTAAAACCATGATAAACTATTACACTGTCCCAGACAGGTGAAAATGTTAAAGTCAGAGAAGACAAAATGTTAGCAAGAATGTGGACCATTGAAAACTCTCAGACACTACGAATAGGTGTGTAAATTTGGGATAACTAATTTTGAAGAGTTTGCTATTCTCTAGGAACTTTCAGAGTGAGCATGCCTTGTAATCCAGCAATTCTGCTTGTAGTCATGTACTTACTCTTAGTTATGTGCTCACGTACGTGTGTACCAGGATAACATGTTTCAGAATGTCCACAGTATTGACGACAATCACAGTTCACTGTCCCTAACACCCTAAAACTGGAAACACCCCAAGTGTCCATCAACAGTGGAATGGACACATTTATAGTTATACAATGGAAATTTATACAACAAGGAAAACAAACAGCCACCCCCAACACGGATAGCATAATGCTGAATGCAAGAAGCAAGACATGAAAGCACACAGGCAGGAAGATTCCATTCATATAAAGTTCAAAAATAGGCAAAACTAAACTTCCACAGTTAAGGAAGGCAGATGTAAGTGGTAGAACCATAAGTTAAAGCAAGGAAATTATTATCCTCAGTCAAGAGAGTAGAGAGGGAGGAGTCAAGCCTGAGGAGGAACGCAGGGGCTTCTGGGTACTGTTGGTGTCCTATTTCTAGATTTTGGTGGTGGTTTTGTGGGACTTAAGGGATTTCACCCATTACTGCTTTTTAAAATGGATCATACATAATTACACAGTTTATAACTGTATAATACACTTTTCTGCATATATGTTGTACTTCACAATAAAACCAAAAAAAAGAAAGAAAAGACAAATGTAGAACAAGCTAAAACAAACCAAAAGCCAAGTTTGGCATTATCTGAATTCACTCGAGTTCTGAGAGTGGCCAATTCAGTCATGTGCTGCTTAGAAGGATTTCTATGGGGCTGAAGACATAAATAGAGAATGGAGGAGAAAATACGAGGTCCAGGGTGGTGACAAAGGCAGGAAGTTACTGAAGACCAGTGTGGGGAGGCAAGGAGGTTATATTTGGGCTTATGACTGGAAAGCAACCATCTTTCCCTTCTTACTTCATCCTCTAAGACGTCCCCTGTAAATCCCCCAAGGGTCCCATGTAGTTAGTCATCTGTCTCAAGCATCCCTTCGCAGGTTGTACTTATATCAATGAGTACTTTTCTTGTCATATTATAATGGTTTGCCTTCCCATGTGATATCCACAAAGGCAGCAGGTAATTTTTGGATTTTTTCCTGCCCTCTCCTTCTGCCAGCACTTAGGCCAGTGCCTGGTAAGGAGGAGACACTCAGCTGAGTGGCTGAATGAACAAGAAAATGTTTTACCTTCAGCTGCAATTCCTTGTATCTCTTGGACATCCGAATGAGCAACTTCTCACCATTGATCACAGCAGATTTTTCTTGGTAATACTGGACCATGGCCTGGGCAGCTTCTGTGTAAGCCATCTCTAAAAAGGCCTAGGAAACAAAGGAAGAACATACAGTGGACTAGACTTAAATGGTCTTAAAATTCAGTACAAGGTGTGAGTCCATGGATATAAAGTTCAAGAACAGGCAAAACGAACTGATGGTGACAGAAGTTAGAGTTGAGTATCCCTCTGAGGCAGGGGGCATATTGACTAGGAAGGGGCATGAGGAAACTTTCTGAGCTTCTGGAAATATTCTACATCTTGACCTGCATGGTAATTACATGGGTGTACACATGTAAAAAATTAATGGAGTCACGCACTTAAGACTAGTGCACTTTATACCTCAATAAAAAGAAAAAAAATCAGGACAAGGAACAGCTTTCTTTGATCCCATCTGTTCAAAGAAACCTATTTATTAACTTCACCAAAAGAGCTCATTATAAGATGGCCCCTCTCCTGATCCCCATGGTTGCCAAACATTATTCTTAATTATGTATGTCCATCCTGGTCTACATCATGCTACGGGAACCCCTCTGGGATGGGAGGGCCCATTAACCCAGTTTCCCAGGGGAAAAGGGTGGAACAGGGGAGAGTGAATTTGTTGCACAAGTGACCTTGGGCCAATCCCTGCAAAATTTTCTATTTAGTGGTGGCAATGGCAGAAGACAGAGACACAAGCCCTGCGTATTTGAGCTCTTACTTTCTTTGCAAATACATATACTGAAAAACCCAGGGGCCCCCTAAGCTTGCAGGAAGGTCATGTCTGAGTTAGAGAGAGGAAAACCTTCAGTTATGTTTCCACAGCATTTTTCCTCTTTATTTAATTATCCTGATTTAAAAAAAAACTTACAAAGAAATGGTCTTTCTCAGTCGATTGGTGTCTACAGAGACTGTTTTGACTGACCTGTCAGTTTATCCCAGTAGCTGCCATGGCGGATACATCGGTGTTATTATTTCTCAGATTTGTTTGGTTTGTACTGATCTGGTCCTTTGATGTTGAGAAGGAAAAGTGGTCTGTAACAAGGGAGCCCTTACTGTGAGCGCCTACTCTCCCACTTCCTGGAACAAGCTCATTCTCCCTCTTTCCCTCCATTTGTTTTTGAATTTCAGATATGCTTTTCTCCACGCTGTCACAGTCTATGGCAGAAGCGTGGGAGACTAAGAAGTCAAGATTATATAGAATTTTATTCAAATTCTGCCACCCAGCTTTCTAAGTGCCTCTTTGTTCCTGCAAACACTTTAGCACCTCTACCTCTCACCTGTCACATGCAAATATTAATTCAGTGAATCTCACCACGTTAATGTTGCAAGCTGAATTTGGGACATTTATCCAAAATAGAAAGAACTCCTGAGAAGTAGGAACAAAGAGACAAAGTGAGTAATCTAAGCCCAGGTTGATGAAGGAAGGCCACTGGTGATCTGATGGAGCGTTGAGTCTCCAAAGTTCATGCCTTAATTAAGAAAAGAATTTCTCCTATGCCTGTTCCTCTGATTCACAAAGTAAAAAGACATATTAATAATCAAACGCAAAATATTCTTACTTCTGACCATTCTCTATATAAACTTTCCCTTTGACTTTAGAAAAGAAGACAAACATATTAACCTCCAAGGGCTCAGTCAACCCCCACAGGCCAAGGGTTCTTAGTTTCTTAGATGCCCAGGCAGCCATCAATTCCTACCTACTCTCCCACTGGGAGACCTAAGGGCCTCAGGTGCCAACACCAAGGACCAGTGAAAATACCTGTGCCCAGTCAGTTGTTGGCTGGCTCCAAATCCAGATCCTCAGATGTTAGAAGCTTAGCATTAATTAGCTCAGGGGATTGGTAACACAGTGAAAAGACTCAAGTCCATGGATTTCTATTTTGGGGGCCAGTTGGTTTTTATATGTTAATGAGTTCTCATTCCAAAGCACCTCCTCACCTGTAGGCAACTCACAAAGGCCTGTAGCCATTACATCCCATCCTTGTGATACCCAACCCATCACAAGAAGGATAAGATGAAACAAGGGGAGACAAAACACTATCACCAACAAAACCTTTGTGCTGTACCAACAGGAGTTCAGCTGTGTATTACTTCTTTATGTTAAGAACAGCTTCTTTTTTACAAAATTACATATACATTTTTTTGGTACCAGAGCGATGACCACCCAATGTCTGATCGGATACATACCACTGCGGAAGTGCCCAGACCTACCTGATTAGTAGACTTCATGAGGATGTAATTGGTGACTTTCCCAAAGGGCAGCCCCAGGTTAATGACGTCATTCTCAGTGCAGCTTCCTTCTGGGAGATTGCAGATGTGCACCACACGGCCAGCACCCGTCTTCCGCTGTGTGAACTAATGGGAACAAAGAGCAGTCAGTGACTGGTCTTCAAAAGACATTTCCCTCTTGCCCTCTATTCCAATGTTCCTAATGGCTATCTTCCCCCAAATAATGATTGCAAAACTAGAATTTACAAAATTAATGCAGGAAAAGAATCCATTCACAAACACATAGGAAAACATTGATTTTTGTACCATCTGTTTACAAAAAAAAAAATTCGCAACATTTTTAATGAACAATCACATCCGGGGCTGTCTAAAATATGAGGCAATAGGCATATGTTGCTGGTGGGAGGTTGTGTATCTACAGTTTTTTGAGAATATACTTTAGCAATATTTAATAAAACTTAACATATACGTCGTCCATGATCCTGCCATCCCACTTTTGGAAATCTATCCATTTGTTGCAGTCATTTATGAGGTGGCAAAAAATTTTGGAAACTGCCTAGGTGTCCAAGGATAGAGAAATGATTGAGTAAATGATGAATCAAGTATACAGTGGAAAACTACATAGCCATTCAAAAAAGCAGGAGGGAGATGGACTGATAAGAAATCCTTTTTAAGATAGGGTAAGTAAAAAACAGGTTGCCAAGTCACATGTGTAGTATGACGCCGTGTTTGTAAAACAAAACATCAAAAATATATGAGAAAGAGATAGATGAAGCAAGTATTGTAAAATTTTGATAATTATTGAACTTGGGGGATGGGTCCACAGGAGTTACTTCTATTAGTCTCTACCTTTCTGTCTGTTTGAAATTTTTCCCAAAACAAAAATGTTAAGGATATCAGCACAGAGAAGAAGGCGTGGGAGGACACATATCTTGTCAACATTGGTTCTCATCGAAGAGCAGAACTGGAAGGGAGGAGGGGCAGAGAGGTTTAATCTTTTTCTTATACACCTCACATTGTTTGACTTACAATTTTCAAAAATTCCAATGAAGAAAAAAAAAGAGCATAGAAAGGATTGGTGGGAACCTAATACTTAGACAAAGACCTTCACAGCAACACCCTGTGGTTTAGGGCAGTGGCTTTCAAACCTTTGCTGGCCTTTGGGATCCTTTCTTCAAACAAGAGCTTGCTCACCAGCCCAATATAATCACCACATAAGAGGAGCTGCTCTAGACAAACCCTGGGGTCCAGCATCCTGATGCCACCCTCCAGCTGGGCGTCCCAAAGACACCTCTGAGGGACACAGTTTGAAAGCCGAGACCTGGGCCCAATCAAAGCTCCCAGAGGAAGGAAGTATGTCTGTTTGGTCTGTGCAAACCTTAATGAGCCTAGAGTTTCCAGGAGTTTCGAGAATTAGTAACCATAAGCCAACCCGAAGTGGAAGAGAAGGATACAATTTTTCAAACCCCAAACACCTTCTAATGGCATACCCTACATTTGCAGAATCATCATTTTCTTCGATAATGTGAACTTCAACATTTAATTACATTTGATGTGGGTCCAGCTGTGCTAAGATACTACTACAGTGGGAAAGTCTGAGGTCCCATCCCTATCAAGGGCTAATACGTGGGTAATTCTACCATGAGAAGCCCTCCTTTGTCTCATCTGGGATGAGGACAATTACAATTTATAAGAATTTCCTTTTATGGTTCAGCCCTGAACTGAAGAAGCCCAAGTACCCCTTTCAGACCTCCCCATCTGTGATGTCCAGAGGTCAAACGCTTTCCCAAAGGAGAACAGGACTCAGTGTGTGGCCCAGGTGGCTCCCAGCATTCTCCAGAGAGGACAAGAGCACGGCTGTTAAGAAGCAGACTCTGTGCCTCTCATTAGTGCAGACCCAGCTGAACTCGGAGGCCAGGCAATGTGGCTGGTCCTCTGAGTTTATCAACGGGCGGGCTGAGTCTGGGCACTCTGCCCAGCACCTCTTAGTGGGGCACGTTTCTGCCCCATGTGACTTTCCTGTGGTTGGCCTGGGCTGACGTGTGCTTGGACAACAGAGCAGACACGAAGCATGGTTCTGGGCCCATCCCTCCTCCTTGCCTGTCCGGTTGCCTAGTGACCAGGCATGAGGGCCAGCCTCTCTTCATTGTCTCTGCCAGACGGAAAAAAGCAACTCTGAGAGGCTTTTATTCGAGCGTGAGTGCAGCAAAAGCTGCTGCGAGGCGGTAGAACATGCCTCTGGAAGAATAAACACCCTCACAGCTGCCAGTCACCAAAGAGCGAAACGAATTCATGCTGCAGACCTTGTTAGGCCTAAAATGAATGGGTCTCAATTAAGGTTTTCACTCACATTTTAAAAACACATTCTATAAGTGCTTTTTTTCTCCCAAGATTTTTAATCAGAAAAAGAGGTTGGATTGTATGGATTCTCTTGTGATCAGTTAAGAGCTCTGTATTCTTCCAGTTAATTATGCTAATTAGGAGCTTCCTAACTGGGTTCTAGGTATGTCAAGGTATTGACCCCTCAGAGTGGAGGCCCAGTAGCTCTAGAGGCCATAAGTAGTTTCTTCACATTAACAAGTTTACTTCAGTTTATAATTTTCTAAGTAAGCCATGAAATGAAAATCTTAAAACTGTACACCTTAAGAATTGCTGTGTTAATTGTTTGTTAAAGGTTTGGTTTCAGGGCATGTGAGAAATCCCATCCAGTTAGGAAAAAAAAACAAACCTTTATGTGCTACAGGCATATCTCGCTTTATTGCACTTCACAGACTGCACTTTTGACAAATTGAAGGCAATACCCTCCACCAGCAAAAAGATTATGGCTCACCGAAGGCTCAGATGACAGAAATTTTTAGCAAAAAAATATTTTCAAATTAAGGTCTATACATTGTGTTTTTTTTTAGACATAATGCTATTGCACGTTTCATAGACTACAGTAAGCTGTAAGCATAACTTTTATATGCACTGGGAAAGCGAAAATTCATGATTCAGTTTATTGCAGTGGTCTGGAACTGAACCCACAATATCTCCAAGGTATGCCTATATATTCTTCGTAAATTTTTGATTTAGGACAGTTCAGTTTGCATCCTTTTCTGTCAATGATCTAAAATATCTTTGTTAAACCCAATTAGGCTCAAAATCATATTTGATTCATAGAAGGTATAGATTTATATATACAACCACTCTAATCCATTCTTGGACAGTTTATATAAATATGGCTGTTGTTTGCCTTACGCCTTATGGGAGATCTGAATGATGAGGGAGGAACGGAGGGAGGGAGGAAAGTGGGAAGGTAAGAGGAAGAGACAATGCCATCTTTAGGTGGTACCTCTAGAGAACACTTTCTTCACTGGGGGCAGAGACAACCGTGTGCCTTTGAGCCGGCACCATGATGCTGTACACTTATTCCCAGCCTGAGGTCTCTAATAAGTCCTCAAGCGTCTTGGAAGGTAGTAATATTTCAAGGGACGGTCCTTATTTTTGACATTTAAAAAACCTGAGTTGAGATCATCCTTTGAGTTTCTTTATCAGTATGGTAACCCTGATTAGATCTTAGGCTGATTAGAAAGTCTGATTGACGTGTCTCTGTTTTTGATGAACAAAAATGGGTAACTGGTTAAGAGCTTACTAATATCAGGACTTTGGCAGATACAGTACTTTTCCAAACATGGAATGCAGAACACTGACTGCTTGAGGTAGGAGTAATAATTAAAATGGGTTTTGGCTGTAAAAAGATCGGACTTCCTGATGTAATGGAAAGAGCCTGAGCCTGGAAGGCAGAGGACCTGGATTCAAGTCCCTGCTCAGCCACTGATCAGGTACGTGACAGAGACAAACTGGTTTTCCTATCTGGGCCTTGGTTTCCCAGTGTCTGGAAATCTAAAGTTCTTTCCAGATGTAAAATATCCATGCTCATGTGGCTCTAAGTTCTGAAATTCCACTTCTCCCAGAAGCCTTGCCAACTAAACCCTAAGATCCAGGATAATAACTTCCCCTAACTGTGTTGGTATAAACAGGACATCTGTGTCTTTCCCACTCCCTGTACCGACTGTCATGTTTGTCCTCTCTCTATGTGATCGTCTGTCTCAGCTTGCATACAGTCACAAGCACGTTCATCTTTCAGACAGGCTCCTCTGTGTAGGTGGTGGTCGCACCTTTATAGGGCTGAACAAAGTTCCAAGCAGGGGACACCTTGCTGATGAGCTCTGCGGCTCCCTCAATGACTCTGCAGCTACAGTGCCTTGAAGACTTGAGATGACACACTGAGTTCAGCTAAGGACACCTGGGCCTGGTGACTGAGGACAGACACACATCAAGTGTGTGCCGTATCGTCCCTGGGCACCAGTGCCAGAGCGAGGGGAACATCAGACAGATCTGATCTGTGCCCCAGTGACTGACCGTGGGCAAGCAAACTGACCATTTGCAGTCATGATAAATTACGGTAAATGCATACAATAGATGGTGTTACAAAATAGGATAGGGGTTTGATGTTTGGATGCGCAAAGATGTCTAGAAATCCATGAAAATATGTATTGTGAGCTTATGTGAAGTGAATAAAAAACCAAGTACAACAGATTATATGGTGTTTTCTCATTTTTGTAAAAATATATAATTTTAGTATTCATATATATACATGTATATATATATGTGTGTATTTAGTATGTATTTAAACATGCACATGTACACTAGTTACAGATACACAGAGCGAAAGACACCTACCTTCAGTTTGCTCTGCAGAGTTGGATTTTCTATTTTTTATATTTCTGTTACTATTGGAATTTTTTTACACTATGTTTGTACTATTTTTGCAACAAGAAAAAATAATTAAGATTTTTTAAAAGAAAAGGAAAGAAACCAGAAAACAAAACCTGCCCAGTTCTCCTGTTTCCTCACTCTTTAAAAACACATACAGAGGGGCAGCCAGATGGCTCAGTTGGTTAGAGTGTGAGCTCTCAGTGACAGGGTTGCCAGTTCGATTCCCACATGGGATGGTGGGCTTCGCCCCCTGCAACTAAAGATTGAAAACAGCAACTGGACTTGGAGCTGAGCTGCGCCCTCCACAACTAGACTGAAGGACAACGACTTGGAGCTGATGGGCCCTGAAGAAACACACTGTTCCCCAATATTCCCCAATTAAAAACAAATGTAGAGACGTCATCAAAATGACAGCGTGAGGTGAGCCTCTGTAAAGCTCCCCTGGAATTTACAACTAATAGAACAACAATAACTCCACAAAGGACTCCCTGCACAGCAGACAGGCAAGACGAAGAGGCCCACTACTGAATCACCTAAAGGTGGGCGAATAGTGCGAGCAGGGGAGGAGCGAACGGAGAAGTGCGGAGACGGAGCCGCGTGGGCGCAGGACGCAGACCCAGCTCAGTGCGCCGAGCTCGCGGCTTCCCGGAACTACCGCAGCTGCGTGAGAGGGATGAACTCGGACTGCTAGGGCTCCACTTATGACCCACAGGGCTGAGGGGGCAGCATATAACACTGCTGAACCCAACGCTCACGGCAGAGACCTTGGAGAAAAGACTGAGGGAAGAAGGCTGAAAATGGTTGTTTAAGCCCTCACTGCCGAGCAGAGAATGGAAGCCTTAGGCACTGAGACTAGCCGCCCCCTCCCTACCCTCCCAGAGTTCGCCCTGCCACCACCTGCCTGGTGCTACAAGTGGAACAGTAGCGGTGTCAGACCAAAAGAACAGAATATTTGCTGTTCTGAGAACTGTGGACCGCAGACACAGATTCGCAGCCCAACTAGTTCCGGCAAAGGGGAGGGAGCTGTGGAAGCAGGACCAGCTGTGGTGGTGGTCGCTGCCATTGCTCTGGGCCACCTCTCACAACTCACCCTGCCCCTGGCCCCACCTATCTGGGCGGATCCCTGCAGGAGTAAACAGAACTGCTGAAACATATGGGCTCTGAATCTCATGCAGGAAGAGCTTTGGAACTTCAAAAGCTCTCCTCATACTCACACGGACACTGCGCCCTGTGACCCAGGAGAACTATTAACAGAGGAGTAGCCCATCTCCCAGGGAATCCCCACATTGTGTGAGAAGCTGGAATAGTGCAGAGAAAACACAGCACTACCGTGTGAGAGAGGAAAAAAAGGCTGCAGTCGTAGAGAAAATAAAACATTCTACCAACAAGTACTGGAAAACAAAAGAAAGACCTCTCCCTATCAACCTGTTGCAGAAGCCACTCCTGTAGATGTCTAGGAAGAGAAATAATAAATCAGTAATTGCCATGAATAACCAAGGCAACAAGACAGCTCAGAAAGAAAGTGAAAAGTCTCCAGAAAAGGAACATAAAGATATGGAAATATGTGACTTAAATGACAGAGAATTCAAGATTGCAGTTCTGAAACAACTCAACGAGATGCAAGAAAACACAGAAAGGCAGTTTAAGGAACTCAGAAACAATCAAAGAACAACACGAGCATTTTACGAAAGAGATTGAAATTTTAAAAAAGAACCAAATAGAATTTCTGGAGATTAAGAACTCAATAGAAGAAATTAAGAATAAAATAACCAGCTTAGGTAGTAGAGTTGACCAGATGGAGGAAAGAATCAGTGACATCGAAGATAGAAACCTGGAAATTACACAGATGGAAGAAGAAAGAGACTTGAGACTTAAAAGAAATGAAAGAACTCTACAAGAACTTTCTGACTCCATCAGAAAGAGCAATATAAGAATAATGGGCATACCAGAAGGAGAAGAAAGAGAGAAGGGAACAGAGAATATATTCAAACAAATTGTTGATGAGAACTTCCCAAACTTGTGGACAGAACTGGATCCTCGAATCCAAGAAGCAAATAGAACACCTAATTACCTCAATCCCAACAGGCCTTCTCCAAGGCACATTGTATTGAAGCTGTCTAAAATCAACGACAAAGAAAGAATCCTCAAGGCAGCCAGGGAAAAGAAGACAGTAACCTACAAAGGAAAGCCCATTAGATTATCATCAGATTTTTCAGCAGAAACTCTACAAGCCAGGAGGGAGTGGAACCAAATATTCAAACTATTGAAAGAAATTATGAGCCAAAAATAATATATCCAGCAAAGATATCCTTTAGATATGAAGGAGGAATAAAGACCTTTCCAAACATACAGAAGCTAAGGGAATTTTCTAATACATGACCTGCACTACAAGAAACACTAAAGGAGGCTATTCGACCACCATCAACAGGGGCAATTTGTGGCAACCAAAATATAAAATGGGGGAGAGTAAAGGCCTGAATCGGAATATGGGAATGGAGAAAGTAAGCGTGCTGAAGAAAATGGAATACTCTAAATATCAAACTTTCTTTTATATAAACTTAAGGGTAACCACTCAAAAAAAAATCCAGAACTGAAATATATACTGTAATAAAAGAAGAAACAGAGGGAAACATCATAGAATACCACCACACAGAAATAATAGACAACAACAAAAAGGCAAAGAAACAATGGGGACACAGCCTTACCAGAAAACTAAAGATAGAATGACAGGAAATCCTCACATATCAATAATCACCCTAAATGTAAATGGACTGAACTCACCAATAAAAAGGCACAGAGTAGCAGATTGGATCAAAAACTAAACCCAACCATATGCTGTCTCCAAGAGACACATCTCAGCTACAAGGACAAGCATAGACTCAAAGTGAAAGGGTGGAAATTGACACTCCAAGCAAATGGTACCCAGAGAAAATCAGGTGTAGCCATAATGATATCAGATGAAACAGACTTCAGGTGAAAAAGATAACAAGAGACAAAGATGGACATTTCATAATGGTGAAGGGACTATACAACAAGAAGACATAACAGTCATCAATATTTATGCCCCAATCAGGGAGCACCGAAATATACCAAGCAACTACTAACAGAACTAAAGGGAGAAATTGACCAAAACACAATTATACTAGGGGACTTAAATACATCATTGACAGCTATGGATAGATCATCCAAACAGAAAATAAATAACGAAATAGCAGCCCTAAATGACACATTAGATGAAATGGACATAATTGACATATATAGAGCACTTCATCCTAAAACATCAGACTATACATTCTTTTCTAGTGTACATGGAACATTCTCAAGGATAGACCATATATTGGGACATAAAATCAGCCTCAGCAAATTTAAGAAGATTGAAATCATACCAAGCATATTCTCTGATCACAAGGCTTTGAAATTGGATATCAACTGCAAAAAGAAAGCAGGAAAAAACACAAATACATGGAGATTAAACAACATATTTTTAAAGAACGACTGGGTCAAAGAAGAAATTAGAGGAGAGATCAAAAGATACATAGAAACAAGTGACAATGAAAATACATCCTACCAAAATTTTTGGGATGCAGCAAAAGCAGTTTTAAGAGGGAAATTTATATCATTACAGGCCTATCTCAAGAAACAAGAAAACTCCCAAATAAATAACCTCATGTTACACCTTACAGAACTAGAAAAAGAACAAGCAAAACCCAAGGTCAGCAGAAGAAAGGAAATAACAAAAATCAGAGCAGAACTAAATGAAATAGAGAACAAAAAGACAATAGAAAAAATTAATGTGACAAAGAGCTGGTTCTTTGAAAAGATTAACAAAATTGACAAACCCTTGGCTAGACTCACTAAGATAAAAAGAGAGAAGACACTAATTAACAAAATCAGAAATGAAAAAGGGGAAGTTATCACGGACACCACAGAAATACAAAGGATCATCCAAGAATACTATGAAGGACTATATGCCACCAAATTCAATAACCTAGAAGAAATGGACAAGTTCTTAGAAACATATAGCCTTCCAAGGCTGAACCATGAAGAACTGGAAAATCTAAACAGACCGATCACCAGTAACTAAATTGAATCAGTCATCCAAAACCTTCCCAAAAGCAAAAGTCCGGGACCAGATGGCTTCACTAGTGAATTCTACCAAACCTTCAAAGAGGATCTAATACCAATCCTGCTCAAACTCTTCCAAAAAATTGAAGAAGAGACAGTACTCCCTAACTCATTTTATGAGGCCAACATTACCCTGATACCAAAACCTGGTAAGGACAACACAAAAAAGAAAACTACAGACCAATATCTCTGATGAATACAGATGCAAAAATCCTAAACAAAATTCTAGCAAATCGAATACAACAATGCATTAAAAAGATTATTCATCACGACCAAGTGGGGTTCATCCCCAGGGCACAAGGATGGTTCAACATCCGCAAATCCATCAATGTGATACATCACATAAACAAAATAAAGGACAAAAATCATATGATTATATCAATTGATGCAGAAAAGCATTTGACAAGATACAACATCCATTTATGATTAAAACACTTAATAAAATAGGTATAGAAGGAAAATACCTTAACATAATAAAGGCCATATATGACAAACCCTCAGCTAATCTCATAATTAATGGTGAAAAACTGAAGCCCTTTGCTCTCTGTTCAGGAACACGACAGGGCTGTCCCCTATCACCTCTGCTTTTCAACATAGTGTTGGAAGTCCTTGCCAGAGCAATCAGGCAAGAGAAAGAAATAAAAGGCATCCAAATTGGGAATGAAGAAGTTAAATTATCACTCTTTGCAGATGACATGATGCTATATATAGAAAACCCTAAAGACTCCACCAAAAAGCTATTAGAAACAATCAACGAATACAGTAAAGTTGCTGGCTACAAAATCAATGTACAAAAGTCCATTGCATTCCTATATACTAACAATGAAATCTCAGAAAAAAAATACAAAATCAATTCCTTTTGCAATTGCAGCAAAAAGAATAAAATACCTAGGAATAAACTTAACCAAGGATGTGAAAGACCTATATGCTGAAAACTATAAGACATTTTTTAAAGAAATTAAAGAAGACACAAAGAAATTGAAAAAAATTCCGTGCTCATGGATTGGAAGAATCAACAATAAAATGGCCATATTACCCAAAGTAATATACAGATTTAATGCAATCCCCAAAACAATCCCAATGGCATTTTTTAAAGAAATAGAACAAAAAATCATCAGATTTGTTTGGAACTACAAAAGACCCCGAATAGCCAAAGCAATCTTAAGAAAAAAGACAATACTGGAGGTTTCACACTCCCTGACTTTAGCTTGTACTACAGGGCTACAATAATCAAAACAGCATGGTATTGGCAGAAAAACAGACACATAGACCAATGGAATAGAATTGAGAACCCAGAAATAAAACCACATAAATATGGACAGATAATTTTTGACAAAGAAGCTAAAACATACAATGGAGGAAAGACAGCCTCTTCAATAAATGGTGCTGGGAGAATTGGATAGCCACATGCAAAAGAATGAAACTGGACTGCTATCTGTCACCATGTACCAAAATTAATTCAAAATGGATCAAAGACTTAAGCATAAGACCTGACACAATAAACTGCATAGAAGAAAACATAGGTACTAAACTTATGGACCTTGGGTTCAAAGAGCATTTTATGAATTTGACTCCAAAGGCAATGGAAGTAAAAGCTAAAATAAACAAATGGGACTATATGAAACTTAAAAGCTTCTGCACAGCAAAAGAAACCATCGACAAAATAAAGAGGCAACCAACTGAATGGGAGAAGATTTTTGCAAACAGTGCCTCCGATAACGGGCTAATATCCAAAATATACAAGGAACTCATGAAACTCAACAACAACAAAACAAACAACCCAATTGAAAAATGTGCAGACGACCTGAAGAGACATTTCTCCAAAGAGGACATACAAATGGCAAATAGACATATGAAAAAATGCTCAACATCACTTATCATCAGAGAAATGAAAATAAAATCCGCAATGAGATATCACCTCACCCCAGTCAGAATGGTGATCATCAACAAGACAAATAGTAACAAATGTTGGAGAGGCTGTGGAGAAAAAGGAACCCTCATACACTGTTGGTGGGAATGCAGATTGGTGCAGTCGTTATGGAAGGCAGTGTGGAGGTTCCTCAAAAAATTACGAATAGAATTACCATATGACCCAGCAATCCCTCTCCTGGGTATCTACCCAAAAAATCTGAAAACATTTAGAGATAAAGACATGTGTGCTCCAATGTTCATTGCAGCTTTGTTTACGGTGGCCAAGACATGGAAACAACCAAAATGTCCTTCGATAGATGAATGTATAAAGAAGTTGTGGTATATATACACAATGGAATACTATTCGGCAGTAAGAAAAGATGATATAGGAACATTTGTGACAACATGGATGGATCTTGAGAGTATAATGCTAAGCGAAATAAGTCAGACAGAAAAAGCAGAGAACCATATGATTTCACTGATATGTGGTATATAAACCAAAAACAACAAAAGAACAAGACAAACAAATGAGAAACAAAAACTCATAGACACAGACAATAGTTTAGTGGTTACCAGAGGGTAAGGGGCGTGGGGGGTGGGAGATGAGGGTAAGGGGGATCAAATATATGGTGATGGAAGGAGAACTGACTCTGGGTGGTGAACACACAATGGGATTTATAGATGATGTAATACAGAATTGTACACCTGAAATCTATGTAATTTTACTAACAATTGTCACCCCAATAAATTTAAAAAAATAAATAAATAGTAAAAAAAAAAAAATGCATACGGTGGTCCCCGAGGAGGGGACAGGAGCAGTGAGGGAGCTGGACTGGTGGGGGTGGGGGAGGGGTAAGTATCATTCGTCACATCAGTTACTATCTTCCTGCTCTGTGGAAGTCAGGAGACCAGAGTGCTCTGACTCATGGACCTGAAAGGCCAGAGTGAACAGACAGATGTTCTAGAAACAGCCAGCAACACGAGGGGCAACCCAGGACTTAAACCTCTGGCCTTCCACAAACATTTATGTTTCCCTGTGCCTTATTTATATAAGTTTCCCGGGGTGCAGGGGCCCAGTGAGAAAGAATCTATAAAAACAGTGTGTATCGTCCCAGGCCAGGGAGGCCCAGCTGTGGCATCAGCACTAAATAAAGCCCAAGGTGGCGGTAAAAACTTCAAGGCGGTTTTATGGGGACAGTCAGCAGGCAAAGTACATTTTGCGCAGGTGCAAGAAAACTATTTACAGCCTGAGAAGGCCCTGAAGGCCTGTTCGAGAAACCTGATGACTCTGTTTATGACGACTCCGTCAGCCAAGGATAAAGTGCCTCTGCTCTGTCAAATGGCAGAAGCTTCAGCAAAAGTGAACACACTCTCCAGGGACCCTGGGGGTGGGGGAGGGGATGGGGACAGACATAAATCACCCCCTCCCCAGCAGCAAACACAGCACACAACTGTCAGTTCAGTGTCCCATCTGTGTCAACAATAAACATGGAAACAAAAGGCTCACACTCCCACAGAGCTGTGACAAGTATAAATTTAGCAGCCAAGCCTGGGCTTGGTGAAGGTGGTAAATGGGATTTGTTATCGTTTTAGATTGTGCAGCAGTACAGAGACCTTCTGAGGGCTCATTCTCCGAGCTCCGTGTCACTGTGTCCTCCTGCTTAAGAACAGGGGGCTTTCGAAGCAGGTCCCGCTCTTGGCTCCACAAACAATAGTGATAATACAATGGCGGAGTCTTGGCTGGTCCTCAACAAAATGTGTTTCTGAAGAGATGTATGTACGTGGAATCAGACGGAAAAAGCCTTGGCACAGGACCAGGAAATTTTTCTGGAGGATAGCCCCTCAAAGCTTTCATAGGTTCTCCTGGGGGCTGGAGGCGGATAATGGAGGAATTTCAATCTCTCATTAAATACGTCTTTCTGGTTTGAATTGTCACAGAAAGCATAAATTTTGAAAGAAGAAAACAGTAGAAATGTACAGGCACATGCAGCTCCCAGTGCAAAGCGCCCTTTGCTAGCTGCTTATCTTTGGAGCTTAGTAGTTGTAGACAGAAAAAAAAAATTCAGTAATTTCTCTGAGGGACTCTCCTGTTACTTAAAGGAACCTTGTAAAGCATCTTTCAGTAGTGGATTAATCAGCCCTTCATGTCTCAGGTTGTCTTCAAATGTCAATATTTGTGTATTTCAGGTTTTCCGAAAGAGAGATACACCTACATTCAATGCCATTTGCCAGAAATGGCAAACAACAGGGCCAGAAGCCGACAGAAGGAGGTGACCATCCGGCCACTGCTGGGCAAGGTTGGTCCTTTTCCCTCAGCTATCCTTGGGAAAGCACACGTGACCAGCAAGACCTCACAGAACTTACAAACGGTAAAACCCGTCAGATGATGTCTCCCCCCTCCACTAGGTCTGTGGAAAATGCCTCCAGCATCTGAGTCCGTTCATCCTGGGAGACACTGTCACATGGCAAAGAATTCACGTGCTGGGTCTGAGCGGCCTCTGTACCTTGCCCCACGGCTGATGGTTGGCAGAGGCCTTATATGTCCCCGCACCCCCCAAGGCACCTCAGATCCTGCTAAGCAGCTTGTGGGGTGGGAGTGGGGGCAGGAAAGGAAGCCCACTAAAGAGAGAATCACAGCAAGGAACTCAGACCCTCGGAGAGAGGCAGCAGGGCTTAGTGGTTAAAAGTGAGACCTCTAGAGCCAGGCCGCCTGGGCTGAAATCCCGATGCCTCCATTCAGCAGCTGTGTGACCTGAGACAAGGCTCTTAGTTTCTCTACGCCTCGGTTTCCCTACCTGCCAGGGTTATCTGGAGGGTTAAATGAGTTAATGCATACAAAAATGCTAAGAATGCATTAAGAACAATAGAATATCCCTACTGTTATCATCATCATCATCCTACAATGTCTGGGGGTCCCCATCACCTTCTTGCTGGCCTCCCATGCAGGAAGCAAAATGTTTCTTGTGTTGCTTCTCCTCAGGCTCAAGCCAGAAGACCTCCCCGTCGCTAGGCTTTGGGAAGAAACTGTACTCACGAATTATCATGGGTTGGCAGATTGCTCGTGTCTGCCCTGCAGGT
Organism: Rhinolophus sinicus; assembly: GCF_036562045.2. Classification (NCBI taxonomy): domain Eukaryota; kingdom Metazoa; phylum Chordata; class Mammalia; order Chiroptera; family Rhinolophidae; genus Rhinolophus; species Rhinolophus sinicus. The sequence continues at coordinate 16,281,914 of NC_133757.1, forward strand.
AAGGAAAGTACTTTCATGGAAACCTTGCAACATCTCTCATGGGCAGCAGGTTTGACCGACCACAGGGATTCCTGGACAGACTCACACACGCGGACTACTGAGACTTGCCCAAAGTCACGCAGCGAGCAGGCAGAACGGGCCTCAGGACAGGTTTCCCCACAGCAGATGAAAAGGCCTCATTACTCAGTAGCCATTGTTACTTCGCACGCACTGCACAGTTCACAAACCATCATCGCATACATAGCTCATCTGACCCATGGCAGGGCAACTCTGGTCTAGCCCCGGCCATGCTCCTACCTTCCAGCTCTGACCATTCAATCAGGAGACTGTTCGAATGGCCACATACGACGTTCCAAGTTTTAAACCATCATCAAAACAATCAATTACACAAGCCAGGTGAACACCCAGCCGTTTACTTTACCTTCAAAAGTCATTATTAGGGGAGTATTGTCCCCATTCAAGGAAACGGAGCCCCAAGAAGTAGAGTGATTTGCGGAGGCCACACAGCTGGTGGGCCCCAGAACAAGACTTGAACTTAGGGCTCCTGGCTCCACATCCACAGGAAAGGGGCTCTGGTTTACTGAGCAGCCCCAAAGGATGGGGTGGAGGCGCCGACAGACGACAGATGTACAGTTGTCCTTCTCTTGCCTTTCCTCACGCTTCTCAGTCCTTTCCTTTTTATAAAGGGGCTCCGCTGACACCAGCTCTCTTTCCTTTGCTCAGATCCCTGACCCACCTGCCTCCCCTATCTGGGCCACAGTTCCCTTACCCTCAGTGCTGGGGTCTTAGAGCAGGTTGTGGGTACAGAGATGCCTCTATGATCCACAGCAGGGGCAACAGGCCTGGGGGTGGGGGTGGTGCTGGATCTGCCAGCACCCCCACTGGGACACAAGGTCATGTAATCAAAGACAAATGACCGGGCTCACTGAACCCAGCCACTCTGCTCTCCTGGGACTGACCCAAAGTGGCAACTGAGCATGGAGAGTGCAGAGAGGGAAACCATAAAATTCTCTCTCCAAAGCTTGGGCTTGCAGCCGGGTCTCTCTCTTGAAGCACTTCTCCCACTGAATATCACGAAGACACGAACAAATAGAAATCTCAGCCCAGGCAGGCCTCACTTTTTGTCATGAACCTCCTTGCCTCCCCATTCCCTCATCCCCGAGGGCCTAAAATCTCAGCTTGCCCTTCTGGAGTTTGGCACGAATGCCCCAACACATGGAGGGGACAGCACGTGGAGGCCTGCTGTCATGAGCTTGTGCTTGCCTGTTGCATGAGAAGAAAGAGGCTGCAGCTGCTCACATCAAGAATTGAAAAAAAATACAGGCTCAGGCAAAAGCACACAAATACACGTCCTCTAGCAAACACATTTTGTTTTCCTTTCAGTTCTGTGTCTCCCACCTCCTTCCATGTGTTCCCAGGGAATGAGAAGAGAAGTTCCTGGGGGCACAAGGCTACACAGTGACACACCGGAGAGAGAAAAAGTGTTGTCACAACCAGTAGAAAAGGAAGGATAAAGCTTTGGAGCTTTGGGGGACTACCGTGCATGTTGTAGAGAGAGAGAGGACCATAAACACAACAAAAAACAAAGTATTATACAGACTCAGCCATTTCCTCCAAGGGGCCAACAAATACCATTAGTGCAAGGTCTTCACTTTCAAACACATTTTCTTTTTCTGCTTCAAGTTTCAGAATTACACTCATAGGAAACAGTCCACTTCAATAAAACATCAACGCCTTAAAAAAAACCACACACACAAACTGAAACTTATTTTTTTCTGAACCAGTGCTGAATGCTAGGAAGTCTACGAGTGCCTTCCATTTTAACAACTTATGTCAGCTTTTTGATCTGTGTGTTTCAATACTTGCTGGGCAGAATGACACAAGTCTCGCCCTCTGTCCAGGGACTCTTTTTCCTGCACTGCACAAAACCTCAGCGGCCCCAGCTTCTTCCCAGCTCCTCTGCACCTGTACACCCAGCATAGCAGGTGATACAAATGCCTGGATGATGACAACGACAATTGAGAATATGGTTCTGTACTCACATTTGTCCCGGGGGAAGCTGAAGGAAATGCAGGATTTGACTGAGTAAAAGACCTTGCTGGAATGGCTGCATATGATGCTCCAAGATTTGAGGCATAATCTAAAGAATAAATTACACAAAACTGGTGAAAACCTAGTTAGTTACTTTACCTCCAAAAGTCATGATTAGGACGTAAGTGGGAAGAGAAAAATGAAAATTCCCTCTTAACATATTGATTAGCGATTGGCGTGATTATACCTCTGGGCGTGCTGGTAACCAGCAAAGCTAAGATATGTCAGAAAATGTCAAAGAGCCCAGATGGCAGGCCCAGTGCGTGTCTGTGTCCTGGATCTTTTGCTTTATAGATGCATAAGAAGGGCACACAAGGGAAGTTTGATCGTTAAAGCTATGACATAATAAGCCTTTGGGAAGCTGATTGTTGGTTCAACCTGCTGACCTGTCTGCCCTTACTTACCTTCGCTGTCAGCAGGGCTGTACACAGCTGTGCTGTTGGGAGAGGCACACAGAGTTCCCTCTGCTGAACCGAGTATACACCGGATACCAGCACTGGAGAGAGGTAAAAAAGGGGAACTGGTTACTCAATAAGATACAGGATTACCGTATGACCCAGAAATTCCACTCCTATGAATAGATCCAAAATAGTGGAAAATAGGTATTCAAACAAAAGCTTGTACCCGATTGTTCATAGCAGCACTATACATAATGGCCGAAAGGTAGAAACACACCAAATATAGATCAAAAGATTTATTTATAGGTAAATAAAATGTCACACACACACACACACACATACACACACACACACCAGGGGTGCCAAAAAATGTGTGCACATGACTTGTATTCATCTTTTGTTATTGGTATATAATGAATATTACAATTTTAATACAGTTTTTCCTTTCTTAAAACATGCATATTTTTGGCACCTCTGTATCTATGAATATTATTCAGCCATAAAAGGTAGTATATGCTATAATATGGATGAACCTGGAAATATCATGCTAAGTGAAAAAAGCCACTCAAAAAGGCCACATATTGTATGATTGCATTTATATGAAACGTCTGTCCAGAAGGAGCAAATCCATAGAGATAGAAAGCAAATGAGTGGCTGTCAGAGGCTGGGGCAGGGGGAATGGGGAGTGACTGCTTAATGGTATGGGGCTTCCCTTGGGGACAATGAAAATGTGGAATTAGATAGTGGTAATAATTGCACAACCTTGGGAATGTGCTAATACGCTGGTTAAAATAGTGAGCCTTATGTGAATTTCACCACAATAAAAAAAAAGGGGGGGGGGTCGGAGCTAGGGAAGAAAGACCTTTTTAAAAATCATTTTTCAAATTGTGGTAAAATACACTTACCAAAATTTACCAGCTTAACCATTTTTAAACATATGGTTCAGTGGCATTAAGCATATTCACATTGATTTACAACCATCACCACCATCCATCCACAGAATTCTTTTCATCTTGCAAAACTGAAACTGTACCCATTAAACACTAACTCCCCATTTCCCCCTCCCCCAGCCCCCAGCAACCATCATTCGACTTTGTGTCTATGAATCTGACTCCTGTGGGTACTTCCTGTAAGTGGAATCACACCGTTTTTGTCCTTTTATGACTGGCTTGTTTCACTGAGCACCATGTCCTCAAGGTTTACTCACATTGTCTGGCTCATGTGTCAGAAATCTCTTCCTTTTTAATGCTGAACTGTATTTCACTGTATGTATACACCACCTTTTGTTTACCTGCTCATCTGGCATGGATGTTGGGGTTGCTGCTACATTTAGGCTACGGTGAGTAAGAAAGGGAGGCCGTTTGAATGCACTCATTTCAAAACACTTCAGCCCATCCTCTGTTCTACATCCCTGCGTGGATATCTGCAGCCCCTCCACTGGTCTCCCGGTGTCTGCCCTTGCCCCCCACCATCTGTCCTTTGCTCAGCCCTGCCCCGCTCCAGTCACATTCAAAGCAAACAAGAGAGTTTTCATCACAAGCTGGTACCTTCCTGACTCCTCACCCAGCACTTCGCTCTGGTCACAACGATGCTGCCTGAGCAACCCAGGGCCATGCCAGGGCCTTCAAACTTGCTATTCCCTCGGCTGGGAGCATCCTCCCCCCCATATGAAATGCAAGGACCTGCCCCTGGGTGAGAACACACACACACACACACACACACACACACAGTCACTTCCTGCCCCTGCCTGGTGTTATTTTCTGCTTAGCATTTACTGCCAGGCATGCTATATAATTCACCATTTATTTAATCATCTGACCTGCTACCCCCATTAAGTGTAAGCTCCTTAAGGACAGGAACTTTGCCTATGTTGTTCTCTTCTGTTTCCCCAGCACCTAGAACAGTATGGCACATAGTAGGTGCTCAATGAATATTTGTCGAGCGCATGCATAAACCTGTTCTCCTGGACAGCACTTACTTTTCAGAGAAGACCAAACATTTCTGAGCATGTAGTTTCCCTTTCACATGCAGCTCCCAGTCCTAGGCCAGAAGGAAAGAAAAATGACAGAAGCAGAACTGAGTCCATGGGAAGGCAGAGGATGAATGTAGGTTTCCCCAGCCAGGCAGGGAGCTCAGAGCCACCAACCCTGCAGCAGGTGCATCTTCTCCACTCCTCTCCCTTCCAGCTTCCTGCCCCATCCAGCACCCCCATCCACCTCCCTCCTTCAGCATTACCTACACAGCCTGTACCTGTCTTGGACAGGAGCCCAGATTCACAAACCCGATTCCTCCTTCCCCTCTCAGTGGACCCTTGGTCTCCACCCCATTTCCATATCCAGTTGGGAGAATCAGGCAGGTTGACTCATAGTGAATTGCTTTTAGGAGAGACAAAGTCCTCCATCACTTCCCATGTCAACCAGCCCCCTCCCGAGACTGAAGGTGAGAGGGTGTGTCCCACCTGAGTGACAGGGATGCACTTGCATGATGGGACCTATTCAGAGAGAAATGACGTCATGTGGTGTGACCCACACTAAGTAGGGATCGTGATGAAATGCAGATGGGAGGAGAGACAGGAGGCAGTCAGCCCTGTGCTTAAAAGACAGCGGCTCTGGGATGGCCAGACCATATTCCAATGTCCACTCTGCCACTTTCTTGCTATGGAGCCCCCAACAAGTCATTCCATCTCTGTGGGCCCCAGTTTTCACATACGTAAAATGAGAATACTAATAGTATGCAACCTTGGACAATTACTGCTGACACACAGAACACGTTTAATCTATGTTAGCCATTATTATTATTATTGCTTTGAAATATTTCACTGCATCGTCAATACATTTTGGAGGCAATTTATACTATTATATTATAATAGACCTTTGTTTGCTGGGGCTCAAAGCATTTTACAACTACTGGGAAGTGTCATGAGGCTCTATCTCCATTTCACAGATGGAGAAGCTGAGGTCCTCTGTGATAATTTGTTTAGGTCTCATGTGAGAATTTCTCTCTTGCTCCTGATCCAAAATTCTGCTCATTCCCCCCCTCCTTTCAGACTCAGTACAATGTATATACTCCAGGAACAGTAAGTTCTAGGCGTACCACAGAAGAAGAACCCTCATCAAGGAGATGGGAGACCAGTTCCCGAATCCCGTTTCTGTAACCCAGGTGGGGTTACTTGATCCCCCCACTCAGCGGCAGCTTTCTCAGCTAAAGACGTGGGTAAGAATCTCTTACTTGCCTTAAAGCAAAGGACTGGCCCTGGTACATTTCTGCAATTTCTTTTGGTTCTAATACCTATGATTTTAATCAAGGGTATTGATGGCAACATTTTGTTACCCAGCCCCCAAACGCACCAGTTCCTCGCCAGTGAACCGTGAGAGCTGGGTGGTGGTGGTGAGCCCGCCCAAGCTCTAGCTGTGGTTCCCAGCCGGTCTCGCATGACTCACCTTCAGATCAAACACCTTCTTGTCACAGACGCTGCAGATGTGTGGCAGGTGGAGGGGGGCCACCCCGTGAAAGTCATTCAGCTCGTGAGCCTGCAGGGGCCGCACGGCCAGCACTGCCTGCTCCTCCTTGGCTCGCCGCCGCACATCACTGAAACCCTGTTTGCTGTTGTTTGCACGACCCCCGAAGGAAGGAGGGGTTCTGTCTGGGGTGGGCTCCTCAGGGTCATACAGGTCATAGGGCTGGCTGGGCGGTGGAGGCCACAGGTTGGGGCCGGCTGTGAGATCAGGCTTGTTCTGGCCGGAGAATCCTTGGGGGCTCTCCCACTGGCTGTTTGGACCCGGCAGCAGTGGGCCTACCTCACCTTTCAGGCCCCCCGCCTGCTCAGCCGCAAACCCGCCTGCCACGTGCGACCCTTGGGAATTGGGTCCGTAGAAGTCCTTGGGAAAGGCAGCTTGGCCATCTTGCCCTGAGTGGCTGTAGTGCCCTTCATAGGTCGCACTACCCGAGGTAGAGGCCGAGGCTGGCAGGAAGATGGGCTGACCGTCTGTTTCAGAGCCATATGCCTGGCCGGAGGGGGCTTTGCCATACTCGTAGAATCCCGCTGCAGCAGGAGTCGGCCCAGTCTTGCCAATGCCCAAGAGGACTGCTGGCTGGGCAGGGGTCTGAGGCATGACCCCGCTGAAAGGATGCATCACCATGGCATTGGGGGGCTGGCTGGGAAGGCTCACGGAGGGTCCTGGGCCTCGTGTCTGGCCGGGGGGTGAGAAGGCAATCGTATTAGAGGGAAACCGGGCACTGGGCACACTCGCAGCATGTTGAGGCACCCCAGTATGACTGTGGGGGGCGTTGATCACAGACGGATGCCTCAGCTGGTTGAAAAGCGGCTGGGACATGGCCACTTTGGAGAGGACTTGGTTCAGGACTGTGGCGGCCGCAGTGTTGTTGGTGACAGCTGTCTGTGCCAACTTCAGCCGGTGGAGGGTGAGCTGGGCTTGCAGTTGAGCCAGTTGAAGACTGGCAGGAGAAGGAAGCAGAGGGTTCGGGTTACTGACGGAGAACGGGTTCTTGTCCAGGAGCTTGGCGGCACTGCAAGAAGACAGAGGTGGAGATGCACAGCTGGTTCTCACCAAGCAGGGCAGGGGTTCTTTCTGTGCGAATCTGTGGTGCCTCCACCCATGTAAACCAGACCCTCCCACCTGGGCCCCATGCAGAAGTGAGTCTGCAAAAATCTGTGCTCATACATACATGTCATTTAAAAACAAAACTACAGCAGAAAAATCATTAGATGACAGAATGTCCAATCTCACTGGTAATCCAAGAGATACAAGCTAAAACAGTGAGAAACAAATATTTGCCTAGCAAAGTGGCAATTGTTTTTTTAAATAATAGCACTCAGGGCTGGTGTGAGAGAAAGCGGAATGTATACATTGTCAATGATGGTCTAAACTCACACAACTTTGTTAAACGGTAGTTAGGCAATATGCACGCCTTACAGCCATATGGCTTAACCCAATAATTCAATTCTATAAACCTATCTTAAGAAAATGAACTAAAATTCAGGCACAACTAGATACCCAAAGATGTTTAATAATACTATACGATTTAAGAGTCCACAGTTGAACATCACAAATATATAATAACATGGGGTAGGGCAGTAAATTATGATCTATGTATAGAACGCAATGTTAAGGAGACACTTACTACTGGCATTTAAATTTCTACGTCATTACGTAATATTTAAGACACTCAAAAAAGTGTAATTGGCACCAAGCTTGTGATGGAAAACATTGTAACACACTAAATGTTCCTTGGGGATCTGCTCTCCTCATCCACCCCTAATCCCCATCGTTGCCAATGGTAGACACGACCCTGAATTTGGTATGGTCATTATTTACTACTACTACTACTACTACAAATAATAATAATAATTAATAATGACATGAGAAAATCCATATACTCTAATGTTAAGTGAAAAAAGCAGGCTTCAAAATTGCATATAGAATGAATTATGTGAACATTTGTGCCAAACACGTTTTCATCCGTGTCTTCATTTCACACCCAAAAGCAGCTAGAATCATGCCCTTCAGTCCACTCTTAAACTCAACCAGCATAAAGAATAACCAAAAAATTACAAGAGAAGAATCTGAATCTGAGGTCACAGGTGGTAGTAATCATTCACACAGAGTCTTACTATAGGTGTGTTCTGTCCGTCATATGCCTTTTGTGTGACCTCTGTTGGTTGGTTATGGTGTTTTCTGGACCAAAAATCAGGAAGCGTGGTCTGGAAAGTGGACAGACTTTCCCCAAAAGTCTGGGATGTGTGGTTACCACAGTTAGGGCTCTTTTATGAGACCATATTTCCTGGGTCACAAACACCCCTTCTGGGGCACGGGTGTCATCAGGAAATGTGTTTAGGATGCTGATGAACTGGAATTCCCAGGATATTTGAACGGGAAGAATGGGACTGTGCATTTGAAATTGGATTACCATGCACAAGCCAGGCTGTACATTCAACGTGCCTGGGGAAGTGTGGGGTAGAAACTGTAGAGCTGGGACACTTTAGACAAGGTCCCCACCATCACAGGCTCTGTAACTAAAAGTCTGATGATGACGAAGCAAAGGAGAGAGGCTATGGGGTGGGCACAGTTCAGGCAAAAAGGGGGGACATGGAAAGTGTGTGCCATGTCACACACTTTGGAGACACTTTGAGGAAAGCAAGCTTCTGCTTGGGTTGGTGCTTTGCGCTGGTCTGAGAGCTTGGTGGGAAGCAGGAAGTGGGGAGGTTTTGAATGGGAGTCTCACATTGACTGTGGTATGACCATGCTTAGCCTATGTTCTCTCATTTGCTCTTTCCATCAGTCCTATGGGGTAGGAAATTTTCACCCCAATTTTGCAGGTCTAGCACCTAAAGCTCAGAGAGATTAGGTGACCTACTTATAACTACTCACAGTTGGTGAGTACAGACGTGGGATTCAAACGCCAGTCAGGCTTTGAAAAGAAGAGAAAGGGCACAGGTGGTTAAGTACGCAGTTTTTCAGCCCTCTTTTGAGTATGTCTCATGGGCTGCTTCACTGTTTTGTTTGAAGCGAGTTCTCAGAACATCAGGCACACCCACGTTCAAATACAAGTACAAAGCACACTTCAGAGCCAGATAAAAATGACTTTGGGTTACTATTCCCCATTCTGTGAGAAATTAAGAATTTGTTCTAAGTCACTAAAGAGACACTACCCTTCACCAGCCAGCAGCCCTGGTGTGTTCCAAAGGCAGAGCGAGCTGGCTGCATTTTAAGATATTGGGGGGCTGGGAGACCAAGGTTACAGGTGGTCACAGACCGTTCCTCAGCTGGGTAGTTGTGTCAGTTTCAGGTAGCCCCAGTGGGGCCCAGGCACAAATCATGGCCGGCAGCAGCAGAGTTAGGGAGGCGCTAACAAGTAGGCGAGAATATGAAAGGAAGAGAAGGATGGTCAAGAGTCTGATGATAGATTTCAACTTGTGTCGTATTAAGTAGCTGAGCTTTAGAAAAGCAATTAAGCTTAACGCAAAACCCTGCCCACACAGGGCCAACCCTTCCCACCAGGTTTGTTCTCAATGCAGTCTGTCCTTACTAACAAGGTGATAATGAGGTGCCAACTTGGTTTCCATGACCAGAGTAAGAAGAGTTTGGTTTTGTTTTTCCAGGAGAAGTCAGCTGTATTTTCTAAAACTGTGTTCGGGCTAGAGGGAGCTCTTGTTGAAGATTCCCCTTCAGCGCTGCAAGAACACGTGAGGAAGAGCTGTCTTTCCAACTAGGAAAGCCAGCCCTGCTGGGTATTTGTAGGTCAGCCATGGGAAACACGTGCTGTTCTGAGTACAGCCCAGGTTACAGATTACCCATTCAGGTCCAGCATGAAATAAGAAGACTCGCTATTTTCTTCCCATCTTCTGCTTTGCCTAGGAAATTCTTATTGTACCCAACTTTAGTCAACCTCGCGTAGAAGTGATTTCACATGAATCTTCAGAGCTAGACACCTCTTGTGAACCAAAGACCCTTGGATAAAAAGGAAAAGATCCATTGTCCTATTTTTTTTTAAAAGCCCTAAAATTCTTAGCCCACAAGAATTAATAACCTAAAAATTCATGTGCATATATAGCAATCACATTTTTGAACCAAAAATGGTGCATATGATCTGACACCCCTAAGGGCTAGAACTAATGTCTTCCAACTACCTTGGTTTATCACTGTTACATTACTTTGTACATCGAGCCTTGTGTTAAAAATAATTGCTGATGTGTCTTTCTCCCTCCACTAGACATCAGCTCCATGAGGAAAAGGAGCAGGTCTGGGAGGCTGTCGCATCTCCCCCGCACGCCCCGTAGCACTTGGTGAGCACTCACTAACTGCCACTGACAGAATGGAGAAGGAAGACAATGGACGTGGCTCACCAGAACCTGGTGGCTTTAAGGAGACACGGACATCTCTTTTGAGAGTATACATTTCTGTGGATAAAGACCCTCAAATAATTAAAAAAAAAAAAAAGAATTAAATACACCTTGAAAGCCAATAGATTTTACAGCTTAAACTGCAGTTAGCTACAGACTCATTCACCTAAAGGGACTGTCAACAAGTCCCCATCACAAAGCAGGAGTTTCAATACCCTCTTCTCCCTGTCCGAGTCCAGGTTTTGAAACTGATGACTAATGCCTGTGGTGGGCTGAATAATAGCCCCCAAAGATATCCACCTCCTAAGCCCCAGAACGTGTGAATGTTACATTACATGGTAAAGGGGATGCTGCAGATGTGATTACATTAACAATCATGAGATGGAGAGATTATCCTGGATTATGGGGTGGTGGGTGAGCTGGAGGAGCGATGTAATCACAGAGTCCTTATAAAATGGAAGCAGGAAGATCAGAGTCAGTAAGAGAAAGATATAAGCATGGAAGCAGAGGTTCGAGAGGAGAGAAGATGCTATGCTGCTGGCTGTGAAGATGAAGGAAGGGGCCATGAGCCAAGAAAACACAGGAGGTGTCTAAAAACTGAAAAAACGTAAGGAAACGAATTTTCCCCTAGAGTGTCCAGAAGGAACCAGCCCTGGTGACACCTTGACTTTGGCCCAGAGAGATGGATTTTGTACTTCTGACCTCCAGAACTGTAAGATAAGAAATGTGTATTGCTGTAAGCCACTGCATTTGTGGCAATCTGTTACAGAAGCAAATAAGAAACTCATACAATCCACCAGGAAAATTAGATACAAAAGAGGCTTCTGCTCAGAGAGGCAGTGGTGGGTGTGGGGACATTGGCTGGATCTTGTTGGTAGCAACTCATGTCCCCAGAGGTCCTGGAGAGCACAGGCCATCTGACTTGGCATCTGAAGACCCTCTGGAAACTCAGCCAGAATCCAGAAACACCCAGAGGTGTCTTCCTCTTGAAAGTCAGCTGTCTTTACCCAGCCGGGGCAATGGCAACCTAGGAAAGCTTAGACCTGCAGATCCTTGGGGATCGACTCCTCCACCCCCCTCATTAACAAAGACAGAAAGTGACTTGCCCAAAGCCACAAAGCTGGGTAGCAGTAAAACCTAATGAGACCCCAGATCATTCAAACCAGCTTCCAGAGCGTGACAAAATAGCCCTGTCTCCAAAAGCCCTAGGTAAGCCCCAGAACTATCTATTTCACCACCAACTTATCGTCCTCACCCGTATTTACCTGCGGTCCTGTCCTCTACTCAGAGAGATACCAACTAACCTCCGATATGCAAGGGACTCACTGAGCACCGGGAGATGCAAAGAGTCAGTCCCTCTGGACCCATTAGCTCCAGAGGTGACAGCAGGGAAGTCCCCGTGCCTGGGAAGCGGGTGGGGGCAACGTTCTATGCACCTACTGCGTCCTCTCTTCTCCTACACCTTGTGCGGCAGCACTATTGCAGTCATACAGTCAAACCTCGGAGGCCGGCGAGCAGCACAGTGAGTTACATAAGCTGGGCACGTGGCACGGAGCTAGAAGAGCTACCCCACAATCACCGGGAGGAGGGCTGGTCCACGCTGGCAGAAGCACAGCACAGCCATTCTGATTCACCCAGGCCTCCACCAGGCTCACTGCCCCCAGCGCTGACGTTTCCCTTCGGGGCCATTAATTGTTACAAAGAATCCACAGTGCCTCATGACACTAAAAAAATTTTGGTTCTCTGCTCGCTTAGAAAGTTGTTGTTGTTGTTTTTAATTAAAGCAGCATTTCTCTCAAGAGTTTTAAAAATAAAACCCAAAATAAAGGAGACCTAAGTGCCTTTAGAATGCTGGGAGACTTAGGAGATTCAGGTGAAAACTGTTTCTAATGGTTTAATTCCATAGTGCCAGAACGATGTGCAACATATTGTATCCACGAGGAGACCACAACAGCTGGCCCAAATGCTCATTATTTGTCCCAAAGCTCACGTTTTTTTTTCTGAGCCCCAAATAGGACGCAATGATGGATTAGTTAGTGTCTGGGCACAAAGAGGGAGGCAGCACCCTTCCTCGATTTGAGTCAGGGTGCTGGAAATTCAGCACGATTTCTGTGATGTGATCGATCCTGTCCTGAAAGGAAGGGAGGGAGCACTCAAGCCACAGGCCGCGTGGGGCCTCTGCTCTGCACACTCCCACGAAGGGGCCAAGAGGGCATTCATGAGGACTTCCATTCAGCCCACATGGACGGAGCATCTATTATGTGCCAGGCGAAGTTGCTAGGTGGTGGGGACACAGAGAGGGAAAAAGAGAACCCTCCCCGAGAGGAGACAGACCAGCACAGAGAGTGATGAATATTCCAGCAGAGCACCACACCGCAAGGCACAGGAGGAAGTGGTTCAAGCCCAGACATTGTAGAGAAATGCAACAAACGAACGGAAAGGCCAACTCAAGAGCTGTCCCTGAACTCTGAACAGAGACATATAAACATTCTGGGCTCATTAATCCATCTACGGAAGCAAAAATGCATCAGCTGCTGGTGAAAGGCTGCTGTAGGGTGAACTGTGGTCCGGGACCAGCGCTTCCATCTGCCTGTGACTGGGTGTGGGATCAGGGAAAAGTCGCTGAATTTTTCCGACCCTCAGAATTTTCTCATCTGTAAAATGGGAATACTAATCCCCATTTAACGTGATGCAGACCCAGCCAGTCAGAGCCCCCTGGCCACAGTGACTGACTAAGGGACGGACACTCCCTGACAATGTGTTGGCGCCATCTGGAGAGAGACACCCTCTTGTCAAACCATGCCTGGGCTGCTAAACTGGTTGAATTTGAACCACCACGTAAGGAGAGCCTGCTTGAGAAGAAAGTCAGCTCAAAGACACGGGCCTGGAGTCTTCTTTCACTTGGAGGAGACAGGAGCATATACGGAGCACCTGTGGGGCTGTGAGGTGCCCGTATGAACTGTGGGTCGGAATCAGGCATCCTGGGTTCTAGTGCTACCTCACTGCTTGTCAGCTGTGTCACAGTAGGCAATACACAGACTTGACCTCTCTGAGCCTCGGTGTCCTTATTTCTAAAAAGAGAAGTCACAGTCTTTTCTCACTTACAGGATGAAGGCTGATGCAGGCAGGTGCTGCACAGATGTAAGGCTGTGGCACTGCCGGGAAGTTTATTAGAAAGAGGACATTTTCTGTGTGATCACAACATACCCTTCCCTTTCAGAAAACAGTCCTCTACAAAGGAAGTGACATGGGTCACTCACATCCTTGGAGATAATCTCATTGCCACTAGGATTCGGGATAGAACAAGTTAAAATGAGTTCAGCCATGTTTATGAAGTAGCAGCCATTTCAATGTGACTGTGCTCTGCATCGCAGATGGGGTGTGGGGATAGGAAAGCGCTCTGCCCAGAGGCGGAGAGCTCAGGTTTCAGAGTTAGTATTAACCTGGGTATAAATTCCAGTTTGCCACTTACAAGCTGGGGACTGTGGGAAAATACGTATCCTCTCTAAGCCTCAGGGTCCTCATCGTTAAAGCAGGGGTGGCTACATCTAAGGTGTAGTAGGCTTGCTCTGAGAGTTAAATGACAGGGTGTACATAAATTGTTTTGCCCGGTTCTAGCACACAGTAAGCATTCACTGAACAAATGAAGTAGCAGCCAAAATCGTCATCCTCAATGTCATCATCAGTACAGATGGCAGGTGAGCTCTGCCAAGGCAGAGACAAATCTTCCTTAGCGACGGATAGCATAGCAATGGATGACAGCAAACACAAAGGTATGTAAATATCGAGAGAAGTAAAAAATAAGAGTGGACATCTTCTGAGAGAGGAGGGAGCAGGAAAGGGGACTTGGGGAGAACAGAGAGTTGTAACAGTTGTTTGGTGAACCGAATAAGTAGTCAACAATAGACGTAAAGGCTGTGGAATAACAACGAGACGCAGCTGAAATTCAGTGGTGTGAATGTGTGTGGACTCACATCACACTTTTCCCTGGTGACGTTCAGCCAGCCGGAAACAGAAGCCAAGAACTACAGCCCAGGGCACGGCAGTGCCTCACAGACCCGATTGGTCACATTCTCTCTAAGCACAATATCTTCCAAGATAACCACTCAGGAATTTAAATTCACTTCTAGCTAAACTCAGTTCCCCTTCCAGGCCAAGCAACAAATGTGCCATTTTTTCTTAAGTGCTAAAATATAAAATATAATTCAGGTGAGAGGACTCATGACCAGGAAAGAGAATGTTTTCCAGGTTTGGTCACACCCTTCTAGTGTGGCCAAGTCAAATACCGTGCGATGCTCAGGGTCAGGTCTTTGCTGGGTCCTGCCCTTCCATTGTCTCCTGGGAGCTGAACTTCAAATCACACATCCTCAACCCGACTGTAACACTCTTAGAAGCAAAGTCGGGATGTGAACACAGGGAACAGTCCCTAAATGCCAGGTTACGAGGTGACAATGATGCTGCTACAGTAATATTGGGGCTGACGTTCAAACTCTAGCTAATTATTATAAATATTAAGTGCAAGAAGAGGCCTTAGAGATCATTTAGTTTAACCCACTCAACCTACAGAGAAAAGAAAAGCCCAGTGAAGTTGGCGTAATATATGAGTCCACCCAAGTCACAGAGCCAGAGAGAAGAGAGCAGGGCCTGGAACCCAGTTCTCCTCATTCCTCAGGGCTAATGCAGCCGCTACGATGTGACACGTCCCCGTCAAGGCTGACCTGACTGGTGAGTCTTCTCCTTTTCGGGGAGCAGAGTGAGACCACGTACTCTTTTGATAGTGCTCGCTTCTTGGTTAAGGATCAGGCTGTAGATTCTCACTCACTGGGCATCTGTGACTAATTTTGAGATTATTGGGTCAATGTTGTTTTCCCACATTTGGGCTCCAGCTATCTTACCATATGATAATTCCTGTCACCATGGCACCTCTGGGAGTGACTCACAACAGTGATGATAATCCTATCATCTCTCTTTTGTTTCATGTTTTTGCAGTTGGAGTATTAGTAAGTGTTTTCATTTCATTAGCTATCTGATCTCTGGGACAAAGAGTAGGTAAGTCAAATTTGACCATTTCCAATTTATATTAAGAAGACTGAGACCAAGAAAGGTTAGATGAACCATCCGAGGGCATCCAGCGAATAAGGGACTTGGCTGGGATGTGAACAAGGAGGGTCTTTTTACTGTAAAGACCAAGATTCTGTCCTTCGTTCCAGGTTCATTAAAGGAGCTTGTAAAACCACATTCCTGGTCCTATTTCCTCAGATGTGATTTTTGTTTTTCGCGGTTTTTTGTTTGTTTAAAGGTACTAAAATATAAAGCTTTTTTGTCTTTATTCTGTGGTGTTTTTTTTCCCTCCCCAATTTGTCATAGTGGTTTTAAATTTTTTTCCAGCTTTACTGAGATATAATTGACATATAACATAAATTTAAGGTGTACAAAGTAATGATTTGATACATGTATATATTGCAAAATGATTACTACAATGAGTTTAGTTGATACATCCAGAGTATGATTTTCAATAACATATTTGGTATCGAATCACCAGCCTTTTGGTCCATTATACTCTGTACCACTCTCATCAGGTAGAATAAGATTCTCAGAACCAGAGGGATTTGCAGTCACAAGGCTCAGTTAGCAGTTTTATAAATGACAAAAGAGGGCATGCCTTTCCTGCTGGAGATACTATAAGGGCTCAAAATATACAAAAAAGAATGGATAATGCAGCAAATGCAGAGAAAATAATATACATTGTGCTAGTGTCATAACAAAAAACACTTAAAGATAAGAGAGAATTAAGGTCCACTTCCCACCAAGGGCCCTATATTAGTTTTTTCTTTCCTTCTGTGCCATTTTTCTTTCTTTAAAATACCCTTTATTTTATAAGATGATAGTATTGTAGGTGGTAATTATTCTTAATATTCATATTTGTTTTGTTTTGAATTTTAAAACTACAAAAATATGAAGAATGTAACAAATACTTATGAAATCATTGCCCATCCCTCCAAATTAACAAATGCTACTGTACTGTTAGGGTCGTTTTCGCCTCAGATATTTTTTATCAAAAAAATAAAATTATACAGATAAAATAAAGTCCCCTTTGAGCCTCTACCCAAGCCAATTCCACCTCCATCTTCCCAGTGACATCCACCTGTGGTGTCTATTTAACCATATATCTGTTTGTCCATCTGTCTGTATCTATCTACCGTGTTTCCCCGAAAATAAGACCTAGCCAGGCAGTCAGCTCTAATGCGTCTTTTGGAGCAAAAATTAATATAAGACCCAGTATTATATTATATTATATTATATTATATTATATTATATTATATTATATTATATTATATTATACCCGGTATTATATTATGTTATATTATATTATATTATACCCAGTTTTATATTATATTACATAAGACCTGGTATTATATCATATTATATTACATTACATTATATTATACCCGGTCTTATAGTAAAATAAGATCGGGTCTTACACTACTTTTTGCTCCAAAACACGCATTAGAGCTGACTGTCCGGCTAGATCTTATTTTCGGGGAAACACGGTACATACAGAAAAAAGTATACAAGTGCCTTTTTCTATACATGCATATGTTCATTAAACAGCATGTAGGGCTGTTTTCAACAGTATTTCTTCTAAAGAAACAAATGTATATTCTCCCACTTTTTTTTAACACACCCCTGTATATTGCAGGCAGCATGGTGAAGTGAAAAAAAGTGGTGAGCTAGAAATCAGAAGACCCAGACCTGGTCGCACAGCCACTATTTACTCCCTGTGGGATTACAGGTCTGTCAGCTTTCCTTTTTTCGTAAAACGAGAAAGCTGGATATGAAAGAATCTCCAACGTCTCTTCCACATTTGGAATCTGGTAACTGTAAGGTTTAATTTCCTCATCTGTCAAACGGAGATAATAACATCTGACCTGTTAGCTGTTGTAAAGATCTAACATGATGAGGCAGTTGCTCTGCAAAGTATGATGATGATAATTATTATTAAATAATATTGAATAATTATTATTGCTCACAAATTAAGGTACTTTTAAGCTCCCGGGAATGCTTCTAAAGAAACCAATGTTACATAAATGACTTGGTTCAGATATATGTGTTGGGGGCCAGGCAAGATGCACTAACTTAATTTCTCCTTTCCCTCTTTTTTTGGGCAGGCCATTCAGCACAAGAAGAGGTTCTTTTAACTCTAACTATGAAGGTTCAGGGAAAGAAATACCAAAAGTGCCTCATTATAAGAGGCTCTCCTCTACAAAGACATTCCACAGACAAATCCAGGCTTTCACAGTCAAATGCAGCTTGAATCTATCTGTTCGGGCTGGAGTTGGTTTGTCTGACACACAATTCTTCAGGAAATTCCTGTTGAGCAGAATTTCACTGGTTTTGCGCAGGCTAAAATCAATGGAGTTGGTTTGACTTCTGGGGTCAGGAGAGATCTTTCCGTGTCTCAGTAACAAGGTATGGTGACTTCAACTTAGACTTTTCTGGGGAACATCGGAGCATTTTGAGATGGGAAAACAAGCTGCTTGGAATATATATTTTAAAATTGCTATACAAGTTTTCTAAGATGCCAAATGTTAATGTTTTTACACGCAAATGAAATATTCAGGGTTTTACAGGCCAGTACTGCCCCGTTGAAGGACAGGGTGCACACAGACAACCTCCTCCCTACTCCCCCTCACCTCAGTAACTACGTTCAGCATGCAATTCAAACATCACCTCCTCCAGGCAGACTTCTCTGACTCCCTCCCCCATCCAGTGAGTGCTGGTGCCCCTGCTATGATCCCCCATAATGCCCTGCTGCTCCGTTAGCCTCAGTTACACTTTCTGCTCAGTCTTACCACCCTCTCTCATAATCGTCTATGCAATGGCTCATCTGATTTCCTCCCTGCCCCATCAGCATTGTGAAAGAGGAATTATGTGTCCCATTTCATGTCATAGTGCCTGGCACATGGGAGGTGTGTGGAACCAATAAGCATTGCTACACACGTACACACCTGCTCCACGTGTATGTGTGTGGAGATAATCGTTGTGTATCTCATTTTCCATTTGTTTTCCTGGGTAAGTGTTCCGTGTATGCGCTGCTCAAGGCTTTGAAGATGCAGTTCTGCAAAGAATGTGGATTCGATTCAGTCTTTGAACGCTGTCAAATTATGTAAATACCATCAAGCACACCAAGGATAAAATCCTAAAATATTCAACAAACAGACTTGTTGCCACATTTTTCCTTTTAACTAAATCTGAAGAAAATGCAATTTCAGCGTGTGATCTGAGGAGATATAAGTGTCTAATCTGCATGATTCTGAGATGAAACATATGCTCAAAGAATGAATGGTCCCTATGTTCTCTAAACTTTATTTTTAATAGTTTATATCACTGAGATTTTTCTGGTAATGTTAGAAAATTCGAGCCAATTTTAAATTAGAATAAATTTTTAATGTTAAAGAATTAAAATTCTCCATAAAAATCGCTGCCCACCACCCACCCACCCTCCCTCCGCCGCCCGGAATTGCCTGACTGTTAACCTGGATGTTTTAACCAACACAATTTAAGCCAAATGCTAGGAGTCCACCATATGAAAGTGAACAGGTAGTGGGGGCAGTGGGGTCAGTGGGGGTGGGGGAGGGGCACTGTTTGGGTTGTAAGTAGACCCATTTCTTCTACAGGCTCTGCCACCAATACCGTCCTATTGCACTCACTTCACCCTGCAGAACTTAGTTTTCTCATCTGTGAAATGAGAGGGTCAGATAAGATAACATTCAAGGTTCCTTTTTGCCTTATGATTTTAGGATGGTGGGTGTTTTCTTAAAGCTGTTATTTATGACACCCGGAAAAGTTAGGATGACCTGCCCGGGGGGTAGAGATAGATTTTACACTGAGAGATCTGAGTTCTAGCCTCTACTGCTCCTCTAGTCCTGGGTGACTTCTGAGAGAGGCACTTAACCTCCCATGAACAGACTGGTCTGTAAAATGACAAGGTGAAACCAGACCAGTGATTTTCAAACCTTGGTGGCCATCAGAAGAGCTTCTTAAAACACAGACTCTGGGCTCACCCCCAGTTTCTGTCTCAGGGGGTCTGGGTTGGGGCCTGAGAACTTGTACTTCTAACTAGTTCAGGTGGTACAGATGCTGCCCTTTGAGAGCCACTAAACCTACTTTTCTACTGTGAGCATCTACAGTGAGTTATAAGAAATTTATTAACTACTGTATTTTTAATGAGCCACCTCTACCTTTAACGAGCTCCCCTGCACATCAGGAAGGAGCTTCCTGTTCCATGGAGGTTTCAAACACTGCAAAAATAGTTTCAGTGGGTACCTGTGATCACTCTTACACCTACCTTTCTTTAAGAGACTCAATCGACATGTTCAACATCTGGCCTCCTAGAATCAAAACATTCAAGGTTCACAAAACCTCAGGTAATTTAGTTAATTGATTGGCTCAGCGTCACGTTATCAGGTTTGTTGACTAGGAAGAAAGCATAGTTCCATTCACACTGAGTTCACTAATGCAGAGAACAGAAGGGTCAGACTCCGGAATGCCAACAATTCTTTAGTCAAGCAACATCAAGATTATGAGAAAGTCCACCTTCCAAACTCACTGTAGACTCAAAAATTTTTTTTTTGTAACTCATCTAAATCATTAGATTTCAAACTTGGTGCCACTGCAATTTACTTGGAGTGTTTTTAAAAAATATGGTTGCTTGGGCCCCATCTCCAGAGATTCTGATTCACCCTCGACATCGGGATTTTTAATTGCTCCCCAGGAGAGATATTGTGAAGCAAAGTCTGAGACTCACCCAATCTATAAGGATTAGAATCAATCTGGTTTTCGTTACTTGGAGCCCCACAAGCCATTCTTGCCACAACAAACAACATGACCATTTGTCTTAAATTATCCTTAAGAATAAACACTGAAATTTTTATAAGCCCACAAAGAGTCACAAACACAGCGGGCAAGCAACCAATATTTCTCAGCTATCTTGAAGCACCTTTCACAGAGTTCAGTAAATAGTTTTTGTGGCAAGTCTTCTCCCAGAGTGTCCATACAGTTTCTGCCTCAGAGAGCCAGGTGACGCTTGCTGAGGGATGACTCTTTTACCTTCTAAATTATGAGCACCTGGAAGACATCATCCACATCCTAAAATCTTTCAAATTCCTGATTGTCTATCTGGCTCACTGCCAGGCAAACGAGAAGCACCGAACAAACACTTGTTCAACTCACTTGAATTTATGACTGTCACTAAGCACATGGAATGCAGACCTTAGCAGAACATGCTAAGTGTTTCATTGTGACACATGCGGTATATGTTTCTGTGTTTGTATTCAAGATGTGCACTGTTTAATTCTTTTAAATTCTTTAGAGTAAATGAGAACCTTGAGGTTGTAACTTTATAAATATACCGTATAACTAAACTACTTAGGTAAAAAAGCTTCCATTTCCCAAAGTGGATGGAAGTTTCTGGTGCCGTAAGAAACATACCTTTCTGACTATAGGTAAAAAAACAAAGGTGCCACCCAAGGCAGAGAATGTCATACGTTGGTTACTTCTGGCTTTTGCCTCTATTTTACAAAGCCATGGCCATATGGAAGTTACTGCAGAAAGGAGATAAAACACAAGGTAGCAACAGTTAGAGGGAAAGGCCCATCGGTTACAGCTGCATGTGCCATTCTAGATATTTGTCTCAGATCACCATAAACTAAACCTGCAGTTAACATCCAAGCAGATTGAAAACTGCCTTGGCTGGAGCAAGAAAGAATGGTTAAAACTCAATGACTGACTTTTCACTCAAACTTGCTCTCCAGCACTTTCCCCTGCTACCCCATCCATTGCTAATTAGTAGCAGCCAAGGCTTGACATGTACACAGTTCTCTATGGTAAAATTGATTATTATATTACTATGGAAAATAAGGAAGTCATTTCATTCGAAATATCAAATTCCACAAAATCATACATGGCAGCTGTTAGCGTATGCATGTGGGGGAGGGCACAAGTGTGTGAAAACATTAACCCTCTCCCCTTCAGTCTTCTGACATTTTGAAAAAAAAAAAAAAAAAAAAAATCCAACACATATAAGGCAGAAACCAGTGGCAAAGCTACATAATGGATTTTTTTAAGGTTAAAAAAATTCCCATGATGTTAAGACACATCGTACACGCCATTTTACAAGTGTACGAGTGTGCGTTTGCTTTCACACACTTGCAATAGAAAACCAGTATTCCTCTCCCAAACGTATCGAAGCTCCTTTTAATCGCCTCAGATAAAGAAAAAGGTGAGTCACGTGTGGTTGTGCTTGAGCCTGCTAACACATCATCACATCCATGTCCAAATACGTCCCCTGAACCTCGCGACAGAAGTATGTACACTTGCTTCCTGCTCGCTTGGGGGACTTTAAAATAGTTTTGCTTTGAAAATTTAACTTCATTTTAAAGACACCTAATAGTTGCTGAAATACGTGTCATGGCTCCTTCAGAGGTGCTTAGAAGCAACGTCTAAGCATTCTTTCTTAGCAAAATATCCCCTGCTCATGAATTCTAACAGGGCACTCGCCACCAGGTTCATTAGTCGGACTCGGCACGCAACAGACAGGAGACATTTCCAACGTCTTTCTATTCAGTTTCCATTATTGACTAATTCCAGCAATGAACACAAAACACCTCAATCTTAAGAGACCCCCCATCGTTCATAAGGCTTCAGGGTTCCAAAGATGTCCCCTTCCATTCCCTCAGATCTGATGATAACGCAATCTGTTTTCCCGCGGCCACCCGACTTTTCTTTATAAAAGAGTTTAGTAACCCGTGTAAAAAGGACATCTAGACTTCCTGACACTGGGATTGATGATTTCACTGGGGTCTTGGAGAGCTGTTTGAGGTCACATGTTACCCTGCTGTTATGAATCATTTGTTACCATTTTTTTAAAAGGGAGGGGGTGGGGATACAGACAAATCGCACACTCATGCACAAATGCTTAGCGCCAAGAATATGGTCAGAAGTGCTGCCTGGACTAGAGAATAAAAAGGAACCCCTTGATTTCCCCCTTGCGCTGGGGAAAGGTAGGATGACGTCATGCAACCTTACCTTTCTGAAAAAGACCGGGGAGTCTGGCATTGAGCACTGACCTGAGGCCACCGAAGCCGGGAGTCATTTTGGGTGTTGCGCATGTGCCTCCCTAGAAAATTCCAATGACATTCTACCAGCTTTCTGCATGCCAATCATGACAAGCTTCCACTTAAACTCTCAGGAGTCTGGAAAGGGGCAGAGGAGGGGGAATGCAAGCGAGGGAGCGAGCGAAAGGGAAAGAGCGGTCCCAGCGCCCCGCATACCCATCTGGAAGGGGAGTCACATGCCACTGCCGGGAGCCATTCCTGCCGCATTACACATGCTGAGTGTAAATGGCAAACAATATCAGTCGATGTTTACGCCACATGTTCTCAGCCTCTTCACATATCAACACCCAGGCCAGCTTCTGAGAACGCTTCTGGAGGGGGGCACTTGGGCTAATCATGTGGCCATTTTTAATAAAACTCCAAAGCCTCCTGTCCCGGTTTATCTTCCTACTTTTTGTTGGTGGAGGTGGTAGTGGCGGTAGTTTATTTGTTTGTTTATTTGCTTGTTTTTTACGGATGACAATTTGGTCCTGAAGGTTCTCAAAAGGACCTGTAGCGATGTAGCCACAGCACACAGCACTAACAAACTAACTCCAAACCAGCAAACCTCCTGAATGGCTTGCCCCTTCTTTTTTTTGTGTGTGGAGCAAGAGATGGAGTGAGGTGATCCATCATTTCACCTACAATACTTTTCAGCAAGAAAAATGGACTATCTTCTGCTCTAAGCAGTGGATCTTAACTAAGGGCGATTTTCCCCCTGGGGAAAGCTGTCGACATTTTGTTTGTCAGAACTGGAGGTGGCTACTGGCATTTATTGGGCAGAGGTTAGGGATGCCACTAAGTCCTAAATCTTCAGAACAGACCCCACAAATAAGGATTACGGAGCCCAATATATCAACAGTGCCACAGCTGAGAAACTGCTCTAAGGCTATGCCCTTCCACAAGTCTTACAGAAACTATGATATCCCACAATAAAAAGAAGAAGAAAGAAAAGAAAAAGCCAAGAAGCCCCCTCTGTGAGGATCTGACTGAAGGCCCTGCGATCTGGGGATGGGCTTGGCCTGATTTATGGTTTAATTACTTAGAAATTTGGTCACGTTTCTCCCCAGGAGCCACCATTCTCCTGCCACTTTGTTTCCCTCTTCTCTTTCCAAATCTCACACTGTAATACTCACATAAACAAACCAAACTAAACCTTCACATGATTTTCTAAATCAAAATTTGCTGTCCACAGGTACCTCGTTGCCAGGTTAGTAAAGCAGCCATCATCCCAGTTTGTCCTGTCTGGACTGTCTGATATTCATCTGTGATACCCAGTATCCAATATAATCCCCTCTCAAAATTATCCAGGAGGTTATGCTTTTTACAAGGTACAATCTCCGCAAAATTGCTTATAAAGGACTAGGGATTAAAGGTCACTGGGTTCTCCCATATTACTTACACCCTTGGAGGTAGGGCGGGGGTGTGATCACTGGTATCAAGGAAGCTTCTCTCCTGCTAGGTCAGTGTGTGATGTTCCTGCAGACTAATGAAAAGTCACAGTGAAAGTCAGTCATGTCTGTCTGAACAGCCAGTTTCCAGCTGCCCACCAGAGGCCCACTTGCCCAGTGAGCTCCCCAGAGAGCCCAAGGGCTCTGTCTTCCTAATTTAGTCACAGCCCACAGGCTGCCCCATGCTTGCCTGGCTCTCTGCCTATGACACAGTCACAGACATCTAAACGCGCCAGTCCCAGATCCTGACCTATGGGAACCAGCCAACCTGGCTGAGACTGAATTTCTGCTCTGGCCTTGGGTCCCTCCCATGATCTACTAGGTTTTCTCAAGGTGCAAGGCAGGGCTCCGATGATGGATTGCACATTTTGCCCTTCCTCTCTGTCTTATTTCATTATGCTCAGGACTTTCTTAGGATAAGAATTTACTGAATAGACATTTATAGAACATTTCATCCAAAAACTGCAGAATACACATTTTCATCCCGTGCACATGGAACATTCTCCACGATAGATCACATATTAGGCTACACAACAAGACTCAATAAATTCAAGAAGATTGAAATTACATCAAGCATCTTTTATGACCACAATGGCATGAAACTAGAACTCAACTATAGGAAGAAAACTGGAAATAAAACAAATACTTGGAAACTAAACAACATGCTACCTGATAACCAATGAATCAAAGAGGAAATAAAAAACTACCTTGAGACAAATGAAAATGAAAAGACAACTTTATGGGATGCAGCAAAAGCAGCTCTAAGAGGGAAGTTCATAGCTATACAGACCTATCTCAAGAAACAAGAAAAATCCCAAATAAACAATCTAACTTTACACCTAAAGGAACTAGGAAAAAAAAAAAAGTAAATAGGAGGGAGGAAATAATAAAGATCAGAGCAGAAATAAACAAAATAGAGACTAAAAATAAATTGTTTAAATCAATCAAGCTAAGAGATGGTTCTTTGAAAAAGATACACAAAATTGGCAAAACTTTAGCCTGACTCAGCAACAAAAAAACAGTACAATAAATAAAATCATAGATGGAAGAGAAATAACAGCCAACAGCACAGAAATATCAAGAGTTATTTAAAAATACTATGAACAATTAGATGCCAAAAAATTAGACAACCTAGAACACAATGAGTACATTTCTAAAAGCATATAACCTTCCAAGACTCAACCAGGAAGAAATAGAAAAATCTAACCAGACCAATTATTACCAATAAAATTGTAGCAGTAATAAAAAACAATAACAACAACAACAACAAAACTCCCAAACAAACAAAAGTCCAGAACCAGATACCTTCACAGTTGGATTCTACCAAACATTTAAAGAAGAATTAATACCTATCCTTCTTAAACTATTCCCAAAAACTGAAGAGGAAGGAATGCTTCCAATCTCATTCTATAAAGCCGGCGTTAGCCTGATACCAAAACAAGACAAAAATATTACCAAAAAAAAAAGAAAATTACAGACCGATATCCTTGATGAACATAGATACAAAAGTTTTCAACAAAATATCACAGCAACAAAATGAAAGATAAAAATCATCTAATCATATCAATAGATGTATAAAAAGCATCTGACAAAATTCAACATCATTTTATGATAAAAACTCTCAACAAAGTGGGTACAGAGGAAACATACCTCAACAAAATAAAGCTGTATCTGACAAACCCACAGCTATATCATACTCAGTGATGAAAAGTTGAAAGCTTTTTCCTCTAAGATCATGAACAAGACAAGGATGCCCACAATCACCACTTCTATTCAACACAGTATTGAAGTCCCGGCCACAGCAATCAGACAACACAAATAAATAAAAGGCATCCAAATCAGAAAGGAAGAAGTAAACTCTCACATTTGCAGATGACAAAGACTCCACCAAAAAACTATTAGAACTAATAAATGAATTCAGTAATTTGCAGGATACAAAATCAATATCCAGAAATCTGTTGTGTTTCTATATGCCAATAATGAACAATGAGAAGGAGAAATTAAGAAAACAATCTCATTTACAATTACATCAAAAATCATAAAATATCCAGGAATAAATTTAAGCAAAGATGTGAAAGACCTATACTCTGAAAACTATGGTGGGGAGAGTGGCAACTGAAGATACAAATATATGGAAGGATATACTGTGCTCATGGATTGGAAGGATTAATATTGTTAAAGTGTCCTCACCACCTAAAGCAATATACAGATTCAATGCAATCCCTATTAAAATACCAATGGCATTCTTCTTAGAATTAGAACAACATCCTAAAATTTATATGGAACCACAAAACACCCCAAATGCTCAAAGAAATCTTGAGAAAGAACAAAGTGGAAGGTCTTGCACTTCCTGATTTCAAACTATAGTACAAAATTATAACAATCAAAACATTATGGTCCTTGTATAAAAACAAACATATAGACCAATGGAATACAGATCCCAGGAAAAAATCTTCACTTATATAGTTAATTAATCTATGCCAAAGGAGCTAAGAATATACAGTGGGGTAAAGATAGTCTCTTCAATAAGTGGTGTTGGGAAAACTGGACAGATACATGCAAAAAAATGAAACTGGACCACTTTTTTATGCTACATACAAAAATAAACTCAAGATGGATTGAAGACTTAAAAATAAGAGCTTAAGCCATAAAACCCCCAGAAGAAAAATACAGGTAGTAAACTCTTTGATATCAGTCTTAGCAATATCTTTTTAAATATGTCTTTTCAGGCAAGGGCAACAAAAGAAAACATAAACAAATAGGACTATATCAAAGTAAAAAGTTTTTGCACAGTGAAGAAAAACATCAACAAAATGAAAAAACAACTTACTGAATAGGAGAAGATAGTCACAAATGATACATCTGATAAGGGGTTAATATTCAAAATATATAAGAAACTCATACAACTTAACACCAAAAAAACTAAACAATACAATTAAAAAATGATCAGAGGACCTAAATAGGCATTTCTCTAACGAGGACATAAAGATGGAGAACAGACATATGAAAAGGTGCTCAACATGACTAATTATCAGGGAAACGCAAATCAAAACCACAATGAGATACCCCTCACACCTGTCAGAATGGCTATTCTCAAAAAAAATCAATAAATAACAAGTGCTGGCGAGGATGTGGAGAAAAGGGAACCCTCATACAGTATTGATGGGATCACAAATTGGTGCAGCCACTACGGAAAACAGCATGGAGGTTCCTTAAAAAATTAAAAATAGAGCTGCCATACAACCCAGGAGTACCGCTTCTGGGTATTTACCTGAAGAAAACAAAAAACACGAATTCAAAAAGATATATGCACCCTTATGTTCATTGCAGCATTGTTTACAACAGCCAAGACAGGAAAGCAACCAAGGTGTTTACTGATATATGAATGCATAAAGAAGATACAGTATATATTATGTATGCACATACATACATAATATATGCATAATGTATACTGTACCTTACTCGTACATTAAGTGAAATAAGTTAGACAGAGGACTTGAATAGGCATTTCTCCAAAAATATGTCCAAAAAGAACATACAGACAGAGAAAGAAAAATACTATATGATTTCACTTCTATGTGAAATCTAAAAGAAACAAAAACCAGAAACAGACCATAGATATAGAGACCAAACTGACGGTTGCCAAAGGGAAGGGATGGTGGAAAAATAAAAAACATAAATTTACAAAATTTTAAATAATAGCTTACTGAAATGCGCTCCACCACGCACATCTTCCCAAACCTGTATCCAAGACTATGCTCTCAGCGGCCCCTGAAGGAGAGGCCATGCTGAGTGGTACTGAGAACACGGGTCCTGGAGCCAGACAGCTGCAACCGACCACGGGAACCTGGGTCAAGACCGTGCCACATCCAGGGTTACGGTCCAAGGTGGGTGCAGCAGCCTCGTGTAGTGTAGTCACCGCTAGCTGAGGATCTGCTATCGTGCACCATAGCGTGACAAATGGATGGCGAACTTCATAATGAAAAAACAAAAGGTGCCCTGATACATGGCCTGGAGTGTGCTTCCCGGGAGAGGAAAAGTCAGTACTTAGAAGGAGCCCTTCTAATTGTGTGCTTCTAGCTCTTACCCCAACTTTAGGACACAAACCCTGGCCCCATTTGGAAAGGAAGAGGCACAAACAGACCATCACAAACTCCAATACAGTAAGTGCATGTTGAGTACCGACTGCATACCAGCACTGTGCCCGGCAAGGCGGGAAGGAGGAACACAAGGTAATACACAGGCAGTATGCTACCTGCTTCACACATTCTCTCCATCTCCACAAGTCTCAAAAAATTAAGATCACATGAGAACACTGAGACTCCAAATGACTGGGGAACTTACCCAAGGTCCTAAAGACAGGATGTGGTTATTTGTAACAAAGTCTGTTTGATTCCGAAGACTTTGTCCGTCTACTCAAACACCTCCCAGTGTTGGAGGTGAGTCATCAGTGTAAATATCAGAGTAACATAAGATGACTGCTGCACGTAACGTGTGTTCCAAGTGTAACAAGAGCAGCACTGGCTATAATTTGTGGGGCCCTGTGCAAAATGAAAATGCACGGTCATTGTTAAAAAATTATTAAGAATTTCAAGATGGCAACAGCAGAGCATTCAACCAAGCACAGAACGCTTCTGAGCAAAAGGCCCTATGTGAACATCTCCCCATGAAGCCAGCCCTGAAGGGGAGAGCAGATCTCGGGGAGAGAGAGGAAAAGCGGTGGGAGACATGGCATCCATCCACTCTGACAGCAGCAGTTCCCAGAGCACCACAGCCCAAGGCCATTTGCTGGACATTCCAGCCTGCCCGTTGCCTCTGGCGAACCCTTCCTCCTGTACAGAGGTAGCACCAACACAAAAGGATGGGAAGGGTTTGGGGTGGGACTTGGTTTGGGAGAAGCAGGAGGCAAATCTGGCCCAAACGAATACTGCTATTTATTAGGATACTGAGTTTCTTGAGGGGACACGATGGAATCGGATAATTTGGTTTCCATTCCTGGGGCGATGTCCCAAAGCAGGTGGTGTCGTGATCCTCAGTAGGGGGCGGGGAGGGTTCTACGCAATAAGAAGACACACTGGGAGGCACACGAGCATACAGCCCATGCGTGAGGGATGAAGGCAGTGAAAGGCTGAGAACCAGTGAGTAAGGAACGCTCAGCAGCAGCTTCATCGCCAACTCACTGTGTGACCTGCAGCCAGTTACTGAGTCCTTACGGCGCCAAGTGCACAGGAACTTAAGGACATACCTCATAGCCATCAAAAGCCATGTTTACCATGCACTTACTATTTAATGTGCAATTAAAAACCAGTGCACAAAATCATATATATATATACATATATACATATATGTGTCAGTGGATGTAACCACTATACATATATAGTGGTTATAGGCATGTAAAAGGCAAAATAACCCTTAGGTTGAAAAATGAAATTCTATTAGAGAACACAACAAAATGTTAACGGGGGCAGCTGTGTTTCAGTGGTAGAATCCTAGGTCAGTTTTTTTCTCCTTTCTCCTTTTGTAAATGTTCCAATTTTTCTTTAATAAACATGTTTATTTTTCAGTGAAAACAAGTAGTATTTTTAGAATTACTTTTGAATTCAGTTGGGCTGATACTGTTCCATCGAGCTTACACAGAAGCACCTTCAAATGAAAGCCCTCATATTAAGTTGTCTAGACAGCCCCTGTCCCCTGGGAAAGGGACATGTCTGGCAGGCACTTCTCTGCTGGAGAACCACATGCCAAAAGGTAAGGGCAGGGCACGTGGAGGAGTGAGGAATCGAACCAGGTGTGGCCTGGACATCTTCTCATGGAGGCCAGAACACAAGAATCAGACGGGTTTTCACACTTGTGGTCCAGGAAGGCACCTTTTACAAAGCAGGCAGAACATGCAGGCACATTGCTCAAGGGTAAACAAAGGTTCATTTTATGACCTCAGACTTCTCATCAGAGAGATCAAGGTCATCAACATCAAGACAGCTTCTTGGTACATGCCACAGTTCAAAGTCAACAGCCTCCGTGCTTTCCCCTTGCCGGCCCCACCCCAAACCACTGCTGGTTTGGGGGCAGGGAGGAAGAGCTCTGAGTTAACTGTAGACAGCAGGCAGGACCAAGGGGAAAAGGTAAGGTCACCGCTCAGCCCTGGAAGTGGCCTTGGGTCTGTAGTCTCCAAATGAACATTTAGATCCCCTTGGCTCAGTTTTATATATTTTTCAGTGTGGGGCTAGGTAATTGTGTTTTCTTCTGGGTATGCAAGTGCCAAGAGAATGGTAACCATGAGTAATCCAGGCTAGCCCAGGATTAGACTCTGTGGCTGAGCCGCCTCTAATCCTCAGCACACCGAGCCAGGAGAGGCCACCTCATGTCTGTTTGCAGCTGGGAATCTTGCTGGAAAGAATCTCTACCCACAATGGATGGGCAGAGCTGGTCCCTGCCATGGCCACTCCCTCCTCTACCCTGCTGGGATAAGCCAGTGACTGCTTGGAATAGCCCACTTCTTGGCCAACAGGTACAGAGGCTTCCACAGCTTAAGAGATCCCAGTGCATGTGTTGCATGTGAGAAAACTACTGGAAACATTCCTGGAAACTTCCCCTACACCCCTTTTTATCCTAACTCTTTCAACATACATGGCAGCTCGTGGTAAACTATCTCTAAACACCAGTTTCTCTTTATAACCAGGGCTGGCTATGCCATTTTTAGCAGT
Organism: Rhinolophus sinicus; assembly: GCF_036562045.2. Classification (NCBI taxonomy): domain Eukaryota; kingdom Metazoa; phylum Chordata; class Mammalia; order Chiroptera; family Rhinolophidae; genus Rhinolophus; species Rhinolophus sinicus. Next base: position 16,312,574 of record NC_133757.1, read on the forward strand.
GAGGGAAAAAAGAAAAGTTAAGACAGAATAGATAAAGTCTCAGAATGGAAGGCAGTAAGAGGAATTTGCCTTGCAACCTCTTGAAAGAGCAATGGTAGAGGTTCCAGCCTCTTATTACAGGAAGATGATGCAAGGAAGAACAAAGAGAGGCTTCGTTTCCTTAATGAACATGCTCAGCCCATGTATCAGCAACATCCTGCACAGACAAAGGCCAGCCACGGCCCGTTCACAGAGGAAGCCAGTCAAGAGGTGTTAGATGATGTGGGACTGAGCCCTTCTAGGAAAGGAAAGTCCTTCTTCGGCAGGGATTTTTAATTCCATCTGGTTAACTGTTGTTCCTCTGTAGATTCTCAGGGGCCCACAAAACAGAGGCAGGAAGCATTTTTAAGATTTTCAGATTTTCTCTTTAAAGACTGAACATAGCTTTCAGACATATATCCCATCCTGGGCTCTCAGGGTGACCATTCTCGGGACCTGTGCACAATTTGTTCCTTCTCCTTAAAAGTCCTTCCGCTAGATCTGCACGTTCTAATAGGGTGGCTATTAGCCACATGTAGCAATTTACATTTAAGTTATTAATACTAAATAAAATTTAAAACACAGTTCCTCAGTTGTACCAGCCACATTTCAAGTGATTAATGGCTACCATACGGACAGCACAGTATGTAACATCTCCAGCATTCAGAAAGTTCTACCAGACAGCACTGCTTCAAGTCTTCATGACTGGTTCCTTCTCAACCTCAGGTCCCTGTGCTACTGTCATCTTCCCTAAGAGGCCACCTCAGGACATATGGTCACTGTCTGTCCCCTTATCCTACCTTTATTGCTCTCTGAAATTACCTTGTTTATTTCATGCTCTATTTCCTGTCCCTCCCCTGGAATATCAACTCCCTGAGAACAGGGAGCTTGTCTGCCTCTTCTATTGCTGCATGCCTAATGCCTAGAATAGTACCAGGTACAAGCAGAAGCTCAGTAAATATTGTTGAATAAATGACTCACAGAATGGTCTACCCCATCATTCTGAGATCACAGGACACCAGCCACCCAAGACAGCAGCAGCTTATCTTCCCATGGACCGAGATAACGTCTAAGCATGGGCCCCATCAAGAGCACCTGGGAGAGTGTTGTGGGATTGCCCAGGTAGGAGCAGAGTAGCTGACACCCAAGCCTGTCCTGATTCTGCTCCAAGAACACTGGTTGCCTTTTATCACCTCTATCAGTTAGTCAACAGAGCTGTGCCCAGCACTTGCACTGTCTTTCTTCTCTGCTTTTGCAAAAGATCAAAATACCCTCTAACATAGTATTAGACACCCTCCAACATGGAATCACTTTTCTTCCACATGTATATACAGAAGCAAGTAATAGGATGGGATCTAACCTAAGTTTAAGGAGTTGGTATTTTAATACTCTGCACACTCTGAATGCTTTCTGACACCTGCTCTCGAGGAAGAGGAGGAGGAATCAATCTACTACAACTTTGTTTTATTTTTCAGTTCAATTAAAATTTGAGTGTTATATTCAGGAAGACATGATCCCGTAGTCAAACACCAGAAGAGTATAAAGATATAAAAGCTCGAAAACACCACATGTCACTGAACTTCATAACAAGCTGAGTACAAAAGTCATCCTTGTTTGGAATCAAGCAACTCAGCAACACCATCAGAGGAACAAGGAATGGAAAAAGAGCACACGCAATGAATGGAGAATAATAACTAGAAAGCAAAAAAAAAAAAGAAAAAAGAAGAATCTATGCTGAGAATCAAACTAGTCAAGGAAGTCGGAGGGCAAAAGCTAACATCCTGACAGCTTGCCAGGAAAGAGAGAGGCAGCTTGGAGAAGCTTCTGCAGCATACCCTCTAATTCTTGCTGAGGAAACAAATCTGATTTTAAGCTGGTTTCCCCTTAAAGGCACACATGGCAATTGTTTGCTAAAGCTCTGTTTTCTTGGTGGAATTAATTAGTAAATGTACCAACCTCACTTGTGTAGGAGCATTATAGAACAATGAGTTTTGAGAGGATTGGCAAGGAGAGTACATTTTTCACTCCAGCCACGTCTTATTAATGAAATTCCAATATCCATTCTGAAATTATTTCCAGGAAATTGAGTCTATTCTGATGCATAAACCATGAGTTAATTTTTGTTTCTTTGCCCCAAATTGCATGAAGCCTGGTGATAAGCAGCAAGATGGGTTCCTGCCTTCAGGCTTCCTTCACTTGGTCTTTTGCTGAGTCTTAAACAGAGAAGCAGAGCCACCTTTACACCTTGGCCCAAAGATGGTACTCCCCCCGCTGGGATGGTCACACTCACTGATGTGCCCAGATTCAGGAGGGACGCTCACTGAGAGATGGGGAAGGAAGAGAACACCAGCCAGCCAGATGGGCCAACTCCAACCTCACGAGCAACGGGATGACGAACGTTACAGATCACTCTCACAACCAGCCGCAGAGTTTTCCCCCTTAGGTGACGGTCCTTGGGTTCTCTGCACAGGACCAGATTATAAGCATTCCGAGGACAAGGACACCACAATACCCAGCGTGGTGCTTTCCAGACAGTAGAAGTCCTTTAAATCTTTTCTGGATCAACAAATGATTTATAGGCTTTTCCTCGTGTTGATTATTATTTCAGAGGTTCCATCCAAATTTGGGATGGAGGACCAAGGGGTCAGAAATTCATTCTTGACATTTGGAATCTAAAGTTTTAAAGGTTTGATCCAAGACCAACTGATCAAAATGTGATGTTGAGGGTGAGCCAAAGACTGGACTCACAAAGCTTACCCAAGTGTATCCACTTAACCATGGCTGGAGTCAGGAATCCACCTTCGCTGTCACAGACACACGTTAGAGTTCTAAGGCATCAGGACATGAGAAAAGAGTCTACAGACTAATGCTGTCTCTACAGTCTGAATCAAAACCAACTGCCCTCACAGCTGCCCCTAACTTGAAAAGGTTGGGCCTTGGCCCCTACAGGGCAGCTCAGGACCAGTCCAAGGTGGTTGGGAAACCAGCTAAGAGTGGTTTTCCTGTGTCTATGAGTTTCTGTTTCTCATTTATTTGTCTTGTTCTTTTGTTGTTTTTGGTTTGTATATCACATATCAGTGAAATCACATGGTTCTCTGCTTTTTCTGTCTGACTTATTTCGCTCAGCATTACACTCTCAGGATCCATCCATGTTGTCACAAATAGTTTAGTGGTTACCAGAGGGTAAGGGGGGTGGGGGGTGGGAGATGAGGGTAAGGGGGATCAAATATATGGTGATAGAAGGAGAACTGACTCTGGGTGGTGAACACACAATGGGATTTATAGATGATGTAATACAGAATTGTACACCTGAAACCTATGTAATTTTACTAACAATTGTCACCCCAATAAATTTAAAAAATAAATTAAAAAGCAAAAGAGTGGTTTTCCTTTGGTGGTTATTTTTTCAAGGCAAGGATGCCACTTAACAGCCAACCAATTGAACTTACCCCTTGAGAAAACAACAAGTAGCATCAAGTAAGATGGCTCTTCAATTTCATGTTAATGGATAATCCATCAAAAATCTCACACCTTCCCCCCCACCAAATCTGCACAGATCAGTCTTCCCTATGGTTACTACTAATCTCTTAAAACAAATAGAGCATGTGGGCCTCCATTCCCTTATCTTTTTGCATTGTAAAGTTCCTAAAGGCAAATATCATAGTTGTTAAACACAAATGCATAATTTTATACAATAAAAATGTAATAGCTATTTCCTGTAAGGGAGGCTAGGTCATGGATTATTCAGATAAGCCCTCTGGACTGAAAAACAACTTTGGATAAATCTCCTTAAAACTACTGAGGAGTTGGAAAGACAGTGCTGCCCTGCCAAGTCAGTTTTGGGGAAAGATTGAGCACAAAGAGACTAGAGGATTATTTGAGTGCCAAAACTGCTTTTGCCTTGAAAACAAGAGAGGGGTAAAGGTGACAAAAGTCAGGGCGTAGAGCACATTCAATGGAAAGACTGACAGGATACTTTTTCCTGCATTAAGCTGGGTCGCAAAGGGCTACACTCTCAGCATAAGGATGAGCCAGTACTAATCTGTCACCTCCTGTTCCTCCCCAACCCCACAGAAGGTTGCTCTGTACCTAAGCAGAGTAGGCGAAGGAAAAGGAAGGGTGGATAAAATACTCTTGAGAAGATGTGACCACAGACCTGCCATCATACATATTTCACCTCAGGCACATACAGCATAGATGTGCAACAAATTTGGTTTGAAGTGGCCCCCAACTTGTAGTGCCCCTAAAACAGCCAGAAGAAGGAAAGTACACTTATTCCAAGCCTCAGGCAATCTCCACAAATAATTTTTTAAGGGCAACAGCCGGCAGAACAGTTAAAGATAACCGGACACATCCGGAAATAAGGCAACGTGAGTGAGAACCAGTATAAACAACTGAGATCAATAACAGACCTGGACAGGCTTCAGATACAGACTTATTATGTTTATATATGCTTACCACGTGAAGGAAGTAAACCACAAGTTTGCAAATATCTGCATGGAAAACAAACTATAGAACATGACCTAACAGATCTGAAAGAGAATCAAACAGAACTTCTAGAAAGGAAAAACTCAGTAACATTAAAATCTCAATAGAAGTACTTGGCAGCAGATTAAAAACAACAGAAGAAAGAATTAGAAACCAGAACTTATATCAGAGGAAACTGTCCAGAATATAGCACAGAAAAGCAAAAATACAGAACACACAGAAGCGTGGGTTTCCAACAAGGAGAATACAGTAAAAAGGTCCAACACACATTTCTTTGGAGTCCCAGCTGAGGAGGAGAGTAAGGATGGGGCTGAGATAATATCGAGCAGGTACTAACTGACGAGTTTTCAAAATGATTGAAGTTATCATGGATTCAAAAGACTTGGAGAATCCCTAGCAAGACAGAGATATGCACACCCATACACATCAGAGTAATGAGTAATTATAGTGATCAAAACCAAGAGTAAAATCTTAAAGACAAAATATAGATTACCTTAAGACAAATGATAGTTAAACTGAGAGATGATATCTCAACATCAAAAATGGAAGCGAGAGATTAGAAGCCAGAAGACAGCTGAATAACATCTTTAATACACTTGACCCTTGAACAATGCAGGTGTTAGGGGCATTGACCCCTGCCCCCCACACAGTTAAAAATCCACGTATAATTTTGACTGCCCCAAAACTTCAATCATCCCTCAGTATCCATGGGGGGTTAGTTCCAGGACCCCCAACGGATACCCAAATCCATGGATGCCCGAGTCATCAGTGCATACAGTCAGCCTTCTACATCTGCAGATTCCCAACCACCGATCAAAAATACTGCTTTTGATCTGAGGTTGGTTAACTACGTGGATGTGAATCCCAGGGACACGGAGGGCCAATTGTATATTTATTGAAAAAAATCCATGTAGTAGGGAACCCATGCAGTTCAAATCCATGTAGTTCAAGGGTCAACTGTATGCTGAAAGAAAATAATGGCCAATCTATAATTCTATTACACTCCTGCACAAGAAAGAATAATGACCCCCAAAGATATTCAGGTCATAGTCCCTAGAACCTGTGAAGGTTACCTTATATCACACACACACACACACACACACACAACTTTGCCAGTATGATTAAGTTAAGGGTCCCCAGATGGGTACATTTTAGGGGTGGGCCCTAAATGCTATCACAAGTGTTATTACAAGAGAGAGACAGAGGGAGATTTGACACAGAAGAGCTTTGATGTGACACAAGGAGACGGAGACTTGAAGATGCTACAATCTTGGCTCTGAAAGTGGAGCTGCAAGGAAGGCAGCTCTAGAAGCTGGAGAAGACGAGGACACAGATTCTCCCCAGGAGCCTCTGGGGAGAGCACAGCTCTGCTGGCAGCTTGGCTTCGCCCAGTGACACTGATTTGTGGCTTCTCACCTCCAGAACGGTGCAAAAATAAATTTGTGTTGTTTTAACTTACTATGTTTGTTACAGCAGCCATAGGAGACTAGTACAACAGCCCAAACTATCCTTCCACAATGAAGGTGAAACCCAGGAGTTTTCAGGCATACAGAAATCGAGACAGTTCATTATCAGCAAAGGAAACTCTAGAGGTTGTATGTAGGGCAGAAGGAAAGCGACCCCAGATGGAAAGCTGGAAACACAAAATAGAATGAAGAGCAAAGACAGTGACAAATGCACAAGTAGATCTAAATGTACCCGTATGTCGACTGTGTAGAACAATCTATTTTGTGGTTTCTGAAAAAAATATAGAGAGAACAAAAACACACAACAATGACAGAAAATAAGCAAGAAGGGGAGCAATGTTTTCAGAGTGTTCCAAGGTCTTGGTATTACCCAATGGGAAATGAAAGTTTTGATAAACTTTAAACTCGACACATATTGCAATTTTTAGACTAGAAAGAGTATATAACTTTCAAAGTAGTGGAGGGAACACAAGTGGTAAAACTAAAGAGAAAAGCAAGGAAGTTACCACAAAAGTGTAAGTGATTGATGATGGGTCAGAGACACTCAGAGGCTTCTGGGAGCCAGCAGCATCCATTATTGCCCTGGTGATAGTTACACAGGTGTTTGCTTATTTATTAAACTCTGCATATATGCTTTAAGTATTTCTTGGTGTGTATGCAATATTCCACAATGGAAAATGATTGGGAAAAAGATCACATATGTATCCCTTTCAACTACACTCTATGTCCAGTCTCTTCTATCTCAGCTCTTCTATCCCAAAAATCCACAGATGAAGTTCTCCAGACACCGTCTCTTCCAGCCCTCTGTCTACAGACAAGTAAATTCTTATGCCCAGCCTAATAGATGACACAACCGAAGTCTAATGAAGCTGAGTGATTTATCCAAGGCCATAGTGACTTCATCTAGACAGTTAATTTAGAATAACTTCTACTCTGCTTTTCCAGAAAAAGCAAATTCTGTTAGGTTGGTGCAAAAGTCATTGCGGTGTTTGCAATTATTTTTAACCTTTTAAACTGCAATGACTTTTGCACCAACCTAATACTTTTTACTTGCCTCCCGCCATATACAAACTCCCTGTGTCAAAAGTGCATCGGGAAGATTTCCCGGTGTTGTATCGTTGCACTGAGATGGCCCCGGAACTGAGTTTGCCTCCCTTTGCCTCAAATTATTCTGTGTATTGAAGAAAGACACGTTAGTGGCCAGCAATGTGTGAGTGCCTGTAATTAACAGTGCTTTTGCAATACTCTCCCTTAATATTGATGCAACGATACCATTCAAATGTGCAAGAGCAGGGATTAAAAAAACAGGATACATAATCAAGCCTGGACTTGAGGGAGGCTTCCCAATGAGATGCTTGCCAAAAATAATGCTGCTAAAAACCTCAAAGAGTCAGGCATCATATTAAAGGGAAATAGCACTATAAGGCGGAGGGGGTGCAGCCATTGCCTCAGACCAAGGAACTCCGCAAAGAGGAAGCACTTCACAGCCTGCGGGGCAGGTGGGGATGGTGGAGAAGAAGCACAAACGGCAGCAGTGGCTTAAGAAATAAATCTGCATAGAGTTTTTAAGAAACCAATTTTATCTTAATACAAATAAATATTGGAAGAGCAACTTCATTTATTGCTAATTTTCTATGTAGTCTCCTAACAGATAAAAACTGCCATAAAGCACAAGATTTCCAACCCTGGTCACTGGAAACACAGGAACTTCGCATGTGCTTCTGGGCAATGTCCACTTGGCCCAGGTCCCTCTCTCAACTTTTCTCTCTTAAACGAGAACACTCTCTTGACATATATGAACAAGCAAGTGATAAAGTTTAAAAATTGCCAAGTCACATCACAGCCAGAAGTTTGGGAACCATAAGTTTCAAAAAGCGTGGCCATTTGCACTCAAATTGTTCCAGACACAGATAGCCACAGTGGGTTCATTTTAGGGCACGTCTAAAGCATATCCTGCAAAACACTGTTGTGACAACAGAGTAGAGCAGCTAAGGCCCCTTATTTCTCAAACCATCTTGCGGTGAAAGAACCCAGAAGATGCAAATAGGAGATGATTAAACGAAGTGAAGAGTGAGCAAAATAGATGAGAGGAAAAGAGCTAGGCAGTGAGAGGAAAGAATATGAATTTAAAGATCGAGACAAATGGGGAGAGTGTGCATGTGTCCACACACCCCATCCTGCTACAACTATTAATACCTTCAATTTAGATACTCAATTGAGTCTCAAAATTCATTCCTGTAGCAAAGAGGGGCCATGAGAGGATGCCTTGCCTTTCGACTCTGGTTTTCTTGTCATCTAGCACCTAGACCGGTTTTACAGGGATATCATGTACAGTTCGAAGAATCTGTCCACACACACAAATTACTTAAGATGACTGAGCTCTTGGTTCCACTCCCTGTTTGGATTGAACGCAGTGGTAACTGTAGTTGCAAACACTCCGACTCAGTGGAAAAACGTACACCACCCCTTTCTGTTTTCAAAGCCTTCTCTCTGCAAAAAGGAAATGATCCCATATATTACTCTGCTCTCATCCTGTCAGCCCCATTTCACAAATGAGAAAACCGAGGCAGGACAGGCTAGCAGGTCCATATCTGCGGCCCGATTCCAAGACTACTATTTCTATATTACCAGCCTACGGACGGCCACCTTGATCAAAACACTGTTACCTCCCTAGAGACCTCTGCCATCCTCCCTCTGTCCATGCCACCGCACAAAGATGTATGTCTTGGCTCTTTTTCAGGCTATGACTCCACAGCAATAATGGAGACCAATCAAGCTGGTACAACAACGTCAGCAGCAGGCTGCTCCTACTCAGCCCCAGCTAATTAAGAATCTCTGTCCCTCGGTAGGGAGCACACATCAGTGCACAGCACCTAGACCCACCCTGTCAAAGAAAACAGCAAGGTCTAGGGCTTAACAGACATCAGGCAGGACCTATGAATTAAGAGTCAGGCCGGGAAGAATTGAATGCTGTGATGATCACTTCCGCGACTGTTCTCTTCCCCGTGCATTCTTCCTTCTCTGCTCCTCTAGCAATTGTAACCTCTCCCATGGAGAGAAGAGGAAATGTGAGAGCTGGCAAGGAAGAGGACCTTAACAGGCAGTCAATCCAATCCTCTTGTTTTCCAGAGTGAAGGTTCTCACCCATGAACACAGCTTGCTAATGGCCATGCCAGGACCAGCATCAGACATTTGGGGCCCGGCAATTTCCTTAATACAACTGTCGCTTCCACACTGCATGCTGATCTGTGTTGGCAGTTGCTTTGTGTTTTCTTTTTTTAGTACATGTGAAGCAAGCACTCTTTGTTGATTTCTTGGGGGGAAAAATGTAAATACAAAAATATTTACAAATATCTCAAGCTCTCAAATTCCCACTATCCAGAATTAACCAATGTTAACATATCTTCACCTTCAACCTTATGGATAAAGCTGTTTCCTGTCACCTTCTCTCCCCGCCCTCTCTGTCCACAGGGAACATCGATGTGTTTACGTCTAAGCCAGAGTCTTACACTATAAAACCATAAATAATATTGTAACATAGTCAAATTGATCAACTTTTCCACTTGAGTCATCTTTTTGGGTCTTTTCAAAGAAATTCTTTTTAACCCCTGAGGTCATAAAGATGCTGAGTTCTCTTCTATTGGTGTTAAAGTTTTGATTTTCACAGTTAGGGGTTAGCTGAAGTTGATCTTTGTGTACGCTGTGAATAAGGATTTAATGTTTTTCTATAGAAAGCCAGTTGTCAGCATGAGTCACTGTAGACCTTGGCCTTTCCCACTGGCTTATAAGTTCACAGGGACTCTTAGGTCTGTTTCTCTGCCCTCTAATGTGTTTTACTGATCTCTTTGCTCCTTTTTTTCCCCCCCGAGAAGTATCAGACCTATTTATGCACCTTACTCTTCCAAATACATTTTAGAACATGTGTGTAGTTCCAAGAGAAATCCTGTTGGGATTCTGATGACAATTCCCTTAAATGAGATGCTTTTATGCTGATAGGTTCCATCTAGGTTCCATCTAGGAATATATCATTGTGCATTTATTATATACTCTGATAATGTTTTATGGTTTTCTCTGTTAAAGCCTATACACATTTTACTTAATTGATTTCCAGGTACCATACAGTTTAGTTGCTATATGAACAATATATTTTTTCCTATAGTATTTCCTACAGGTTATTGTAGTTGTACAGAAATGCTATTGCTTTGAGTATGTTGATACCACACTCTGCAACTTTCTTACCTCTTATTAGATATAAAACTTTAGAAAATTCTTGGATTTTGGAGGTACACAATCATATAATCTTCACAATCATATAATCTTCACATACAATCTTGTCTCTTATTTTCCATCTTCATAGCTTCATTTATTTTTCTTGTCTTGTTGCATTGGCTAGGTCCTCCAGCACAATGTTAAACAGTGGTGGTGATATCTACTGTCCTTATCTTATTTGTGACTCTAATTGGAAATGCTTCTAAGGTTTCTCCACTAAGCATGATGTTGACCATAAGATGGCAGCTGCCTTTTTTATATTCTTGGGTGGTATCCTCCAACTAGTAAGCTCCCACAGAGCAAGTCCTAAACTCATACATCTTTCTGTCCACCACAGCACAGTGCTTGTCACAGACTAAATGCACTGCTGATTGCTTATATACTTCTAAAACTCCTCTACTTGTTATTTCTTTTAACACTTCCTGATTCTTGATCCTAGCAAAAGCAGTAGATGCAGGGGCAACATTTGGCCAGATCGTTTGAAGTGTTTTTTTGTTTTTGTTTTTTTTGTGTGTGTATACACATCCTTAACTTTATGGTTAGTTCAGGTAGTGAGGCTCTGGGCATTCATCAAGAAAAGAGAAGGATTCTGATTTTTAAAACGTGAATTCTTTCAGGGATATGGGATTTGGTTATCCTCTGGAGATTGTTTATCCTCTTCTTCCTTGTTCACCCCATGTGAATGCGAATTAATTGGGGAGATTAACTGGCCCCTGCATGGTTCACTGACTTTTTTGGACACACAAGGACCCCTTGCTTTGTGCAGAGCAGCACTGCAGAGAAAGGAGGGGGCTGCTCACACAATTCAGTTGGAGTGATGCCACACACCTTCTGGCTGCTCAACAAGAATGCAATTCCTGGGAATGTGGCCAGCATAATCCCCCTAAGGCTGTATACACAAAACCACTAGGGCCTCCATTCAGTCCTAATGAGAAAATGCCTGTGGTGGGGAAGAGAGAAACACAACTACAGTCCGTGCGTCTTTCTTATACTCAAGCTCCTGCTCGCTTTGCCACTGGCTAAGCCTTCGGGTACTCCCCTCAAGGCAGTTTCCCCAGCACTTAGCTCACTTGCCTGAGGTACACGGAGCAGCATGAATGTCAGGAGACAAGATGCCTGTCACCCCCCACCCCAAACTCACCTCAGCCTTGTCCAAGCAAGCAGCTGGAAAGAGGGAAAATGAGTAATGCTTCACATCTGAGGTAAAATCAGAATGACTAAAGGCAGTGACCCACTTCTCAGCAACAGAGTGCAAAGGTGAGCACAGGCACAGGTGGCGGAGAGAAGGTTATGCTCCTCTTGAAGCCGGGGTCCTGGGTTCAAATCTCAGCTCCACCACTTTCTTGCCATATCATCATAGGCAACCTTTCGGCCTCTACGTACCTCATCTGTAAAATGGGGACAAGCACTGTGGTCCCAAGTACTATTGCAGCATGGGTCAGGGATAAGGGACAGTATACTTAGTTCCTGAAAAGTCCAAAGCCCAAGAAGGAAGCTTGTAGTAAGACCAGAGAATGAAAACTTCTAAACGGTTGGCTTGAAGGACCAGTGCAAGCTGAGAAGATGGAATAAGCCATTAGCTGAGTTCTGCCAGAAAGACCCATAAAGCCTTCCTTTACAGTGTCATTAAAACTCCTTTATTACTCAGCAGCCTACCTCAGGACGCATCCAGCCCAATGCAGGACAAAGCAAGAAGGAGAGAGACTGAACAGGAAGGCTGGACTGGAGGGCCCCCATCTTCACCTCCGCATCTCCTTTAGCCCCCACATCCACGCAGAGGCCAGATTCTTCTGAGTCAGTCTGCACTGTGAATAGCAAATTCATCTACTCCTGGCAAGAGGTAAAATTCCTACTTCTTGCGCGGTTTATGCTAATAGCCCCTGCCATCACTCCCGGCCCCAAAGGAAGTTCTAGCATGCCACGGAGCCGTCTTCCTTAAGGGCAGGGTGGAACAGTTCACCCCTCTGCTCCAGACTTCCCAGAAAGGCATTCAGCTCTGAACTGAGTTCATCTCTCACCTCATCTCCCTACAGGTCTTATGCGTCAGCCACCCCAGACCACCTGCATTTCCCCAAACACACCACGCACATTTTCGCCCCTGAACGCACGGATGCTCTTTCCCGTATCACTAGTGTTACCACCTTGTACCAGAATGAGCCGGATACATACCTCTCTTCTCCAGCAGACAAGCACCCTTAAGGGCACGAACTCTTTTGTTCTCCTGGTTATGCCCCACAGTGCCTTTTGCATAGTAATTTCTCAGAACGTAAAACTGAGGCTAAACAACATGGATGACCCTTGAAAACACTGTGCAGACTGAAAGAAACTAGGCACCAAAGGCATAGTCTATGATTCCATTTATATGAAATGTCCACAACAGGTAAATCCACAGGGACAGAAAACAGCTTCATGGTTACCAGGAGCTGGGGAGGAGAGAGAGAGACTGTTTAAGGGGTGCAGAGTCCCCTTCATGGGCAATGAAAAAGTCCTGGAATTAGATAGGACTGATGGCTGCAAAGCATTATGAAATGTACTTAATGACTGTGAATTGTATACCTTTAACATGGTTAAAATAACGTTATGGGTATTATACTACAAAAAAAGGAGGGGAAAAAACTAAGGCTAAGATAAACATAATTATTCCAGAAGCACAGAGCTAGCAAGTGTGATGATAAGCGCTGATTGTAAGAGTCCAGTTTTTCACTGTCATTTTCAGTCAGCAGAGAGCTATTTCCCTACATCTCCACATCCAGCCACGTCCAGTGCATCTTCCCTGACGCCTCTGCTGAGTGACCCGGGCCTCGGTGGCCCCCATTTCCAGAAACAGCCTGGCACAACAGATCAGCGCCCTGTGTTGTTCTCTGCGATGACATGCGTGCTGGTCTTGGCCTCCACAGTTAGGCTGTGGGCAGGACCCCGGGCAGAGCCATCCCATGGGGCTTCCCAATGTCACTGGAGTGATGAAAACGGCAAAGCATGCTGGATGCTATCTACATTTTTCACCGTTTTAATTTGCATTCTATCTGAAAAGTTCCTGCTGTTCTTTTGATCAGCAAAACATAACAGTGTCCTTTTGCCCTTGATTCAATCTCAGGAAACACCTTTAGGCACATAACTACTAAACCAATTGCTACCTATTGTTTTCTCATTGATGGGGGGTGGGGAAAGGGTAACACGACTTTCTCCACTTATTCCTAAGAGAAAGCTTCATTTCTCTACTTCAACCCGTGTGAACATTATAGGTTGCATTCTAACAGAACAAGCCACTAAATAAAAACATAAAATAATGGCTTAGGGTTTAAACATGTACACTTCAAAAGAAATTTTATGACTTCACTTGAAAAAGCTTTTTCTCCTTTGAGTCTATTTCGGAATCAGCAAGGGTGACCTAGGGTCAAAGTCAAAGCCTGCTTTTGACCTCAGGCAAGTCCCTCAACCCCTCAGAGTTAGTTTCCTATCCACAAAATGGGACCAGAAGTACCTTCCTAGGAGCCCGAGAAGAGTGTTGTAAGCCATCATTAAGACACCAAATAGGACTGTGCTTGAAGTGCAGAAGGGAGGTGAATACACCTCGTCCTTGGCGCCAGGTCCTCTGCACAGGTGATCAGCTGGCCTACCGGGTGCTCTGAGAGTCGGCATGGGCTCTATGCAGGTGGCTAGCGGATTTGACGGGGAGAAGACGGTGCTACTCTGGCAGAACAACCACAAAAAAAAGATTTTTTTAATTGACGCTCAACCCTCTTTTCTAGAACAACAACGCACACACCAGTAACACACAACCAGGTGGGGGTTATTTATAGAGCACATTTGTTTTTGCTTTCTATTCTGAAATAATTATAGACTCACAAGCAGTTGCAAAAATAGCATAGGGAGGTCTCTGTCCCGATTGCTCGCTTCCCCCATGTCTTACATAACACCATGTTATGTTATCAAAACCCGGACCTGACATTGGCACAATTGGAACCAGACTATCGATCTTAAGCAGATGCCATCAGTTTTTGTATACACTGTCTCTTTTAAGTTTACATACAACTATAATGTTGCAGGAGGCAGTGGTATAGAATTATTTACAACACTGTAATGAAATCAATATGGTGTAATTTTGATTGGTAGTTCATGAGGATGCAAACATTACTTTATTACAAACACCATTTCTTTGTGATTGTGTCTATTGTGATGAGATGATATTTGCCGCATCTTTTTTGCAGAATTTGCAGAACCTCCCTTTCTGGGAGATGAAGAGGCCTCACTGATCCTTGTTCCCATAGCAACTCTAAAGAATAAAGGGGAAAGAGTTGGTGTTTCTTTTTCCAAAGGGGATGCCAGTGCCCATTACAATCCTCCTCCCAGGCCCCTTCTGTAGTCAGCACCACCCACCCCTGATCCATCCGTGCAAAAATCATAGAATTCCCTCAGCTTTAAGGGCATCTCCAGGTGGAATCTGGTGCTGACCTTGAAATACTCCAGGTTGACTGAGCAATGCCGCCATCTGGTGGTTACACAAAGAATTAAGAAAATCAGTGATTGTGGGTAGCTCTTTTGTGGGCCTTGAGTTATTGAGTCACCTTTTAAACTTTCTCCAGGAGACTCTACTTAAGGTACAACTGTAGTGGATAGTCTAATAAAGAACGTTTTGTAATGAGAATATCTACTGTGTGGTAGACTAAAGATGGCCACAAATTCTTTGACGCCCCTTCATGGAGAGGTGGAGTCTGCTTTCCCCATCCCTTGAATCTGGGTTGCGCTGCTGACTTGCTTTGGAACAATACACAGAGGGTGATGCTTCGTAACTTCCAAGACTTTGCTTTAAGTGGCCTCGGAGCTTCTCACCTCGCCCTCTGGAAACACTGCCACCTCGCTAATCAGCCTGGATTGGCCTCCTTGAGGATGAGAGCGCAGGTATAAAGAGAGAACGGACCAAACACCTCGGCCATTTCTTCTGAGTCCCTAGACACGTGAGTGAGGTCATCCAGAACCAGGCAGTCACAGCCGAACCAGTACCAATGTAGTGATGGGTGAGCCCAGGCAAGACCAGCTGAAGCCAACTCAGGTGCTAACCCACAGAGTCATGAGAAATAGTACATTGTTTTCAGCCACTAAATTCTGGGGTGGCTTGCAATGTAGCAGTAGATAACTGACACACCCTCAAATTTATGTTTTAAAAATCTGTATTCTGGACTATAAGCTTAGTTTGTTACTATTTTCAATGGGGAAGGGGGGAGTATACATCAATATTTCCACATGGTGACTATGGCACAAATGTTGAATGTTGCATAACTCTGATTTTCTTATGCGTTTTCAGCCCCTGCCACATGTTATCTTTCATTCATTCATCAGACATTAGCTGAGCATGTCACACGTAATAGCTATGGGGAGGTGATTAGGACTTGGCATTGAACTAGGGACGATGCCTACCCTTGAGAAGGTCATGGCTATTGGAGAAGACACATATGCAACAGCATCGAAACAACAGAGTGGTATGTGTTAGGTTATAACAGAGAAGTGACCACCTAACGGGGGAGAGGGGAGACAGCTTTATTAGTCAGGACCCAACTAAGAAAAGAGAAACCACTCCAAGTATTTAGAAGACAGAGAATTTAATCCAGGGAATTGGTCATACAGGTGAGAAGGCAATGGATGGTGGGGACAGAAGTGGGTGGATAGAGCCCTGGAAGATAGAGTCAGCCACTGCCAAAGATGCCGTCAGCCACAGAGGAGGGGCAGAAATACCCTGGCATCTCCCTCCACCCTCCAGTCGCCCACCAGTGCCTTGCTTGGTCAAACCCAGCAGGAGCCCAGGAGCTCAGTACGCTGGGACGTGGAGCACAGCACCGGGAGAGCAAACAGGCTTAGGGTTTGCCACGCGGCATGTGGGCTAGAAGGGCTTTACAACCAGGAGGTGAATAGGTTATTTCCTGCCATGCATACATTTCTCTACCACAGCACCCTCCTATCCTTCCTCCACCCCGAGAGCAGTACAAGGTCTCTGATGATCTTTCATCCTGGTGCAATTCTAGCTCTGCCATGAAAGACAGTCAAAAAGGCCATCACGACAGAGATGGCATAATTCCTTTTGTGCCCGACATGGGTCATTCTCAAAGGAGAATCTCAACAAACATTTGAATAAGAAACATCAAACTACGTGGCTAGAGGACAGAACACGTGGCTGTGGGTCAAGGACTCAGCCAGAGGCAAAACCATGGGTCCCTGCCCTGAACAGCGAGGGCTCAGGGCCCTAACAGGTCTCACATTCTTAGACAGCCTGTGAGAGAACCCCGAGCACCCTCTCAGCCCCTGCAGCCCCTGACTTCGAGGAGATACTGTGGCTTGATGGTGGACAGCAGCTAGCAGGGCTTTGGGTTCAAATCCTAGCTCTGCCTTTGCTATCCATGACCTGAAACAATGCCTTTGTTTCCCTGTGTGTAAAATGGGGTGATAATCCCTAATTTACAGGGTTGTGGTGAGGAAGAAGTTTGTCCCTTGAGCACCTGTCAGATGACCTAGGGCACTGGTTTCTCAGGGGCCGCTGGCCAGGAGCGTCAGCCTCACATGGGAATTTGTCAGAACTGAAGCTTCTGGGGTTCTGCCCCAGAATTAGAGTCAGAAACTCTGGGGCAAGCCCAGCAGTCTGTGTTTGGACATGCCCTCTAGGGATTCTGATGCCTGCTAAAGTCTGAGAACCACCTAGCTGGAACATAATGGACCCTCAATAGATAGTAGCTATTATAGCTGTTTCTAAGGCTTTAAGGAATGAGTTTGGAAAAGGGAATTTTTCACATATCATCTAGAGTCATTTCGGATGAGCTGGCAATTGAGGACACCCAGGTCTTTGAATTCCAACAGCAATTGTGAGTGGTTTGGGGATTCGCCCAGTCACTCCACAGGCGACTGACACTGGCTGTGCCACCAGATGACCTCAGAGCTGTAACACGTAGCGCACTGCTCTCCGCAGAAAATTAAGACCCTCCTAATACAAGATCGGCAAAAAAAGGCCATAAAGCAATGGAACATTATTTACTTTAACTCCTTGTATGTTGTTTCTGCTTCTTCCTGCTTCTCCGAAGTCATCGCATCACCCTTTTGTACTTTCTTTCGGTATCATGGATCTCTCATGCTACCTGCTTTCATTTTCTTCTTCCTCTTCTCAACGTTCTTAATCCTAAATCTCTGGGTAAAAATTTTTCTCTACTTAGATTTTTCACTTCTACTTTTTTAGGACTGAATGGTTTATTTCTTCCTTTCCTTTGTACCGTTTCCCTCTCTCAGAAAGCCTCCTCTCTGTTCCATATCTCCTCATCCCATTTGGGATATTCCCAGACCCCTCTGGGATTCAGAAGAACATCTCATCTTGAGCAGGTAGGATCAGTAACAGCCCTGAGCAGGCCTGTTACAGCTGGGGGCCCGGGGAAGCAGGTGTGCAAACTGGCCATTGTCATACCAGGTGAGAAGTGAGCAGGAGCCTGGAAGAGGGTACTGCCAGACGATCCTTGTGAGGGAAGGGAGAACATGCACTTTCAATCTAGGAGGGCTCCCTAGAGGAGGTGAGGTCAGAGCTGAGGCTTGGTGAGAGCAGGACAAAACCAGGTAAGAAGGGGAAGTTTGGAGGGTGAGGGGGGTTGCAGGCCCAGGGAACAACACCTGCATAGCTACAGGGAATGGAAAACAAATTCAGCCTGCCATAGACTTGTGAGTTGGTGAGTGATAGCAGACAGGGGGTGGGGGTGGGGTGGGGGGGCAGTCCTGTCGAGGAGACAGATTCATGAACACTTTAGGACTGGAAGCTGGCAGAACATGGTGACAACCGGACATGGAGGGGGTTGGGGGAGCGGTGAGGGAGAGGAAGGCGTCCAGGATGACTGACTGGTGGGTATCTGGCTTTCTGAGTCGATGGTGGAGTCATGTGGAACAGGAGGAGAGGGGACAAGAGCATGAGGAGTTCAAATGCAGACCCAAAGTTTTTGGTACCAGGGGACATAATGGGGAAAAACAGCTACAGGCACCTGGATACCCGCATCTGAAGCTGGGGAAGATGACAGAGCCAGAGACCTGTATGTCCTTATTATTTGCGCTTTCTGTGGTACCTCTGTAGACAGGTCCCTCTCTTATCTGTTTCTACCCTACAGTGTGCTACACGATCCAGCAATCCCACTTCTGAGTATATACTCGGAGGAAGTGAACATGGGATCTCAAGAAGACTCCTGCACTCCTAGGTCCACTGCAGCATTATTCACAATAGCCAAGATGTGGGAACAACTGAGGTGCCTATGAGCAGATGAATGGGTAAAGATGTGAGACACCCCCCCCCCACACACACACACACACACACACACACTATGGAATATTATTCAGCCACGAGGAAGGATATCCTGCCATTTGTGACAGCAGGGTGGACCTTGAGCATATTATGCTAAGTGAGACAAGTCAGAGAAAGACAAGTACTGTATGCTATCACTTATATGTAGAATCTAAAATAACAGAGAGTAAAATGGTGGTTACCAGAGAATAGGGGTGAGGAGACAAGACAGACGTTGCTTAAAGGTACAAACTTACAATGAATAGCAAACAAGTGTCAGAGAGCTAATGCACGTACAGTGAATATAGACAATATTGTATCACAATCATCAGTCTTGCTAGAGGTGCCAATTATCACTACAGTGGCGATCAGATCACAATACATAAACGTATCAAATTAACATGTTGTGTACCTTACATTTACACAATGATATATGTCAAATATATTTTAATTTTTTTAAAAATGTTTTTTTAATACGTGTGTTTTTCAGCTTATTCCCAGAAGCCTCTGGTCTGGGAAGTGGGAGAAGAGGTCCCAGATGAAAACTGGTACGGAAGGCAATGACAGCGAATGTGCCGATGGGGATGGGACACGTTGGAGAAGCACAGCAAGCTGGAGCAAGTGTCGGGGAGCTGACGAGGGGTGCAGAGACGAGGGCTGCCCACGTGGTCAGGCAATTAAGGGAAGCCCAGCTAAATACCACAGAATCAAATAAAAAACAAATGCAGACAGTGAGGCAGAGAAGGACCTGAACCCAGAGAATGAGAGCCATGTTACTCTAGATAGAAGCTCCCAACACGGAGGATCACTGAGGATGTTCGTCCCAGGCTGGACCCAGCTGGGTTCTGCATCCTATCTCCGGGCTCATGAGAGCTAACGTGGCTGTCCTATGCATCCGATGAATATGCCCCCTGGACCAAAGGTGTTTACATGTGTTCACACAAATAATGATGTTATATCTGCTGCTGTCCTCCTGAGTAAGGAGAGTGATGCAGCTAAGAAGGATCCAAGTCACCTTCGCCCAGGGAAGAGCCCCCAGTCCACTCCTGATAGACATCAAGCTGGCCACAAATTGCGCCCCCAACACACACTCCCCGCCAAGCCCCACAGGAGAGGAAGCTGTGGGAACTAGAAGGAAGAGGGGCTCCATCTCTCTGGCAGATCATTACCCTGACTGCAGAAAGGCAGCTCCCCACACTGGGCCCCCACGAGCTCCCCTGCAGCCTCCCTCTCCAGCCAGACCTTAGTCAACCTTCTCTCCCAGGCCCTACCCTCGCCCATGAAACACTCACATCCAGCTGATACTAACTCAGGGGACGTCCGCCCAGCCCATTTGGGTCTCACTGGTTTGAAAACACCCAACCCCAGAAAAAAAATTAGATTTTTCTCCACCAAACACGCCTGGCGATCTACGCTACATGACGCCATCAGAAACAAGGGAATCCTAACCTTCCAAGGTCAACAATGCTGCCCACCAACCCACATTCAAGGACATCAACCACACGTACCCAAGTCTCAGATTGTCACAAAATCCGAAACCGCCTTCTTCCTAGAACTCTGCAGCCTTCTCCCTACTGTAAGGTTGTCTGAGATGTCAGGAGCTCAGGAAGCTCAACAAAACAAGCCGACTGTGTGAGGAGACTATGGATGAAAGCATCATGAGATCAGGGATTTTATCTGTTCTGTTCACAGTGGAAAGCCCAGTGTCTAGGACAGTGCCTGGCATATGCTGGCACAGAGAAGGCACCCAATACATGTTTGTTGAACCCTCAATAAACGTTTGTTGACCACTCTCCTAGATTGCAGATTCCTACCGTTTTCATGGTCAAAACCCTTCTTAAAAGCAAGGCACGATTTCACAAGTGTTCAGCTGCTCTGAAGTAGCTATGTAGACACAGCATAACTCAGACATGTGCAGGCTCCTCTCAGTCCTCCTGAGACCAGGCCACACCCAGCAAACAGCATGACAGCCACCTGATTTCCCATGTCCAGCCAGAAATGCCACCTGCAGCAGTTACCTCCTGGGAGGACACTGACACCTCCCCACACGCCTTTCCGCCAGGTCTCAGCTCGCTGAAGGATCTGAGCAGTCGTGGAACATTTCAAACACTTCCTGCTAATTCTGCAGCACAACTGGCCCTCCCATCCAGCGCCTCTGGTCTGGGCTCCCTCGCCGGTCTCCTGTGAACCACTGAGGAATGACAGACACAGGGACGGCCCACGCTCACAGAGCGCCTCAGCCAGATCCCCTTTAGGGAACGCTGTGTCTGAATTTCCTGCGACACCATGTCTATATTTCCTTTAGGAGAAGACCAGGTGGACTGCAGTGGTCCTGCTGAAACTGGGCAAGCTCCCTGGTCCCCCATTATCTCTGCTGACCTGAAGGAAAGGCCTCGCTAAGGAGTTCGGCCTTCTATCTGCTTGGGGGTGACCCCCAGACAGGAATAAGGCAGGATCCCTGACTCAAGCTGCTCACAACTAGTTTGAAAACCAAGACAAGCCTAGAACTGGTTTTAAAATGTTTTAAATTTAATTAAATTTAAAAAATAATTTTAAATCATTCAAACATTTTAACAAAACATAATAATTTTAATTAGTTTTTTATTGTGAAATAAGAAATGTACAGTAAAGTGCATGAAGGCTACTAGTTTTGTTAACACACACATACACCCATCTAACTACCACCCATATCAGGATACACAGAATATTTGCAGCACCTCAGAAGGCTCGCTTAAGGACCTCCCTCCCTGGCCTATACCTCACCTACAAGGTAACCACTTTTCTAATATCAAGTATTAGTTTTCTCTCATTCTGAACTTCATATCAATGGAATTATATCCTACATATTCTTTTGTGTCAGGCTTCTTTCCCTCAACATAACTGAGATTTTTTTCATATTCAGTGTGTGCTAGTAGTTTGTTCTTTTAAGTGTCTGAGGGTACTCTACTGTATAAACATATTGTAGTTTCTTTATCCATGTGCCAGCTGATGGAAACAACTGAGTTGCTTCCAGTTTGGATCTATTATGAATAAAACTGCTATGAACATTCTTGCACATGTCTTTTTGTGGACGCATGTACTCACCGCTGTCGATATACAACCAGCAGTAGACTGTCACAGGTGTTGCACAGACTTAACTTTAGTAGACACTGCCTGTGTCCCAAGATAGCTGTCCCATTTCACCTTCCCACAAGCAGTGTGTGAGTTCCACTAGCGTGTGAGTGCTTCATTCCTTTTTACCGCCACATAGGACCCCACTGTATGAGTACGGAGGCACTCCATCGTGTTTATGCCTCACCAGTTGATATACTGGGAGTTCTTTCCACTACGGGGCTATTATGACTAGTGCTGCTGTGAACTTTCATGTACAAGTCATTGTGCAGCCATATGTTTCCATTTCTCTTGGGATACACTTACGAGTGGAATCGCTGGGCCACATGGTAACTCTGTGTGTGTAACATTTTAATGAACTGCCAGATTGTTTTCCAAAGTGGCTGCACCATTTTACAGTCTCACCAGCAATGAACGATGGTTCCAATTTCTCTACCTCCTCACCAACACGTGGTATTTTCAATCTTTAAAAATTGTAGTGATTATGGTAGGAGTGTAGTGGTATCTCATATATGGTTGTAATTTGCACTTTCCTGTGAATGCCTTTTCATATCCTACACTCTTCACCTCCATCTCCCAGTAACCCCCACATATAGATGCTGACAGCCATTCACCCCACTAGGAATCACTAGACAAGACCATCTGCCTGGCTTTCATTCCTACATGGTCTATTACAAAAGTGGGAGTTTCTTTCATTTTTCACTAATCAATTTATGTTAAATAAATTTAATATTAAATAGGTTTTCTCAAAACCTCCTTAGGAAATTCAATTACCCACTCATCCAAAGAAATGTTCCAACCCTGCTCCTGTCCCCAGGAACAATAACAGTTGTCAGGAAGAGGAATGGCGTGAACAAGCATGGTGGGAGTCACCAGGGCAGGCTTCCTGTGGCAGGTAAAGAACAGGTTATATGGATAAACAGGGGTTTCTGCTACGCCAGGGGAACACCAGGAAGGAAGTAGATGCTGGGACTCCCGAGGCCAGGAAGGAGCCTTGCTTTGGCAGGACTGCGGCAGGGGCCGGGTGTGGGGCCAGGGGATGTTGAGGGCATTTTTAAATATAAGACCTATAAAGCACTTTTTGTGTCATAGGTGCAGCAAGGGTTTCAGGATGGGAGTCTTTCTTATGGGGAAGACGCCAAAACAAAACAAATAAAACAGGGACGGGTGAGAGACCAAAGGATCACAAAGGGTACCTTGATTTTGTCCACAGGGTCACGCACAAAACCCACACACCCCTAAAAGGGCCAATGGCCAAGGGCTGGTCCAGATGAGGAGAGTCGCACAAGAGGGGTGGGCCAGCTGGCTGACGGTGCCTGTCACTCTTCCACTCGGCACGGCCAGCCCGGCCTCACCCTGCCTCAAAGAAGGATGAACAAACAGAAGAACAAAGGGAGAGGTCCTCGTGGTTCCTACAGGGTCATGCAACCACATTCTGACACATTTTGGTGCCAACGCTCTGGGAAAAACACAAAGGCCTGCAGCCCCCACCCCAACCTCAGTCTCCCTGATCTCCCCGTCGCCACAATCCTGGCTGCTCTCTGGCCACCTGGTCATCTTCAGCTCTAGGAACGTGTCCCACATGCTCTTGCAAATGCCTGGAAAGCTTCTTCCTCTCCATCTGCTGGGCTACTCCTCTGCACCCTTCAAACGTCAGCTTGTGTCAATTCTTCAGGGGAGCCTTCCCTCACACCACTCCCTCTCGAGTCCAGATCCATTTCCCATGTCGTATGTTTTCCTGGAACCCTGCACACTTATCTCTGTTGCAGTTATATCACCTTATCTTGGTGTTGCTTGATTAATGTCTGCACAGGAGCAGAAACCACATCTGCTTCTGCTCATGACCATGTCCCAATGTCTTGCACAGTGCCTGGCACATGAGTGAATGAATGAATGAATGAATGACCACAGAAAGTCTATTGATAAGCAAGATCTGGTCCTATAGCCCCCGATAAGACAATCCAATGACCCAGCAATTCTACCCCAACGTGTATACCTGGCAGAAATGTGTACACATGTTCTCCAAAAGATGTGTTCAAATACTCATGACAGCATTATATGTAATAGCCATAAACTAAAACAACCTAAATAGCCATGCACAGTAAAATGGATAAACAGATTGTCATGTATATTTTTTAATTTAATGGAATACTACACAGCAGTGAAAAATAACAAAGTACCATTACTTACAACATGGGAAAATCACACCTACGTAACACTGAGTAGGGTTTCCAGGTGGGAATTCCCGCCTGTTCTCAGGAATTTTTTTCACTTTTCTGTTCCCGAATCCTGAGAAAAGTTGGTCGGGAAATCGGAAAAACTGGCTCCTTGAACCCAGGTGGTTGGTAGTATCGGCCGTCACTTTGTGGAAACGATTCATTGTGGAGAACAGAAAACAGTTTATATCTCGGGATTCGGGACCGGGAAAGCAAAAAAATTTCCTGAGGATGGACGGGAATCCCTGCCTGGAAACCCTAACACTGAGCAAAAGAAAGTCACAAAAGAGAACATACGTGTAATTCCAATTATGTGACTCAAAATCAGGCAAACTAAACCATGGTCAGAATGGTAAAAACTCCAATGATCCTTGGAGGGGAAGTCATGGAAGGGTTCGAAGGGTCTCCAGGGGCATCGGTAACAATCTGTTTCTTGATCTGGGTGTAGGTTTTTAGAGTTACGTTCACAACATGAAAAGTCATCAAGCTGTTCACTTACTATTTCTGTAGGTGTGTTATACATCAGTAAAAAGCTTACTGAAAACAGGAAAGACAGTTCCCTCATTAGATGGTGCTGGATCTCAACGGGCCATCACATGTTTCAGCAGTTTCCGAGCACAGCCTCCAGCACTGCTGGTGCGTTTCTGTGCTCCCAGGACATGTGGGCAGCTGCAGCCACCATGTCCCTCTCTGTTTCTGTCATCTGGGATAGCCCTTCCTCTTTCTTTTTTTTTTTCAGATGGAGACAAATGTTTAAACTTGCTCTCCCAAGAAACACCAAAAATAAATAGGATTGTTGTCGAATGACCTAATACAAAAATGTATGAAATTTAAAGAAAAAAATAAAACAAAACATCTTGTTCTACAGAACTGGAAATGTGCTGACAAACATATATAGCATGTGATTGGAAAGGGAGCAAATAATGGAATTCAGAGCAAACTGAATATATTTTGTGCAAACGGCATTGTAGAGAAGTCAGCATGTGGCAGAATATAATTTGGGAAGGTGGCCTTCAAGCTCTTTAATTTTTGTAACACTGCATTGTGATGTGCTTGCTTTAAGCAACTTCTTCCCAAGCTCTCTGGTTGTGAAGAATTTGTGACTTTACAATCCCAACTGCATGTGACTTAGGATTTGCTGCCAAAAGATTGAGTTTCACCCTCTCTGGGTCTGAAAGTGTGAATGTTTTGTGCAGATGCATTTGTGCTCTCCGAGGCAGACCGGCTGGCAAACATCCCAAACTCCTACTGAGATGCACGTTAATTAGCAACTCTGCTTATACCCTCTTTGTCTGTAGAGCAGTGTCCTGAGTTCTGCGGGTAGTGGCAGGTGTTCAACCAGAAGACATAAAACCTAGAGATGATGGCAGACTGGTGGGGCAGACAGCCACTCTCACACACCGGATGGTATTTGTCTCAAAATAAAAAAGGCCATGCACACCCGTGACCGAGCAGTCCTACTTATAGCAATATATCTTTCCAATGAACTCATACATACATGCAAAGGTGCGTGTGCAAGGATGCTCAGCGCAACACTGTATTGGAAGTTATTAGAAACAACCTCGATCAATAGAGACTGGGCCAATAAACTCTGGTAATTCATACAGTGGAATCCTACCCAAACAAGCCAAAAGCACAAGGTGGATTTGTATGTGCTGCCAGGCAACAATCTCTTCAGAGATACACTGTTAAAACAAAGTTAAGTGAGGTGGCTAAATAGTATACCTATGTTCCTTTTTGCGTAAAAAAAGATATACCTGCAGATACATGTTTATATAAGTGGAGAGTATCTCTGGAAAGAGACCCAAGAAACTGAGGAGCGGAAACAAGAGAAGTAAAGAATCTTCAGAAAGAAGGGAGATTTACTATTATATACACCTTTGAATTGATTGCATTTTTATCCTAAGCATGTAATTTTTTCAAATAATAAGTTTAGTTGTACTTAGTGGAAAAATATACATATGAAAGACAGAAATTTAATCTTTGCCCAAATCAATATGAGCCAAATAACAGCATATGTACATAGCTTGTGAGGAGACATCAAAGCAAAAGCTTGAGCCAACTGGCACTATTTGGATGATTGGGGACTCCAAGAGCAAGTCAGCTTTGAGCGGGGGGCTGGAAGGATACGACACAATTAAACCATCCCATCTTCCCCCAAAAAATAATTATAATAAATCTGTGAAATGCTTTATATCTTTGGGCAGCCTGTAAAAGAGGTCAGCCACTTTTCCTCCTGGCCCCAGGTACCTTGATGTTATTACTAAATTCATTACATTTATATTTCTCTGGGGACTAATTACGATCATATCTTTAAAACCAGATGCGTTCAGGTTAAAATCCTGGCTCGAAGCCATTTACTCTCCACGTCTCATTGAGCTGATGGCCCTCTCTGTTTCCCCATCCGTAAAGTGCAGAGAGAAACACTTCCTCGGAGGGGCCACGGTGAAGGTTCCGTGAGGTCCTGTACATACACTTGCTTAGCCCATCGCCACCACAGTGATAATAACGGCAGCTGCCTGAGAGGTGTGCCAGGTACACACGTAACCTCACCCATCCTCTCCGCAACCCGATTTGACAAATAAGAAAATACCCGCCATCAGGATTAAGACTACTCATCTCCGTGTGTTGGGGTCTAGGTAAATTAGGGACCCTCCTGAAACGAGAGTA
This sequence comes from Rhinolophus sinicus, assembly GCF_036562045.2. Lineage (NCBI taxonomy): Eukaryota > Metazoa > Chordata > Mammalia > Chiroptera > Rhinolophidae > Rhinolophus > Rhinolophus sinicus. The sequence goes on from NC_133757.1 coordinate 16,339,105, forward strand.
TGAGGGAATTTTTATATAGGACCCATGACAAAATTTGAACATCTTGGCTTACAGGATACAATGAGTTCATCCCGGGGATTTAATGAGGTAGGCTAAAACATGAAACTTGAAGCAGATGCAAATCCAGTTTTAATGGTGGAAGATACTGAACAGAGGGATTCATTTCCAAGAACACCTGTTGTTCAAAAGTACTCAAAACGATATCTGAAAGTAAATGACTTAAAAGTTACGAGTGGCTATAAGCTCCGGAAGCCAACTCTCAAGTTCATTTCTATGCTGACAAGGCAATATTTCTGAACATAATTTCCTTTGTTCCAGTCTCTTCTCCATTCCTCTTTCTTCTCCCACCATCTCACCATCCTTTTGCTCAACATCTCTGGAGTGGATCAGCAGCCCGAGAAGCACAAATCGACTTCCCCAAGGGCACAAATGAGACCCTTCTTATCACACTCTATGACATTACAAACACCAACTCAATCAAGAAATTATTTTCGAACTGGCAGGCTTCTTTCAAGTTTTGGCCCAAGGGTCAATAATTCAGGACAGAATGTAGGCCTTCGGGAAACGATGAAAATTACCTCCTCATTTAATGGAAGAGAAGGGGTGATTTTATTTTTATGAAAAGAAGAAAACAAGGAAGGCAAGAATCCAGTGAATGTGGTTTAACAGAGATACCCAGGTGTACGGAGAAGCCGTGAAAAAGTCAGGTACGGTGAAATATCACACCCACACAAGCTGATTAGCTGAGGCCACATGTGACACCGTTCTTTTGAGACAGTGTTCCCTAAGAGCCAACCAAATTGCTGGGGATAAAATCGGTCCATTTCCTTGCTTTAGAGGCAACCGTCTTTAAAGTGAGGGTGAAAGTAGCCAAGCCAGCAATTCTTGGGCACTTTGCATGCAGAGTCACGGGCCTATCAAAGGCAGCTAGAAAGTGCTGAGTCACGAAAGTGTGGGAAGTGTGCAGCCAGAGTGAAGCCACCATGCTCAGGCTAAACAAAAACCACAGACAAGATCCCCAGGGATCGTGAAAGAGGCTGTCCCCTGACTTGCCATGACCTTCATGGAGGCACACACACCAAGGTGCTAGCCCTGCCTGGGCAACTGTCTTCATAGTAACCACAAATCATGCTGTCTGCCTCCTCTGTGTATCCGGGGATTATTTCTCCAGAGGCTGCCTCCGCTGAAAGTCACCCCCTGGGAAGGCATTTGGAAGCCACACGGACAATTGTGGCCATACACCCGGCTCTGTGCTTCGTGGTTTCGTCTCCGAGTTCTGCTCACCCCTACAGAGAAGATCCCCAGCTGGGGGTGAACGGTGGGAGAAGGTTACAGATCTGCCCCAAAGAAATGTCTGGGTGGGGCAGGGAGGGACAGAATGGAGACACTGGGAACCAGCGCTGGAGCAAGAGGGTGGGAAAACATCCCAAGAATGACTTCACGCAAGTAGTCAAGAGCCCCGCTTCCCAAAAAGGCACTGCCAACTGCCGGCATCATTTGGGAGCCCTACCAGCTTCCCTCTTGCTGTTCTGGTAAGTGGTGATGAGGTTAAGACAGAGACAAGAAGGGAGGGGAGCAAAGAATCTTGACAGAAGGAGGGTGTCCGGCAACGATCCTGGGACCTATAAGAATTGATTCCGTTGGGAAACTGCTGACAAGAAAGAAAGGAGGTTTCTGACCCTGTTGAGCAGCCTTGGTAATAGCTCCTGAGAGGTATGCCAGGTACGTACGTAACCTCACCAACCTCTCAGCAAGCCTGATAATCATTACTGATTTCAGGCCAAATCCTGATGCTTGGGAAGGTTTCCTAGGTTTTCCTGGAGTCTGTCATGGGGAACGAGGCATGGTGGGAAGGACGTGCCGACGATTTCAGGGATCAGAGGTTTCCAGTGGTCAAGACTAGGCTCCCAAGACCTGAGGGCCAGCCACGGGCCAGGCACTCTGCCCATTTGACCGATGAAGTTTCTTACAGCTTAAAGCCTGCTCAAGGCCACAGATGGACAAGCACAGCCAGAAGGAGAACCCACCCCGTCCAAATCCAAAGTCCACCCAACGCTGCCTCGTTCTCCTCAGCTAGAGAAGGGGTGCTCAGGATCGAAGCTGGCTCACTTCTGCGAGAGCACTTACAGAAGGGGTGGAGGTGTTCCAGAGTCACAAACCCATGTAGGGGGTCGGGGGGACGGCAACAAGCCAGGATTACTGAGGTTACAACTGGGGGCCTTCAATTTGGATGTTCTTAAATCTTTGCCATAGAGGCTCTGCCTGAGCCCTGCGATGCTAATGCACAGCCAGGAGCAAACAAGTCCTAGGACACCAAGTCAAATGTGTGCGAAGCCACCACCCGGCAGCTGTCTTCCATCTGGGGAGATGCTCCTCCCAGGCGTGGAGAGCCATGTGCAGAGCTAAGGACTAGCACAGATCGGGCACTAGACTTGAAAAGGAAAGGAAATGACGTTAACGTTCCCCAGGGAGGGGAGGCCAGCAGAGCGACACTGGAGCTTCAAACATCCTACACGGGGTGCACGCAGGTGGGTGCAATCCCTCGGGCCGTGGGTACTGCAGCCAGAGCACAAAGGCCAGTGTTCTCCAAAGTGGGAACCAACCCCTGGAGCCTAGAAGAGATCCCACCTGCTGTAGGATTGCATAGCACTGTGCTGGACGTGGGAGATAAAATCTCAGCTTCTGCCCTCATGGAGCTCAGGGCCTAGCAGAAGAGACAGATATTAATCAAACTGTCGATGAAATGTGAAACTGCTTCAAAGGCAGGAGGAAAATGGGGGTGTGGGCTTTCACTAGCGTCAGGGAGGAGAGGGGCAGGGAAGGAGGTGCAGGGGTTTCCTAGGTGAGAGGAGAGGCAGGACACGCAGGGAGGAGAGGCCGTGTGCTGGGACCTGAAGGTAGATACACTCCACAGCAGGAAGGAGGTTTTATAGACTATACAGATAATTACCTGGCAATTATCTAAAAGTGATTAGTGATTATCCACAAATTGCCTTTTCTGTATTCACGATATCTTCTCATTCTGAATTTCTCACACGCCTAGCAAAATGTTTAGCAAGCAATTGCCATTGTTGCTGCGGGAGTAATAGAGGGGCTCTTAGTACTGGTACTCCACATCGGCTCCCAGCATTAGGAGCCTACAGTTCACGTGCTTGATCTCATGTGACCGGGACACCAATCCCACTGGGCAGGAATCTGCTCGAGATCACACAGCCTGGGTATGGCAGAGGCCAGAGCTGAACCTGGGCCCATCTGGTTCAAGGCCATGCACATACACCGGAGCAACAGGGCTCAGGGGGTCGACAGAAGGAGGTGCGAGTACCGAGGCGCGGCTGCCTTTATTCCCACGGTCAGTTCTGAGAGCGGGCAACTCAGAGAGCCTCCTCTGACATCACCCCTTGCCTGTAACATTGGAATAATGACATCTGCCTAGGCGCCTCCTCGGGTTGTTGTGAGGCTCAGACAAGCACAGGTAAGCCCACATGAACAGGAGACATCATTACTTGGCAAAACAAACCCTGATGTTAACTTCAAATAGGCAAGGTAAGTGACACCCTTCTAAGACCACAGACATAATTAAAGAGAAGAGAGACAGAAAGAAAATCAAAGCCACTCTCCCTCACCTTGACCCTGGGGTAGAAAAGTGGCAATTCCCTGAAGTCAAGCACAGCCCAGGCACAGACCCCAGGGAGGAAAGAGCCGACCTCACTCACCCAGAGAGAAGTCTGGCCTTTGCCTTGCCCTTGGCTCCAGGTGATCTCCAAGCCCTTGGATTGTCCTTCCTGATAAGAGTGTCTGTTTAGCTAAGGGCCTTGGGCCACGGGGACAGGCGAACAGTGTGATGTGTGGTGGGGGCTCTGGGCCACGTGGTATCCGTTTGACATCCAGAGGACTTGGAGACTGAGGTCTGCCACTCAGTCAACCATGTCCAAACCCCAGTGAAAACTCTGGACACCGAGGCTCTGGGATCTTCCCCTGAGTGACACTCCATGTGTACTGTCACCCACTGGTGCCAGGAAAAGCGAGTGCTTTGCCTGATTCCACTGGGAGAGGACAACTGGAAGCTCCACGGGTGGAACGCTCTTGAATGCTGCCCTGTGTGTGTCTTATTTTAATCTTATCCTTTCAAAGTCACTGTGATGATAACAGCTTTCAGTAAGTTCCAAGTCTTTCTAACAAATAATCTCAGGAGTGTGGTCTTAGGGACCATGGAATTTGCAACTGGTGTCGGAAGTGAGGGTGGTCTTGGGGACCCCCACTTTGCAGCCCATCTGTATTGTCATTTAATCCCCACATAAACCCAGGAAAGTAGGTGTTGTTGTTCCTTCTGCACAGACAAGGAGACGGAGGAGTTCAGAGACTCCATCACTTGCCTGTGAGCCCATGTCCAGCAGGCGGGGACTTGGGGTTAATCACCAAGCTGGGCACACAGTGGTCCTGCCACCATCTGTGAGCCTACATCTCAGGCCACCCTGAGAGCTGTGGACGAGTGAACAGAGGGACTCACTCAGTGCTGCTTTAAACAGCAGCCCGTGCCGTGGGAGGATGAGGGCGCGCTCAGAAAGGGCCTTAGTAGGACAAGAATTCTATGCTGTACAGATGCTGCGTGGTGCTTTGACCTTCCCGTGCCACTCCGAGACAGGCCACCTCGGACAGAGACACAGCGGCAGCCCTGAAACCCAAACCTCGGCCCTTTCATGGTCAGAGTCACAGCAGCCCTCAGAAGCAGCAGTCTGGGCAGCAGTGATGCAATGCCTCCCAGGACAGGACATTCCACCAAGAGGCCAGCCGGCCGAGGGACTGCGTCAGGCGAGTGGCGAGGGGGCGGGTGCAGAGAGAGGACTCGGGCAGGAGGGGGAAGATGGGGTGGCCAATGGCACATCTACCCCCAGGCAGGGATGGTATCAGCCACAGCACCGCTGCCTGCCAAAATGGGGAGGGGCAGGAAAGAGGCTGCACACGCAGCAGATTCCCCCCTCCCCCCACCAACCCAGCATGGAGACAGACCAAGCTGTGCCTGTCAATCCTGCCTCTTTCGTCTCAGGAAACCTGGTGTGGGCAGTGCCCTCGGCCTCCTACACACACGCTACCCCAGCGATGTGCCATAAAAGTCGTTTTACAAAAGCGGCGGAATTAACACTGCCCTCCAAACAGCTCTGTTGGCTCTGCAGCCCCCAAAATACACAGCCAAGCAAGATCAAGATGTCATACCTAAAACCCAGACTTATGTGTGGTGTGTGTGTGTGTGTGTGTGTGTGTGTGTGTGTATTTATATATATACCGGAGGTGCCAAAAAATGTATACAAGAGGACACTTGGTCAACGTTGCTCAAGCAGTAGTTCTCTGTAATCAGAAGTGTCTGGACGCTGATGGTAACCACTTGGAGCACCTCTTGCAATTGCAGAAGTCAAACGTGACTTGTATTCATCTTTTGTTATCGGTATATATTGAGTATTACAATTTTAATACAGTTTTCCTTTCTTAAAATGTGTAGACATTTTTTTGGCACCCTCTGTAAATATATATATGGTCTGCTCCTATGCCATTGTTTTCTATTTTATTTTATACATGTATACAGGAACAGAAGAAAAATCTAGTCAATCAGATTACCTTGCTTTGCTTTATCCTTGGGGTTCAAGAAGCTAAATAATACCTAGTCATAAGGAACCTTTAGCAAATAATTTGTTTTTTGACGGGGAAAGGTTTTTAACGCAGAAATAACTGAGAAACAGTATTCTTAATAATAGTAACGTGAATTACTATCTGGGATTTAAAAAATACCCTTCAGGGAATAAACTGAATCAAATGTCATTAACCTACAACCCCACAGGAGTCCCTGAATGGGTTTCAGAATGTCCACAAAAACCATGAAATTGAAACTGTTCGCAAAATCATTCGAGTGTGCACTCCAGAGTAATTTTTCTGAGGTGAAAGTCCAAAGCATTCATCAGCTCTTTAAAGGGATCTCTGACCCCAAAATGTTAGTTACTGGCACATTCAGAGCTGGCACATTCTCGGTCTCATTTATGCTCAAGACATCCTTGTGAGTTAAACAGGGAAAGAATGATTATCCCGCTGGGCAGAAGTGAAAGGGCAGCGACTGTCCAAGTTCTCAGGGAATGACTGTCACTTTACTAGCAGCTCGGTAACTGTGTATCACAGTGCCCCTTGCAGTAACGTGGTGGCCCACAGGTGTTTCTCCAACCCGAAGACCTAAAACTTCTTGAGGACGGAGACTGGGCCTCCTTCCCTGAACACCCAGCACATGCTAAGTATGTGATCAGGGGCGGGGGTGCCAAGCACCACCATAGTAAACTGGGCACACACACTGTAGGTGCTTCATAAATGCTTTTAGGTGATAATGATGAGCTTGTCTTCCCTGCCCACTGTTCTTGTTCCTCAGATGATTCACACGCAGCAAAAATATCTGCTCTGGCAACAGAGAAAGAATGTACCCTCTGTGCGTACCCTGCCGAAGTGCCAGACGGCCGGTAGGGCAACAGTATGACCCCGCACACAGTGGCTGCGAGGATGGTGATGGTATCACAAGTTACAAGGCAGCTGTTTGGGAGGAGAAGCCCAAGGTTCATGGAAGAAAGCGGAGCCGTCTGAAAAACCGACCACCTTCTCTCCCCTCACAACTCTAAACTGAGTCAGTAGTCCCCGCTCCACCCCAGAAATAGGCTGAGGAAATCCTGTTCAGTCTTGGGGAACAACAGGTAAAGGGAAGAGGCCCAAGGACAGCCTTAGATTCCATCCTTCACACAGAAGTGGCAATCGGCCGTAAAGCCACGTCAGCGCTCAGCTCCCCGCTTTGAGCAATTTCGCCTTGAGCAGCTGGCAACCTGTGGAGCAGGTGTTGTGCACACAGGAGGGGGGAGTGACGAGCTAAGGCAGACGCGGTTTCTTTTGAGGGTATGAAGTGTTCAGGAATGAGACGGGTTGGTGGATGTACAGCTCTGTGAATGTACCAAAAAAAACCCGAATTGTGCACTTTAAAAGGGTAAACTATATGGTAGGTGACATATCTCTCAATAAATCTCTTACCAACCACAGAATACCCATCTCCTACCTCACAGGGGTGCTGGGAGGATAAGGGAGCCAACCGCTGCCTAGTCCCTTGTACAGGCCCGGCCCTCTGGCTGCTTTGTCAACATTACTTAAAGTGGAATTACTGCCATCACCCTGTGCTCCAGGGTTCCCTGAAACCCAAAGGGAAGAATACAAACTGATACTAGTGATGGACTCTGGGGCAGGAGCTAAGATTGGTGGTGGAAAAACAAAACAAGAAAACAAAAAAAACCTTAGCTTTATATGTAATGTTTTAATATTTTAAAGCAGAATGTATTGTGTGATTAAAATTTAATTTTTTAAATGCCTGCTCATAATACTTGTAGTACATCTTTCTATTAATCATTTCAAATCCTCTGGCCTAACAACCATAATTAAACACTGATAGCAGCTAAGAGCCAGGAAATCACTGCCATGGAAAGAAAGTCATTTGCAATACAAATAACTTCGCTGCCAAACTACAGGTCCCTCCTCCCCCCCAAAAAAAACACAAATTAACCAAAGGCAGAGAAAAAGTAACGGTCAAAGGCAGGGCAAAGGCAGGTGCCCAACAGGGGAGCCCTCCCCTCTCAACTAAGAAGAGACGAAACTGTCCCCTGCCATATGCCTCATTCCAAGGTCTGAGGTGTCAAGGGTGCACTTCCCCCCAGACTGTGAGACTGCTCTCTGTACCCTTGTTTCATGCGCTTGGGCTGCAGGTGAGGTGGGGAGCGAGCTCTGCAATCAATTGCCTGAATCTGTTTATCGCACCTATTTTTAGGCCTCCGTTTTACAGCTTGGTGAAACGAGCAGGTGCAGAGAGATCCAAACGCCCGGCTGCATTAAGATGTTTCACGAGAAGGAGGAAGACGCTTGCACAAGCAAAACCAGTGGGAAGCCACAGGCCGCTTTTGAAGATGACACCAATTAGGGCGGCTCCTGAAGAGCCTGCTGATTTGCCCTTTGGTCAAGTGAAAAGGCAGTCTGTGCAGCCGTGATTTACTGCTGGGAGAACTCTGCCTGGACAGACCCAAGTGTGGACACACGTACACACCAGCCTCTCCTGTCCTGGCAGAGTTTGCGGGAGCCCATGGGAAACGGCGTTCACAAGAGCAAGCACTCACAGTGCCACCCCAAGCTGATCACCAGAAGGCAGCCACGGTCCTCACAGCAGGCTCGGCCCTCACCAGAAAGAGTCCAGGCCGGACGATTCTCCGTTCACTCAGCCAATAGACGAGGCATCGGCACATGCCGGGCATTGTTCTGGGTGCTGGAGATCCATTCAGCGGGGAATGAAAGAAAGTCTCTCTTCTCAGGGAAATGATGGAAATGATATTCCAGTATAAGAAGACAGAAAAATGTATAATGGGTCAGGCAATGGTAAGTGCTCAGAGGAAAACTGAAAAAGGAAAAAGAGACAGAGAGTGATGGGAGCTGGGGTGGGGTGGGGGACTGCTGCTTGACACAAGGGCCAAGGAAGCCTCTGGACAAGGTGACAATGGAGCAGGTACCCACGTGAAGCAAAGGAGTGAAGCTTACAGGCATCTGGAAGGAAAGGGCTCAAGAGCAAACGCCTGGGACACCTGAGGAGGAGCAAGATACCCAAGGGTACAGTGTCAGGGAGAGGACAGGAAGGAAAGAAGACGCAAAGGTAAAGGCCATGGAGGGCCATACAGGCAAGACCTCTGGATTCTGAGTAATGTGGGAAGAGTCGGGGTGGGACGTGGGGGGGCCGTCAAGCAAAAGAGAGAAATTATGGGACGTGCATTTAAAAGGTCACTCTGGCTGCTGTGGGAGAGCAGGCTGCAGGGGGAAAGGCAGGAAGGATGCCACAGTGTCTGGGGAGAGGCCGCGGTGGCCTGGGCCCAGTGGGGCCAGAGGAGGTGGTGAGAAATGGTAGAGTGTGACCATGTTGGAAGGTAAAGCTGGTAGCATCTGCTGATGGAGTGGCTGCAGGGAGAGAGAAAGATGGGAGTCCAGGGTGGCCCTAAGGTTGTTGGTCTGAGTATATGACAAGCCTGAAAGACGTGCTGCAAGCTGTGCACTAAGACAGGGGATACGAGAAGAGTTTCCCTTTTCCAGAAAAGTGATGGTGGTGTGAGGTCCAGGGCACTCCCTGCAAGCAGCTAAGTCACCTGCCGGTGGCAGGGTGAACACAGGGTTCCCAAACATCATGCCCAAACTCCTTGGCATCAAAGAAACAGCCCTGATGACTCCACTAAAACAAAATAGGCTTGTCAATGCCGTGATTGGAAAGGTGGGCTGGAGAGAGAGGCGGAACCCTCCCAATACAGTCTCATTAAATTTAAATACTCAGGAGGCACATGTTCTCTTCACATACAGGTGAAGAAACTAAGATAGAGATGACAGTGCTGGATGAACTATCTAACCGAAAAATTACACATAGGAGGAACTCTGTATAATCTGGGATGGGAAAGGCCTTCCCAGACAGCACATAAAACTCAGAAGCCACGCAGAAAAAGACTGACAAATTTGAATTCATAAAACTGTAAAATGTCTGCCTGATCCAAGATGAACAAAGATAAAACCTAAAGCTACACACACGTGCCCAAGAGACAAAAACAAAAACAAGCTCATTCATAAACAAAACTGAACACAGTGACTAGAAGAAAAATCCTTACGATAGCAACCACATGGGGTTGAGATCTAGAACACACAAAGAACTTATTTAAATCAATAAGAAAAAGACAAGCACCCTTTACTTTTTACATTTTAAAAAGTAAAAACTATGAGTATGCACTAACACAAAGAGAAACTCGAGACCCCTGTGAAAGGATGTTTACCGCGCCAGCATTCAGAGAAATGCACATGAATGAGGACCTCATATTTTTTACTTTGGGGATTAGAAAAACTGAAGAGCAATCCCCTTTGGTGTTGGTGAGAGGGTGGCAAACTCTCTACTCTGAGGGTGGGAGTATTAGTCAGTCCAGCCTCTTTGGGACACAATTTGGCAGAATCTACGAAAATGTTTCATGTGTATGTCTCACAACTCAATCATTCTACTAGAAGCTTCCACCTACAGATATATCTCCACATGTAAGCAAGAAAACACAGCAAGCTTAGTCACTGCAGCAGTGTTGTGACAGAAAAAGATATGACAGTAACAACTAAATGCCCATCAACACGAGGTTATTTAAGCAAATTATCCATGCTGTCAAATTTTATAAAGTCCTTAATAAGAATGAAGTTGAACTATATGTACTAGCATCAAAGATCTCAAAACCACTGATAAAAAGGTGTAGAACAATACATGCACGTAGTATATTATTCTATGTTAAAAAACAAATTACAGGGGGTTAGCTCAGTTGATTAGAGTGTGGTGCTAATAACACCAAGGTTGCAGGTTCAATCCCTGCATGGGCCACTGTGAGCTGTGCCCTCCTTAAAAAAAAAGAAAAAAATTATACATGTGTGTATACATCTATATTAATACATGGATGGAAATGCAAAGAAAAAGGGCTGGAAGTATACACCCCAAACTGTTCAAGGAAGTTAGGCTTGTGGAGAGAGGGTTCAAACTGGGCTGGGGTGAGGAAGAATGGAGCCCTCCACTTACTACTCAGTGCTTCCAAGGAATCACTAAAGTGTTTGATGTTTATCATTATGAATTTGTATATTGCTTATAAAATTGAAAGTGTTTTAAAAATTAAAGGATGTTTGTGATACTTGTATGCAAACTCTTTTAATCGCACATGACAGACACCAACCCATACTCACTGAAACCAGTATAGGCGGCTCCTGTGCTTTGGGAAGCCATGGTGGCACTGACCCCAGGCCCGGCTGCCCACAGGGGCTGAAACCACGTGGCCGAGCCTGTCTTCTGCCCACCTCCCACTCGGCTTGTCTGTTTCTTTCCAGTCTCAAAGGCTATCACAACACGGCAGACAAGGGGGGCAGCCTGAAGGCCCGGACACACATCCTCTCTGCGAGCAGCCCCAGTGCAAATAACTGTTTCTCTTCATTTGTTTTAGTCCCAGAGGAAATGATGGTTGGGGTTACTTGACAAAGGAGCCTCTCCCTCACTCAGTGCAGTGGAGTACTTTGGGTCACCTGCCCACTCCAGTAAGTGAGGAAGACGCCCTTCCTGATTCCACGATCGGCAACCCCACTAGGACCATGTGGAATGGGTAAGGAGTATCCCCAAAGGAACCCAAACCAGAGGAAGAAGGACGCAGAAGTGTGACGGGCAAACCAAGCAACAGACAACACAAACCAGACAGACCAGAAATGAACAAGACCTGACACTACTGCCCAACATCACACAGCTAGTCAATGGCCAGAGGACACCCACCTCAGTTGGCCCTGTGTGTGAAGTGGGTACCGGGGGCCTGTCATCCAAAATCTCAGGGAAATCCAGCACATGCCTTAAAGTTCCCCCCAGACTATCATCCCTGGAACAAAATGAAATTTGCACTGATAGAATTTTGCAAGAGGGAGGGAGCGGAAGGGCAAAATGAGGCAGTGGAATGGTTGTGCGATATGAAGGAAAAAGACCAGATGGGCCCAACGGTACTTCAATAGAAGAGGAAAATATGAGGGTGTTGTGAACAAAATATGAAGACTGTTCCTGCAGCCCCTTCACTAACTCCATCGTTTATTAAACACCGTGTTTTACATTATAGTAGGATCTGTGTCGAGAATGGAGCAGGCATCCCACACTCCATCCTCAGAAGTCTGCAATGATAGGTGGGCACAGGAGACCGTCACAGGATGTACACACAAGAAAAAACATGACATCAATGCAGCCAACCAACTTGTCTTTATGCAGAATCCAAACACATCAGGAAGAAGACACAGTCAACAGATGCCCAAAAGTACAATTACAGGAGGGATAACAGGCACAGTCGTAAATTCAAATTTTCCATATTGCTTAATCCTTTCACTCCATACTCTAGCCATTTATTCAACAAATATTTCGTGGCTCAAATGCCCACTGCCTTCTGAAATCCAGACCACTCTTGGGCTCTCATTCTAATGTAGGACATATCTACATCTGGTGGTACTGAACCAACCGGATTAGCCCAACCCCAAACCATGCTCTTTCGATGGTGGTTGAATGTATCACGGTAAACAGTGCATTTTTTAAAAATTATGTTGGCTGCAGCATAATTAAGATTGTCTTCACCCAGGATCATAGAGCAAGGGAAGCCAGGGCCTCTGGTGCTCAGGCATGGGGAGGTAGCAGCAGTACTCAATTTTTAATTAAAATTTATTGGGGTGACAATGGTTAGTGAAGTTACACAAGTTTCAGATGTACAATTCTGTACTACATCATCTATATATCACATAGTGTGTTCACCACCCAGAGTCAGTTCTCTTTCCATCACCATGTATTTGACCCCATTTACCGTCTTCTACCACACCCCTCCCCACTTACCAGCAACCCTAGCTCCTGTTCACAGAAGGAAATGAACCAGATCGAGGCATCTGGGACCTGCTCAGAAGGCAGTTGCCATCCCTACCCACCCACCCCTCCATTACTAGGAAAAAGGAAAGACACTTTCACAGAGAGGATGCCTAAACTGCATATTATGAGTCTTTCTGAAGCCGGGCAATTGGCAATATGGACTCCATTCTTCTATGCCTTTTACAAATTAAGAACGTGAGACTTCCAGAGACAACTTCGCTTCAAGTCAATGAGAGAACCAAGCATGTAGTGAAAAGCTTGTGCACGGACTTCTAGTGTGCACATTTATCCAGTTCTTTTCTTCTGGCACACAGGAGGATAACACTTCTGGGCCCTCCTGTAGTTAGGTGGGCCCCTGGTGGCTAGTTCTGGCCAAGGGGCTGTGAGTAGCCATGGTGCCACCTCCAGGCTGAAGCACTTAAGTGCTGGTGTGAGCACTTCAGGGCTTTCTTTTCCTGTCTCAGTGACTAAGGCCACATGTTCCAGTTAGTGCAGCCATGAGGTGGTGGAACCTCTGTCAAGCTGGGCCCCTGAGGGACTGGTGGGAACAGCCCCACCAACCTGTGTAGGACACGTGAATGACTAAGAAACAAATTTTCATTGTATTAAGCCTCTGGGACTTTGTGGCTGAAGCAGAAGTCTATTGTGACAGTAAAAAAAAAGCTCTTAGTCTAGTAGAAGGCTAAGATATGTACACAAATAAGTGAAATACAACAAAAGGAAGGCTGACGTTGACATGGCCCGTCAAAGGTACTCGGCTGACGTCTGGTGAAGGAGTGAATGAATGACTGACATAGAAGTGGTGCAGCCAGTAAGATGATGGGAGGCTAAGACTAGGAAATGCTTCCATTGGGAGCTAATCATTAAAGGGTGATGCAGCAGAAGACACATGAATATTAACAACATAAATATTGAAAACAAAACTGCTGCATTACTGTCACTTTTTTCAACTTCACCTGGGAAGGTACCTACAACAAGGGTAACCCCTTTTTCTGTGAATCACCCCTCCACCGGGAATCTGAAGACCAGGAGATGATTCAAGCCAGCTGGAACCCCCGTCCTGAGCTACTGGGTCTCTCATCAGGTCACCTACTGGAAAACAATGCTTCTCCCTCCTCACTGAGAAGTACGTTGAAGATGAACCATGTGGCCCCTCCTCTAGAATCCTGAGGGACTCTCCAGCCTGGCACTCTGTCTGCTGTTCCCACTGGTGGCTCACCCACAGCTCCCAGTGGCTACTTCTGCTCTCTGGGTGCAGCAGCTCTTTCTGTCAGTGGCCAGCAACTGCTCTCCTCAGCAGGCCATTTGACAAACCTGGTGGCAGACGTTCCTGCTCTCAACTAATGAGATCTTCCAGGGGTTCCTCAGGTTGGGGGCTCTTGGAGTCCTCAGTCTTGCCCCTCCAGTAGCTCCTAGGAGCCTGGCTAGCCAGATGGCTAACCCAGAAGCCCTGCAAAGCACCACTGCACACTAGGCCAGCCCTCTTTGTGGCAGCAATGGTACTGGAGACATCTGCCAACAAACTCCTCCTTTACAGAAACCTTTTCATTGTCCTCTAAGGACTGCAGATGTGGTGACATTTCTAGATGCCTGACATGGGCAAGACCCAGCATCATGAGCCTCACGAATCAGAGAACATCCTATCTCCCTTAAGACGGTCTCCTACTATTCTTCAATCCTAAGTGTCTGCACAGGGGACTTGGCAAACTCTCAGACCCCCCTTCCCACACCCCATATACAGGGTCAGGAGCACCTCCACCGCACTAACCTCAGGCACAGACCTGCTTCACCCAGGTCCTCACGGTCAGTGGGGAAGCTTCATCCTCCCTTTGGCTTCCATATATTCCTGGGGTTACAATCCTGTGAGACAGGCATCTTCTAGAGATTAATGCATCTGAATATCATCAGTTACCACAAGGAAGTATTTCTTACTGTTCCCAACCAGCCTAACAAGACAGCCCTCAGCGGAACCCTGGATTCTGGTTCCAGACTTGCCATTCAGGTACCTGTGAGACCTGAAAAAAAGAACCTTCTCCATCTGTAAACTGGTGTTAGATCTGCCCTAACTTTAGGGAATGGTTGTGAGACTGACATTACTCTTTCAAACCACTATACAGAGCTCAGTAATATCAGTTAATTTACTCTTTAATTTGCAAGAAATGCATATATTTAATTTAAAAAATCCCTATTGAGATGATAAATGCTCAGATTGCCACACTAAATTATGAAATAACTACCCCTTTAGGATGCAAAGTATCACAGGGACAAAGAGAGGTTTAAGGCCTGGTCCTCGGTCCCTAGTGACTTACCCTTTGCCAGGATTATAATCAAATTTAATCTTGCTGCACCAAAAATGAGAGTGGAGAGGACTTAGGATCTCATCCAAGCCATGTCCCTCACTGAACAGAGAGGGAAACTGAGGCCCAGGAAGGTTGATAACCAACAACAGCTATAGTGCTAGCTCACACTTATGGTGTGTTATTCTGTGCTAGCTCACACTTATGGTGTGTTATTCACAGCAGGACTGTGACCCGGCCAGGCCTGGAGCCCAAGTGTCCAGACTCCTTGGACAGGACTATTTCCACGGGTGGGTATAGAAATCCACTTCTCTCCATCTGCTCTGTTAGTCCAGCCTCTATGTCAACTACTCATCTTTTATGATTCTCACGTTGAGAGTCCTGAAGAGCAAAGAGAAAAGAAAAGCAAGAATTGAGAGAGTGGGAAGAACAAAAGAACATTGTAAGAGGCAGCATGGGGTAACAGAGGCACTCAAAGAGGAGACACTCAAAATATGGAAGCCAAAGTGAGAGAAACCTAAAATGGCTGACAACCATTGAAGTAACTCTATTGAGAGTATAACAGATATACTAACAGATGTGCTGGGGAATTGCAGAAAAGACGAAAGACTGTTTCCGTCAAACAGAAACATGTATTTGAGTCCAGGTGATAAAGTATATACCTGTGACATAACAGAAGGGTAATTATGGGGGTTTCTAGAACAGTTTTTATTATCCTCAATCAGTAAAAACTGAAAAACTCTAGAAAGTCTTGTCATGCCCTGCTTGGACTTTTACAGTAGCTGCTAAATTACAGTGTCCTTTAGTTTAAAAGGACCATCTCTGTTTAGAGTTACTAGTATTACTACAACACACACACACACACACACACACACACACACACACGTCCTCATCTGTGGTCTTTGGGCCTTTGGGCTCAGAGACACTGATAAGAGTCTCCCTCCCAAGTTACTCCTCTAGAGGATCTTGGGAAATCTGGATGCCGCTTCCAGGGTTGGCATCTCAAGACAATCTTCCCAGATGGGCGCTTTTTTGTTTCCCAAACGACGCCAGTCCCAGCAGACTGTGATCCCAATATCACCTGCCCTCCAAGGCACATGGATCCTGTCCTCCACGTAGGGTCCTACCCCCATTTCTCCTGTGCCAGGAGCGCAGCACAGGTAGCAGATCCTGACAAAGCAGATGTCCGACTGGGAAACTAGCCAGTGGGTGGGTGCCCAGTCTCCACAACAGACTTTGGGGAAAGGAAGCCCCACTCATTTGCCCCCACAAAGGGTGAGAGAGAAGGATGAACCAGCCTCTTTTCAAGAATCTGCACTCCCCAAAATGTGAGCATCTCTGTCCTTCCTCAGTCCTCTTCCTCCTGGGAGGACGGCCTAAGACGGGGCTGGGCGTTGGCTGGGAGGCAGAGTACGTAAGGTGAAAAAGCATCAATCTCAGGAGGCCCAACAAGGCAGCCCCAATATTCAGCTGTTCTCTAAACTTAGAACTGGAGGCACCGAAAACCGAGGGATAACAGTATTTATCTCATAGGGTTGTAGTGAAGATGAAATGGGGGAACACATGGGAAGTGCTTAGACAGGCGCTGAGCACGCAGCATGTGCCATAGAAGTGTTTGCACTATTGTCATCACCGTTTGGAGTCTTGGCGACATTTCCAGATTACTGGGGAACATCCTGCTCAGCATGACCACCAACCTTTGGTGCTAAGAAAACTTCTTCAAATACAAAAGATGTTCAATATGGTCATAGCCCAACCCCTGGGATCTGTTTTCACTGGTTGGCAAAACAGCAAGAGATTGGTCGAATCCCGTGGTTTTCCAACTTCCTGCTTTTTAGCAATGAACTATTTCTTCACATGAAACATCAAGTGGAAGGCTAAATAAAATGTAATGTGATTGAAACAGGTCTGGGAGATGTAGGGTGGGGTCCGAGAGGGAACTCCCCTCACCCTATCCCAGCCCCTTTGCAGCCTGTCCCTGGGGATCCAAGGGACAGGAGTTAAAAAGCAAATTGGCTGAATGGATCAAACATTACATTCTCTTACTCTCAAGTGGGTTTTGACTTTGTTCTACTTTGAGCCTTATAATGTTTGAAATTATAATTTATCTTTAAAATTATGTTTAAGACTTGCCAAGCCATTTGGTCAAAGCATTTCTGCCCACAGATGCAAAAATAAGGGGTGATCCTCACCCCCCACCCCACCCCCACCCCTAACACCAGGGCAGAAATTTCCATAGCAGAGGGACTGGCAGAAGCTGGCAGGAGTGAGATTTTCCCAGGTCTTCCCAGCGCTCCCAGAGGGTTTGCCCTCTCAGAGGCAGGCATCCAACAGAACGCCAGGGTCACCCCCTGGTTAGGGGCATTTAAATCCTGGCCATTTCACAAGCAGCAGGAGAGCTTTAGTGGTGCCACAGTGCACTGCGGGGGTGAGATGTCAACAAGCGTTTAGAGGCCAGAGCTATTTATCTTTACACTGAACTTGACCCCACATCAGAAGAAAGACAGCCCGGTCCTCATTCAAAGGCAAACTGCAGCTTTGGCCAAAGCAACATATTTCTGATGTGCTACTGGAGAGTGAGAGGGGCATTTAAAACAGGAAAAACAAAGGAACACAGCAATCGATAGCCAAGATTCCATCAGTGTCTCTTGTAAAATTGAATGCCAGGCCCGGATTACCCCCAAGTTTACAAACACCTACTGAATGTTTTTGCCACAAATAGTCCCACCCACTCTCTGCCATGTTCACGCCCAGCCATTTCTGTGACTTCCCTGCAGGAATAGAAACCCCAGAGCCCCAACTCCGCCAGCGGCCTACCAGAACCAAAAGGAGCTGCACCTTTTTGGAAAGCTATGACTAAAGGAGAAGAGTTTTCTTTAAAAACAATTTTTTTTGTTGTTTTGTTTTTCTCCCCAATTACAAAAATAATTCCTGCTTGTTGCAGAAACTCGAATTCAGAGCTATTAAGACTGAAAAAGGAAAAAAAATCTTCTGAAACTCAGCCTTCGGCAATAGCCACTATTAATAATTTAAGAAACAAGAGTTTCATTTCACTTATTATCTAGCAAAAACAAAAACAAAAACAAAAACATTATGGAACCAACATATTTAAATAGATACCAGTAAAGAAACGGGACATAGTTGTATATTGTATGCAACAAAATTAAAATGTTCAAAAACACCGCCTTCCCCAATACAGTACTTACAACTTTGAAATTGGTTGAAAAAAAGAGGTGTATCTAAATAAAAGGTCATTAGGATGGTCCTTATAAATTCATGTACAGGAAAAAAAAAAGCTGATGTCTAGTTAGTCTAGAAATTCAAAAGCCCAAAACTAGTTTAAGCTGAGTGACCAGGTAGCCAATATACAGGGCTGCTACTTAACTGTGGAGCTCAGCACAAAATGAAAATGGGAAACCCTTCGTTGAAAACATGTTAAGAATTTCAAAATGGCAAGGACAGAGCATTAAACCCAGCGTGGTCCTTCTAAGCACCAATGCTGTGTGACTGCCCAGGTCACAGGCCAGTGAAACCAGTGAAGCTGCGTCTGCCTATATAAATACATGCGGCGTGACAATTAAGTTCACAAACTTGTTGCAACAATGTTGCTAACCTTTTCTGATATCAGAGAGATTATTCATGACGAATTTGTACCAACTGAACAGTTAACTAAGTTTACTATTTGGAAGGGCTGAAAAGGCTACATGAAAAAGTGAGATGACCTGAACTTTTCGCCAACAATCCATGGCTCTTGCATCATGACAATGCACCAGCTCACATGGCACTGTTTGTGAGGGAGTTTTTAGCCAAAAAACAAATAACTGTATTGGAACAGCCTCCCTACTCACCTGATCTAGCCCCCAATGCTTTCTTTTATTACCCAACGATAAAGGAAATACATTTAAAGGAAGACATTTTTATGACATTCAGGACATCAAGGGTAATATGATGACAGTTCTGATGGCCATTCCAGGAAAAAAGTTTCCAAATTGCTTTGAAGGATGAAATAGGCACTGGTGTCGGTGCAGAGCTTCCCAAGGCGAGCACTTCGAAGGCGACCGTAGTGATATTCCACAATGAGGTATGTAGCACTTTTTCTGGGATGAGTTCACGAACTTAATTGTCTGAACTTAACTGTACATTAATTTCACCATACGATTACCAAATGTTTACTTTGTATTTTTAAGGCTTCAGATCTACCATGTTTGCCTTTAAGACCATTCATTCTGTTTTCTAAAACTGTTCAGCTTTCTCTAAGGAATAAATTTGGTGGGGTGAGAAGGCCAGGAAAAATGTTTTTTAAAAAAAAGAAAAGAAAACAGTATATGTTTAGCTTGACTTTGATTAAGTTATATGTTTGCTGATGTATTTTCCAGCTGAAATGAATTGGCTATGCAGCTAGTATTGTAGAAATACAAAACATTCAAGAATAAAATCTTAAGCCCCATTTCACATCCCAAAAATCTACATCTGAGATTATTTACAACATGAGAGAGTTTTCTAGGATAAATTTTGTAATACGCTTTCGATTTTCTTTCTTTATTTTTTTTTTTTGCTTTCAATTTTCTTAAACAACAAAATATATGCTTTCTTCCCTATACTCCAATAAGCCATCACTAAGTAGACTTCCCTTCAAAGCAAAGAAAAAGAAAACCTTATCACTTGGCAGATCCAACTGTATAAAATTAAGAATTCTCTTCAGCCTCTTTAAAGTGCAACAGGTTCATTTTACAACAACAACAAAACCTGCTGCATCAAGTACCCTTCCTAGTGCCTCCCTGGGTCATTGAAACGTGTTTCCGTGTTTAACATGAGCTGGGTTACGCATAAGAATAGCGTGATCGTTTAACAGATGAGAAGAATACCAAGAATTCCTTCTAAGCGGCTATAAAAGGCTCGCAAAACCAACAACAGGCCTGGACCACATTCCTTGGCAATTATCAGTATGAGTAGGAGGCAGAGGAAGAGGGGAAAGTGGTTTCTAAGAGGCCTCAACTATAACCAAGCCTCTTCCATTAGGAG
This sequence comes from Rhinolophus sinicus, assembly GCF_036562045.2. Classification (NCBI taxonomy): domain Eukaryota; kingdom Metazoa; phylum Chordata; class Mammalia; order Chiroptera; family Rhinolophidae; genus Rhinolophus; species Rhinolophus sinicus. Next base: position 16,358,902 of record NC_133757.1, read on the forward strand.
AAACAGCTGCAGAATCTCTTCTCTCTGAAGCAGTCACTTTTGTGCGTGAGGTTTACCCTTCTGAGAGATAAGCCAAACACATCATCCTGAAATTCCCCTCTTTCAGCCCAGAAGAGACCCGAACCGCTCTCTACACCCAAACCCACATTCAAATAGTTCCAAAATGTTCAAATTCAAACAGTGCCAATTTTTTTCTCAAATACAAAGAAACATCAAATTCCCAATTTCAGGCGCTGGTGGCACCAACGTTGACAACCCTTTCCCAAACCTCCACCCAGCACCTCCCACTCAGCTGTCCACTGGACTTTTTTAAGCCTTCTGTAATCTAACAGCATACTACCTATGTCAGCTCTTGTTTGCAGCTACTCAATTCCAGACCCAAAATGAAACATTTCTGAAGGAAAACAAGAACCATCACCCTACCACTGGTATCTCCTCCCTTCGTGCCTACCTCTTAATACCATCCTGGATATACTGTAAAAGCTAGTGGCCCATTTAAATTTATTTAATAAATACTAAAACAATGCTTACTGTAAGTCAAAGAATTGAACATAAATTCACTACTGGGAGGAACAAATTTAAATAACAAAGTATAATATCTAGTCTAATAGTAAAACCAAAGCATGCAATTACCACACGACCCAACAAGTGCACTCTTGGGCATTTATCCCAGAGAAATGAAAACATGTTCACACAAACACCTGTACACAAATGTTCACAGCAGTTTTATTTGTAATAGCTAAAAATTGGGAAAAGCCTAGATGTCCTTCAATAGATAAAGGGTTAAACAAATGGTGGTACATACATACCACGGAATGCTTTTCAGCAAGAAAAAGGAATTAACTAATGACACACAACATCTTGGGTAAGTCTCCAGGAAACTATGCTGAGTGAATAAAGCTAATCCCAAAAGGTAGCAAACTGTATGACTCTATTTATACAACATTTTTTTAATGACAACATTTGAGAAACAGAGAACAGATTAGTCATTGCCAGGGGGTCCTGGGGAAAGGAAGAGTGTGGGTGAAGTAATAAAAGGCAACAGGACGGATGTTTGTGATGATGGAACTGTTCAGTATCCTGACTGTGGTCGTGCAAACACGAACCTACCCATGTACTAAAGGTGCATAGACGTAAATGCACACACACAAACAAATCAGACACTCGACACTGGGGAACTCTGAATAAGAGGTGGATTATTTCAGTGTTAACATCCTGGTTGTGACATTGTACCACAGTTTTGCAAAATGTCACCGTTGGGGGAAACTTGACAAATGGAACAGGACATGGGAACTCTCAGTATTCGTTCTTACACCTGCATCTGAGTCAACAAAAAATTTCAGTTGCAAGAGCAGTCAGGCAACAAAAATATCTCCAACTGGTAAGGGTTTTTTTTATTTAACAAACACGTATATGGTGCTTACTAACTCCCAGGTAACATTTTAAGCACTTAAACATTAACTCATTGACTCCACCTAACGGCCATTTATGGCGTGTGCGACTATCATTCCCATTTTACAGGTGGACAAACCGAAGTACAGAGAGGTTAAATAACTTGTCCAAAGGACAAGTAAGTTAACGATGGAATCCGATTCTAAGACAGGCAATCTAGATCCAGAACTCTCCCCTCAGAGATCTCTGCATTTCACCCTTAAAGGCAGAGGGCTGCCAAGGGGACGACACCCTGAATCCTGACAGTGGCTCTTCTAGAAGATTCCCAGGATGCAGGCCAAAAGTAGGACAAATCCTTCAGATCATAAAGCCAATCATAAACTTCACATGCTGTCAACTTGAAATGAAGTAAACAGACTTACTGGATTCTAATGTAAAAACCTTCCCCCGTGGGAGGGTGAACACTTTTAACACTTAGGTGCAACTCACCACAGAGTAACATGTGCTCTTCCTTTTGTCACCTTTGCCAGAAAAGGCTGCAAAACAGAAAAGCTGGGCATATTTGGGAGTACATTTCAGAGGGAAAGGGTGAGGAACCCTAAAAAGCACAGTGCATCTGGGAGCAGATGAAAGGGGAAAGCTGAGACAAGACCATGTAATCGTGTCACGCTTCACAAGCCCCAGCCCCAGCTCTCATGCAGTCCTGCCGTCTTATCACCAGACCACCGTATCTTTTCCGGCACTCTTGGAATGGCGTCCATTAGCTCTTTGCCTTATCAGCTTCAAGCCCACAGGCTCTTACAAATGTTGGCCACTGTGTGCCCTGGGGATTGAAACCCAGAACCTATGTGGCATTCCTAAATTGCAGGCCTATAGCAAGGCAATCTGGCTTGGAAGATTTTCAGATTATCAAGTGGGACGGCAAGAATGTCACAGCCCTGTGGGTGGACATGGGGACATTCATCAAAAAGACAGCTACCATGAAACCGCAGTCTCCCTTCCCCACTAGAGTGGCATAGAGCTAGGGTATGTGAGTATGTGTGTATCTGCGGGCATGTATGTGTACAGACCAAAACTATTTTAGCAAAGAAATCATTTCCTAAGAGTCAGTGCTCGACAGGGCCAGCGGAGTGCTAGCCCTAAACTTTTCACAAAACAATCTCTCAACCAGAGGGCACTGCAACTTAACACTAATCATGAGAGCTCTGGCTGACAGTTTCCACTGGCTAAATGATGCAAACAGTATGTTACCCGTGGTCCAAGCTGATATGATGGCCCATTCAAAAAATAAGGGAGTGGGTACCAGAGAATAGGGGCCAGACCTTATTACAGGCATACCTCGAAGATATTGCAGGCTCGGTCCCCTATCCCTGCAGTAAAGTGAATATTGCAATAAAGCAAGTCGCAATCCTTTTGCTGATGGAGGGTGTTGCTTTTAATATGTAAAAACAAAACAAATTGAAAAACGCAACATCTGTGAAGTGCAATAAAGTGAGGTACGCCAGTAGTTTCTAAGGCAGGACTTTGCAGAGATCTCAGTTAAACCTTGGTGCATCAGTTGGTGAAAATTAAGCCCAACTGTAAACTCTGGGCTGGAAGAAACTACCGTGTTTCCCAGAAAAGAAGACCTACCCCGAAAATAAGCCCCAGTTAAGATCGTCAGCCAGACGGATGCATTTAGTACATTATGAAGATGTTCCAGAAGATGACATGACTGTGTTTGAATAAATGTAGATTGTTGTACATGAAAAAATAAGACATCCCCTGAAAATATGCCTTAATGTGTCTTTTGGAGCAAAAATTAATAAAGACCTGGTATTATTTTCAGGGAAATACAGTATAAGACCCGGTCTTCTTTTTTTTTAGACCCTGTCTTATTTTCAGGGAAACACGGTAGGCAGAAATAAAGTTCTTCATATTCCGTCATTTTGAGAAAGAACAGCGAGGAATGGAGTTGGGAATGGTCATCAGCAGGAAAATGGAGTCTAGTTCACTCTGTAACAGATAGCCCCAAATGGCTCAGGTCCATGTGTCAGTATTCACAATCGCAAGAGCATTTCCTTTGCAGCAAGGCTCCGAAAAGTTCTGCTCCCAGATAAGAGAGGTAAACAGAGAGACTCTTCCATTGCCCGCCCTCCATCCTCCACTTCCCACTTTGGCTGCTGGCATGAAAATATGTGAACCTGTGTCAGCCACCCTGTGAAGAGGAGGCCACAGACATAAGAACATCAGTGAGCATGGTAAGGTAGAGGGGTGGAAAGACCCTGGGTCCCTGAAGATGCCGCTGAACCACTGAACCAACCTTGGGCCACCTGCCTCTAGACTTCTTGTTTAGTAGATGATAAATGTCCTTCTGGTTTAAGCCACAGTTTGCTGGGTTTCCCGTTGGCAGCCAAATATTTCTTCACTGCACAACTCCCCCATAATGATTTTGCTCAACAACTGTATGACAGTTGCCAGTGTCGCTTTCCCCAACTGTCCCAAGGCTGAAACTTGAATGAAACCTGTAGGTCTCTTTGTCCTGGTATCTAAATCTGAAGCCTCCGAGTAACAGAATATAGCACCTATAAACCAAGTCTGACTTGTCACCTGGAAATCCGGGGTTGGCGCCAAAGGCACAAGAGATAAACACGAAGACATGGAGGGGGGTGGGTGGGAAGGGGGGGAACAGGAAGGGGAAAGTATAAGGGGAAAAAGAGAAATAGGAAATATGTGCCCTTTAAGAATGTGCATTTTTGGAAGGGATGCCCTCATGCTTTTCAAAATCAGCGAGCTCTGAGTAAGAAGCCACTGTGTGCCTGATTTCCATCATCACATGGCTCTAGAAAGGCTAAATCCCATCAGTGGAGGCCTTGGCCACATGGTGCAGACGTGTGAATGACGGATGGGCTTCTTGCATTGCCTGTGCATGACTTGGCGAGGCAAAGCATATTTTACATTAGCTTAGGTCCTGACATTCTATCATGTTCCCTGTCAAGAGGCCAAGTAGTTCTTGGAACCCTGCACACCAAGTGACATATAACAGAACCCTAGCAAACGGGACGGCGCTTTGCCAAGTGTCCTTAAAACCTCCTCGTACCTCTCCCACCTCCACTGCACTGGTCTGGCCGGCTGGGCTGTGAGCAGAAGTCTACTAAAGAAAGGTCACCATCCTTTGCCGACGTCTAAGGCAGTTTTCAAGGAGGCAGAGTTACGAGGTGTGGGGCTATTTGCAATCGGGTTGCCGTTAGCCATCTCTATCACTGAGTCAGGAACTAAAAGTGGGACAGAGCAGGCAGCCCGGGGTTGTTGATGGAACATGGCCGGAGGCTGAGCGAATGGCCATCAAAATGACACCTTCCCGTTCCAGCCACAAGCTATCTTCAGTGAACCTTCTCCTGCCACCCTAAGGGACACTCTGTCAGGCTGTAAAGGTAGAACCTCAAATGCCACCTCACATGACACTGTCCGGAATGCCTGTGGCCCGGCGGCTGCAGTGTCTGTGCCCTCCTTGCAGGGTGACAACGCTCTCACAAGGACGCTAGGTGCTCACAGACAGGCAGGATTCCTAGCAGACCTCTGCCAGCAAGGGCAACTCCTGCTGAGGACGGGGAGGAGGCTGGCACTTCTCTGCCCCACCATCCCTGGCGCTGCCATTGGAAGCCTCTTCTGTATTTACTGGGTGCCTGCTGTCGGCTCAGAAATACACAGGGCATTATGGAGCCATGTCGGGAAATACAGAAGGCAAAGTCTCTGCCTTTAGGGCATGCACTATCCGGGCCTTTTTATTGTAATGTGAGGGAATCAAGGAAAGTATTCACTGTGTAGTGGTATGCGAAATACATTGATAGGCGTTCAGAGGAGGGAGGTCACAAGAGAAAGGGATGGTCAGGGAAGACTTCTCAGAAGAAGTGGGATTTGAGCAAAAGCTTCAGGGAAGGATGAGGGCCAGACAGACAGGAAACAGAGGGGAGAGGTGATAGCAGAAGTGTGACAGTTATAAGGGACAAGATGGGCTCAGAGACTAGGAAACAGCATGGATGGCATCCAAGGGGGTAGAGCGAAGTGAACTCACAGAGACAGAAGTCCCACACGCAGGGTTAGCTGCATGAAAGCTAACGACACATTTTCTTTCTGCCCATGAATACGTGTGTTTCCAACATCATGGTCAGCACTCAATAAATACTGATGAGTGGATGAATAAAAATTAAGTACCTTGAGCCATGCTGGAGGCCCCAAACCAAAACACGAAACAATACTTAAAGACAGGAAGTGCAAATTTAAACGGCCACAGTGCCAGGCAGGCTACAGACATCTAGCTGGCTAGGAGTGAGTGATGGGGAGCAGAGGGGACCCCTGAGGAGTGGATGCCCCATCTTTTGGGGGGGGTAGTCTCTACCTGACAGCAGCCCCATGCTGCCACCAAGGTCCATGAGCCCAATGTTGCCAGATCTTCCGATTGCTATGTAAAATCCCCAATTTTTAAATGATAGCAATGAGCTAAAAACAAAAACACATAATTTGAAGCCACATTCAGCCTGTTAGTGATCTTTGGCTGCCAGGCCACATTTTTTGTTCAAGAAGTGTATAATTTTTAAAAGTCCCCAAGAAAAACTAATCTCTGGTGACAGAGGTGAGAACGTGGTTTCCTTTGGAGGCAAAGGCCTGTGAGTTACAAGGAGTACGAGAGACTTTCAAGAGGCTGAAAATGTCCCATATTTTGATTGGGGTGGTGGTTACAAGAGTGAGGACATATTTAAAAATTCACTGAGCTGCAAACCTAAAAGTAATCCACTTTACTATATGTAGGCTATAACTCAATTTTTAAAGTAAAATAGGAAGTAAACAGAGTCCCCAGAAGCTGAATAAAGCACTCTCCAGAGTGTGCTTTCAGCAGAGCTGCTCCTTCCACCTAAAATTCCCCTTTGGCCCTCCGTCTTTGCACCCTGCTGTTACCCTAGTTACCTGTAAGAGGTGGCCCAGGCAGCACTTCTCCCAGGGAGCCTCTTCTACCCCCTAGTGCAGGTCCGAGCTTGGCCCATCTGGGAGCTCTGACACACAGTCCAGTGACTGCCACCTTCACCTGGCCCAGCACATATCACCTCCTTGTCTGCCTCCCTGGGAGCTCCTGGGGACAGAGGCCATAGCAAACAGTGGGCATCCAATAGGTATCTGACAGTATAGCTCATCCTCCTGCTGGCAATCAGCAAAGAGAAGGATGCCTTCCACCCCACCCCACCTCTATTTTCCTAGAAGAGAGTAGAGAATCTGGAAACGTGAGATTTGAAGAAAAAAGCCAGAGGACTAGCTGCATCCTGAGTGGGGGTGGGGGGTGGGAGGGGGGGTGAAGAAATATGTGCATGACAGGATTTAAAATGTGATTCTCTTGCAACCCGCCGTGTGACTTTCTACTGACAGAGAGGAAGTGAGTGTGTATAAGATGCTGAAATCACATCCCCGGTTAAAGCAACTCTAGGCCAGTGGTGCTCAAAATTGAGTGGGCACCAGAATCACGCGAGGGTTTGATAAAAACAGATTCCTGCCCGCCCCCCCCCCCCCCCAGAGACACAGACCATAGTTCTGGAATGGGACCTGCCTGGGAATTTTCATTCCTGACAAGCTCCCAGAGGCAGATGCTGCTGCTGGGCTGGGGACCTCCCTGTGAGGGGCACTAGACCAGACAAGACCACAGCTAGGAAGCTGCACAAAGCATCATGGTGCATCAGTGTTCTTTCCTTTGCTCATTTAACAAACCTTGATTCAGTCTCGACCACGCACAAAGCTATGTAAGTGATGCAGATGTAATTAGAACCAGTAACTACGTTCTCTCACCTTTAGTCACCAGAAAATGGATTGCTACTCTTCAGTGCCCTTCATAGGAGTTGCTGTTGAAGCAGAAAAGGACACCACCTTTCAGCCACTCCCCACTGCTCAAATGGGCTCAAGTTCAAACTCCTGACTGAGAATAAAGATTTCAAGGTCCACTCCCATCAGCGAACTCGGATCATCTGTTTCCCCAAATGTCTCCAACGAAATGAGCGATTTCCTGGGTCACCCTTCAATACATCACCTCCTTCATTTAACCACAAGAGGAGTTGGTTGTGGTTTTTTGGTACTCAGAGCTGGGCAGGGGGCGGATGAATTTCCCTGGGGACCAAGTCAGCAAAGGGTCTCCAGAAGAGTCAAAGGGTGGAGGCAGCTTTCCAGCAGACAGGCAAGCACACGGCTCTGAAATAGCACCCTGTGCCTGTCCCAGGCAGGAGCTGCGTTCTGACATATTCAGTTACGAGTGAGTGCCTGGGCATTAAATCTAAATGGCCCACGATATGGAATGTTCGGGCAGCATGCAGTTGGATTATTTATGCCCTCTGCACCTGTGGAAGCTGAGATTTAATTATTTATTTTGTGTTAAATTTCCAATCCTGGGCTTCCCGTCTGCAGATGAACAAAGCACCTCGGTGAAACTGTAGGGCACTTTTGGGTCACAACTCAGCAGGAGCCGGAAAAGTTAGCAATTTCAGCACCCTAGGCTATCATCTCGCTCTCTAAGGATGTCCTAAGAAATTCAATCATGTGTGGAGAGCTGTAAAAACCTTTTGAAGAGACAACACCTGCAAAATTCAATTCTGTCCTCTCAATGAAAATGTAACTCAAGAGGCAAAAGCACAACCTTTGAACCACGGGCGTGATGCCTGCTGGTACAGCTTTGCTGACACATGTCCGATGCGCTGCAGGAGGCCACTGGCCAGATTCACTCCGATTCCTTGGGTAGAACGTTTTTCGGAATCGTAGGCACGTCCAAGTTAAACACCAGTCAGCTTCTCGTGATGTCTGATTAAAATGCAATACTAAGGTACGTTCTAACAGGACTAGTTCCCCTCTTAGGGTAAGATGCAGTGTGCTGTTGTTGAGAGGACTATGGCTTAGAAATTACTATTGCAATCCAAAGCATCACGAGCTCTTCACGTCAAGCAGAGCTACTCAGAATTCAAACCTTAGCTCTTCTCCCATCCGTCTCTCCCTGAATTAGTAGTTTGAGTCCAATATCCTGTTGCAATAAAGTGGTTAGATTCCATTTTGCCATATTTTCCTCTGTGGCGAGAATATCACCTTTTATATATAATTCGGGAAGGCCCTGCACTAATTTGGCTACTGCTTCATCACAGTCCCCTTCCCCTTAAAAGTGGCTACTCAAGCTTCTGACATAAGGGCCAACCCAGCTCCAACCAAGATGGCAGTGCCTGGGAATGGAGCAACTCCATGAATAGGAACAGGACACAAAGGTTCTACAGCTTGGATAGCAGAATCATCCCCTTTTGTGAGGACCAAGGCTACCTTTTGGTTTTAGCTTCATCCCCTGGTTCTCCCAATGCACAGGAAGTTGCCTGTTTCATATGCTTCTGCATTTTGGCGTCATTGGGATATCCGTGATTACGACGGTGTTTGGTACAGGGCAGGTGCTCAATAAATAACTGGTGAATGAATGACTCTCTACCAGAAAACGCTCGCCCTGAGGATCAGGTAGAAGCACAGGAAAGTCACAAAGCTCTCGTATCACACAGGTGGGGGTTGCTTCTGTTGGCTCTGTCTGACCTAGTTGCTGAAAAGAAACTTGAGAAATTTAAATTTGAGACAACTGTATCACTGGTTCATTCTGTTTTACCAATTAAATGGGCTAAAGACCATATAAAAGCAAAGAGAGGATAATTGTTGGTTGATAATACCTTACCAAAAACTCCACAGAAGTCCTGTAATCTAAACCATAAGTAACTAGTATGTTGAAAACATTTTTATATAGCCTGATAATCTTATACACATGTTGCCACTGTTAATGGTCACAAGACACGCAGTATAATATTTTATTAAATATTTGACAAAAATAGAATACACAAAAATAGAATCAACAATTATATATACAAGCAAAACCCTCATATTCCTTGGTACTTTACTTTGTAAAGAAATAACATGCCATTCAAAATGAGAGTTTCGCTCTTAGGTAAGAAAGTAATAAAATCAAACAAACAGAAGTAATTATTAGGTTGGTGCAAAAGTAATTGCGGTTTAAAAGGTTAAAAATACTTGCAAAAACCCCAATTACTTTTGCACCAACCTAATATTTTGCCAACAGTTCAGTTTTAAAGTGGTCATAGGTGACATGGACAAATGCCTAGAAACACACAATCTGCCAAAACTGACCCATGAAGAAATAGGGAAGCTGTGAAGACCTTTAACAAATAAGGAGATTAAATTATTAATGAAAAACCTTCCAACAAAGAAAATTCAGATGACTTCACAAGTGAATTCTACCAAACATTTAAGGAATTAACACCGATCCTTCTCAAACTCTTCCAAAAAATTGATGAGGGAACACTTCCTAACTCACTCTATGAGGCCAGCATAATCGTGATACCAAAGCCAGACAAAGACAATACAAGAAAACTACAGACCACTGGCCAGATTCACTCCGATTCCTTGGGTAGAACGTTTTTCAGAATCGTAGGCACGTCCAAGTTAAACACCAGTCAGCTTCTCGTGATGTCTGATTAAAATGCAATACTAAGGTACGTTCTAACAGGACTAGTTCCCCTCTTAGGGTATATGCCCTATTACTATTGGTGCAAAATCCTCAACAAAATACTAGCAAACTGAATTCAGAAGCATACTAAAATAATTATATACCATGACCATGTGGGATTTATTCCCAGAACGCAAGAATGTTTCACCATACAAAAATCAATCACGTAATACACCACATTAACAGAATAAAGGGAACCAAACAAACAAACAAACAACAAACCACCGCGACTATGCTGAGAGGGAAGGCTGGCCAAATACAACCAGGCTCTCAATTTTCAAGAGAAGCTACAATGCTGGATTTTCTTCTCTCTCCGAGTCCTTCGCTTCCTGATTTTAGTTCATAGCACTTCCCAGCTGACATTCTATTATCTGTGTACGTGTGTCCTTGCTCATGTCTGTTGCCCAGAAGCTAAGCTCCACAAAGGGAGGTTGGTCTCTCTTGTTCACCTCTGTCTCCCCCAGGACTTGAGCACAGCCTGACCCACAGGGGACCTCAAGCAGCCTGCACTGAACCAAAGGAGTACAGACTTGGGCTGGATGACAGATGCCTGAGCCGGTGGGGATGTCCTCTTTCTTGTCTGCATCCATATCGACATCCTGGTTGTGGTATTGGACCATAGATTTCAAGATGTTACCACTGGCAAAAACTGGGTAAAGGGCACACAGGATCTCTCTGTATTATTTTATACAACTGCACAAGAAACTACAATGACTTCAAAATAAAATTTAATTTTAAAAAGCTTACAAACAAAAATGTGAGCAAACAAATGCCTCAAAGCCGTTCTACAAATGACCAGTATTCTTTTTTCCCCCAATTTTATTGAGAAATAATTGACATACATCACTGTATAAGTTTAAGGCAGACAGCAAAATAGTTTGCTTCACAGAGATTGTGACGTGATTACCACAATAGGTTAGGTTAACATCCATCATCTCCTATAGATGGAATAAAAAGAATAGTTTCTCCTTGTGATGAGAACTCTTAGCAACTTTCCTATGTATCACACAGCAGTGTTAACTATAGTTGCCATGCTGTACAGTACATCCCTAGTATTTATTTGTCTTATAGCTGGAAGTTTATACCTTTTGACCACCATCCTCCACTTCCCCCGCCACTACCTTCCATCTCTGGTAACCATAAATCTGACCTCTTTTTCTGTGAGTTGGTGGGGTTTTTGGTTGGTTTGTTTTTATTAGATTCCACATATAAGTGAGATCATACAGTAATTGTCTTTCTTTGTCTGACTTATTTCACTTAGTCTAATGCCTTCAAAGGTCCAAGCATGTTGTCATACCTGACCAATGTTCTTCAAAGCTGTTAAGGCTATGAAAAATAAGGAAGGACTGAGAAACTGTCATAGACTGGAGGAGACCAAGGAGACATGGTAACTAAATGCCATGTGGGATGGGAATCTCAGGACAGAAAAAGGACATTAGTGGGAAAACTGAGGAAATCTAAATAAAGTCTATAATTTAGTCAATAGTATTGTACCTAATGTTAATTTCTTAGTTTTGAAAAATGTACCTTGGTTATGTAAGCTGGTAACATTAGGGGAAGCTGGTCCAAGGGAATATGGGAACTCCCTGTAGTAACTTTGTAACTAAAACTACCCCAAACTAATGTGTTTGTTTTTATTTTTAATGCAGGGTTGGATGGGAAACGTCCAATAATGTACCAGGTAGTTAACTAGAACTACACCTGCTTTTCTTTTCAGATAAAAATCATGTAAATCTAAGCAATAAAAAGTTGGGGTGTCCATGCTTATAAACAATTACGCTGTGGTTGGAATCCACAATTCCTCAGTCAAAATGCCTCGGGCCAGATTTGTTTTGGAATTTAGAATCTATTTGATTTCAAAGAAGAAACATGATACATGTGCTGTACTTTAAACCCTAGTGGTGTTTAGGGGCAGCATTTTATCATCAAACACATAAACATTTCTTCACAAAATACATGGGTAGTCATACCATGTTGGATAAAGACTACAATCACCCATCCTTTCAGGTCAGATTTTATTGCTAAATAATTTTGCTAAAAACTTTCCGTTTTCAGAGTTACTCAGATTTCCAAATAGCAGATAGGGGATTGTGGACTGGATTAATAGGATTCCAAATGAATAAATCTTTTGACTTTTATTGTTAGACTTCCAAATTTCTAAAATTTATCACCTCATCTCTCTCTCTCTCTCTCTCTCTCTCTCTCTCTCTCTCACACACACACACACACACACACACACACACACGAGTAGCACTCAAGACCCAGAGACAACAAGGGGGGCTTCTACAACATTGATAACATTTTATTTCTTATTCCAGGGCTGGTGAGAAGGATGTAAGTTCAATGAGCTATACACGTATGATCTGTCCACTTTTCCATAATTTAAATGTTGACAGGACGTTTTCTTTCAAATGCAGCAATCACAGAATTAAATTTAAAGTCACAAAATATCAACACTGCAAGACATCTTGTGTCATTTAAGATACATAGTCCCATTTGCTGCCTTCCTGATGCACAGTGGCGAAGTGATCTGCCCAAGGTCACACAGCAGTGTTGTGTGCAAGCGAAGACTCCTAGTGCAGGGTTCTTTCTGTTACGCTAAAACATGAGATTTCTGTTTCCAACATTTGTTCTACAATGTGTTACTAATTAATTGGGAAAACTTGTAATACCATCACACTGGAGTTAATGCCACAACATTCTTTGCTCATTTAGATTTATTTTTTCCCATGAAATTACTGAACTGATGTCTGGATCAGATGTCTCTGTTTAATTTGGTGTAACTATACTACTCTCTAATAACGCGTAAAACCATCAATGACCATAAATACGATTTAAGAGTTTTGTCACATCATCCAACTTAATCATTCAGCTATAAATACATCATGAATGATTTAAATCACATTGATTGGGTTCTTTGCTAAAAAAAAAAAAAAAGAAAAAAAAGAAAAAATGCTAACCCTCTGGTTAGCTATGACATTTTTAAGAATAGGAAGGGAAGCATAACTTGGGTGCTTTTAATTTATCTACTTTTAATATCTTACCGCTTTCCCAGTTGGTATCATATGACTCAGCTTTTCCTTTTGTTGAATTTCCAATGTTGCTTTTGTCAGTTCACAATCTTGCTGTTTATAGCCAAACCGGGGCAGTACTAGAAAAGCACTGAGCTTATACTAAGAACACAATTTAATGATTTCTTCCATTGGAAAAATAAATGATCAAGAAAGATGCATACAAGAAAATTCCAAATGCCAGGTATCTGTAATAATCTAGTTCTCTCAGATCAAATTGTAATTTCCATAAAAGAAAAACTACCATTGAAACAGAGGTTCTCGACTGAGCTTCAGACTGTGAACCCCTAAGTTGTGTGTGTGTGTGTGTGTGTGTGTGTGTGTGTAAAGGTGACCCATACTTTAATCAGAATCTCAGACAGAGCCATGACCTTAAATAATGGAGGGGTGAAGGGAAGAATCACTAGCTATTATAGATAAATAGAGAAAAGTAAGGTCTGGGGGTGACACCCCTAGTTTCCATTACAGGTTTTACAAAATATCCGAAGAACCCTCACAACGTAGCCTGGCACTGCATCTTGGACACTCAGAACAGCACCGTGAGGCGGGCAGGTAGATCTGGCGCCATTTTGCAGATGACGACAGTAAAGAACTTGTTAAAACTCAACGGCCATTAAATGTGGATGCAGGATTCTGGGAACTCAGAAAGTATTTAAACCAAGCTACATGCGTGTTTATGTTAAGTACTGCTGAGGACTAAAAGGGTCTCTCCAAAGTTCTCCTATCAAGTTAGCCTACATCATTGTGTTTTGAAAACAACGATCTCACATTATGTAAAAGTATTACAGAAATGCAATTTTCAGTGCATGAGTTTTGATTTATGCTTTATGCAGAATGGCGGGCGGGGGGAGCCTGCCTTTCTCTTCTTCACCTGACTTCTGTAACCTCTCTCCACCCAGGGGTAGCTCACATCCGAACTTTATTTTCCATTTTCCTTCTAGCCGTTCTCCTTTTGGGCACTAAACCCACCAGCAGTAGAAATATCTCTCCCACTGCATCTTCCAAATCAGAAGGAGGGTGAGTGACCCCTGCCCACCCTCCCAGAGGTCTCTCCTCACTGCTTCACCTCCATTATGGACTACTAGGGACTTGCTAACCAAAATAGCAAAGAAAAATACATTCCATCGCCCCTTCCTATCTAGGTGTTTAAATGCCAGCACTATCTTCCAGCCACCCTATGACCATTCTGAACACGAACACAGCTGTCAACAGAAGACCAGAAAACAAGAAAGTCCCTGCGAGGCTGACCTGACAGAAGACAGATTTGTCACCAGTCTCCAAGTCGAAAATAGATCACCCACCGCTCAGAAGGGCACAGGGCATTTTTCCACTCTTATCCCAGAGGCCTCCAGCAGCTACATGAAATGCGCTGAGCACTTGATGGAATGAAATGTACAATCAGTGACATGCTTTCGAAATAACTTCTTTTGGACAGGCCCGCCAAGGACAAAATGACAATGATTCGGTAAGGTCACATGTGAAAAGGGCTGAGCTTCCACAGTGATCACCAACCCCAGGAAGGACAGGACGGGCCCACACAACTTTTTCCCAAACCAACAGCTGGTCCAACTGCCTCATTTTACAAATGAGCAAACCCAGTCTGCACTTCATTTCTAGCACGTGGGTCTTTCCGAGAGGCAGATCCAGGGACCTGTACTAAAGCTGGAGTTCTTATAAATCATTTCACTTCTCAAGCTATCAGGGTCTACCACAATCATCCAGATACGTTACCAGCCACTCTCTTTTACCTGTCTCCTTCACATCGTTTCTGGGGAGTGATTGTTTTGGTAGTCGTAAGCTTCAAGAGCTACATCTGACTCAAGCATGTGACTTTATTAGGCTGCCCCACAGACAGTGAAATAAACACAGAGTAACAAAGTCTATGGTTGGTTCCCTAGTACCAATTTTTAAAAAGTATTAGTAGCTCGGCTTTTCATCCAATTCTACCTCTGTCTCAGGAGAGATGAAAAAGTTATGCAGAACAGCCAGAGTTTTGGATGCAATTTCTCAGTTTCTAGTGGGAACCTGTCTGAATTTCCACAGGACTCTGTAGCACACACATTTCTACCCGAAAGAAGGTAGAAATTAAGCTGCAATTCATGAGGCTCTTTCAGTGAATTCTGTAACTGGAACAAAATCAGAAGAGCCCCATTTTTGTTTTGTTTTGGGTTTGTTTTGTTTTTTAACTCTAACAATGTCTTGGGCAAATGACAATTCTTTTCTTTCTGTTTTTTCATTAACTAATACTCTAGGAGAATGCTTTCTATGAATTTCTTTACAAGCTGAGTAAATTTACTCACTCTTTCCCCAAAATTAAACAGTTAAAAAAATCTTTCAAAGTGAGGAATACAGCCCTGTTTTCAGTCACAGGATATGCCTTGATTTTTCTCACTTCCTTCTATGATCTTCAAAAAGCCCTAAGTAAAGAATGTTTTCTAAAAATAAAAGAAAAAGATAAATAAATAAATGAATAAATAAATAAATAACATTTTCTGAAGTCACCTAAAGGCTAACAAAAATGTAAGCATCATACTCCCTGGCTGTTCACCTAATCTCCCATAGGTTACTAAAGGAATAATTTTAATTATGGGGTAATAGAAAGTTCTCCTATTTTAGAAAGCTGACCCAACATATTCATTTTGTATTTAAAAGAAAATCAGATGGCGTATATTTTGGAAGCCTGTTTGGCTTCCTAATTGAGCCATTTAAACTGACATTTTACTTTAATCTAGAAATGTGCATACAAAAAGCAGTGAAATTCGATTTACTTCAAAACTCTGCAACTAAGCCAGGTATTTTACCCATTAATGTTTCCCAACAAACAGAAGAAAAAAAAACTCTCTTAAAGAGCAAGAGGGAGGGAGAATGAGCAATTCGGACCACACTCAAAATTCAAACCTGACCTGGCATGGACCAGAAAATACTAGACTCCTCCTCTACCCAACAAAGCTAATGAAAACCAATTACCCAGCACCCCACGGGCTCCCGTCGCCCTAAGGCTGACCTCCCACTGCAACTCAACCAGCTGCGTGGTAGACTGAGAGTGTAAACTTGGCCCATGCTTGCCTGAAAAACCACAGTGCCTTCTGCCATTAGCAAGTTAGTGAAATGCAGAGCTATTAGGTCTGAGGCCACCGGATGCCCACAAAGCTGTAATTAGAATAAAGCCAACTATGAAACCAAGAAGGTGGTCAAGAATTAGATGAGACCAAAGAAATCCAAAGGAGTTGATACTTGGCAGCCACTTCAAAAACTGTTAATATAATCCCCAAAAATAAAAGAAATACCTCTGAGTATATATTGATATAAATACATTAATGGGAGAGAAGGAACAGCCCTTCCTTACAAGAGCATTCCAATTAGTAAAGGTAGAAGAAATGAGTGAGAGAGAAATTCAGCCTCAAAACACCACAGCAATAGCGGTTGCAGGCAAGCCACACAGATGGGTGCTAAAATTAGCAGGTGAAAGTTTCAGGAGAAACAACATATTTACATAATCTCACAGTATCTCCCTCTAGGTAGTGTTAATTTTGGGGAGGGCGGAGAACTTTTCACTTTAAAGTTAACCCCACCTTAACTAAGTGATTCAGTGATGCACTGATGACCACATCTCTTCTGTGGGATTCTTATTTAAAAATGCATAACTTCAACCTGGACATGAGAATACATCCCACAAACTAAATCGAGGGTCCTTTTACAACACGGGTTGGCAAGTTACAGCTCAAGGGCCAAATCTGGACCTCCGCCCATTTTCATAAATGAAGTTATACTGGAACACAGCCATGCCCATTCGTTTACGTATCGTCCAAGGTTGCTTTCGCGCTTCAGCATAGAGCTGAGTAGTTGCAGCAGAGATCATATGACCTGCAAAGCCAAAAAGATTTGCTATCTGCTCCTTGACAGGAAAAGTTGGCTGATCCTTGTTTTAAAAACTAACTGGCCAGTAGTCTTCAAAAGTGTCAACGTCATAAAAGACAGGAAAAACTGAGGAAGTGTCATACACTGGAGGAGACTATGGAGACATAACAAATGTCATGTGAAAGCCCAGATTTCACCCTGGAATAGAAAAAAATATTAATGGAAAAATTGCTAAAATAAATTTTTTTTAAAAAAGGTCTGTGATTTGGTTACTAGTATTGTACCAAAATTCCTTTCTTGGTTTTGATAAATGTATCATGGTTACTCAAGATATTAACACTAGGGGAAGCTGGGTGAAAAGCGTACAAGAGCTCCCTGCACTATTTGTGCAAATTTTCTATAAGTATAAAATTATTTCAAAATAAAGGTTAAAGAGAATTGTGATGAAACTTCTCAGGCCCATCTGAGGCTGAGGGAGCAGCAGCAGCCATCCCCTAGGCCAGCATCACCTTCCAAAGTTTGTCTTTATGAGGCTTAAAGACAACTGTGAACATAATTCCAACGTCACTGACACTACATACTCGTACCAGTGACCTGAAGGCACGGGATTAGCAGAGAGTATTCTTTGCTTCAACCAATACTGCCTTTAAAAATACATTATAGCTCGGGGATCCCCGTACTTAAGTATAAAGTACTAAATAAAAGGATGAACTTAGACACCTAAATCTCTCCCATGAGGTCTCTCAAAGCCTAAACCAACCCTAAGAGTTAGGTGGATGGAGGATTTTCTTGGAAGTGTCTGCCAGGGGAGGTTCAGTTCAGACCCCACTGCAGAGAAGACAGATGTGACAGCAGAGGGAGACAGTGTATTTCTAGGATATAAGGCCAGTTCTGTCACCAGCTTCTCAGTGCCGCCCTGACAAAGGAGTGAAATGCCTTCTGCAGAGTGTTCCTTCTTCCTTTACTTAAGGGTTATCCCTGTGTGGTGAGTGAGGAACTTGAGAGAAGGTGTCCCTGCCTCTCTCCCATCAAGCAACTGCCCCCTAACAGGAACATGCCACATAGAGTCAAGATTTTTCATGAATTTTAGCAACTCCCACCTACAATTATGCCAGAATAGAGAAAAAGAGAATCACGAGCAGAGATTGCAAGAAAAAAATGAAAAGAGAAGCAAGGGGACCAGGGCGAGGCATGGGGATCACACAGGAGGGACAGGCAGTTCAAGTGTGGGTGCAGCTCTCCCCTGGAAAGTGACCCTCAGGAACCACCTGTCTCCATGCAGCCTTACTGATCGCCCCAATCTAAGTGGACCAAGCTGGGGCAAAGGGCAAGGTCCCATCAAGCCTCCCCCAAATGCTCACCGCTCCTGGCCCCCAGGTGAGCTGCGGCTGTGACCGGCACCAGAGCCCAGGCTCGTTCACTGTCTGTGTGAGTCCTAGAGCTGGCCAAGCACCTTTGGCAGATCGTGGCTCACAGCTGACCACTCGACCCAGTGAGGCCGAGGCCATCTATCACACAGAGTGAGGTGAGCAGTGAAACGGATGGAGTTCGGAGAACGAAGCTCCTGCCACCTTTTCAGCTGACAGTGCTCCTCCTCCCCCCTTTGAGAGAAATGAACCCCTGAGGTGGGGAAAAACCAGGCGGCGGCCAGTGCCATCTGGAGAAGGAAGAGGAGGCGTTTTATGAATGGGCCATCTGGACAGGAAAGCAGTCCCTGGGCCTTCCCTGGTGGTGCCGTCCCTCCTCCCTCTGGAAATTCTTTCAGCCCCATCTGCTCGGAAGGAGGCAACACACCCAGAGAGCAAACCCACCACCCATTCCCGGCTTCTGCCCCCACCAAGAACATTCCAGTGGTTTTGCCAAACAAACTAATTGCTCTCGCTCAGGGCAGCCTGTATGACAACAGGTGCCCGGCTCTCCTGCCACCACTCACAGTTTCTGGATTTTTTATTGTTTTTAATCAGCCTATATTTTAAAGTCATTTTAAAACAGTGCTGTCCTACAATGCCCTGCTCTGGAAATTTCAGTCAGGGAGGCTAAAAGGGGCCAGGGTTGGTGTAGAGATGAAATGAAGATCTAGTCGCCCTCCGACTGCCTCTGGCATGAGATGGCATGAGTTATGAATGACAATCACCAAATGAATGACTGTGGCCATCTGTGGGCCAGGCCTGTCTGCCTGCATGGGAAGTGTGTCTGCATGTGCCTCAGTCTGTCAGGGCTGCAGGAAGACAGACCTGCGTTCCAGCCGCCGCCACGCCTGCCTTCAGAGAACAGCCAAGCTGCAGACAAACAGATTTCCAGCCTTCTGTCTTCACCTGCTCAGTCCTACCACCTCACCCTCGGAGACGATTTGAGGGTTCCCAAAGCACTTTCACATAATTACATTTGACTTTCAAAACAAGCCTGTGAGGCAGGCACTGCAGGCAAGACACCAAGACACAGCCGGTTGCAGACGACGAGGTTCTTTCCAGAACCAAATTGCATCCTAC
Organism: Rhinolophus sinicus; assembly: GCF_036562045.2. Taxonomy (NCBI): domain Eukaryota; kingdom Metazoa; phylum Chordata; class Mammalia; order Chiroptera; family Rhinolophidae; genus Rhinolophus; species Rhinolophus sinicus. The sequence goes on from NC_133757.1 coordinate 16,378,266, forward strand.
TAGAAATTAGCAACGAGGGAGAAGTCACCCAACCAGATGTTTTCCATGGTGGCCCTGACTCAGGAGGTCCATTCTACAGTGACACTGTAGTGGGTATGATGATGCTTTAACTAATGGGAACCAAATTACAAGATTCACCATTCATGGTCTCAACATGACCATGGGCTCGAATGTGTCTTGAAACAGAATTCCATTTAGTGACACTTAATTTGACAATTAATGGCAACGTGATGTATTTAAATGCCTTGACATCTACACACTTTTTGCATAATCATTTTTAATCTTCACTCTTTGGTTAGGTTTTTCTAGGAATCTGTTTTGTATGAGTAAATTTTTCAGTATTCCCATAGTTCTATTTCCCAGCCTTGGGCTGAAAGAAATCCTTTCTTTTCCTTCATATTATTTATCTCAGTGTATGCTTTTATAGTTATCTTATGTTTTTCAGTTTATGTTTGTTTTCTCCACTAGACTATAGGCTCCACCCATAAGAACCATATCTGTTCTGTTCATCACTCAGCATCTATAATGGTGCCTAGCACACAGTAGGTGTTCAATAAATACTTCTCTTAGTTGAATGAACTATGAATAAAGTGTCCCATGAGTTTGGGAAGCAGCAAGCTCTGGAGGATGTGAACCCTCTTTACTTCAAACAAAACAATCAGAACTCTATTACTTTTGGAAAATGCAACAATGGGCAACATTCCAGTTTTTCCAAAATACCACTTAGCACCAAATAAATCCATAAGTAGCAATCTGTTTCTACCCTTATTTGAAAACGTAAAAATTCTACACTGACTCTGGGATTTTAATAAAATTTTCACATTTTAAATATACTACATATTTTTTTTAACTTTTATTTTTCCAGATAGCTCCTTACATGCCCAAGGACACAAAGACAAGAACTAATAGGTTTATCACAACCAAGGAGACTGAAAATCAGAAAAGGATTAAAAATTGTTCTTATTTGTAGACACTTGCACTGTGGCTTTCTAAATTCTTGAAGGAAGTAATGTTAAGAAAAACTCCACAACCACAGAATGTCACACAGAGAAAACCTACCATGTGAACAATTTGAAATGTGCAGGAATGCAAGTATGAGAAACATTAAGTGCTGTTTGTGCTGTTTCTCCATAAATTCTGATTTCTAATTAGCATGCCATCGTAGAGCACAGGTTTTCTTCCACTGTTTTTTTCTTCTAAATGTTTTTTTAAAATGTCTCAGTCTTGGCTAAAATTATTCCATGCATTGTTTAACTTCATAGACAATTAAACAAGTTATCTTCAAATATTTTTCTCTCTGAGATACAGGGCAATTATCTGTGGTCATCACCATCAGGAAGCAGAAAACAGCAGAACGAGGACACTGATCACTTCAGCAACCCCGATTTCAGCGCCTGGAATGCACTATTGGCACCAGATCCTATGCTGAATTTCAGTATAATGACAGTGTCCTGGTTTTACCCTCCATGTTTTGGAGGACAATGAGAAATGCAGTCAGTTCTTGGAGCAATGCAGAATCACATCTGGAATTTATAGTCCATTCCTGAAATGCTTCAGAAGAAAGAATCCAGCATCTGGTATCTGTGTTGGCTAATTATTATTGTAAGTGACACCAAATAAATTCTACCTGAATCATGTCTTACTCTCATTCCTTCTCTTTCTCAGAGACACCATTTATAGACCTGGGTATACTTGAGAAATATAAGCTCATAATAGCTATCATTTCCTGTCTGTTTATTCCCTGCTGGGCATTCCACTAGGTGATTTATGCATATTATTTCATTTAATCCCCCCAACAACCTTGAAGTATCATCCCTTTTTCATAAATGATGAAATCGAGATTCAGAGAAATAACTTTCAAGGTCATAGTTAATGAGTGGTAGAGCCAGAATCTAATCCCAAGTCTGTCCAACTTGCCAGGCAGGGTTCCTCTAGAACCCAAGGGGGACCATGCTAACCTCATGGAGCTCTCAACTGTTACTAAGAGGGAGTGATACATCCTGGTGAAGGACACAGACTGTGACACCAGGCTGCCTGAGTCAGTCCATCTGAACCCCAACTCTGCCACATACCAGCTATAAGTTACTTACCTTCTTTATGTCTCAGTTTGTCTGCTATAAAGAGGATATAATAATTGTTCCCTGTTTCATAAGGTTGTTGGAGGATTAAATAAGATAACGTACATAAAGCCCTTAGAACCATGTTGTAAGCACACAATAAAGGTTAGCTGCTAATACAGGCCTACCTCAAGAACAAGAAAAATCTCAAACAATCTAACCTTACACTTAAAGGAACTAGAAGAAGAATAGCAAATAAAACCCAAAGTGAGTAGCAGTAAGGAAATAAAAAATCAGAGCAGAAATAAATGAAATAGAGTCTAACATGACAATACAAAAGATCAATGAAACCAAGAGCTAGTTCTTTAAAAAGATAAACAAAATTGATAAACCTTTAACCAGGCTCATCAAGAAAAAGAGAGAGAGGACCCAAATAAATAAAATCAGAAATGAAAGAAAAGTGACAATTGACACCAAAGAAATACAAAGGATTAAGAGAAAATATTATGAACGATTATATGCCAACAAATTGGACAATCTGAAAGAAGTGGATAAATTCCTAGAAATACAATCTTCCAAGATTGAATCAAGAAGAAATAAAAAACCTGAACCAACCAATTACAACTAATGAGAGAGAATCAGTAATCAAAAAAACTTCCAACAAACAAAAGTCCTGGACCTAATGGCTTCACAGGTGATTTTTTCCAAACATTCAAAGAAGAATTAACACCGATCCTTCTCAAACTATTCCAAAAAATTCACGAGGAGGGAAAGCTCTCAAGCTCATTTTACAAGGCCACCATTATCCTGGTTCCAAAACCAGACAAAAATACTACGAAAAAATAAAATTATAGGCTGATATCCCTGATGAACATAGATGCAAAAATCCTCAACAAAATATTAGAAGACTGAATTCAGCAATACATTAAAAAGATCATACACCATGAGTAAGTGGGATTTATTCCTGGGATGCAGGTTGGTTCAATATCCACAAATCAATTTACATGATACACCACATAAACAAAATGAAAGATAAAAATGATAGGATCATATCAATAGATGCAAAAAAAGCATTTGACAAAATCCAGCATCCATTTATGATAAAAACTCTCATCAAAGAGGGAATAGAGGGAACATACCTCAACATAATAAAGGCCATGTATGACAAACCCACAGCTAACATCATACTCAATGGGGAAAAGCTAACAGTGTTCTACTTAAGATCAGGAACAAGACAAGGATGCCCACCTTTACCACTTTCATTCAACATAGAATTGGAAGTCCCAGCCACAGCAATCAGACAAGAAAAAGAAATAAAACATATACAAATTGGAAAGGAAAAAGTAAAACTGTTATTATTTGCAGATGACATATTACATACAGAAAACCCAGAAGAGTCCCCCAAAAAACTATTAGAACTGATAAATGAACTCAGTCAAGTAGCAGGATACAAAATCAATATTCAGAAATTGGTTGCATTTTTATACACCAATAATGAACTGTCAGAAAGAGAAATTAAGAAGACAATCCCATTTACAATTGCATCAAAAAATAAAATAATATACCTAGAAATAAATTTAACCAAGGAGGTAAAAGACCCGTACTCAGAAAACTATAAGACACTAAAGAAAGAAACTGAAGAAAAAACAAATAAATGGAAGGATATATTGTGCTCATGGATAGGAAAAATTAACATCATTAAAATGTCCATACTACCCAAAACAATCTGTAGATTCAATGTAATCCCTATCAAAAAACCAATGGCATTTTTCACAAAACTAGAACAAATAATCTTAAAATTTATACGGAACCACAAAAGACCCTGAATAGACACAGCAATCTTGAGGAAAAAAGAATTAAATTGGAGGTATTATGCCATCTGATATCAAACTATACTACAAGTCTATCATAATCAAAACAGCATGGTACTGGCATAAAAACAGACACATAGATCAGTGGAACAGAATAGAGAGTCCAGAAATAAATCCACACCTATGTGATCATTTAACCTATGACAAAGAAAGCAAGAATATACACTGAGGCAAAGACAATCTATTCAATAAATGGTGCTGGGGAAACTGGACGGGTACATGCAAAAAAAAAAAAAAAATGAAATGACCACTTTCTTATTCCATATACAAGAATAAATTCTAAATGTATTAAAGACTTAAATGTAAGACAGGAAACAAACAAAAAAAAAACCTAGAAAAACACAGGCAGTAAACTCTTTGACACTACTCCTAGTGATATTTTTTTCTGATCTATCTCCACGAGCAAGGAAAACAAAAGAAAAATGAAACATATGGGACTACATCAAACTAAAAAATTTTTACACAGCAAAGGAAACCATCAATTAAATGAAAAGACAGCTACTGAATGGAAGAAGACAATCACCAATGATACATCTGATAAGGGGTTAACATCCAAAATTTATAAAGAACTCATACAACTTACCACCAAAATAAAAAAATTTAAAAATCCAATTAAAACATGGGCAGAGAACCTGAATAGAATTGGGTGAAAGAGGTGACGGGATTAAGAAATACAAATGGGTAGTTACAAACTACTCACACAGGAGGTAAAGTACAGCACAGAGAATACAGTCAATAATATTGCAACAACTGTGTATAAGTACCAGGCGGGCACTAGACTTATTGGGGGAATCGCTGCATAAATTATATAAATGTCTAACCACTATGTGTACACCTGAAACTAATATAAAATGATATTGAATTTCAACTGTAACTGAAAAACAGAAATAAAGAATTTTAAAGAAAGGTTAGGTGCTAACAGGCTGTTGATGACGGTGACAGTGATGGTGATGGTTCCAATTATCAGCCTCTCTTCTTGACTTTGGGCTCCTCCCAAACCTAGATCTAACCTTTTTCCCATCACAATTCAAAAAATCTTATTCTCCTAACAAGACTCTTTTCTTCTTCTGTATTCCAGAGTCTCCTCTGGATATAACTTCAGTAACTTCACTTCCATTCATCCCAAACCTGCTCATTCCTTCAGGGCACCTCCAAATCCTACCCTCTCCATGAAGTCTTCCCCAAATGCTGAAGCCTCATTGGTCTTCTTCCAGATGGTGGGCTGAAGGTTGACACTTAAAACAGAACAGCAGCAGCAGCAGCAGCAGCAGCAGCAGCAGCAGCAGCAGCAGCAGCAATACACCATGAATACAGAATTATATCCTGACTTGGAACATTCATTAGATAGGTCAGCTTTGACTTATCCCTACAACTTGGTTGCAAGCTCCTTGCAGAAAGTATGCGAGATACTTCTATATCTTCTAAGGCAATGACACAGAGCTAGTTCATGTGCGTGCACACACACACACACACACACACACACACACACACACTCAGCCTTATAAAATAAGCATATCCTCTGGTGAGAAAATCCTAAAGTTATTGGCTTATATTATTTTACAATGTGTAAAATAATTACTAGAGATAATTAAATTATCTCCAAGAGTGGAGCATGAACTCAAGAAAAAGTCTAAAGAATATAGTCCACCAAGAACCTCAAAAATACCAGACCATGTATTTGATCAATCTTAATGCCTGCACTTACTACCAGCTTGTTAAAACACAGGCTTTCTGATGCAATTAAAATTATTTGGATTAAAACCCTTCAACAATATTAATCCAGTGAGCTTCTAAATCCACAAAGACTTGGAAGACATTATTGAACTTGTGTGGTCACAACACAAATGTCCAGCTACAGGTTATATTATTCAAGTCTGCCCATCATCTGGAAATGGGCTGGGGAGTGAGAACAATTCTAAGGAGATACTAAACACTTGTTTAAAATGCAGGAGATTAAAATCCTGCTGTCACTCGAAAGTAGTAGAGCAAAGACAGCAGCCTTGGATTGAAGCGGTCACTGTAGTAAGCAAAACCCCAGGAACGTGGGACAAGCACAGAACAGTGACCTGGTGACACAGTGACAGGTTTTCTAATGGTTTCTACAGAACATGAGTATTGACCATGAGGATGGCCAGAATGCTCAGTTGGTTAGAGCGCAGGCTCTGAACAACAAGGTTGCTGGTTCAATTTCCTCATGGGATGGTGGCCTGCGCCCCCTGCAACTAAAGATTGAAAACGGTGACTGGACTTGGAGCTGAGCTGCGCCCTCCACAACTGGATTGAAGGACAACGACTTGGAGCTGATGGGCCCTGGAGAAACACACTGTTCCCCAATATTCTCCAATAAAATTTATTTAAAAGAAAAAAAGAATTGACCATGAGCAACTCAAACATGAATACCATCCTACACAGTTCTTAAAACCCAGCGCTTCCAATGCACTGCAGACTGATGACACTAATAGTAATAACTAATAAGTGACTTTTGCATTCATTCCCATCCACCGGACATACAAAGGGACTGAAATGTACTCTTGAAGAAAGACCCTCTCTCTCCAAGCAACAACCCTAATAAACAATTGCAATATAAAAGTAATGGGGGGGTGGGGGTCTAAAAAAAGATGTTTCCTTCAGTCCCTGCCCAGAAAGACACATCCTCAAACTGCCAAGGGAAAGCCTCTCCACATGGATCCATTCTCTTTTAAATGGAAGCCCACCCTGAAAAGGTGTGCCACACATAGAAAATGGAATTCCCTGATGTGACTCAAGCTGGTGAGCTCCGAAGTCATGACAATCTCAGAGAGTGCTCTGCTTTAAACACACTGATCCAAGGTAACCTCTAGAAACACCTCAATCCCTGAAACATAAGTCAGCCTCATTCCCCCAGTTTCAATGGAGGCCACTGCTCCAAAGGCAGGGAGTTAGAAATGAATGGGCTACAGAACTCGGGCTTCCAAGGTCAGCGTTTCCTCTCTCCTCACTTTGGGCTCCGAATCTTCCAAGGATTCTCATAGTACCCAGTGCTGGTGAGCCTGGCATAAAACATACCCTCAGGCATAGCTATCAAGAGTGAAAATTGGTACAAACCGTTTGGAAAGCCGAGAGAGAGAAATGAATTAAAAATATCCCCACACTTCGCCCTGAATAATTACAATAATGAGACCATAATCTAATATGGAAAAAGCTTTCGGCAAAAAGATGTTTACCACAGAATTATTAAAAAGAAGAAGAAAAACCCAACCATCTAAATAAATAGCTATTCCTCTGAATGGCTATGTACATTTAATAAAATATGATGCAGCCATTTGTAAAATAATGTTGTGAAACAAGACTTCAAAATTGAACATTACCCTACAAGCGAAATCAGAAAAAAAGAAAGAAGAAAACACTAATTTATGTATAGAAAAAGAAGACAAAAGGACTATTCCAAACAGCAACTGATTTTGGAGAGCGGTCCCATGAGAGGTTTTTCCTACTTTTCCACGTGTTACGCGTTATTTGAGAAACCAGTATGTTAGGGGCATTGGCGCTGCGAGAGAAAGAAGCCGGCTTTCCCACTGCAGGAGAAACGACCATCTCTCAAGGGGCCTCTGTGACCGCCCAGGTCTGGAAAAGTCTCCACACGGGGGACAGAAGCTGCCAACCGAGCAGCTTCGGGGGCGCGGAGAACTGCACGGGCGGGCAGGCGCCCTTCCTGAGGATGGCCCGGGTGTAACGCACTGGTCCCGGGCTTGGGCTTTGGGCTGACGACCCCGAAAGCTCGGCGGGTCCGAGAAAAGGCAGCAGCTATTCAGGAGAGGCGATCTCCGTGGGGTGGGGACGCAGGGTCCCAGCGCCACTCGGCGCTCAGGGATCCTCCCTGCAACCGGCTTAGCTGTGATTTCTCAGGTTTCTAACGTTTTTAAACGCACACAAAGATTGAATTATTCGGAGAGCTCAGCAGAAACGACCAGGATGAAGGAGCGAAAAGCTGATCGAGCCATAACGTGACAAGAGCTGCCACCTCTCCCACCTTCAGCCCGGCCGCAGGAGTCCCACAGAAGCCTCAGCACTGCCCCCACCCGCAGGGCCCCAGGCATCGCCACCCGTATCGAGGGAACTCGCTCCACGTGCACCGAGGAACGCCGGAAGCAGCGAGGAGGGTCCCTTGCAATTCCCCAGGTAAAAGCAATCTCAGACATCCAACCAGGGTTGTGCAGGTATCTAACCAGAGACGAAGAAGAATGTCTGATACAGGCTCTAACATACCCGCATGTTTGACACCCCCAGCGGGGTGGGGGTGGGGGCCGATTTAAGCATTGGAATTCTTCAGAGACGAGTAGCTCTCAGCCTCTGCACCTTGGGGCCAGCTAACGTTGACCTTCAGACAGATCCCAAAGAAATACGGAAGGAAGTAATCCTAAATAATATGAATAACCCCACCAGAAGGGATGTTCTGTAAATTAACATTTAGAATCCATCTTTTCCAAAACAGAGATTTAAAAGGGAGTCTTAGAAATACTGTTAATAAACATGTAAAAAGATTTTTAAAAGGCACTATTTCTATTAAATCATTTCTTTTCATCCTGAACTAGAGAGATATGTTTGTTTAACAAAAACACAGTGCATAATACTTGCATAGGCACTATACAAAATATTAACTCATTCCTTAGGTGCCGTGGTTACCCCATTTTACAGAGGCAGTAACTGAGGCACAGGGAGGTTAAATAACTTTTCCAAGGTCACACAGCTGGTGAGTGGCAAGTGGCAAAGCTGGAATTCAAACCCAGGGAAAGCGGTTCTCATATCCTCTCATGAAACTCTCATAATTTTCTTTGAAACTCCTGAAACTTCATAATTTACTGCTGACGTTGAAAACTGGTACAACTTTATTGTAAAGCAGTATGACAAATATAACAAGAGCAATAAAAATATTGATACCCTCTGACCTAGTAATCCCATTCTTGGGAGAAATTCCAAAGCTACATGCATGAAGAAATCTATTACTGTAGCATCGATGAGAGTGAAAAACTGATATCATAACTGTCCATCAGTTGGTGAATAATTAGATAAATTTTGGTAGATCAGCTCAACGGAATATCAAACAGTCATGGAAAATTCAATTACGATGATGATGCAGCTGCAAAAAAAAAAATGCTTTACAATAAATTGTTCAGTAGAAAAAACAGGACGTAAAGTTGCATGTACTATTTCAAAATATATGTGCATGATCAAACATAAAAGGAATCAAGACAAAAATAGGCAAATTATTGAGTCTGACGAGATTATTGGTAATTACTTTCAAAAATCTCCCTTTATGTTTTACAGTAAAGCTCTTACAAATAAAACCTGGAGAGGGGGAAGTATGTCTCATAAATAAAACCTGGAGAGAGGTTGATGAGAATAAGCCATATTTTCAGAAGCTGTGAGCATTCCAAAGAAAACCTGCAACAGGGACGATTCTAGTATATTTAAGTGTTCTCTGAGCCAGCTCCCACTTGCCAGCAAAGGAGAAGGCGCATGCTGGCAGCTGGCATTAGCGCCAGCAGCCTAATGCTGGGGTAGAGAGGACCACTGAGGGTCCCAGGCCCAGCCTCAATCCTACAACGTGTAGTAACAGTGATAGAAGCAAAGGCAAATCACAGGGACTTTCACACAGTCCAGTCATGAGAAATTAAGGCTCAGATCTCACCTCAGAGGACAATTGAAGGATGTGCCACAGTCTTCACTTCCTTATCTATCGGTGCCAGGTGCCAACCAAAAGTCCCCAAGAAAGAGACAAGAGTCTTGACCATTTCTTGGATCTACCCTTAAAATCCAAGATGTGAAAGCCTGACTCCCTAAAGGGTCAAACTGAGATAAGGAAAAACAAGACAAAAATGTTCTCGTAGCAGGAACAACCTAACAAGATGCTAAAAGGTTTCAAAGGATGAATCATTAGACTCACAAATGAATAAAGTTCAGTCAAGGTAAAAATCAAGACAAACATATTTGAACACCTAAATATGGTAAAATTGAATGCTTTCAAAGAAATGGCATATTATTTTGAATTTAGCAACTCTGTTTATCAGGGGTTTGTCCATTCACCAGGTCCCAAACAACTGCCTTATCCAGAAGTCAAGAGAGCATCTTGAAATCACCGTGTTCAAGGGCTGTCGCACAGACCTTTCCCCACCTCTACCTCTACCTTGTTTTACTAACTGGACACAGTCAAAACTATCAGACTGGCTGGGAGAGCCAGTCCCTTACAATTTACTGCAGCCAAATGAACGTGAAAAGTTTTCAGAATTGAAAACAACATTCTGAGCCTACGAGCGTTGTAAGAATCCAAAGTTTTATTGAAAAGATCATTAAAGCATGTAAATGGTTTGCTGAACTGCAGGCAAAAACCCATAAGACATTTTTCAGCCAGATGGCAGTGGCCTATAAACACATCATACTTCATGTTGATTGCTTTTAACAGAAAATGCAAATAATATATGGAAGGAACTTAGTGTTTAAATATCATTCCTAGTCCCCAAAAGTAAAATGACCATCCTGCCACACACACACACACACACACACACACACACACTCACACACACACCTTCCCCATACTCCCCTCTCAGACTCTATCTGGAAACACTGTCAAAGTTCTCTAGCCATAATCAACCTCACCATCAACAGATTAGCAAAAGTAATTGGCATTTTAAATTAATCTTCCGTTTATCCTCAAAGATGGCTTTGGTGCCACACCAAAAAAAATAGAAGGAAGATTTTCCTCTGCTTAAAAGCGGCAATGCCTTGAAGGCGTTCAGGACAACATGAACTGAATATAAACACATTCATGTAAAAGTGGAAAGAAAAATGACACGACTGGAACGAGCTGGCAGTATGTTTCACATAAAATCGCCATTTTAAAAATTAATTTTCTAACAAAACAAAACAAAACCCGGGTGTGGACTTATCACGATACATGAGCTTTTTAAAAATGTGTTTTACTCAAAAAATGTCCGCAGGGAACTGCCCTCAGCAGAAGTTCAAAAAGAGCCTTTGTCAGTCAGTCCCTGCCTTCAAGTGAAACTTTAGGCCAAAGAATCTTAAGATTTAGGATCAACTCTGCCCTCTGCCCTCCCCTCCTTTCACAGGCCTCAAAGAGCAGACATTAAAAAGATTTCAAAGAGGGAATTTAAGAGGGTTTCTGAAAGTTTTCCCTAGCATTCTCATCACTCAGCGTGAACTCTCTGGACAGGAATGACACTTGTTACGTTTTTTTTTCCCTTTCCCTCCCTCCACCTGTTGTCCCAAGTCTCTGGTGGTATGCCAGGGCCATTCGCACTTTCTGCTTGAATGACAAAGTCTCCCCTGCAATCCAGTGTCTCCCCTTCAACCCAAGTTGCTGCTTCTAAATTGGAGCCCCTAGAAAAATATGTACTACTTAGTGCTATTTAATATCTAAATATCACAAGATGGCCATAGGTTGCTTGGTTGGTGGGTTGTTTTTTCTCGTTTTTCACCCCCACGCCCCCACCCCCAGTATCCTAGCTATCTCTACCTCAACTTTCCCCAAATAAGTGAAGCTGGCATGGGGAGAAGACACACAAACTCAGCAGCGTTTGGGCTAATCGTCCCTAACTTCCTTTTTGGCCTCTTACTATAGGTAGACCCGGCCACAGTTCAGAATTCCAGGCGGGATGCTTGGCATAAGTAAATAATTGAGTTAAGCGAGATCTAAAGAAAGACTTCACGTTCACATTCATATGCTAAACTCAGTTAAAAATAGACTCAAGATGAGCCTGACTTCACTTTTAATTTTAGCCTGGTGATGAACATGCCCTAAAGACAGAAAGTCACCGGGCATTTTCCTGAGTGCAATGATCTTTATATTTTTATAAAAAGGAAATGCAGCATGTTCTATTAATAAAAGTGCTGTAGCCTCGGTTAAATATGGACAGTTCGTAAATCAGGGCTCCCTCTGGCTGAACTGCCCAGGGCCTTCGGCTGCCTCACACCCAAGCCCTGGCAAGTGGGCAGGCCACATGCAGTGGGGGAAAATGAGCCGGACGCCCAGGGATCAAAGGCCACAAGGTATGGCTCCTGGACACTTCCCAGGTGACCAAGTGACTCAACCAAGGGCACTGGCCAAGAACTCTTACAGGGCTCCAGAAAAGATCCACATTGCAGAATGGAGCCCTGCGTGTTTTGAGACTTAGTGAGGAAAGGGGGGTGAATTATGGCTGTAAGAGGTAAACAGCCAGAAGGGAGAAAATGTGGCGCTTCCTTCAGAAAAGACGAGCAATTTCACCTTTGCCTCCCAGTCTCAAAGACAGCGAAGTTCAAGTTGCCTCTAGCTATCCGGTTGGACTTTTACATGGACCCACCAAAGAAGGGTCTTCGCCAGCTGCTCTTAGCTATCAAGCCATGCAACAAAATAAAACCTGGCCAGGTGGAAAAATGATAGTCTTAGATTGCTGAGCCTCCTAAATGGCAATTCCAAACTTAGGCAACTCCAGGTCCTGGAGAAAGTGCTGGAGAATGTGCGCTAGGGCTGGGGCTGGGGAGGAGGGTGTCCAGGTCATAAGGCATTTCTAAACACTCAATGCCCAGCCAGTTTTGGGATTCTTAGGAACTCAGTGAACCATGCTTCAGCTTTCTCGTCTAAATATACATCTGAGGCCTTACAAGCTCACGTAATCCTCCCAACAACCACTGGAGGTTGGTTGAAGAAACTGAGGCACAGAACAGTCAGGTCACAAAGCTAGTAAGTGACAGGCCATGCTATTTTCACACAGGTCTCCCAATCCCAAACCGAGGGTGGTGTAATATTAAAGGCCTAACCAGGTCAAGTGGGAGGTATGCAGTCTTTCCATCTTCCTGCCCTTCACCGGGGTAAACTGCTCTCCCTCAGAGGAAGACCAACTTTGATGTTTTGGTTCTGATTTTTGGTTCTTGTTTTGCTTTTGCCCACATTTCCCCAACTTTGTATGATGGCTATTTGTGGAATCCAATAAACCCTCAGTCTAAACAATCCCACAATAGTTTGGCCACAGCAATACATAAATTCTACAGAGTAAGGTGGAAAGACCTTGAGCTTTGGGGCCAGAGAGATGTCAGTTAACATCCTACCCCTTCTAATCGCTACCCAGGTGATTTCAAGAGTATACTCCACAGCCCAAAATTAAATTCAGGGACAGCTGAAATCAGGACTGAACAACTGACTGAGCTGGTAGTTTTTATTTTAGTTTAGTTTTATTATGGACATTTGCTAATTATACAAAGGTAGAGAGGATGGTATAATGAAATCCCATGTCCCCATCACCCAGCTGCAACAATTATTAACTTTTGGTTAGTCTTATTCAGTCTGTACCCACCAGCCATTCTCACCCTCCACACTATTTTTTTGAAGCTAATTCCAGATACATCATTTCATCTATAAATACTTTAGCACATAGCTCTAAAACAGAGTAACTTTTTTTAATTTTAACACAATCACAGTATCATTATCACAACTATAAATAAATAACAAAATAAATTAATACACAAAGAAATAATTCTTTAGCCTCACTATCCAGTGTGTTCAAGTGTCTTCTTAATAAATCTCATAATTTTTATTAGTTGGTTTGTTTGAGGTAGGATTCAAAGATTATAGACTGCATTTTGCTGATAAATATTTTTACTCTCTTTTAATCTACAGATAACCCCTCCTGCTATTCTTATTCTTACAAAAATTTACTTGTTAAAGAAACCAGGTCTTCTGGCCTGAAGAATGTCCCACATTCCAGTTGGTTGATATTTATCTCCATGGTGTTGTTTTAACATGTTCCTCTGTCCCTTGTATTTTCTATAAACTGGGAGTTAGATCTTGAGCCTGGCAAAGATTCAGGTTCTATTTCTGATAGTGCTATGTACTTCCCGCTACATCACCTCAATAGGCACATGATGCCTGGACTCTTTCTCTTCTGTCACATTAAGATTGATCAGTGGGTTTGAATGTCATCAGCTAATCCAACCATTATAAAGTTTCCCATCAGCTTTACCCAATGTTTTAGCAGCCATTTGATAACCATGTTGTCTAAACGCTTTATTTCATTAAGGGATACAAAATGGTGAAGTTCCAATTCTATAATTCCTTCTTTATGGGATAGAATTCTTTTATAAAGAAGAACGTTTCCTCACCAACAATTTGGACATCCTAAGGTAACCAGTAAGAAAGGACAGAATAAATGTCTGATTCCTTCCTTTACTTGACCAGTTTTCAGAATGAGTTGGTTCCCCAACATCTTCCAATGGAGACCACTGAATTTTCTACCCAGGGATTTTACACTGTGTAATATATTTGATGTATGATGTATGTTAATCCACTCTAGTTTTTCTTTTGAATGCTCAAATTCTTCCATATTTGGACAATGGGAGGGAGGCCCTTCAACTTCACTCCTGAGTCCTTTCGAGAGGACAAAAGTAGTCTTTGATAACTACTTTGCTTCCTGATACAAGATATTCCACCTCATTTTGTACATTTCCTGTTCCAGACCTATAATCGGCCATTTTTCTGAAGACTCTTAATTCCTTTTAATGGGAAATTATATTTAAAGGCCACACAGTATGGATGTTACAGGTGCTATTGCTACTGAGTTGGTCATTATTTCTAGGCTTTTCAGTAGTCAGAGTTAGGAAATACTTCATTTGTTAAAGAAAACATATATCAAGAGTTCATACTGACATTTCCAATTCATATTTAGGATTACAAGATTTTTACTCATCATCATTGATTATAAAACTTCCATCTCTTTTTACATGCTAAAAATATTGGTTTCTGATGATTTTAACATAAATATATATATATAATTCAGAATAGTAATACCAATATTATTACTAACAATATTACTAAAAACGGATTAAGATTTATTTGGAATTTGTTTTGACCCTAAGATAGATTCCACTATAGATGTATAATCTAATTGTTGTGATTTAAAGTTGTCTGAAATAATTTTGTGTGGTTAAATGACCAATTTGATACATAAAATTTGCTTCATTTTGCTCTTGATTTGGGAGGATTTTTTTTTTCTATCTTAATTAAACTTTGTTTATAGTTAAGAAAAGCATCTATAGGGTTCCAAGTCTAACAAAACAAAATACATTCAGAAAAGTCTAGTTTCTATCCCTGGCCAATCCATCCATTTCCTCCCTCCCTGTACAAGTAATCATTTTTGTTGATTTACTCTGCCATTTCTTTGAATTATAAACAAATACATATGTATTTCTCAGACAGAGGGCACCATGCTATCTATTTTTTCGGCACCCTGCCTTTTCCACTTAACAATATACCATAGAAATATACAGAGATCCTCCTCCTTCCTTTTTATAGCGACAGAGAACCCACTGTATGGACGTCCGGTAATTTCTTCAACTATTGGTGGACATTTGGGTTGTTTCCAGTATTTGCTATTACAAATAATGCCACTATGGAAAGCCTCGTGCATATATCTTTTCTTATTTTTGCCTGTGTATCTTGGGGACAGAGCTCATAAAAAGAATTGTTTGGTCAAAAAATAATGCACATGTAATTTCGTCAGATGTTGCCAAATATCCCTTCATAGAAGTGGTACCGTTTTTACATTCCCACCACGAAGTGATATGTTTTACATGCTGACTTCAATAAGAAAAAAAAAGCTCTCTGAAATCTCAGGGTCCTTAATTAAAAATCCCTGGGGTTTTTAATTAAAACTAATTCAATTCTCTACATTTTGGACAGAGGAAACTATTTTTGAGAAAGGGCAGTAATGTGCTCAAGGAAATAAACTTATCCCCAGCCTTTCCTGACTTACATGCACACTTTACACATAATTCTCTCTCCTCTAATTATGTCAGAGAAGTGAGGCACAGTGTCAAATATTCAGGTTGAAAATATAGGTTAGTTTGGGCCTCTGTGAACCACAATTGGTTCCCTGAGTTGGAAAACCAAAGTGCGGAGGGGTGGGGGCTGCTTCCTTTCCTAATCCCTCTTCATCCTTTTCACAAATCACAGATCTAACGTAGTTTGAGTGCTGGCTCCTAGCCACACCCACACCACGGAAGAGCACAACCCAAGTATCCCTTTGCTGTGCCCTCCCAGCATCTGAGATTAGGCGGCACGGAGACTTGGTTGGCACCCCTTCTCCCTTCTTCTAACGTCTCTCGTCTGGCCCCTCCCCTCCCTCACCACTGCCACAACCTTAATACAAGTAGCTAACATTTAAGGCCTCTTAACATACATGATCTCATTTACTCCTCACAATAACACTATAAGGTGGATGCCCTCTCAGCCCCATTTTACACCCAAAGAAACGGATGTGTACAGAGGTTAAGGAACTTGTCCAAGGCTACACAGCTAGCAAGCAAGCAGGGAGCCAGGACGCAAACCCAGGCATTCCCACCGCAATACCTACCTTTTACTGTCGTGCTGTGGTGCTTCCTCATTTCGGATGCTCATTACCTAAGTGTAGAGGGGCCTCCTAACTGACATTGCCACCTCCAGGGGCACACCTACACACACGCACGCACGCGCTCGCACACACAAACACACCCCTGCTAATTATCCTCTCTTTCCCCAATACCCATGTAATCTTCCAGAACACCAATCTTATTACATCAGACCCACGCTTACAAACAGCTACTCAAAAGATAACATCCAAACTCTTTACCTTGAAAACCATGGTTCGGTGTCACCAGCATCCTGCCTTATTTCACATCCTCAGCTCTAACTATCCCCCAGCTACCCCATCCCATGTCAGTGCCCCTTAATTAAAAACACACTCTGACCTCCAGCCCAGTGGAATTCCTCTGAGGCTGCTAGTTCACCATGGTCTTTCTCATCTCTGAAAATGCATTTCTACCTAGGATGCTCTCCTCCCATCTAGACCCCTCCCTCCTCCATCAACCGTCAAGCCTCTGGGCATAGATGCAAAATCAGCTCAGCGTGACCTCCTCAGACAGCTGGACCAGTCCTTCCTGCAGCCGCTCCTTCACCTTCCATCACCCCTCCCTCACCTGCTATAACACGGGTCTCACCCCCACGCCCTCTACCCTCTCAACCCTGCTCTCCACCTGCACTCATAGCTAATCATTTATTAGGTTTTCTATTTGTTTGTCCTTCCAGTATTTTTATGCAACTAAGGCAAATATGAAATCCATATATATTCCTACTCTCCCCTTTTCTTACACAAAAGGTAGAAATGTATACACTTTCTGCACCCTGCTTTTCCCCCATATCCTTGAGATTTCTCTGTAACAGCACACAGAGATGGTATGGAAGGATGTGGCCAAATTTATTTACTAATTCCCTGTTGCTGGACAAGTGGCTGTCCCAGTTCTGGGGCCCTCGTTTCAAGGGATTGAGTGTGACCGAGACCTTTCTGCTCTTTATCCAACGTCAAGGTCCCACCAGATGCACAGCTCAGGTGTCTGCCAAACAGAGTCCAACTAGACCGGTCACCATCAGAGCCAGGCCACGATAACAGTCAGCGACGCCTGGGCTGGGGGAGCCGCCCAGGTCCTGCACCTTCGTTTACTTCCAAGAATCACACAGGAGCAGAGGCTATGATCTCCCAACATCTTGTACTTTCATTTCAGTTTCCTAAATCACAAAACTCAGATCCTGGAGTCACACATCATTCACATCCCAGGTGAGCTCAGAGAAGAAATAAATGCCACCATGTAACAATGCCTAAGCTTGGCATTTTTATTAACAGTTCATCTAGTCCTTTCAGAAATATTTAGTGAGCTGCCTCTAGTATTATTCTTAGGCTGGGGCGGGGGGAGGATCACTAAATAAAACTTCCCTGCTCTTGGAGAGCTAAATGGCACAGGCAAGGTGGGAGGAGGTATAATAGACAATAAAAACATAATAAGTAAGCAAAATTATGCAATCTGTTAGAAGATGACAAGTGCTATAGAGAAAACATGGCAAAGTAAGGGAGATTGGCTGGGACGGTGCAGGAGGCAATTTAAATCGGGTAGTAGGACTGGGTCTCATAGAGAAATCGTGGACAGTATCTTATTTTCTGGACAACTCCTTCTTGTGGCTGCCACAGGTCAACTGTCATTACCATTGCCGCAATTAAACTGTCATTATTGCAAATGTCAAGGTAATAACGAAGTATCCCGGTGTTGCTGTTGCCTTGAGTTGTGTTGTTTTAGAAATTGCTTGAAATAAGGAGCGATCCAGAAATTTCTATCATTGAAAGCTTTGATGCAACAGAGTTTCAGGAGTGTTCCAGGTGGTCATTTCCACCAGATCTCTTATTTGGATCGAATCTCACAGAAGAAATTCAGCCTGGAATTTGCCTGCACCTTTAAAGGCACGATCAGATCCCTGGCTAGAGACGACTAAGTGAGACAAAAAAGGCTGCATTTGATACTCACGTATGCAGCACCTTATTGCTATCAAAGCACGTGCACGTGTCATCTCACTGATTGTTACAACAAGCCCCACATTCTGTACCAACCCCACACCCTGACCCCCATTTAACGAACGTGGGACCTGAGACTAAGTGCCTTACCTCTGCTCACACAGTGGACTGAAGGTGGAACCCAGATCAAAGCTCAGGTTTCTTACTTCCTGGGCGTGTGCCCCCCAATTATACTACCTGTCCAAACATAAAGGCAGGGTATTTGTATCTCTCCCTCTCAGACAGGCAAGCTGAACAAAACATAAGTTGGAGAAAACCAAGCTTTGGTCTCTTACCAACTCTCACCCACAAGACCATCCTGAGTGGTTTTTCCCATCACAAAGTGAGTTAGATCAAGTCGTGGTGCAGTTAACTTGCTCCTTGTCTCATGTATTCAACAAACTAGGTGCCAGGGCCCCTGCCAGATACTGAGGACACCGAAACGAAAGACACTGGCTCTGTGCGTAGGACTTCATGGGGTCTTTGGAGAGACCAACAAGAGCTAAGTGTGGGGTACATGCTACAGTGGGGGCCACAGGCATTACAGGAAAGGGGCATCCCCCCCCCGTCCTGCGTGGAGTCAGGGAAAGCTCCCTAGAAGAGGTGAGGTCTACGCAGAATCCATAAAGATGGAGGGAATGATTGAGTTGAGGAGAGAGAAGGTGATGTAGTAGAAAGAGCAGGAGGGCAGCTAAGAGAGCAAGCCCAGGGCTGGACAGCTTAATGGGGGCAGATACAGAAGGGTTTCTAAACAGTCTGAATCTCAACCTATAGGCAACAAGAAGCTAGAGCAAGGCTTTAAGGAAGCAGATGACAAGATAGATTAAGGCTGTGCTGGTGTGGAGAAAAGAAAGATCTGAGGACAGGCCCAGCTGGAGGCAGGGGGAGAATCTGGGAAGCCGGAGCTAAGGCAGTGGTGATGGCATGGAAGGGGGGCGCCCAAAGTGGAGCAGGTCAGAGGCCTGGCTCTGAGCCTGGGCTCTTCAATCATTGGCTAGGGGACCCTGAACTACGAGTACTGACTTAATCCCTACCTACTTCACAGAGTTGTTGGAGGATTAAATGGGATAACCTAGGAGGGGAAGAGTGCCCTACGTACCCTACAGCATGGCCAGAATACAATGCTGTTCACTCACCCTCGGCACTGTGGCATCCGTAGATGCCTCATCACTAGGAGACTTAACACGACACAAGCACATAAGTTTTCTCTGCTCGCTTAACTTCCCTAATAGCTGAGTGGCCTTTGGTAAATCTTGTCTTCCTTCTGGACCTGGCTTTCTTTTCTACAAAACAAGAGAATTGAATTAAGTGATCTCTAGGGTCCCTTCCAGCTTGAAGTTCTGCAGTTGTGTTGTCTTATTCATCTTGTGTCCCACTTCCATGGTAATAACTATTTGTCAAGTGAAAAATTACTGAAGGAAGATTCATCAGTAGTAGAAAAAAACAAACTAAGCTAATGAGTGACCAACCCTGAATACTAAGATGGAAAAGTCTGTGTTCTTTAAACACCTTGAAGGGTCCTAGTAACATGATCCATTCAAAGACACAATAATAAAAATTCAAAGGTGTTTTCACCCCAAAAAACGATTCTTATGTATAACATCTGTGCTTCTAAAAGGTTAAAGTATCATTGGCCTAGATATCTACCCAAGAAAACTAAAAGATATGTCCATACAAAAACTTGCAAAGGAGCTTTTGTGTTCTCTTTCTCTTCCAACATGGCAGCCTCAGCAAAAAAAAAGAATAAGAAGGGAAAGACTATCTTCCTAACAGACTTTCTGGCTGAAAACGGAGGGACTGGTAGAGGAAGCACCTATGTCCCCAAACCAGTCAGCTGAGCTGATGAAATAGTCGACCTAGAAGACGTTTCAACCACTTGGCACAGTAATGGTGACAATGTGACTAGCGCACCTCCACTGACGGCTGATGGCTCCATCCTGCCCACTGCTCCATGGGCTGCTCAGGAACCCAATATTGACAGGAGCCGTCTTCCCAAATTACTACCCTTCACTGCTTTTCTAGGGAACCTGCCCTATGATGTTAAAGAAGATTCCATTAAGGAATTCTTTAAAGGATTAAATATCAGGGCAGAGTGTTTAGCATGTGAACCCAGCAATCCAGAGAGGTTGAAAGGTTCTGATTACGCTAAGCTTGAGGACCAAGAGTCCTTGTTCGATGCCCTGAGCCTCCATGAAGAGTCTCTAGGTAACAGAAGAATTCAAGTGGACATCGCTGATCAAGCACAGGATAAAGACAGAGATGATCGTTTTTTGGCCGAGATAGAAATCAGGATTCTGACAAAAGAGACACAGACTGGAGGGCCCGTCCTGCCACAGACAGCTTTGATGACTACCCACCTAGAAGAAGAGATGACAGCTTTGGAGACAAGTATTGAGATTATTATGATTCAGACCGATACCGTGATGGGTATCGGGCCAGTTATTCTGAAGGCCTGTGCCAGAACATGGATCAATACGAGGCTGGTGTCACTATGATGACAGAGGAAGCAGAGACTATGACAGAGGCTATGATCCTGGGCTAGGCAGTGGCAGAAGAGCATTTGGTAGTGGGTACCATAGGGATGATGATGACAGAGGAGGTGAGGACCACTGCGAAGACAGGTATGACAGACACGATGATCAATCATGGAACTCCAGAGATGATTACTCTCGGGACGATTATAGGCGTGATGATAGAAGCCCCCTCCCCCAAAGACCCAAATGGAACCTACAGCCTCAGAGCACTCCTAAGGAAGATGATTCCTCCAGCACCTTCCACTCCAGTCGAGGAGCCTCTATCTTTGGGGGACAAAGCGTGTTGACACAGCTGCTAGAGAACAAGAAGTAGAGGAGTGGCTACAGAAGGAAGAGGAGAAACTGCAGCATCAGCTGGATGAGCCAAAACTAGAAGGATGGGCTCGGGAGAGACACCCAACCTGGCGAAGTGAGGAAAGCCAGGATCGGGACAGATGATCAAGGACAGGAAGTGAGTCACCGCAGATGGGGCCCTCAGTCAGCCACATCTGGCAGAAATTCGAGAAGGAGAGTAAGAAGTCTCTAGAAAATGAAATACTCAATAAGGAGGAAGACCGTCACTCTCCAACTTCCAAGTGTTCCAAACCTCAATGGCCTCTAAAGGTAGTGCCAGCCCATCCACCAAAGGAGAATGCTTCAGTAAAGCCAAGTTCTAACCCTCCTGCTGGGCCTCAGAGCTCCGACTCAGAGCAGCCATTGCCCACAAGTGGTGGTGGGGGGAAGCGATTCCAGCTCAACCATCTGGGGAGGGGCCAGCAAGGAAAGATGAAAATAAAGTGGATGAGGTGAGTGTCCCAAAAGGCCACAGTGGGAACTACAGCCAGGGTGTAGGAGATGGAGGGAACAAAGACCACCGGAAGGAGTCAGATAGGAAAGGAAGCAAAAAGGATCAAGACTCTCAGTCCGCATCTGAACCAAAGAAACCTGCAGACAATCCAGCCTCCAAGTTCAGTTCTACAAGCAAGTGTGTTGCTCTCTCTGTTGATGCGAAGGTGAAAACGAGGGAGAAGATTACACTGAATAGACCGATACATCCTGTGCTTTTTCTGAGTCTCTTGCTACCCTGGAACATTCTAGAACAAATCAAATCTCTATCCAGACAAGACAAAATAAAACTCAGCATCTCCTGGAGACCTTTCTTAACTTCAAAAAAAAAAAGTGAAATTCTCATGCATGCTGCTACAGCCTTTAACATATTGAACGAACTAGAGAATTACCAATGTAGCCAGAGAAAAAGAGGCTTTTAACGGAAAAGTTGTAGTGCATTTTTATGACACATGCAGTTGCCTATGTGATGAGTGCCTAGGGGTCTCCATTTAGCAAAATGGCAATGACAGTGACACAATGTCTGGAATCTGGTTGGGCTGGAGGGTAGGTATGAGGAAGAATGTGAGATTTCTATCCTTAATTCTTATTATCCTAATGTGGCATAAGAATGTACTACATATGAATAAACTCTCCATCCTTGAAAGGTAGATTTAGTCTCTGAAGTTGTTCTAATCTCCAGGAGGCTGGCAACCTCTCCTCTTACTTAAGTATGAGTTACTGGGGCCAGCCTAGAAGGGGATTCCTTTATTTTTTACCCCCCAGTGGGTAGCTGGGAGTGAGTCCACAGGCCACTAAAGAACAGGACTTGGTGACTAGTAAGTGGGAAAATCCTGGTTTGAAAAGAAGCTTTGGGGAGGTGATGAAACATTTTGCACCAGTAATAGGGAAAAAAGGTATGACCTCCAACAACCACATGAAGGGACTTCCTGGAGCAGGAAACACTTAGGGTTTGTAGGAATTCCCAAGTCTTTTATGTGTCCTAGTTTCTCCCTTTCAGGAACTTTATTCCTGAGAGTTCAAATATATACACACTCTGTTGAAATACTGAAGCTTTAAAAATGTAGGGGTGGCCCGATGATTCAGGTGGTTGGAGCACCGTGCTCCTAACACCGAGGTCTCCGGTTCGATTCCCACATGGGCCAGCGAGCTGCGCCCTCTACTGCTAAGACTGTGAACAACAGCTCTCCCTGGAGCTGGGCTACCATTAGCAGCTGGAGCTTGGTGTAAGCTGTGGTGGGCTGCTGTGGGCTACCAAGTGCTGCCGGGAGTGGCCAGCAGCCATCGTGAGCAGCCAGCAGCTGGTGAGAGCTGCCGTGAGCTGCTGTGAGCTGCCAACCAATGACCAGTGACCGACTGCCTCAGCCAGGGGAGCACAAGGCTCCTAACACCAGCATGGGCCAGGGAATTGTGTCCTACACAACTAGACTGCGAAACAAGGGCTTGAACCAGAGTGGGGCGGGGGGCTAAGAAATTTAGACTCTCATCATCTTATGTTCCTCGTGCTATTCTTTCCTATTACTTCTCGAAAAGCAACTTCTGTGGAAGCCACATACCGATCTCCCAGGCATTCTCCATCAGCCCCTGGGAGCTATCAAAGGAGGAATCACTGCTTTTCTCAAGTACATCTTGGCTCCTTCCTGTCTTCTGACTCTCTCCTGCTCCTGCTCCCATTCATCCCTGCTTCTGCTTCTTTGACCCCTTTTACACCTCAGAAAACTTTAAAATGAATGGTCTCAGGTGGTGAGTAAGGGCGGATAAATGGGGACAGTTAAATTGGGAGCCTTTCTTATGACCTTGATTGGGGTTTTTTGTTTGGGGCATTTTATTTTGTTTCGTTTTGTTTTAAACAAGTGTTCTTCTCTCCACTGAAAGCTCACACCAATATTTGCATTTATAATGTGGCCTAGACCAATGTGTGGTCATTTTGGGTTTTTTTTTTTTTTTTTTTTTAGCTTCCCCCAGAATAAATGATAAGGGAGAGAACTGGAAAAAAAAAAAACCTTGCAAAGGAATGTTTGTTTATACCAGCTTTATTTGTAATAGTCAAAAACTGGAAATCTAAATATCCACCAATAGGTGAATGAATAAACAACTTATGATAGATCCATAAAATTGAATATGACATAACAATAAAAAGGACCAAACTTTTGATACATATTTTTTAAAAGATGAATCTTGAAATCACTATGCTGAAAGAAACTCGACAGAATGGAAGAAAATATTTGCAAATCATATGTCTGATAAAAGTCAGGTATCCAGAATTTATAAAGAACTCTTATGATTCACAACCAAAAGACAAACAACTCAAATGAAAAATGGACAAAGGATATGAATAGCCATTTGTCCAAAGAAGATACACAAATAGCCAATAAGCACATGAAAAGATACTCAACAGCATTAGTCAGTACAAATCAAAACTACAGTGAGATAATACGTTATACCTGCTAGGGTAGCCATAATTTAAAAAAAAGAAAGTAACAAGTGTTGACAAGGTTCTGGAGCAACTGGAACTCTCCTTCATTGCTGGTGAGAAAGTAAAATGGTGCTGCCTCTTTGGAAAACAGTTTGGAGTTTCCTCAATAAGTTATATATAGAGTTACCATATGACTCAGCAATTTCACTCCAAGATATACTATACCCAAAAGAACAGAAAACAGATGTTCAAGCAAAAACTTGTGCACAAATATTCAGAGTAGCACCATTCACAATAGTCAAAAAGGGGAAATAATCCAATCTATCAACTGATGAATGGATAAACAAAATGTTGTCTATCCATTCAATGGAATATTATTCAGCAATAAAAAGGAATGAAGCACTGATATATGCTATAACATGGATAAAACTTGAAAACATTATGCTAAGTAAAAGAAAGCCTGATTCAAAAGGCCACATATTATATGATTCCACTGATACGAAATGTCCAGAATAGGCAAATTCATACAGACAGAAAGCAGATTAGTAGTTGCCAGTGGCCTGGGGGAAGAGCGGGGTGGAGGGAATGGGGAATAACTGCTTAATGGGTACAGGGTTTCCTTTTAGGGTGATGCAAATGTTCTGGAACTAGATAGTGGTTATGGCTACACAACATTGTGAATGTACTTAGTACCAGTGATTATAGTTTAAAATAGTAAAAATGGTAAATGTTGCATCATGTGTATTTTATCCCAAGTTTTAAAAATATTATTTCTGAAAAAAATCATTATGCTGAGTAAAAGAAGCCAAGCCAAACCAAATAAAAAAAAAACACAAAAAACAAAAAAACAAAAAAAACAGAGTACTATGATTCCATTTGCATAAAGTTTTAAAAAATGCAAACTCATCTATAGTGATAGAAAGCAGATCAGTAATTGCTTAAGGGGAGGGGATTAAGGGAAAGCAAGGAGGATAAATTATAAAAGGCAGTAAGAAACTTTTGAGTGTGACAAAAATATTCTATTATCTTGATTGTTTGATGGATGTGCAGTTTAGTATATTTTAATTACGCCTCTGTAAAAAGACAAAAAAGTTTTAAAAATTACCATTGGACCTCTAAATTCTTAGACGTACTAAATTTCTATTTGAAATATGCTGAGAAACTCACTGTTTAAAGGTCTTTACTATAAACCCTTTCACATGTCAAAAGCAAACAATCCTTTCCTGATTTATTGATTCTATTACGTCTGGTTTTTACATGCCATGGTTTCTTAAAGCAAAAGAACACCTGTAACAATGTCTGCTAAGACCTTTCAAGAAGTACATCTGGTGGAGACTAAGCAAGCTTGATGTGGCTGTGTTTCAAGTCAGGAATTCTTTTTGCTATAAATAGGAAGGAACCTAGGACACTTTAATCATTGCCGAATCCTGGTTTTCTGAATTGGTTCAGAAATGTCTAGTAGAACTTGGCAGACACTCACTTTGCAAATCAAACTATCCTATCTGTTATTATTTTAGCACATGCTGAGAGGATTATAAGTGTTTATATACTCTCAGTGAGCATCAAATTCAGATCTTGCCTAACATGCATAACAAGCAGAGTAAGACAGCGAGTCAATGCCAACGTCAGATTTGCTCGTGGAATTTAAATTGGGATATGGATTTCACTTTAAACCGAAAGGCATACTTAAATTACAAGAAAAAGGCGGGTGGGGGAGAAACCCCCAAAAATGGTTTTAATTGGATTGCTCAGTTTGTCCCAAATTAAATTTGACCTACTTTCAAATTTATTTCAGCAATATTTTTCTATAATATTTTCTTTGTAAATGATGGGTTTTCTAGAAATTATTTTGAGGACACGGATATTTACAGAGATGATATGATTACCTGAATATACATAACATTTTCCCATCCCAGCCCCACCCCACCGATTCTTGCATAAATATTATTTTTCTTTGCTTTGCTGAGTCCTTGTAAGTTTGTGACTTGATTTCCTCATCTGTAAAATGGGGAAAATAACAGCACTACTTCAGGATTATTGTTGGGTTAAATGATTAAATGGATAAAACATACACAAAGTGCTAGAATAGTAGCTGGCACACAGGAAGCCCTCAATGAATGTTAACCATTATTCACTTGATCTTACTGTTCCCTTTTACAGATGAGAACACTGAGGCTCAGGGTTAGTGGTGGCAAAGCTGGTTCTAGAACACAGAGCCTGCTCCTGATTCTTTTAACTTCTCCACACCACTTTCCCCACCCATACATATTTTCTGCATGAAAATAAGAGTACTAATCTGGAAGAGGCAAAAATAGCTATGTAACTTAAATCTAAAAAGCATGAACAAACTGGTAGTCACAGACCAGCTCCAGGACTTACCCACTTTAGGCTCCAGGGCAAGTCATCAGTCATTTTTAAAGTCGACTTCATATAGTGATTTTGAAAAGGGAGATAAAAGGTTTTTTGCAAAGAGTCACTATAGCTTTAAGAGGGTGCCAAAAAAATTGTGTGAGCTAGCAAAAATTACATTAGCATCCACTCACTGCCATTAGCATTAAAGGGAGTTTATATTCATTTTGTATGGACATTAAAAAGGACCGCAGCCTGTGACAGAATGCCTGCTGTAGAAGTTAAGTAGGAAGTAGCTAGCCCATCAGTTAACTTACTATCAAGACAGGACTACAAAAATCCAGAGGCTCCAGATAATATGTACGGGCTAGTACCACACAAGCATATTTGCAAGGCTGTCAGATTTCAACTATATCCATTCTAAAGTGATACTTCGCTATCATTTCAATTCCACATATTTCATCGAAAGGGCTTTTTTAGAGTATTGGCAAATTAAAAGATAAAACCACTAGACAAAAGTTTGTTGGAAAACAAGGTATTCAGAGGGTCTCACCGTATTACTCCCACACAAGTCCCTCATCACAAAAAGAAAAATGCCCCATTATGATGGAGAGAGCTGGCAGTAAGCACGTTAACTAAGGGAATCAGACGTAGTGGAACACACATCGCCCACTGCATACCCTTACCAAAACGCTTAACCTGAATCTGGTCAGTAGAAACAAGAGACATGTCTGGATTATGGTTCATTCTATAAGACAACTAGCCCGAAATCTTCAGACATGAAGAACAGAAAAAGGCGAGTACACTTGCTAAATGAAAAGAGACGTCATAAACAAATGCAAAGCCAGAGATTTTTAAAAATACCCATGAGACATTTTTATGACAATTGGAAAGTTAGCAATCTAGTGTTTATTAGAAAAAAATTACTTAATTACAATTAATTTCCTTAGATTTATGGTTATGCCACTTACTTGCAAATAGTTCAGGGGAAAAAAATGTGATGCTTAGTTTCAGTTTGGCAGATGGAACAGAGCATGAGACGCGTGGGGAGACCTAGTCTACTACCACACGCAAAAACCTATGGGGGAGAGCGGGGAGCACATAACATACCCAAGCGTGCGTTTCAAAATCTCACTGGGGGAGTGATCAGACTAGAGCCGGTGGATACATAGTTTAAAAATGCTCTCCATTTCACTTTCTCCCATTATTACAAAAGGGTAGCCTGGCAGAAAATGCAATAGACAGAAAGATGGGGATTCCTATCCCAACCTGATTACTGTCTTGCTTTGTGACCTCAGACAACACAGTTGACTTCTCTGATGCTCACTTGCTTTACCAAGTGAGAAAACCGGGAGGGCTGGGCTACAGCAGCTAACAGACGCCTTCCAGGTCTAAAATCTAAAATGCTACTGGGCACTTGAGTCTTCAAAACAGTGCCATACCAATATGAAATGTCTCTCCTATGTTTGTTCTAAAAAAATTGAAACTTTTCTTTGCTCGATTATGAAGTTACTATATGCTCACTGAAAAAAAATGGGAAGTATAAAAAAGAAGAAGAAAAGACAAACCACGATAACTGCACCACCTAGAGTTAGAACCACTGTTAACATCATTGTATGTGTTCTCTGGATGTTTTTCCAGCCTTGCAGGCACACATACACACACACACACACACACACACACACACACACACACTCATACCCATTTTGCCTATAATACATGAGATACCTGTACACATGCCATGTGTAATTATTTTAAGTAAACAGTATTATATAGTCTATATTCCGTATTAATAAATATAAGATAATAGCATCATCCTGATGGTTGAATGCTACAACTGTTATTACATGCAAATGATTTATTTTCTCAACTGAGGAACATTCTGGTGGTTTCCAATTTTTGCTCTTCTAGACAATGCTGCAATAAATCTTCTTAGGTATATAACTTAAAGTCTATAAGTCAAGGTTCAATCAAACAACTCCTCTCCCTTTTTATGCAGATGATTAAAAACTAATATTTCCAATATCAAATAAAGGTTCTCCGTAATGCCAGCAATCAGTGACTTTGCTAACCGGGAGGGTGCAGGGCCCCGAGGAGACCCAGTCCTTAGGAGGTACTGGATACATTTGGTCTCTTCGGTTCACGGAGGTCACAGGGAAACCTAAGGCCCAAGTTCTGGACAACCATGATCTCTTTGCAAAGTGTTTTTCAGGCCGCGAGCTCTGGGCTGGCCGTCTCTGCAGCCCACACTGCTGACTGACTGCATGTCACAGTTTATGGAGTCCAGTCTGCGCCGCGGCCAGGCTCCTAGAAGACGCCCATAGGTCCTGTGTTTACATGTTTCTGCCTCTAAAAACAATGACATCACCAAACACATTCCCACCTGCCTGTATTAAATACAATCCAATTTAAACACATGGAAATGATTGGACCTGTCTTCTGAATTGAAAGCAGAACTCTTTTTGCAAACTCAAGTAGTCAACGTTCCAAGATAATTATTTCAAAATAATTTTTATTTATTACAAATTTCAGAGATTTGAAAACAGTATAAAATGCCCTTCTAATGCTAGCGTCTGCTTTTCTCACTTAAAATTAAGTCACTGATTCAAACAATTCTTTGCAAATGTTGGAGAAAGGATTTAATTCTCTTTTTATGGTTGTTGCTATTTTTATGAGTGATCAATCTCACAAACAGGTAACTGTGTCCACTGCAAAAATATAAACACTATGGGATATATTCTCTATGAGGTATATGGGGAAAAGGAAGGCATTCTACACTGAGGATCACTCAGCAATATTCTTGGAGGTTCACATAATTTTATTCTTGTAAGCGCTGCCATCGATCATTTTCAACCCCTGGAGAGGCTGGATTAGGAAGATTAATTGGCTTGTCCAGGTCACCCACTCCCAAGTTAGGGTTTTCTTTTCCTCTGTAACCCTGTTTGTCAGAAACACAATAATTAATTTAGAGCAAAGATGCTCATTTTACATTGAGCAACACCAGGCAGATCCTAAATCGTTCTATTCAATAATAAACTCAAAATAAACCAAAAGAAGTAACTTAGTGAAATTAATACATCTTTAAAATACATATTACTTTATCCACTCCTTCAGTGTCATGACTCTTGGAGTCAGGATTCAGAGCAGATCTAATAAGAGCCGAAAACAAATTTGGGAAAGAGTTTATAGACAAGCTGCAAAATCAGAAAGTAGTATTTAAGATGTCCAGACGCCGTGAGGGAGGTTTCCAGGTTTGGGCTAGAGCGGGAAGTGGCAACTGATAACTGATGGGTCTTTACTATGATCGAGAGAAAGCAGGTGCAAAGAAAGGGCAGCAGCAAATGGCCTCGTGCATCCTTAAAGCAAATACCCACATGAAAAGAAGGGCAAAGTGGCGTGAAAACTATCTTTATGGAGTGACAACCCCCCTCAAACACATGCACGACCCTCAGCCTTTTGTTCCTGAACACATGGGAAGATTTATTCGGCAAACTGAGCTACAAGTTATTAACACCTCCTCATGCAAGTTGCCTAACGGCTCCCTTTTTGCTCATAAAATACATTCACAGCAATATGTACCATCTCCCTGACAGATCTGCTGTCAGTAAGTTGAAAAGTTGCCTTGTAAATCATCCAGGGACTTATTTATCTTATAAAAACCAGCGGAATATAGGAAAGAGGCGGCTCCATTAACTTGGTTATAACTTCTGCTGCTGTAAAGACCTTATCATATTAGAATATGCATCATATCATAGCAATATGCATCATCTCCAAAACACATAAAGAAAATATTGGAGGAGTGAGGGGGGTCCTTCCCTTCCACCTCCTTCTCAAACAGCTGGCAGTGATGACTTGTCCCCAAACTTGCTGTCTGTAAATGTCAAAGACTGAAACCTTAGTTGGGTAGAATTTAAACAGTGACCACCCACTGAGCCAGGCAAAGTATCAGCCCACTGCCAACACCCCCTTGGTGGTGTTGGAAACCAAATTCACATTCCTGATTCAAAAATGTGCCTGTTTAATTAAAGTCAGGATTTCCCAGTCTTCTCACTGGTGGGAACAAGCAATATTAGGTTCCCAGGATAACACACATATCACCGAGATCCAGTCAGGTTCATTAACCAGAAAGGGAATTGCCATGTGCTTCTTTCTACAAACCACTAATTACCGTCTTTACTCTGATTCTGAATACGGATCACTTTACTTTCTGCAAAACTTTTCAACATGCTCTTCTAAACACAGCTACCAGTCACTCACACCAGCTGTGGATCCACAACTTTCCCTGTTAAAACACACAAAATCCTATCAGTTATACCATTCCAAACAAGATAATTACCAGGAAATAGAAATCAGATTAAATGAGATTTTGCGGCACTGAAGACCCCTTTGAGCTTTTGTCTGGCTGGGAGACCAGGGTGATGAAGGGAGAAGTGAGACGTGCCTCTGAATCTCTCTTTGGAGTTTTAACCCCATCATCTCAAGCTTCTTCCATTCTTGCTTTCTACGTTTAGTTTAATCCATTTGTGCCTTGATTAGACCCCAGTTCCCGAACATTTTGTGGGTTCTTGTTTATCAAAGCTGTGAATGGAGCTATACTGGTTTGTCTACTCGAGGATTGGTTATCGTGGACAAGGAAGAAATATTAGTTTAACTGGAGTCAAGGACTTATAGTCGCAAGAAAAATAAATCAGGGGCAGGGGGGAGAGAAACTGGATAATGTGGGATCATTTCACTGTGAGTCAAATCTGGTAGGTTTCTTTTCCACCTGGTAACTATAAGAAAGACAAAGAGATCTTAACAGATCTGAGGTCACATTACAACTGACAGATTTGGGCTTCTAAAATTATTAGTTTGATAAACTGCTCAGGAGGTAGCAAAAGAATGAGGGGATAGAAGAATAAAATGGGTGATAAAATTTTTCTTTCTTTTCCCTACAGCACTGCCATTAGAACAGCTCTGTGTACACCATATGTACAGTCATTTACCATGACTAATGGGAATAATGTACTACATTTCATAATACTGATCTCTTTGGACATTTGAGAAAAACTCATAACTGGATGGCTACCCTTACTATCTAAAAATGCTTATCACAACAAACCCTTAAGCAAAATTTCCTTTAAAACAAATACCCTTAAGAGGCTTTCTAGAGAAGCAAAGAAACTTTGCAGAATGCTAAGAGCCCACCCTCTCTTCTTCCCTGTTTTGGGTAAACGCTTAATCCTCTCAGATGTTTTCTCCTGCTGAATGCTTGTATTATGTGCAGTTTAAGATGGTATTTAAAATTTTCAAAATTCCTTCTACAATTGTATCCCTGTTTCCCCTAAAAATGGACTAAAACTGATGTTAGAAACTGACACAGATGTTAGAAATTCCATCCTTTTTTCAGAAAAGGACCGAGTATGAGTGAGGTAATGTCCCTTTTGGGCAAATTCTCATTTTCCTCCCCAGTTCTGGATGTAATTGTCAGCATGTCCATCAAAGTGGGTGGACATCCCTACAACCTGCTTGCATGTCACTCCTGAAGAGCTACATGGAGATCCTTTCCAATGTGGAATGTCTATAAAAGTGACTGCAATCAGAGGACTCCTTGTAACATTTTCTATTCTGAATCAGGGGATCACTGTGTTTTGCTCTGAAAACAGTCGGCCAAAAAACATAGTCGGCCAGTGTAACTAATGCCATGCAGAAGGTTACAAACTTGAGAAATTAAAGCTGGATTTATACCTTCGTAAGTCACAAACACATGCAGGTGACACTAGCTATCAAATGCTAAAATAAAACTTTTTCAGTTTTTATAATTGATTTTTATTCAATGTTTATTAAAATAATCTGGAAAGGAACAAATAAGTCATCTATATTCAAATTAAATATGAAGGCTGATGTCATGCATTAGCCAGGAAGGAATACTTTGCTTCGAATCAAATAATTTCAGAAAATCACCTATGTGTTCACCTCACAGAAGGTGTATGTGCTTGTTTGGTTAATTTTCACCAAGTTAGTAGTTGCATCTGACAACTGACTTCAACATTTCACGTAGAATTGAGTGGCTCTGCTTTCATTCTGGAGAGAGTTTTAAAACTATAAGCCGAAAATTTCCATTTCTAATGTTCATCAAGGTAAATAAATAACTTCTTATAAATCAAGAATTAGGTTTGATTTCAAAGCACAAAGTTAAAACATAAAATATATTGGAAATAAAATATTGT
Organism: Rhinolophus sinicus; assembly: GCF_036562045.2. NCBI lineage: Eukaryota > Metazoa > Chordata > Mammalia > Chiroptera > Rhinolophidae > Rhinolophus > Rhinolophus sinicus. The sequence continues at coordinate 16,410,908 of NC_133757.1, forward strand.
GAATGTTTGTGGAGATAAATCCTTATAAAACATTCACCAACACATACCAGTCAATATTGTCTTACTTCTGCTAGTATGGAGAATATATTTTAAGTCCTCAAATTATTCTGATTTCTAAAATTCATCCCAAATCTCCTCTTAAAGTGTTATCTATATTTCTTGTTGCCCAAATGGCTTACATAATGCTTTACATTTTATCCAGCAATACCTCCACATTGGCCAACTGAGAGAATGCACGTTTAAAACAAAGATCTGACAAGATGTGAGCTATATGTGTCTAAACATTGCTGATAGTCTATACAGGTACCGCCAATATTGGCCAGGAGTCAGGGGTTAACGAAAGCAGAAAGGTCATGGACAATTCTCGACTGAAACCAGGAATGCAATAATAAGAAAACTAAATATGCCGAGTAGAACAAAAGTACTCCACAGAAATTAACTTTCGACGTAGTCTTCATAAGTACCGACACTGGCTTCCATAAAACACCAAAATCAGTCTCATTATTCATCATCACCTCATGTGCTTATCAACATAAATGTATACAACAATTCTCTTAAGACCAAATATAAGTTACATGAACAGGAACTGATTTTTACTATGATCGTGACGTTTATTTGACCAAAGTCATTGACTTTACCCGAAATGAAAGCCGTTATTAATGAAAATCAATAAATGTGGACATTAAGTAGTGAAAAAAATTCTTGCAATCCTTAAACGCTACGCATTACAAAGACTGATATCTTCATCATTGTGAAAGAGATTAAAACTTCTCCCCTTATAAATTACATCATAACCCCATTAAAATAACTAGAAAAAAAACAAAGGTCCCGCCATAAAATTTATTTCATATGCGATCTACTAGAGGAGATTTTCATCCAAAGTCCTTGCTCACAAAATTCCCAAATCAAGAGGCTGACAGCTCATTTCGCAGCTGAGGGCAACCTCCCCACTACATTTTCTCAAAGATGGCTGATGTAAACAGCACCTCATAACTTCAGAAAAATGGTTGCTCAGATTAAATTATGCAAACGTAGTTTCAAAATAACATGCTCAAGTTTCAGCGCATTAAAGGTGGACCTGCAAAGCATTTGCCATGTTACGCCTGGTTCCAGTGGAATTTCAGTGGGTATTGAGGGGAGCGCAAACCCCACATCATCCTTATAAAGACTGAAAGATAAGCGCATTAAAATCAAATCCCATGGGCACAGTCACCGCCTTGGACCTGGCTCCTGAACACTGATCTGTCACCAGTGCAAAACAAGGCAGGCGCTTCTTGAGGTCTCCATCCTGGACTTCTAGCAGAAGGGGGCCATCTTTGAAAAACTCAGTCTTATGTTTTAAAAGTAAGATATTCAGAGATGGAATTTTCAAAATGGGGATGAATTTACAAGGTAAATTATTTATTATATGGGGTAACTGAAATGCACTTTAAATGATCCATTTTTCACAACATGGCATTTATTTTTGACCTGACAACATTTCATAGTCAGACACCCATTTACAAAGATTTTTCTATGAACATAAAATTCCTAGTTTTTTTTTTCCTACTTAAAAGTAAATGATAGGAAAACGCACGGTGATTACAATACGAAAGCAAATTCAGTAAACTTAATGTGTGGCATAATCTGAAGCCACAAGACACTGGCCGGGCCAGAAGCACATCAGATGTTTCCCAATTAACAACTGGTCAATTCATTTATTCAGTAACTATAAACTTTAGGTTAAAATTTTTTTTCTCTGTTGCTTTATATTTATATTAAAAACTAAAGAGACATTTTAAATAATGATGTACATAAACTGTCAATCATATTTAGTAAGTCTTAGCTGAAATAATGTGCAAAACAATAGGAACAGAATAGCGATATAAAATATTTTAATTTTCATACAGTTGGAAAGTTACTAGCAGTTGAAAGTTAACAAATTAAAGCAAAAGTTGTCATAAATGGAGCTTTAGTATTCTGCCAGTCAAAAAAAGGGAACCATTTTGTTCTGAAATACGATACCAGCATTCTTTCAATTTTGAATTTGAAAATTCTTTGAAAATTCATTCTTTGAAAATTCAAAATTGAATTTTCACTACTTCTTTTATATAAATCAGTCGTAATAACAGCATTGAAGTACCATTTACTTCCATTTACGTCCCATCACTGGTTATTTGTCTGACTACATTTTAACAAGTTTATGTAACTCAAAGCATCCATTCAGCAGCGCTGAAAAACGTCTGCTCCGTTCCATACGACTGATTTTGCTGTACTTGTGTGTATTTCTCTAGTTTCGTCAGTTTCGCCCAAGCGACAAGTCATTCAGACTTTCCTACATTGCTTAAACTACCTTGGGGGCCTTCATTACAAGCTGAGGGAAACCCTTAGGAGAATAAATATCCTTCAAACAAAACAGCATTCTAGGCCTCAAACTGTCGAACAAAATCTTGAAAGAACAAACAAAATGTCACCGTTTTACTTTTTGGTCCCCGGGTGGGCAGAAAGAGCTTCTCTTCTCAGGGCCTGTGGACCACCCCAACCTACTCACGCGCTGGGAAAGCCGGCTGGAAAATTCACCACCCAAGTCGCACCGGTCCCCGAATCGCGAGATGGTAGGTAATATTAATGGAAACCGGTTGCGCGGCTGAGAACTCTTTGCAAGGGCCTTCTTGAAAAGCGTAAACACGTCTTCAGGGCAAAGCAAAACATGTTTACAAACCCTCACCACCCTCTTCGCCCAGTGTCACTGGTTGACTTCAGGGGCACCGTTCGGGTGGTTTCTTGGTGGCAGCATTTCACCGACGCACCCTTACGCGCGTGCACACACTCACACACGGCTCTCCATACATTCCAGCGGCCCCCTGGGACCAGAAACATGAAATACAGTCTCTGGTCCATTTCTCCCCAATTTGGGCTATTTTAGTTCAAAATATCCAGTAACATCCCTGAAGGGAAGAGAAAGCGGATAAGGAAAACCAACGTTACTTTCCCTGAATAGCTTGGTTTTCCTGTCCCCAACCTCACAGCCAGAATGACAGCGACTCTGCTGGGAGAGTGGGGAGGAAAACTTCAAACGCAAGGCGGCCGAGCGAAGTTTAGCAGGGACTAGAGAGATGAAGCCACAGAAGGGGGCGCCTGGGGCGTGTCCCCCCAAGCGCACCCCCGCCCCCGCTCCTCTCTCTCCCTCCACTTACTTTTGGATGATCTGGGGTAGGCCCGCTGGGGGCGGAGGCGGCGGCGGCTGCATCCCTCGCGGGCCCGAGGGCGCTGGGGGCGCCGGGGCACCCGGCATGCTGCGGGCATCTCTGTCCGGTTGCTCAGGGCCGCTGGGGTCCGCGTCCTGGCTCATGGCTGCGGCCAGCACCATGTGAGGCGAGAGTTGCCCCGGCTTGCGGCGACACTGCGCGCGCGAGGGGTGGCCCCGGGGCACGGGCGCTCACTGGCCGGGGTCCCCGTGCCCAGTACCCTTGTCCTGCCCGGTGGCGCGGGGAGGAGACGCGAGGGGCGGGGAGGAGGCAGTCCCGGCGGCGCCGCCTCCTCCTCCTCTCGCTGCTCCCGCTCCTCCGACCGGGCCACGCGGGGGTGGGGGCCAGGGGGCGTCTCCCGGCCGGCAGGCACCGCTCGGCTGCCGGGGGCTGCTCGGCGCCCGGGTGGTCCGGGGAGCTCTGACCGCGGAGCCTGGACGCTGCGAGCGGGCAGAGGGCGCGGCTTGCGCCACCCACCAGCGAGCGCCCTCAGGCCCGGCTCTCTGCAGCGCAGCGCAACCGCGTGAGGCGGCCAGACGCACGCCAGCCCGCCGCCGGCCGCCCAGCTCTCGCCTATTCCCGGAGCGCGGCCTTGCGCGCTCCTGCCAAGCGGGGCGAACCGAGCCAGTGCGAAGTGCGCGGGGCTTGGCACCTTCTGGCGGCTGGATGCCGGCCAGCGCCACTCCCGGCTGAGGGGCCCCACCCCGCGGTGGACAAGCTTGGACCCTCCCTCAGGTCCGTGGGACTTGTAACCCCAGGTCTTAGATGACCAGGCCCGAGGGCTCTCCTAAATAGCAGTTCCAGCTGCTGATTTCAGGGGTCCCCAGAAGCAGCCCGTGGGGCAGCCGTGGTTTCCTTTCACCTTCCCCCCCTCTTCTCTAAATGACCCGCCACGATCCCGCGACCGCAAGGACAAAACCAAGCGTACGTTTTATTCTTGTTATTTGTTGGCGAAATCTCAGTGGAAATGTAAAGGATGAGAAGGAAAGAGTTCGCCGACTTCGAACTGCCACCATCCCTGCCTCTGAAGTTCGGTTGGTTGACGGCGCGCGTGTGTGCGCCAGTTCACCTGCACACTCGGGTTCACAGTCGTGCACGCGGGCATCCTGCGCTGAGGAGCCACCACGCGAGGGGCAGCTTGATATCCTGACGCGTGGGTGGGGGTCTGGGGAGGCACCTGGTGCCGCAGAAACATCTAAGACCACGGAAGCCAACCAGGAGATCCTTACAGTCCATCGGGCTCACTGGCTTTCTAGACGCTGACACTCGCAGCCTCAGGAAACAAGGAAAAGTATCTTGGAAGCCAGAGCGCACGCCAGGGTAACCCCCGGCCTGGAAAGAAGTTTGCTGAGGGTCTCAAACCCACCCGTCCTCCTTCCGCAGCCACGCGGAGGAAAATTCTGGAGATGAGTTCTCGGGTACCTGACAACTAATTGAATTTCCTTAAAGGTGCTTTCTTCTCTTTGCAGACTGAGTTCTTGTCAACTTCCCCTCCAGCCTCAGGAAACTAAGCCTCCCTTGATTTCTGTCACCCTACCTAGATCTCCCCCTCTCCTCTCTCTTCCTTCCTTCCTTCCTCTTCCCCCCCCTTCCTTCTTCCTACAGATAAAATAATACATCAATTCCTTGTATTCATAAAGATCGTCACAATTCTCAAAACTGAGTCTCACCAAAAATCTCAGGTAAAGTGATATTGTCGTCCCCATTTTGCAAATGAGGAGGCATCAGGGAGCTTTGTTCCACCAAGGCTAGTTTGAGGCTGCCCCAAAATGAGCCTTCTCAGGTTTTCTGAATGGTTAATTCAACATCGTTAGTTTCTATCATGTAAGTGCTGACTATGGTTTCCATAGAATTCCACCTTCTGGGGAACCTCCTTGTGGAGAGAAAGTACCTGAAATTAACATTGCCGCTCTCCCAGGTACTAAAACTAAAATTTTCGCCACGCTTGCATTAAAATCTCCCTCTGAGAATCTTCCAAAACCTTTATGTAAGGGCTTTGTAGTCAACAAGACAGCTGTTTTTACCAGCGGAGTGACTCAACTTCTGTGAGTGCCAGTTACCAGATTAGGTAAATTGAGACCCTGGCTTACACAGTCAATTAGGATTAGAGATAATGTATGTTGTCTAGCTGGTGCAGGAGGTATTCAATCTGACAGTTATTACAAACACAATTCCTTATATTTCAACCTTATAGCCAAATAGAACAACAGATCTCAAACTCTAGGAAGCTGAGTGCCTGAAAGTCACAATGTTGGTATAATTAAACCCACCCCCAAAACATTTTTACTGGCAAAAAACAAAACACACACACACAAAAAAAAAAAAAAACCCCGCATATTATATGGGTGTGGCTCTCTATGTCTCAAAAATAATGTGTCAGTATAGTGAGCATAATAACAGTGGGTAAATCTAGGTACTCTTTGGGCTTCTCTGGCATCCTTTGTGTAAATTTGAAATTTTCAAACTAAGGAAATGGAAAAATTGATAACTCACAAGGTGTTTTTCAAAAATCCCATTTCGGGGATTATAGCTTAATAATTGCAATGTATGTGTTACGTAGTAACTCAAATTTCGATGGAAACAGATACAAAGGGAGAGGGGAACGCTGCAGCAGAAAACCTCAAGCTAGTTCATGTCCTAACTAAGATCCCCACAAAATGTTGCCCAAGATAAAATTGAATTAGCATTTCCATTTTGCATGTCTAACATTAAGTGTATTAAACAGTTCCAATGGAAAAATACTTTCTTTACTTATGTTTTCTCACTTCTTTCCAGGAAGAATGAAAAAGATCATTCACTGGGGCTGCAGCCATTTAAGAAACTGTAGCTGTCTTGCTGTTGTCTGTCTTGTGCCCTTATCGCCCCCAGCACCCCAGCGTATCTTCACAGTCACAGAAGTGAGAGAAAGGCAGTGTGAGTCATCTGACTTGACAAATAGGGAGCGTGACTTGGAGCTGAGGGCTGGTGACATCTCTCTCTGTTCCACTCTGCAGAAGTATCCCATCCCTCCTCACCTACCAGCAAGCTATGGTCAGGCAGGGAGGCTTTGCTATCTGTGACTATATTGAATGTTAAATAGGAGTCATCTGCTAGCGTTTTCATAGCTCCTTACTTCATGCTCACAGTAACCCCATGAGGTAGCTATCATGGTCCATTTTAGAATTAAGGAAACCAAGTCTCAGATAGCTATAAGAACTTGCTCCAGGTCACCTGGCTTTCAAGGGGCAGAAGCAGGACTGCAATTAGGTCGACCTGACCCCAAAACCTCTCACCGCTGCCTCAGTGCCAAACATGGAGCTGATGCCACCTGTCTTCTTTTACTGTGATGCTACCTGCATCTTCCAGTGGATGTAAAATGCCACTTGCATGGTGACTCAACTCTGCCACTAATTTCTAGCCAGATCAGTACATTTATAGGAAGGATCCAACTTGTTACCTTACAAACAAGAACTTTCAAAAGCAAATTAAGCGGGCGGGCATGAGATGGTAGAAAGGAGCAGGAAGTAGAACCCAGGTCAATATTACTGCTAGGGTATTCCTCAAACTTGCCAGGCCCTGGCACTCTAGTATGTTGTGTAATGTAATGTTTACTGGGTTCTGGGAACTGGTGCTAGGCATTTTTTTCATGTTTTATTTCATTGACTGTCACCATTTTCCAGACAGAGAAGCTTGAAGAACCTGTCCAAGGTCACAGAGATAATAAACAGTGGAACCCAGGTTCAAAGCTTGGTCTGACTCCCTGCAACTCATGCCCTCTGTCCAAAGGGGAACTAGCCCACCTCACAGGTGATTGTGAGCATTTATCGCTGAAGATGAGCTCATTTAATATGTACTGCTATTCCACATACATATCATTACTGCTATTTTTTAAATAACAGTTTACTTAGTAAATTGTAAAGTTTGATAATACCCAGAACTGTGGCACAACTGTGGGACACAGACATTCTCATGCACTGTGGGTGAAAGTGTTAGTTGTTGCTGCCTCTTTGGAAGTGAGTTGTCCCTTGTCTATTAAAACTGCAACAAAGTAAACCATACTCAGCAGTTACCCTTCTTGACATGGGTTAATTGGTAGAAAACACTAGAAACAATCTAAGGACCAAGCAATGGCGGACTGGTTACATAAAGGATGGTCGATACATACAAGGGAATACAATGTAACCCTTATAAAGAAGGAGGTAGATCTATCTATATACACTGTTAGGAAGAGATTTCCAAAATGTGCTATTAAGGAGAAAATGCAAGTTCCTCAACCATGTTGCAGTATGATCAAATAAAAAAGCATAAAACATTTCTGGAAGATTATACAAGTAATTATTAACATTAATTACCTCTGGAAGTTAGAATAGGGCAGAACCCTTTCCTTTGATGACTTTTTATATTGTTTGAATACTTGAAATATTGTTTGAATATTTTTACTGTGAATGTGTTATATTTTATTAACTAACAACAACAAAACTTGTTTCTTCAACTAGTAATTCTTAACTACACTGAGCAAATTAATAGGATGTTTTTAAAGCAAAGATTCATCCGGAAGAATGAAGGAGAAACAGAATGGACAATACATAGATTGTCCAGAGTACCCTTTTGATATCCTAACAACTCCAATAAAGACAGCTAAGTAATTAATTCATTAATTTGCCAGCAGTTATGTTAATTAGAGTTACAGTCTACGGGTTTGACAATTTTGGATAAATATTAAGTAGCCTATCGTTAGCTGTAACATATTAACTGTTATCTGGGTGTTAATAAATACAGTTACCATTTCTTGAGTGCTACTCTGTGCTAGACTGTCTCGAGTACATAATATTTCTTATTGAATCCTCACAACCACTATTTTATGCCCATTTTACAGAAAAGGAAACTAGGGCTCAAAGAAGCTCAACCATCTGGCCAGTTACTAAGTGGTGTAGCGGTGGATGTAACCCAGTCTTGATTACAATTAGGGTGGAGTTTTTTAACTACTCCAAGTGGTGTTTATTGGAGTCATGGGGCTTTTGAGATCAGAAACTTCTGCTAACTCCTGGCTGGTTTGACCCTCTCTGCTGCCTCCAGTATCTCTATCTCACCCTTTGGTTTCCTAGCTCTCCGTATGACCTGACTTCTCTCTTCCCTCCCCTTGAGGTGAGCTTGATTTATATGCTGGCCCCTCAGAGCTACAGCACAATCTTTTACTTGAACTGCATGGAACCCCTATAGATGTTTCAAAACAATCATACAATAAAGTCCTGTGTTGGCTTCACAAAGTGTTGCCTCTCTGAAAACCCAGAAGAGAGAGTGGCTGAAAGATGCTGTTTAAAAATAAGGTGGTTACTCATGGAACTGGATGCACATTTGAATTTGAAGGAGACAGTCAGGGAACTTTAGCTGAGGAAAAGTGAGGACATGACCCATGAAGTTCTTTTCTGCCTAACAACTCGTCCCTCATTGGCTGCAGGGAAACGCTTAGCCTCCATCTCTCTGGTCTTGGACTTATCAGCCAGGCTCTCTGACCTCTAATGAGCCGCACAGGTATTGTACTATATAATCAAAGTAGTGCAGTTGACTGGGAGTCAGAAAATCTGGGTTCTGGATCACTAGGTATATTCAATGTCCCTGAACAGAAAAGCAGTTATCCCACACCGGAAGTGACATAAGCATCTTTGCTTCCTAAAAGCATCATTGTCCCAAGCCCAGGTGGCTTGAGCGCTGTCCTTCTTCCACTTGTTCAGTACTTGGCGACAAACCAGCAACTGTGGATTGAGTTCAGAGTCCCAGAGTTTCAGAGTCGAGTAGAGCAGGGTTACCTGGCATGGCTTCCTGGCAAAGAATTTTGAGCTGTGCTTTGAAGGATCCACAGAATGGCTTTATCTCCTTTGCTATTTCCAAGAGAAAGCAAAGCAGCAGAGTACCATCAGGGGTGTTATAAAACACGTTGCAGCTGAATTTTTTTGGAGGGGGGATGGGAAATCACGGAGGTATGAAATGAATGTGGGAGAAATGTTAGCTGGTGGCTAATTGCATGATTTAAGTTCCACGGGGCTCGGCAGCCCCATGGAGACCCAGCCTCCACACTGCATGCTTAATCCCTGGGGAATGTCACCGTCATTCAGAAGCCACTAGTGGGACTTGGGGCCATAGCCAAGCAAAACAGCCTTCTCAGAGGCAGAGGATTCTTTTATCCAGACCCTCCCCCCAGCCACCTCCTCTGTCTTCTTTTATCACCCGGGCTGTCTGTCTGTCAGGCCAGTTGTTCGTCAGGAATAAACGTCTCAGGCAATTTGCCCACCAGCTTGCGGATCAGGTGACCATTATGGAAGGCAACACCGGAGGCTTTTGCATGCCAGCGTGACGCCAGGAACAGTCAAAGCCTGTGATGTGCTGACCTCACTGAGTGAGCACCCATGCAGCTGGCCTGGAGCGGGTAGACAGGTGCCACTCCCTGATACAGCAGCACCTTTGGTCATCCAGGGCCACCCCTTGCAAGAGACCCTGCCTACCCCCCTTTCAGCATAGTCTCTGGAGTCAGACTAGCTGCATTAGAAACCCTGTTAGCTTCATAACTTTGGGCAAGTTATTTACCTCTCTGAGCCTCAGTGTTCCCATCTGAAAAATGGGAATAATAGTGGCCACATGATAAGGTTGTTGTCGAGATTAAATGTAAAGTGTTTAGGAGCTTGGTAAAAGGATATAAACTTTCAAATGTAAGATAAATAGGATTGGGGATCTAATGTAAAACATGGTGACTATAGTTGATAATACTGTATTGTATAATTGAAATCTGCTGAGAGTAGAACTTAAATGTTCTCACTGTGGGACTAAAAAAGTAATACTTTTCCTCCTACCTTCTGAGTTCTTCTAGCTGGGCTAGTAATCACATTAACAGAGACAGATTAACAGGGGAAAATCGAATTTTTAATACTTGCACATGGGAAATTTACATATGCATGAAAATTCCAAAGACAGTGAGGCAACACTAGGTAAATGTGATGTTTTGGACAAGGGAGGAGAGGGGAATGGGGTATTAGATTTCAGAAGTGAGAATGGGCAAGTACAGGTAGCTGAGGAAGAGTGGAACAAGCACGCAGACAGATTCTCTCTAGGCAACTCAGAAACAATGGGACGTAGCAGACATCTAGCTAACCGGCCCCAGCCTGAAGCCCTCCTATCTCCCATACTTAATTCAAATTAGGCTAAGGCGGACCATCCTAAGGATGCCTTCCTGAAGCAGATTTTTCTGTCTGAATCTCTTGGGCAGGAAAGGGGGGTGGGTCAAAGGTTCTTTATGAGCCTTTTGTTTCTTAATAAACATTTAAAAGTCAATATTACAAAAAGCAAAACTTTTGGTCCCTTCATCACACACACACACACACACACACACACACACACACACAAAGGTAAATATGTGTGGTGATGGATGTGTTAATTCACTAGATAGGGGAATCCTTTCACAATGTATGTACATGTCAAATCACCACCATGTACCCTTTAAGTATCTTACAATTTTGTATGTCAATTATACCTCAATAAAGCTGAATTTATTTTTTTTTTTTCATTTATATTACTTAGGCCAGTGTCATATGACATATGATTGGGGCTCAGCAAGCTGTCATTAGCTGTTTTTAAGGTTATGATTACTGGACTTCCTACTGGACAATCAGTAATCATAATACACAATCTTCTCTTGAAAGAGGGAGGGGTGCCCTGAGTCAGGATGTCAGTTACCTTCTGTTCATAAAAGCCCCAGAGTGAAAGGAAATAATTGTAGGAACCATCTGGAAGGCAAACAGGGAAAAAGGGGTACAGTCAGAAGAACACACTGTGGGTAGGACTCACAGAGCTGAGTTTGGATCCTGGTTCCGCCCTTGCCAGCCTAGTGACCTTGGGATTGCTTCATAAGCTCTCTGCCCTCAGTTTCCCCATCCACGGGATAAGGATAACAAATCTTTCCTTCCTGTTGAGAGGCTGAGCACAAGGCTGGCCCAGAGTCAAGTGTCTGTAATCACGACCTGCATCACACAAGGCAGCTCAGAAAACTCTGAATCCATGAGAGCAGGATGCCCAAGAGAGTATAGCCGGGGAGGGGTGAAAGGTGCAGTTTGGGTTGGTTTTTGGAGGTGGAGAATTTGCTGGGGGCGTTCTTAGGGGATTGCTCCCACTCCTTGGAATGTTTCCCTGAGGAACTGGACTTCTGGTGATTTAAACAGTCCCAAAGAAGGCCAGTTAGGATTGAGGAGGGGTAAGGCCTTTTAACGTATGCCTACTTCACTCTCCTCCACTCTCCCCAGGGAAGAGTAAATCAGCATGTCTAAAATGTCTAAGGGAGTGGTATAGGTTGGATTGTGTCCCCCAAAAGAGCTACTGAAGTCCAAACCCAGGCACCTTTAAATGTGACCTCATTAGGAAATAGGGTTTTTGCAGATGTAATCGAGTTTTTACAGTCATTAGGGTGGGGCCCTAAACCAACATCACTGGTGTCTTACAAGAGGAGGCAAATGTAGCTCTCGGTTACGCAGGGAGAACACTGTGTGATGACAGAGGCGGACTGGCATGACACAGGTGCCAGTCACGGAACAGAGGTAAGGAAAGGTTCTACCAGAGTCTCAGACAGCCCTGCCCACACCTGGGTTTCTGGCGTCTGGCCCCAGACTGAGAGAGAATAACTTTCTCTTCTGTGAAGCCTCCTAGTTCATGGTACTTTCTAACTGTCAGTCCCCGGAAAATAATACGGGGAAGAAGGTGCTGGGGGAGAGAGGGAAGTTAAAGGATTTGTTCCTTGATCTGAGAGCCCAGGAAGCCAGGTGAGGAATGCACAGCCAGAGGGGCCTCGGGGGCTCCTCACCATGTCCCCCACCCTATAAGCACTTGAGCTCAATTCCAGTGCCAGAGCTAGTACCAAGGAAGGCAAGATATTTGGACCAAGTGAGAGTAGGAGGCAGGGGAGGAGCGTGAGGCCAGGATCCACGGTCCAAGGAGGAAGGATCTGACGCCCATAAACCCCCGCAGCCCCCCCAGTCCTAGCCTCCAGGCACGCCTCCTTTCACACTAAAAGTCTGGCCAGGCTGGAAACCTGGAGTGGTTTTTAGTTCTGCCATTGGTTGGTTTGTAGCAGTTTCATTAAAATCAGACAGACTTGAGTTCGAATCCAGACTATTGCTTAATAGCTGTGTGACACTGGGCAGTTACCTAACTACTGTGTGCTTTCATTTCTTCACCTGCTGAATGAGGTTCATAGGTCATTGTGAACGTCACAATGCTGTGTGTTTGGCACATAGTATGTCTTCAGAATTCATCTGTGAAATGAATAATTTATGTAAGTGCTTAGCACCATGCCTACCAGGTAGGTTCCTTGGGAAGCAGAGTCTGAGACAGAGCTGGGGCTTATTAGAGGCTACTTCTGGGATCAAAACGTGGGGAAGGGCAGGGAAGGGAAGGGAAGGGATGGAAAGGGAAAGGAAAGGAAGGGAAAGGAAAGTAAGCAGGGTTGAGCAGAAAGAGAAGTTGGGCCACGAAAAAGTCTCAGTGGAGACTTTAGCCAATCCCATGGAAATTCTGAAGCTGGCATGACCCTTTGGACCTGGCACAATGGCTCTTAGCATTTCCACGTCTACATCCTCCCAGGTTCAAGTCTCATAGAAAAGTGAGTGTGCCTCTCCCAGTCGTCCTCATAAAATCCTTATTACATTTCTTTGGCTCTGACTGGGTCAGGTACCAATGTATGGCCAGAAAACGTGATAATCTCATTGGTTGAGCCAGAGTCACATCCTCACCTCTGGTGCCAGATGTGACACCAACTCCACCTGAAGCATGCATATTGAAAATTGGAGAATCTGTGGCTCCCCTCGTGGAAAATCTAAGTGTGCCAGAAACGAGTGGATGCCAGACAGTGAATGCCCAACAAATGTCTATCCTCACCCGAGAAAGATGTTAACACACAAACAGCCTCTGGTATGGCAGGTGCATAGATAGGTACACAAAGGATGTGATGGTGTGGAAGGCAGTGTGCTTTTCAGGGTATCTCACAAAGAGGAAGGTATTCAAGAAATGTTTGCTGAAAAAGTTAAATATGCCAAGTAACCAGTGGGGGAAGCATCCATTCCGTGATCCTCAAGCTCACCTTTAACCCTTAGCCTTCAGAGGCTTCGGAGATGTTGGATTATTCTTTTTCTTGATCTAGATGCTGGTTTCATGGATGTAGTCACTTTGCAGAAATTCAACAACCTATACATTTATGATTTGTGTCTCTTTCTTCACGTATGTTATACTTTAATGAAAAGTTTCCTAAAAAGTAAAAGAAACAGAAAGAAAAAAGAAATCTCACATAGTCTAAGGCATAGATAATGACTGTATTCTTACTTCATGTTCTAGGCTTTTCCTTCTGTCCATAATCTTGGACAAATTACAACTTCTCCATTGCTGAGTGTTCACTGCCTGAAGAACTACTTCATGAAGGGTGATTTTTATGATAATTGAGTGTTCCTACAACCTCCCCACTGCCAACAATTATGATTTAGGCTTTTTAGGGTGTGTTATGAAGATCATTACTAAAGCAACAGTTTCTGTTTGTTTGTTTGTTTGTTCTCTAACATGGGGAGAGCGTGAACGCAGTCCCCCACTACCACAAATTATGCAGTCGAGTTTCCCACATTTGGGGAAATCGCAGGGGTCAGTGTATCTGGAGTGCAATGGATAAGCCTCGCCCTGGGAAAACCACCTTCGTGATCATGGTATCTCTCCTGCCAGTGAAGTATAAAAGCAACAGTTTTGTGAATGTGTGTTTCACAGTAAGCTTCAAGGATTCAGATAACTATCTAATTGTTTTGTTTTTGCCGAACTAGTTGAAAATAAGTGGTAGACACCATGATAGTTCACCCCTAAATAGCAAGTAGTGCCAAAGAACAAAGATACTCTCTTCTATAACCACAATATCATACCCAAGAAATTTAACATTGATACAATAATGTGTAATTTTCTGTTCATGCAAATTTTCCCAATTGCCTCAATAATGTCCTTTATATTTGCTTTTTTATTTAAATCTAAGATCCAAATTGAATGCTTTAAATTTGCTTTCTTCTTTAGTCTGCTTTATCCTGGAATAGTTTCCACACTGTTTTTTGTCATTTATGACATTGATATTTTTGAAGAGTCCAGGTAAATTGATTTATAGAATTCACATTCTATATTCTGTATTTGCCTTATCATTTTCTCATTACTAGATTCAGGTGAAAAAATTTTAGGAAGAAGACTATGTAGGTGATGTATATTTTCCATTCCTCACATGAGGAGGCGCATTGTGCTGATTTGTTCCATTACTGATGGTGCTAAGTTGTCTCACTTGCTTAAAGCAGATCTCATCTCTTTTCCTTGGTAATTAGAAATCATCTTTGGACTGATACTGAGACTATTTAAGTGCCCTATTCATCAATAGTCATTACTCAACAGTTTTAGCATCCATTGATGAGCCTTTGCCAGAATCAATTATAAATGAAGGTTTTCTAACTGAATCAATCCTCCTACATTTATTAGTTGATTTCTTTTGTAAAGAAAGAGCATGCCCTGTTTTTTTGTCTCTCTCTCGCTTTCTTCTCTTTCCCTTCTCTCTTTCTCCTCCTCTTCTCTCTCTCTGTCTCCCCCGCTTCCTTCCCTCCTTGTCCCCCTTTCTCTTGAGTGTTTGTGTGTGGGTGATATACTTTCTCCTTCTTTCATTCACAAAATGTATTTAAGGACTCTTGTATATACTTTTTTTTTTTTTAAAGACTTTATTGGGGAAGGGAACAGGACTTTATTGGGGAACAGTGTGTACTTCCAGGACTTTTTTCCAAGTCAAGTTGTTGTCCTTTCAGTCTTAGTTGTGGAGGGTGCAGTTCAGCTCCAGGTCCAGTTGCCGTTGCTAGTTGCAGGGGGCGCAGCCCACCACCCCTTGCAGGAATCGAACTGGCAGCCTTGTGGTTGAGAGGACGCGCTCCAGCCAACGGAGCCATCCGGGAGCTCAGTGACAGCTCAGCTCAAGGTGCCCTGTTCAATCTTAGTTGCAGGGGGCAGAGCCCACCATGCCTTGCGGGAGTCAAACCAGCAACCTTGAGGTTGAGAGGATGCGCTCCAACCAACTGAGCCATCTGGGAGCTCAGTGGCAGCTCAGCTCAAGGTGCCATGTTCAATCTTAGTTGCAGGGGGCAGAGCCCACCATCCCTTGTGGGACTCAAGGAGTTGAACCGGCAACCTTGTGGTTGAGAGCCCACTGGCCCATGTGGGAATCTAACCGGCAGCCTTCGGAGTTAGGAGCATGGAGCTCCACCCGCCTGAGCCACCGGGCCGGCCCCTTGTATATACTTTTAATAAACTGTCTCTTTTGCCCATTTTTATATTGGGCACATTTTAAGTCCTCTTCATCTATTAGGGAAATTAGATCTTTATCTCTGATGTAGCAGGCAAATATTTCTACCTAGTTTATTATTTTTCTTTTAATTTTGCTTATTATATTTTTGCCATGCTAATGTTGCTTAATTTTTAGGTAGAGAAGTCATCAATCTTTTTTGTTGCATCTAGATTTTGAGTCAGAGTTAGAAAAGTTCCCAAACACTGAGATTATTTTTAAAATTATCCTGTTTACATCCAGTACCCATATGACTTTATTTCTTATACATAGACCTCTGCTCCATTTGGAGTTTATTCTGGTATACAGTAGTGTGAGGCATGGATCCAATTTTATCTTTCTCCAAATGGCCATCCAGTTGCCCCAACACCACTTATTAAAAGAACCAGCTTTTCCTCAGTAATTTGAGATACTATCTTTATCATACACTAAATTTCATATCCACTTGGGTCTATTTCTGGACTTTCTATTTTATTCTAATAGTCTGTGCATTCGTTTACCAGTATTAATTATAGATCCTTTATAATATCATGTATTATTTGACAAGCCTAGTCTCTTCTCACTTCCTGGTTTGCTTTTTTTATAGCTCTTCTTGCATGCTTATTTTTCCATATGAGTCCCGGAATCAATTCCTCTAGAAAAACATCTGGTATTTTTCTTAGGATCATGTTAAAATTATATATTAACTTGAGGAGAATTAGATCTTTATGATGCTGAGTTGTTCCACCAAAGAACAAGGGATGTCTTTTGCTTTGTTCAAGTCTGGGAGCGTTTTAGTGTTCCTCAGAGAGGTTTTGATAATTTTAGTAGTAGTAAATAAAACATTTGACCCTCCAGCAGGTCAAAGCAAAAGTTTTACTATAGAAAAAGTGATACTAGAAGAGAGAACAGAGCCAAGTGAATCACCACAATGGCACCAGCTGCCAGCCTCACAGGCCAGGGGGACAGGAGACCTAGAACCAGATGGAGAACCAACCAAGCCAGAAGGTGCACCTATAGACCCTCTCCTGGGATTCAACACCACACTCCTGGAACCCCTTAAGATGCCAAATGACTTACATGGGTGACTACTTGCAGAGCCCAGCTTGCCTCTTACCTACTGTTTTCTTTGACTATGGAACGCCTTTTCTAGATGTCTGCCACCACAATATTCAGTAAACAACTCCCTAACAGACTATGTTAGAATTTCCACATAGTTCACATATTTGCTAATTTACTCCTAAATATTTTATGCTTTCTGTTTCTATAATAAAAGGGATTTATCTTTCATAATCTCCTTTAAGTGGTTATTTTTTCTACAAATATAAACATAATTGCATATTTATATATTATCTATATGAAATTTTGCATGTATATGTATATTCTACAGAATTGTTTTGCTTGTGTTAGTTTTATTAAAACCTTTGAATTTTCCAACTATATATCATATTGTCTATAAATACAGATAGTTTTATTTTTTCATTTTCAATTTTTATGTCTCTAATAGTTTTCTTTTGTCCAGTTGCATGGGTTAGTATCTCCAGTATTATATTAGATAGTAGTGGACATTCTTGCCTTGTGCCTGAGCTCATTCATTTAATTATTAAGTAAAATCCTGATTTTGGGAATGAAGTACACATTCCTAATATATACATTTATTTTATATATATATACATATTGTATTCAAATGAACTGATTCATTAATTTTTCTATTTAATGTTTTGACCATGCATAAGTATTTAACTTTGTCAAAAGCATTTGCAGTATCTATAGACATAGTCATATGATTTTTTCATAAATTTATTGTGATGAACTATATTAATAATAGTATCAAACCATCTTTATGTTCCTCTATAAATCCCACTTAATCACGATGTACTGTTTTTAATGTCTTTAGAGTCTATTTGTTAATACTTTATTTGAGATTTTTACATAAATATGTATAAGTAAGGAAGATATATATTTTGTCTTTTTTGTATTTATTACATTTAGGTATCAATTTTATACTTACTTCATAAAAAGAGTTTGGAAGTTTTCTTTCTTTTTCTATGCCCTAACATTAGTATTATTTGGTCTCTGAAGGATTGGAAAAAATCCCCCTGTGAACTCATGTGATCCTAATGCTGTGTGTGTGTGTGTGTGTGTGTGTGTGTGTGTGTGTGTGAGAGAGAGAGAGAGAGAGAGAGAGAGAGAGATCTTTTATAGCTTTTTCTGTTTCTTCTCTGGAATTGATTCTAAATAAGTGGCCTGAGGACCCCTAGGGGTCCCTATAACCCTTTCAGGGTGACTGCAAAGTCCTCCTTTACAACTAAATATCTGCTTGAGGTTAAATTTTCTTTATATTCTTCAAACCAAACAGCATATAGTAAAAGATTGAATGTAGAAACAGACATGAGAATCCAGTTGTCTTCTGTTAAGCCAAACATTAAAGGGATTTGCAAAAATGTAAAACATTCTTCTCACTGAATTTTTTGTGTGGAAAATATAGTTATTTTTCATAAATGTTATTTGTGTTAACATATAATGGATTTGTTTGGTTTTTCAAATAAATAAATATTTTCATGTTCTCACTTTTAGATTAATATTTAATCTAATATGGTAAGTATCAATAAATATAACCCACATAAACAAAAGCGTTTTGGGTATCTTCAAAATCTGTTAAAAGTGGGAAAATGTCCTGAAACCAAAAAAATTGAGAACTGCTGTCTTATGGGAATTGCTATGTTTTTTTTCTTTTTAACTTTTCTATCTTTATTTACTATGGAATTGCTAAATTTTTTTTCTAATAAATTAAGGATTTCATCCATGTCTTCAAGTCTATTCACAAAGAGTTGTGCAAAATAGTCTTATTTTTTAAATTTCCTCTTTTCCAATGGTTATTTTGTT
Source organism: Rhinolophus sinicus (assembly GCF_036562045.2). Classification (NCBI taxonomy): domain Eukaryota; kingdom Metazoa; phylum Chordata; class Mammalia; order Chiroptera; family Rhinolophidae; genus Rhinolophus; species Rhinolophus sinicus. The sequence continues at coordinate 16,429,352 of NC_133757.1, forward strand.
CCTGTCATTTATTTTGTGTATTTTGCATTTCTCCTTTTTTCTTTGTTAGGTTAACTAGTGGTTTGTGTTTATTTTGTTCATTTTTCAAAGAACCAGCGTTTGGAGATATTGTTTTTCTACTTTTTTAACACATTAATCTCTGCTTTAATAGTTCCACCTCTGGAAGTGTGGGCTAAGCGCACTGCAGCCTATTTGGACTATTAAAAGTAGTTGCCTGGGGTAGCAGGTTAGCTCAGTTGGTTAGAGTATGAGGCTAATAACACCAAAGTTGCCAGTTCGATCCCTGCCTGGGCCACTGTGAGCTGCGCCCTACTTAAAAAAAAGTAGGTGTCATTCATATGAGGCAGTCCACAGTAAACATCTATGCTCTTGGCCCAGAGCTATGTTAACCCTCCCATCACCTTTTATAAAAGGGCCCAAAGGGCCCTGGACAAGCTGGACATCCTACAGGATATCACAATAGTCCTCTATTTTGATAACATCGTGCTAATAATACTCGATGAGAAAGAATTACATTGGAGGTCTTAAACTCTAAATGATAAGAGATTCAACTTTATAAAGATTACTTATACAATGGAGTAATTCGCAACCATAAAGAAGAAGGAAAACTCACCATTTGCAACAACATGGATGGACGTAGAGAACATTATGTTAAGTGAAATAAGTCAGACTAAGACAAATACCATATGATCTCACTTATATGTGGAATCTAAAGAAAAGAATAAATGAATGAACTGATCAGAAATAGTCTCAGAGACATAGAGGAAAAACTGAGGGATAAGGGGGAAGGTGAGGGGATTAGAAAGCACAGTCAGTAACCACAAGATGGCCACAGGGATACAAAAGTCAATTTGGGGAATGTAATCAACAATGTTGTAAAGATTTTGTAGGGTATCTGATGGACACTTGCCTCATTAGGGAGACCACCTCAGGGATGATGTAGATGCCTGATCACTGCACTGTACACCTGAAGCTGAAGTTGAACAATAATGAATGTCAACTACAATTATATATATATATATATAGTTACAAGAAGCCAAGTAGAGCATTAGGAACAGAGACAGTGGAAATGTAATGGCTGTGTGCGATGTCAGAGGGGTAGTGGATGGGGGGAGGGGGGTTGTCACTGTGTGAGTGATATAAATGATAAATGTCTAACTATTACATTGTTTTGTGCACCTGAAACTAATAAATAAAAAAAGAAGATTCAGAGGCCTGCCACATTTGTAAATTGATAAGGATCCAGTGGTCTGGGGCCTGCCAGGACATCCCCTCCAAGGTGACAGACAAATTATTACATCTTGTATCATCCATCACCAAAACGGAAGCAGAACATTTGCTTGGCCTTTTTGGGTTCTGGAGGCAGCATATTTATTCACAGTTGGGATGTTGCTCTGCCCCATCTGTCAGGTGATACAGAAGGCTGCCCGCTCTGAATGAGGCACTGACTAGGAAAGGACTCTGAAGTAGCTCTGGGCTGTGGTACAAGTAACCCTGCTGCTTGAGCCACGGGATGAAGAAGACCCTGTGTGGCTAGTGGGGTTTACGGAAGGAAAAGATGCTGCGTAGGACTTATTACAACCCCAGTAGGAGACTCACAATGTACACACCTGAGTTCTGGAACAAGCCATGACGTGTTCAGCAGAGAATTATACACCATATGAAAAATAGCTAGGTCCTGGAAGAGACAGAAACTCTCATCTTGCTGACCGGGGACTATCAAGTGACTATGTGGCCAGAGATGCTGTATTATATTTCTACTGACGTGTAATAAATTACCACAAATGTAGTGGCTTAAAGAAACACAATTTTTTTTTTTATTTATTTATTTTTTCAGCTCACAGTTCTATAGTTCAGAAGTCCAGAATGGCTCAAATGAGTTCTCTGCTTAGGGTCTCACAAGGCCAAAATCAAAGTGCTGGTCAGTCTGAGCTCTTGTCTGGAGGCTTTAGGTAGGAATCTGCTTTCAGTCTCATTCAGGTTGTTAGCAAATTCACTTTCATGCAGTTATAGGACTGAAGTCCCCATTTTCTTATTGGCTGACAGCTGAGGGCTCCTCTCAGCTCCTTAAGACCATCCCGTCTCAGATGCTCCCCACCATCCTCAAGCCAGTAACAGTGGGACAAATTCCCGTGATACTTCCAATCTCTCAGACTTCCTCTTTTGCTTCCAACCAGAGAAAGCTCTACACTTTGAAACTCTCATGTGATTAGATCAGGCCCACATGGATAATTTTAAGGTGAAATGTGCCATAGAGTACCACAGAATCACAGGAGGGTTACCTCATCACAGTCACAAATTCTGGGGATTAAGATAGGATATTTGGGGGGTAATTTTATAAATGGTCCCTCCCACAGCTGCCCATCATAACTCTTAGAGCCACTAAGTTATGTTAGACCCTCTAAGTCATAAGCACAGATAGGACCAATAGCAAACCATTGCAAGAGGGAAGTAGTATGTTGGGTTTGGGCATGAGCAAGACCAGAGCACACAAGTAAGCTGCACTAGCAGGTGGCTGAGACCCCTTGTCATCCCTCACTGTTGCACAAGGGCTTCTCCCTCAGCTCACATCTATGTTCACAAGGGAAGGTCCTTTATGACCAGCTGACCGAGGGAGGAAAGGCCTCATAGATGGGCCATGTGGTACATGGAGCCAAAATGAAATGCTGTAGCACTGTATGAGTGGTGAAAGGAAGTCCTCCCAGTGGGGAGAGCTTTGAGTGCCACACCTGATCATCCACTTTGTGTGAAAACAGTGGCCCAAGATAAGAATAGACTCATGAGCACTGGTGAGTTGACTTGGCTGATTTGACAAGGTCCTGGAAAGAGGAAGATTGGAATACCAGGAACAAGGAAGTCTAGGGTAGAGGCATGTAGATAGATGTATGGAAGTGGGATGATCATTGTATCACATCTAAGCGCTCACCAGAAAGCATTCACCACAGAAGAAGCACTGAACAGGCAAACATCCAGAATCACTTGGCCAGCTGATATCAGCCAGCCTCTGTCATCAGCCACCCTGGAACTGTCACTGTGAGTCTGTCAATAAAATATGCAGAGTACCAGGAATGGAGGCCATTTGTGACCTCAACAGCACAGGCTCCCCATCATTAAGGCTGATCTACCTACTGCACTGCTGAATATCCAATCTACCAACAACGGAGACCAACACTGAGTTCCTGATAAAGCACCATCCCTCAAAGAGAATAACCACTTGTAGGCAAATCATCTTTGGGGGCCATTGTTTCACCTACCCTGGATGATAAGTGTCAGTTGCAACTTGAAAACCAATTCCAGCAGTGGGGTCTGTAATGTGTCTCTCTAACCTTTCTCTTGTAAGTTTTTCCCCCAAAAGAAACCACCAGAACCTTGGAGGAGCTATCCCATGATGGGATAAATTTATTATACAAAGAAGTTGGAATTGACAGATACAAGGGGTGAACTGTAAGGTTACTGGGGTAACCACCCAGGTGTCCCTCGCAGGACCAACACACGCATTCCCTCACCTACCAGAGGTGTTGGCTTCTAATGGCTCACACCTGACTTCCTTTCTGGAAACTGCCCTCAACTGAAGGGAGTGTCCTCCCCTGGGGAAGCCCACATCCAATAAACGGTCGATGAAGGAGTAGAAACTCCTGGCACCTTTGATTTAGGGTGGGACATCTCTGAAGGGCCACCCAAGCTCCTGCAGGATCCGGAGGATAAGGCCTCTGTGGAAAGTGCACTGCAGTTCAGCTTCCTGTCTGCACAGCCCTCACCCCTCAGAGATGCTCCTGAGAGGACCCCTCAGTCACCCTCCTGCACACAAATCTCAGTCTTAGAGTCTGCCTTTTGGGGAAACGCAACTGAAGATGTCTGCCTTTGGTTTTTATAGAAGGTATGTAGAAAAATGTAGCCATGGGCAATCATCCTCTGTTTTTTCAAAAAAAAAGATTGAGGATATTATTCTTCACAAAACTTAGTGTTATCATTAAAGAATTAATTTTCTAAATGAGTACTAGGGAAAACATGCACTGTGTCTCCATAATAATAGCTTTGCAACTTACGATCGCTCCATTTTTACCATGCCGCGAGGAAGCTCATCACCTATCTGAGTAATCACAGCAGCAGTAAACATATTGGCTTTAATTCCCACTCCATTGTCCCTATTTTTAAGCTATATTGTAATGCCTTCATTGTAAGCTACCTCAAACCCTTTATTAAAAGGGGCAGAGCAAATATAAATTAAACACAATAACCCGCCCTTGCACCTTTAGAGTAAAACCAGCCTATGGTCACCACTCTTAACAGTCTAAACAATATAACTCTTGTGGTTAGAGAATTGGCTCCTCCATTGATTAGCAGGCTGAGTTTGAACAACCTACCTAACCTCTCTGGTTTAGTTTCTGACCTGAAAAATAAAGGGAACAACACCACCTTCCAGGGGTGTTGTGAAGATCAATGAAATAACATTGATACAATGAGCATGGAGACGCTCAGTAGATGAAAGCTGTCAAAACCACACCAGCACCACCATCATTGCCGTCATCCACATCATCACGACAAGCACAACAGATGCCTGAACTTTGAATAGAGCATGAGCACTGTTGTCTCAGGCCCTTGGGCCCAGAGAATGACAGACGAGCGTTTGCTAAGGTTCCTGTGGAATGAAAATAGTTTGGGGCTCCAAATCCTAAAATATCTGAGTCCCTGGAACCCCTGAAATTCCCAAGTTCTGGCAAAGAGCCATGGGTGGCTCAAATGTGGTGGCCATCATTGGTTTTGCAGATGGTAAATTGGTGGCCATTGACTTATTCTAGCCTCCCTAGAGTGACTGTCCTTAGCCTGAATTGGCAGCTGTTCTTCTGATCCTGCTGGGTGGTTTAGGGTCCCTGCTTTGTGCCCCCGCAATGGCAAGGACTTCCCCCGTAACCATCTGCCTTGTAATTGCCTCTTGCTGGCTAAACCCCCAGGAGGCCATGAGCTGCTTGGTAAAGGCAAAGTGTTTTTGTCTTACTCATCATTGTATCTCCTGGACCTAACATAGCACCTGACAACATAGAAGGTGGTAATTAAATATTTGAACCTGGAGTTGAGTCACCTACCTTTTTCCGTTCTTTCTCTCTTGCCTTAATTTCCCTCTCTGGGGTCCTTGTGAAGGGTGTAGGGCCACGAGGGAAATCCTGAAAAGAAAGGAGAGTCAGTCACTCAAGAGAACATCTGAGTGGGGCTGGTTGTGACCCCAGGAGGCGGGGTGCCGGGGAGAGGGGAATCTTGGAATGACTGGGAAGTAGAGACAAATTCACAGCTCTAGCTTTCCACCTCCCGTACCTGAGCCTCCAATGCCCCAGACATCACAGACCCATTATTACTACTGGCTATTTGGATTTGAATGACAGGAGCCTTGGACTCTGTCACCCTCGGGCTGAGAAAGACATAGGTCTCATCTAGTCAATTTTCGCAAGTTACCAGAGCTCCAGCAGCTGATCAGCGCCAGAAAGGTTAGTCCTGCTACTGGATTTGTCACTTTCTGACTCCAGAAATACCACACATTCCAGCCTCTGTGTGTTCTCCTTACTCCCTCTGAGAACACACTGACAGAAATTGGATTAAGGGACCACTCACACTTAATGTGAACAGTCACATGTATTTGGAGTCCTTTTCTTTTAAAAGTCCACCAGCCTCCTTTGCACCTGTTGGCAGAATATCAACTTTCTATGTTTCATTCATGCTGCAGAGGGGAGTCCATTATAGTTTCAATTACAAAGTCAGAAACATTTGGGAAGCCCTGCCAGGCACTTTCACTTAATCTTCACAAAAACTCTTCAAGGTAGGTGCTATGATGCCCATTTTTTGGACAAGAGAACTGGGTCTCAAAGAAGTTCAGAAACCTGAACAAGGTCATACAGCAGAACTAGTACCAAAAGGAGGCCAGCTCTTTCGACTACACCGAGCACAGACACAGAGCGCTGGTCTTCAAAGGTTCTCTGCACGTTTACACTTGAAGGCACTACTGTTTCTCCAACACCTACAAATAATAGATCAAATATTGGCAAAGTTAACCTTTGCCCAAAGCACAATGACGTCTCCATGGACTACTCCAAATGAGTCTGAAGACCAACATCCTGAAGCATCTGAAGAAATTTAACCCTAAACAAGAAAGCTAATAAGATTAAACAATAGGAAGAGACACCTAATGCAGATTAAAGTATTAGGACTGTCTGACAAAAAAAGAAAATTTAAGGGATATGCTTAGATTGCATTTTTCTCATTGCATCTTAACAATGAGAAAAGTGGGGCATGGTTTCAATTTGTCCCATTAACAATGATGTTCATTTTGATCACTTGATTAAGATGGCACCTGCCAGTCTTTTCTTCTGTACGGTCACTCTTTTCCCCTTTGTAGCTAAGAAGAATTTTGTGGGGAGGTCATTAGGATGCTATTGCATTTGTGTAAACTAGAGTTAGCAGTGCATTCAACTGAAATAATGGCAAAGGAGTGGGGCATATTTCATAAAACGTAAGAAATAAGAGCCACAGGCCATGGTAGTTGTTTGGATATAAGGAATGAGAGAGGAGGGGAAGTAACGATGACATTAAATATTCTGGTTGATGGAGGTGAGCTATGGTACACACGAGAGAGAGCATTTGGGGAAGATGGAAAGCTCAGTCTGTGGATAGATTCTCACTCCCAAACTGAGAGTCACTATTCTTATTTTAAAATTATTTTTAACTTAATTTTTGAATAGGTAATATATTCATGTGATATAAAAATATTCAAATATACAGAATATTTTATTTGGAAATTAAACAACACACTTCTAAATAATCCATGGGTCTGAGTAGAAATCACAAGGGGAATTAGAATATATTTGGAATGGAATGAAAATAAAAGCACCACATATCACCATTTGAGGAACGCAGTTAAAGTGGTACTTAGAGGAATAATTAATGCTCATATTAGAAAAAAATCAATGATCTAAGCTTTCATCTTAAGAACCTACTAAAAGAAGAGCAGATTAAATTTAAGGTAAATAAATAGAAGGAACAAAAAAATAAAGACTATGGCAGAAGTCAAAAAAATAAAATGTGGACAAATGGATAAAAATCAATTGAACCAAAAGCTACTACTTTGAAAGGGTCAATAAAATTGACCAAAATCTAGCAGGAATAATAAAGCAATTAGATGATAGATACATACATACATACATACATACATACACAGAATACATTACAAGAGTACAGATAAATTTCAGAAACATTACGTTGAGCAAAAGAAGTCAGACACAGAAGAATACATGAAGTATACTTCTGTTTACTTGAAATTCTAGAAAAGGCAAATCTACTTTATTGTGACAGAAAGCACATTAGTGGCTTCCTGGGAGCAGGGCTTGGAGGATTGTCTACAAAGAGGCATGAGAGAACTATGGGCATGATAAAAATGTATTAATTTCTCTGAGGTATAGAACTCTGAGTAGAATTGCTAGTCATAGGCTGGTTTATGTTTAATGTTATGAGACCATCAGACCTTTCCTGGAGAGGCTGTACCAGTTATGCTCCCACCAGTAATATATGAGGTCGGACAATTAAGTTCGCGAATTCATCCTAGAAAAAGCGCTCCATACCTCATTGCTGAATATCACTGTGGTCACCTTCAAAGTTCTCCCCTTGGAAAACTATGTACCGATGCCAGCGCCTAGTCCACCCTTCAAAGCAATTTTGGAACTCTTTTTCTGGAATGGCCATCAGAGCTGTCATCATATTACCTTTGATGTCCTGAATCTCATCAAAGTGTCTTCCTTTCAATATTTCCCTCCTTTCGGGTAAAGAAAGAAGTCATTGGGGGCCAGATCAGGTGAGCAGGGAGGGTGCTCAATACAGTTATTTGTTTACTGGTTAAAAACTCCCTCACGGACAGTGCCATGTGAGCTGGTGCATTGTCGTGATACAAGAGCCATGAATTGTTGGAGAAAAGTTCAGGTCGTCTAACTTTCTCACGCAGCCTTTTCAGCACTTGCAAATAGTAACCTTGGTTAACTGTTTGTCCAGTTGGTACAAATTCATAATGAATAATCCCTCTGATATCAGAAAAGGTTAGCAACATCATTGCAACAAGTTCATGAACTTAATTGTCAGAATTATGAGAACCTCAGCTGTTCTCTGTTCTCACCAACACTTGGTATTATGAATCTTTTTCATCTCAGCCATACTGGGGGGGGTGTGTGGTGGGAACTCCTTAAATGATTTTCATTTACATTCTCTGAAGACTTTTCAATGTGTATTGGCTTTTGTGAAATGCCTATTGAAATCTTTTGCTCATTTTTTAAATTAACTGTATTGGGGTGATATTGGTTAATAAAATGATATAGGTTTCAAGTATACAATTCTATAATACATCATCTGTATATTTCATTGTGTGTTCACCACCCGAAGTCAAATCTGTCTCCATCACCTTATATTTGACTCCCTCTTCTCCCTCCTCCCCCTTTTCATTCATTTAAAAAATGAAAACTGGGTTCTGTTTTTTTCTGATTATGATGTAGAATTGCTTTGTATGTTGAAATTGAGTCTTTTGTTGGACATAAATGTTAGTATATCTTAAAGTTGTATTATTCTTTTTATAAGTGATGTTGAGCATCTTTTCATATGCTTATGATCCATTTGTCCTTCCTTTTTCTGAGAATAGTCTTCATCTTCTGTCCATTTTTAAATTAAGTTGTGGTCTTTTTCTTATAAATGACTAGGAACTCTATATATTATGGAGATAATCCTTAATTTCTTTTTTGCCTTAATATTAGTGGCAATTTTCCACCTAGCTTGTTGTTTGTCTGGCTTTGCTTATGGTATATTTTTTTTGGCCATTTTTTTTTTCTTTTTTTGCCATGTAGATTCTTTTCTTTCTTTCTCTCTCTCTCTCTCTTCCTTTCTTTGTGAATGAAATTGAATTTATCTATCTTTTCTTCTGTGATGTATGGTCATTTTAAAATCCAATTTCCCATTAGACACAAGAAAGAGGTGATTTCAGGCAAGGTCCAGCAGCGTTGGACTGAGCCTGGGAAGGGCTTGAGCTGGGGTGGGAAGGGGATGGGGGCTCCAGTCCTTTCTCTGCTACTCACTAGCTGTGGATCCTTGGGCAAGATGCCTTACCTCTCCTGGGCTCAGTTCCCTCATCTGCAAAATGGGGATGAGGCCTGGCTTAGTGTGTTGTTGTCAGAATTAAGTGAGACAGCTTATGAAAAACTCTTGGCACATGCCCAGCACAAAGTACAAACCCTCCATACAAAGTACTTCTTCCAGCTCTTCATATGATGTGTGTGCAGATGTGTGTGTGTGACAGGTGTAAATATATGCGTGCGTTTGTGAGGGAAAGGAGGCAGGGCTGGCTGTGGGATACAGCACACAGTTGGCTCAATTACTCATGGCCTCAAAAGAAAAAAAAGTTACTCTAAGCATTTACAGGCCCCAGGATGATTATAAATCCCACAGCTCTGGCCCCAGGACAGATCTCTCCTTGTCTACCCTCCCCACCTCCTCCACTGGTGGCCAGAGCCCTGCTGCTGTACTCTCCCCAGATGGCCCGCATGGATGCAAAGGCTGTGGGAGGCCTTAGAACTTTAGAGGCCCCAGGGTGGTCCTGAAGGGTCCTGGGAAGAGGCCAGGCCCCCGGTGGTGTGTTGCACTGTTTGGAGACCCCCTCTGGACTGCTTGCCTGCTCTGGGGACCTCTCCAGGTAAGATCGATGGGTCCGGAACAAGTGAGTAGAGAGATGCACAGCCTGGCAAATCTCTCCCACACTGGCACTCACAGATCAGGTGGGTGCACTTTAGGCCTCAGCTTTTCCGAGAAGGGGCCATGAATTCTCATTTTTGTACACCCTTTTTCTGTTGAGTTTGGGAGAGCTGGCAATTTAAAGGACTCCTGTTGTGAATCTATTTCTACACAGACCAGCCACCTCCTTCCTGCTGAGTTTTGTAAAGCTGTTTCCCTGCGACTTTGCTAGAGGTAAGAGGCACCCAGACACCTCTGGAAAGTCAGCATGAAGCTGGGCAGGCCTCTCTGTGTCCCCACTCATGCCAATTAGCCCCACAGAGGCGTTGATCCTGGGAAAAGATTCCGTGGACAGCAAGTCCAACCTCGTCACCTCACTGACCAGGAAAGTGGGGTGCTGACAAGGGACAGGACTTGCCTGAAGTCCCCCACATCAGTCCCCCACATCAGAAGCAGGTCCAGGCTGAGGTCTGGAACCCAGGAATGCTCCCTTGCCGATCTGTGTTCCAGCCTCACACCTAAGGCATCAAATGTAGCAGAGGCTCAAAGTGATGGTGAGCTGGACTCAAAGCCATGCCTCTTTCTACGCCCCCAACTCGCCTCTGGAAGAGATGCTATCTGAGGGTAACTGTGCAGATTAAAGATGGCTACGAAATCTTGGCTATTCCTCCCATGGAGAGGTGGGGCCCCATTCCCCTCCCTTTGGAACTGAGCTGGGCTTTGTGACGTGCTGGACAAACTGAAGGACGTATAACTGATGTTTGGGATGCTCACAGCTAGTTTCCCTGAATGTCATACCCGATATGGGGTGAAGCCACCTTGGACCCCACAGGTGAGCCCATCTGCCGGAATCCCACTTAGGTGACCAGCATTGACGCCACACAGAATGAAGAATCACCTAGCTGAGTCCTGCCTGAACTCCTGGCCCAGAAAGTCATGAGATACATAATCAATAATAGTTGTCTTAATCTACTGCGTTTTAGTGTTGTTTGTTACGTGGTCATAGATAACTGTGCGGTGACTGTGCATCTCTGGCATGAACGGTGACATACCAGAGAATAGAGCAGCTGGCTGGCGAGTCCTTTCTAAAGTGAGGACACACACCGCTGAATTGTATACACTTTGTAGGCATGGATTTCCTTCAAGCTTTCCTTAAATCGATTCCTGGCCCCAAACATTACAAATGTAACGTGGATGCCAGCTGGCACAAAACAATTAAATCAAACTCTTATGGAGCAACCTCTGCGTGCAAGGCATTGTGTGTGCGTTTCATTCGGGAACCTCCTTTAAGATCGTTTCATGTGGTGTCTCCATTTTACCAGAGAAGAAATGGACACAGAAGTTAACAAACGTGCCCACGACCACACAACTAGCAAAAGGCGGGGCTGGGATTTCAAACCCCTGCTTTTCTGTATGAGTACATGTACCGCCTCCTTCAGTGGATGGAGCGCCTCTGGGGCCCCCCCACTGAGACAACATGCCCAACAGGATGTGTTGGCAGCACTAGGGACTCGGGGTAGACGCTGGAGTGCGTATCCCAGCGCCCCAGGAGAGCTGCCTCCAGGATGATGAATGAGCACAAACCCCAGGCCCAGCCTTCCTCCACCTGCCCAAGCCCCGTCCTCAGCCCCCTGCCACAGCTGTCACCATCACGGCCTCTGATCCGATTACACACCCCAGAGCCCCCAACTGCGTCCTCCTCCTCCTCCCAGCGCACGGAAGGCAGGGACCCATCCTGCCTGGGAACAGTGCTGAAGCTGGAGGACCAATCTGTCAGAGGCACTGCCAGCTGCTGGCATCCCCGTGGCCCCCACCCTCTGAGCTCATTCCCTGGGGTCTCCGGCAGCTAATGCTGACAACGGACAGGAGTGAGGGCCCTGCGGTGGGGACATGTGGAATCCTGCAGTTGGCTTTGTTTAGACATGTAATACCACATAGGCCTGGGCTCTGCACCTGCTGCTGGAGAAGTCACTCCTTCCCCCCCCAGAACATGTTCATGTGCCCACACGTACGTGCACACACATACACGCCCAGAGGAAGTCACCTCTACTTCCCACCCAGTAGCCTCCCGTACACGATGGCTTAAGAGCTCCAGGCCTGGATTAACTCTGGGCTTCACCATTTATTAATTTGGTGACTCTGGGCCTGCTCCTAATCTAAGCTTCAGTTTCCTCATCTGTAAAATGGGTTCATCATAGTATCTGACTCATGGGTTTTATATCCCACGTCCTCACCAAATGCTTGTTAAATGAGACCAATCACCCCACCCCCCACGGCCAATCTATTCTTCCCTATGGTACAGGTCTCTGACCCCCACTCTCCTCCACACTTTCCTCCCTTCCCACTACCCCTGCCTCTACTCTACTATTGACCTGAGTTGGTCTTTATTAGACCTCCCCCTTCAACCCTGAAAATCCATGAGCTGCTCTCATGCTTATGCTTCTGGGGGCTGGAGTGGGTGGTCAGACAAGCTTCAGATGTTTAGAAAACATACTTGGAAATAAGGCAACAAGCCTACTGGATGGCCTTTCCAAAGCCACACTATCCAACAGTTCCCTAAGGGTCATCTGACTGTCAGAGAAGGTCATTTGTTTTGACGCACTATTTTCTACTGATTAGGGCCCAGGCTCTGTAAAATGAGATGTGCGACTTCAAAGAACTAGATTGGCAAGTTGGAAATGATGCTTCTGTGCAAGAAAGACAACCTCGAAGGTTATGGTTTTATTGACCTGTACAGTTTCTGTCGTCCTGCTAGTTCCCTCATTAACGAGATAACGAATTCTCTGGTATATGCTCCCTCTGTTGTGTATGATAGTCGTGTTTGCAACTTTTCAAAAATTATGCTTCAACACAGACCTCATGTTTTGGAATAAGGCCAGAGTTGGGGTGGGAGGACCCCTGAGGGTGGAAATTGGGAAGAAGAAGGTTGAAGCCACTGTTGATGACAGGCCATAGGATGGAGAGGAAGTCTGAGCTTAAGGCAGGGAAATACACCTGAGTCCTGAGTAGAAGGTGATGCTTAGGATGCTGGTGGTAGTGCGTGCGTGCGTGTGTGTGTGACAGGTATGTGTGGGGAGAGTAGGCATGTGTGGTGGGTGGACAGGTTTGGGGGGCAGTTGTGTATCGGGCAGGAGTCGTGCATAGGGGCAGGTGTGTGGGTGGGGTAGACAGCATTACAGAGGAGTGATTGCAGAACAATCATGGAGAAGCAAAGTGGCAACAGAAAGCCAGGAGCTCACTGGTCCCTCTTCTTAAATCTGAGAGAGGAGGTGGAGGAGAAAATGTGATCTCCATCAAAATGGTCTCAGGGATGAGAGACTTCAGAAGACATCCTCAGGGGAGTAAAGGAAAGTTTCAGGTGTTGAAACAGGCTGAAGGTTCCGGTAGGCTTAGTGATAGAAGAGGTTTTGGAGGAGACGGGCAAGTATGGAAGACGGCAGACGACAAAGACCTGCCCCTTGGTCAGGAATGAGGGCAGCAGGAGGGCAGGAAGCGTCTGAAGGGAAACTGAGTCATCCTGAGGCCTAGGACAGACTAGGCTGGCCTCGGGCTTGCTGCCAGAGCAGGGCCTGGAGCTCAGGGACGCTCCAGGTCTGCATTCTGTCTGTGTGGCAAGAGCCACGGGCGTTTTCTTGGTGACGGGACTCCCTGCTGGGCTAGCAGAGGCGACCACTGAGACGGTCACACTCATCTTGGCTCCTGGCTTTCAATAAAAGCTCCCTAGAAACCACATGTGTACAAAGAAGGTATCAGGGTGGTAGGAAGCAGCTGTAAAGCCCTCCAGCTGCATACACGATAACACCAGGCCTGTGATTATGCCCTAAATTCCACCCTCAGAATTGCCAGCAGGCACGGACCCTCAGCAGGAGCCTCCTATGGAGTCAAGCCCTATGAGTCAAGCTGATACGTTTAAAACTACTCTCCCCTCAAGATAGGAATTTGCTGAAAGCCCCCACGTAACATGGGGGCAGCGGCACACTTCCGTGGCTGGTCAGGATGGAGGCGTCTCTGGTTTACTCATCTTTGTAATCCAGCCCTCTAGCTCTGAGACTGTTCTGTCTAAAGTTCTGCCAGTTACAGCCCCCAAGCCCCACCTCCACATCCAGCTGCTGCCCATGTTTACCTTAGTTCAGATGAAAGTTTCAGTTTCTCTTTGGATAAAAACCAAACCAAGAAGTCTGGTGCTTTCCTTTGCAGAGATGCCTCAGAAAGGATTTCTCCCAGGTTCACCACCCTTTGTTCCAAAGGTCAAAGGTTTCAATAGGCCTGACCCCACTCTTTGAGGCCAGTAGATTTTCGTGCTTAATAAGTATTACAATGTGGCCCTCATGGGCCCTGCTCCACACATGCTGATTTCGAAGCTCCTAGAGGGAAAGGCTGGAGAGACTGTATCTTCAACAACCACTCCCAATGAATCTGATGAGGACGCAAGGCCTGAGTAACGTAAGCATAGATTAGAACCCCTCGGGTTTGCTAGTAAGATATCATATGGGGCCCTGCATATATTTCTAGACAAAGTTCTGGCTGAATTTTTCCAGATTCTTACTTAGCCACCACTACATCCCTAGGGTGGGGCCAAATGGGCCCCTCAAAGTGCAAAAAATAGATATGGTCCCAACACACACAGGATAGAGGGATTTTACTTAAAGGGATTTTACTCTAAACTAAGGTAAATTAAAGAAGATAAAGGTTTTTGTTTTTAAAGTGACAGAGGAAAAGAACTGTGGGGAAAGCACAGGATTGATTCAGAAGATGAGTTCTACCCTCGCCCCTGCTTTAGATTCAGGATGTTCCAGCAAGAAGAGATTATAGAGGTCTCAGGAAAGGGGCCGGACTTACCGAGACCTCACAGCTTTCAGCCTGCAGAACAAAGAGGGACCGCTTCCCCTGGCCCTGCATGAATGTGTCTGATAGCTTGGTGACCTGGAACTATTCCTAATTCTGTCACTGTCCATATCCTTCTCTACTTCAAATGTCTCATTACTACTTTAAAACCCTCCTATACCTGCAAACTACAAAGTGAAGAATAATTAAATGGATTTGAGGACCAAAGGAGAAAAAAAGAGGGTGGGGGGTGGGCACAGGATCAGAACTGGGGGATCAATGAGAGTTGAGCTCAGGCTCTCCTCCAGGAGAGTGGGGCTCCATGTGCAACCTTTCCCTTTTTTAAAAATTGGGAGCAGAGAATAGGGTTGGGGGAGGTGAGAGGAGCTGAAGGTTAACAGCGAGAGAATTCCAGATACATAAGCACTGAGCCAGCATCCTACTCGGCAAAGACGCCTGTGGGTCATTCACAGTGAGGCAAAGAAGGGGCTCCTGGTTTGGGATTTGCAACTCCATCTCGGGTGCCATCTGAAAGAGGGTGCATAACCCAGGATCTCTTACAACAAAGCCTTCTGTTTTTGTGGCCTGGCATCCCTGGGGGGTGGAGTGGGGTGGGGGCTGCAGGAAAGAACAAAGCTCCACAAATACACCTCCCATTTGTTCACAGCTCTGACACCACCTGCTCAGAGGTGCCTTTCACCCTGCACTGCAGAGGGTGGGTGTGCAAGTGGGTGGCACCAACTTTGTTTTGAGTTTGAAAAAGGAAGCCAGAGAGGTCTGGAAAAGTAGGTTAGACCAGGGTTCTACTTTCAGCTCCAACCACTTTCCAACAGAAGTTTTTAGGCAAGTTACTTCATGCTCATGGAAGCTCAATTTCCTGTTTTGCAGGCGGGGATGGGGGTGGGTGGGGGCTACCATCACCCACCTCAAACTTGTTACCCTTAAGTGAGGAGATAAAAGGGACTGTTTTGTACTTAGTAGGTAATTAATAACTATTAACTCATCCACACAAGGGTAATCTGTTTAAATCAGGCACAGTAGAAAAACCTACTGCTCTGAAGAGAAACAAGGAGGGCTGTTGCATGGAAGGGCTGCCATTTTGTTAACAAGATCTCATTAAACAGCTGCTACATATCTTTCAACACAACCTGTTGCAAGTACTAGGTACCTTGATTAAAAGCAACCAATTTATGACCGAGTGGTAAGCAGTTAGAATTTAGCTCATAAACTCCTGCAAGAGTAATCTCAGGAATATCACACCCTGACCTTCTCATTGCTGCTGGAACTCTACTAAATAAGGCTCTAGAAACTAGTTCGAAAACTAGACTGAAACAATGGAGGGGTTGGCATGTGTCAAGGGCCCCCTCTAGCGGTCCTGGAAATAAATGAAGTAATTCGGGATTTAGCATATTGAGAAGGAAAAAAAAACAGCGGCATAGACAAAGCTGAAGAAAGCGTCACCCTTCCCAAGCCTTGCCGTCATCACTTCTAATTCTGAGGTGGTATGATAGATAGTTTGAAAAACCTCTCCTAGCAAAGGTTTGTACCTCGGAAGTGGCATGGTTCTCGACTGTGTTATACATTAACTGACTCTGTAACCTTAGTCCCAAATGATTTGGTTTCACACTTATGTCCTTCAATTTTCTATTGTGGTTTTTCTCTCACCTAGATTTAATTCCATGTTTCCAGTCTTTATAACCGTCATTTTTAGTGGCTGAACAATTTCAGACTTCATTGATGAGGCGAAAGCAGGACTTAGCATCACAGCACACGTGAATGTTTGTGTAATCAGCACGCCAGGCACGGGTCTAACCCACATAAAAGATAACATTCAAATGCTAACGGCCTCTTTGCAACGGACTTAACACCGGCCCATGTAGTGACTTGAGAGAGGAAGCATATCCACGTCCTCCTTGCAAACCTAATCGCTGTGCTGCCTCATCTCCCTGCGCGTCACTGGCTGCCGCAAGGGCTCTTACACCCAGGAGATGCTCTGTCTCTCGGAAGGGGAGGCTGAGTGCCACACGGTGGAAGATTTATGGAGCAACACTGGCCTCTTCCACGCCAAAGACTGGCAGCCAGGAGTAATCCAGTCCCCCCAGGACATGGAGACAAGTGATCAGAGTGTACCTAAATAGGAGAGGTCTAAGGGAAAACGGAGGAAAGTGGAGAGGGAAAGGTAAAGACAACGAAAGACGGTGGTGACTCACCCACGGAACCTGTCGCGCTAACACAGAGGATCAATCAACACTGTAAAAGGTGTTACAACATTTCCATTTTCCTAGTTAACCAGGCAGAACAAAGAGCTAATGCATTGGCAAGTATGTTGTACTTAGGCAGGAAAGACAGGGTTTGGTTCTGGCTCTGTTAGTTTAAGCTGTGTGTGCTCACTTAGTCATTTGGGTCGTTTACCTGGGTAATAACCTGGGCTTCAGATTTCCTCAACTATAGAATGAAGTATTAAACAAAAAAATCTCGTCTCTCTGGATCTAAATATATCCTACGTGTAAGGTCCTGATATTTTTAGCTTAGAGAAAGTGTTGACAAAAAAAAAAACAAAAAACCCTGTATTTAAGAAATGCTTTACAAAATCTGATACCTGCCCAATTAAGATTCCTTCTAGAAATGTAACTGAATCGACCCACTTTATCAAGAATTACGTAATGTGACCCAAACAAATGTCTTACCACATTTCTAGGCAATACAATCGAAGTAGATCCTGTCATTATTTTTCCCAGAGGAAAAGCTGCCTGTTCCTCCCAAAAGAAGTATGGAACCTCGGGAACAAAGGCATCACTACTGCTTAGTATTCACACCGAAGTAGGAGCGGGGCGGCCAGATGGCTCAGTTGGTTAGAGCGGAGCTCTCAAGGCTGCCGGCTCAATTCCCGCAGGGGATGGGGGGCTGCGCCCCCTGCAACTAAAGATTGCAACCTGCCACTGGACTTGGAGCTGAGCTGCGCCCTCCACAACTAGATTGAAGGACAGCGACTTGGAGCTGATGGGCTCTGGAAAAACACGCTGTTCCCCAATATCCCCCAATTTAAAAAAAAAAAAAAAAAAGGTAGAGGAGAATTTCTACCTACTTATCATTTAAAACAAAAAAAATCCTCGAAGACCTTCCTAGTTTCTTGGTAGTAGGTTAACACTTGCTGTCAGCAACTTGAACTGCATCAATGTGCATGTTTTCCATTTACTCTTCCCAACTTGGATTACTTATTAGTATTCCAGGATAAGGAGATATGCCTGAGCAGAAGGTGAGGATGAAGAATTAGTACTATTTCTACTGTAAGAAATCCTTGACAGTACATACTTTCTGCACTTCTCTGGCAAGCATTCCAGGATGAAGCGGGTCCCTGCGTAAGGTGACAGTTAAATCTTCTGGGTGAAGAAATTTGCTGGATGACAGGGGAATCTTCATCTGCTCTCTTTTCCTTGACTCGGGTATTGTCCCTTTGTGGGAGCTGAATGAATAAAAGTGCTAGTCGTCCATCTTGAGAGTTGTTAGGAGACAAACTCTACGAATTAACTGTTTTCAAAAACAGGGTTGCCATTGCTTACTTTAAAAAAAGGAAGGATACTTACATCGCAGGGGATACCATGATCACGAAGGTGGTTTTCCCAGGGCGAGGCTTATCCATTGCACTCCGGATATGCAATGTATTTCCCCAAATGTGGGAAACTCGAAAAAAAAGGGGAAAAAATCCTCCAAAGCTCATCTTTCATCCTTTCTCTACTTATGTGATTATTATACCACTATTCATAGTAAACACAGTTTCTAGAAATTGTATCATTTTCTTTAAAAGTTAGTACTTTCTCACTTATTTTGAGGAGACAAATGCTAAACCCACGTAGGCTAACCATTTCATAATTTAATTTTTAGAAAAGGCATTAAAATTATACAAAAAGCTTTAGGAATGCTTATACTGATTTCTGGGAGTCTACCTTGGCAAAACAGTCCTAAATTTCCAAAGTTTTTTGTGTTAAAATGTTCAGTTTTGGGGTTGGTTTTGGTAATATAGTCAAAAGGAAACAATCTAAGCACCCAACAGAGGTATTTAAGGAAATTTCGGCTACTTCTATTTCACAGAATTTTGTGGCTATTAAAACTTGTTTCTAAAGAGATTAAACAGGAATATTTTCTATTTTATTACTAAGTGAAAAGTTTAATCATAAAATGAGTTAGGGAGTACTGTCTCTTCAATTTTTTGGAAGAGTTTGAGTAGGACAGGTATTAGATGCTCTTTTATGGATTGGAAGAATCAACATAGTTAAAATGGCCATATTACCCAAAGCAATATACAGATTTAACGCAATCCCCATCAAAATCCCAATGGCATTTTTTAAAGAAATAGAACAAAAAATCATCAGCTTTGTATGGAACCACAAAAGACCCCAAATAGCCAAAGCAATCCTAAGAAAAAAGAACAATTCTGGAGGTATCACACTCCCTGACTTTAGCTTGTACTACAGGGTAACAATAATCAAAACAGCATGATATTCATGATATTGGCAGAAAAAGACACATAGACCAATGGAGTAGAATTGAGAGCCCAGAAATAAACCCACATAAATATGGACAGATAACTTTTGACAAAGAAGCAAAAAACACACAATTGAGAAAAGACAAACAGCCTCTTCAATAAATGGTGCTGGCAGAATTGGAAAACCACGTGCAAAGGAATGAAACTGCACTCCATTCACTAACAAGTGTTGGAGAGGCTATGGAGAAAAGGAACCCTCATACACTGTTGGTGGGAATGCAGACTGGTGCAGCTGCTATGGAAGGCAGTGTGGAGTTTCCTCAAAAAATTACAGACAGAATTACCATGTGACCCAGCAATCCCTCTCCTGGGTATCTACCCAAAAAATCTGGACATTTATCCATAAAGACAAGTGTGCTCCAATGTTCATTGCAGCTTTATTTACAGTGGCCAAGACATGGAAACAACCAAAATGTCCTTCGATAGATGAATGGATAAAGAAGTTGTGGTATATATACACAATGGAATACTATTTTGTGGTAAGAAGAGATGAAATAGGACCATTTGTGACAACATGGATGTATCTTGAGATTATAATGCTAAGTGAAGTAAGTCAGACAGAAAAAATACATAACCATATGATTTCACTGATACGTAGTATATAAACCGAAAACAACAAAAGAACAAGACAAAAACTCATAGACATAGACAATAGTTTAGGGATTATCAGAGGGTATAGGGGGAGAGGGGAGCGGGGCTCTAGAAGAGGGTAAATGGGGTCTAATATATGGTGATGGAAAGAGAACTGATTCTGGGTGAGGTATCAATGTGAGATATCATTCCAGAATTGTACACCTGAAATCTATGTAACTTGACTAACAATTGTCGCCCCAATAAACTTTAAAGAAAAAAAAAATTGGACATGTAAGTTTATTTTTCAAAAAAGGTTACACTTCATCCAAAGATATCATTAAGAAAGTAAAAAGGCAATTCACAGGCTGAAAATATGTGCAAGTCATATACCTAATAAGGGCTTTGTATCTAGAATATACAAAGCACTCCTGTAACTTCTGTTGTAAGAATACAAATTATAATTTATAATACAAATAACAGAATTTAAACATGAGCAAAAGATATGAATAGATAGCTCACCAAATAAGATATACAAATGACAAATCAGCACGTAAAAAGATGCTTAACATCAACTAGTCATCAGAAAAATGCAAATTAAGAGATGCTACTCCACTCAGAATGGCTATAGTAAAAAAAAGTTACCATGTGACCCAATAATTCCAATCCTAGGTATGTGCCTCCCACTAAATGAAAACATACGAGCACAAAAAACTTGTGCATGAATGTTCACAGCAGCATTATTTACAATACCCAAAAGGTGGGAACAATCCAAATGTCCAACTAAAGAATGGATAAACAAACCACGGTAATCATATAATGGCATATTACTCAGTAATAAAAAGGAATTAAGTACCAGTATGAACTACAACATGAATCTTGGAAACATGTTAAAAGAAACCAGTCACAAAGGGACCCATATTGTATAAAATTTCCTATGCATATGAAATGTCCAAAACCAGCAAATTCACAGTATGAAACAGAAAATAGATTTGTGGTTGCCAGGGGATAGGGAGATGTAGTGTGATCGCCGACAGGTCGAGGGTTTCTTTTCGGGGTAATAAAACTTTTAAAATTAAGGTTATAGAGATGGTTGAACAATTATGTGAATATACTAAAAAGGTACATGCACTGACTGAACTGCAGTTTTAATAGGTGGATTTTACAGTGTGAGTTGTCTCAGTAAAGCAATTTTTAAAACATAACAAACAAAGACCTCATCTGAGAAAAAAAGTTTCAGTAACAACGTTTTCCAAAATTTTATGGCTCAATTTTTTGGCTTTAGTGTTCTCAATTACTCTTAAACCTACCTTTTCAAATTCTATTAAATGCATTGCCATCTTTAATTAAAAATAATTTTGAAAGGACTGAGTTAAAAGTAGGGTTTTAACCCTCACTGGAGGTCAGAATTATCTGGAGGAACTTTAAAATTAACAATGACCAGGACCCCACCCCCTGCAGATTTTGATTCAACTGGTTGAGGGAAAGACTCCAGCAGTATCCAGTTTTCAAAAGCTTTACCCCATGGATGTAAGCATGCAGCAAAATTGGGAACCACTGATTAATTCAACAGTATATGAAATCATATTTTAAAAATCTTCTTTTAGGTGAAGGCAAACCTTTTCTTAGGCAAAGTAAAAAATACATATTTAAGAAAAGCTTGTTTCTAATTGTACAACCATAAATGAAAAGCCACATAAAACACAAATTAGTCATAAAAGCAATTATTTAATTGAAGCTATAAAAAAAGAGGCAATATAATTGATACAATAATTAGGAAATTATATTTAGCATGTTTCAAGATTTAAAATAGGAGCAGGACACTTTACAAAAAGTTGTGTGGGAAATAAAATTCTTAAACTATAAGTAGAAATGTAACATTACAGCATATCTTATAAAATACAATGACAGAAATATAAAAGAACTATGTGTGCTCTAAGTCTGAAAACTATCATAATGACCAGATGTTTAGGTTTACATTTACAGCATGGGTATGGGAATCATATTACTAAATACATCTTCCAAACCAATAGGGAATATTTTCCAATTAACCATGAGTGGTATCATCTTCCACAAAGTCCTTGGCCATCTCTGCTGTGATCACATCAATATGACTAACCTGAAGAATAAATGTTAAAAAACAAAATCTGTTAAATCTTAAAGAAATGTATCAGTGTTCCCACTATTAGGGTAATATTTAAAACATACAGCCAGCCTATTACCTATAAATTTTATTTACCAAGTCAAATGATTCTAAAACTCTGACTTAATAAAACCTTTATAACGGTGTTTGTTCAAAGTGTAAGTTTAAAAATATTCTGCATTTTACACTCTTGAAGATACAGACAAAAAAGTTGACCAACCACATTTTTGTTCAACCTTTATTATTTTGCTATTTCAAAAAATCATAAGGCTTAAAATACCAGGAACAGCTGTGTGGTCCATCCAAATACAGAGAGTGCCCAAAAAATGTATACACATTTTAAGAAAGGAAAAAACTGTATTAAAATTGTAATACAATGAATGACACCAGCATTCATTTGATTAACGTCATCTTTTGAGTGAATGTCATACTACACATTGCTACCGTAAGCCAACTTCGATTAGTTGTTGAAAAGTAACGAACAGTAATACATGGATAACATCTCTTAAAATGTGTACATTTTTTGGCACCCCCAGTATAAATGAACGTACAAAACTGTTAAAGACTGTGCATTAAATAAGCACTAAATAGACTAATAGGAAGATACTGTCTCTTACTGCCTATGAAGACAAAATCAATGCAATGAATGCCACAAAAAAATTGCTAAACTTCAAAGGCATTTGAAGTAAATGTTTTTTCTTTACAAAGACATTATCAGATAAGCAACAACTTTCTAAGTTTTCTTTCATGACTTAAGTAACATAAAGTAAGAATTCAACAAATATAATGGATTACATATTACATGAACTTAAACTTCATGTAAAAAAATTTACCTTGTTTCTGAACTTTACACCGTAGAATTTATCAGCTGACTCAAGCAATTCAGGCCTAAAAGTAGTTGTAATAAATTGAGCATGTACAGCAAGTTCCATTATCATATCTGTAAAAAAAAATAAAAAAATGAAAAAGTACTTGAATGAAACTCTTTCTCAGATCTCAAAATTTTAAAAAGCAACTATCTTTACTTTTAACCTAAAATTCAAAGTAGTCTGTGACTATTTTTCATGCATGACCCTACAAAAATTACCAAGTTGATTTTTCAAATTAGGGATAACTCTTTAACCCTAGTATCTTAAACTTCTAACACAGCATCAGAAATTATGTCTAAGTAAGATATGTTTTCTGACACAAAATAACAAAAGACAACCTTCCCCACTACCCACTCCCCCAAAGATCTTTTGAGCTTACTAAAGATCAGATACAGGTTTGATTTTTTTAATTAAAGTTTATTGGGGTGACAATTGTTAGTAAAGTTATATAGATTCCATGTGTACAATTCTGTATTATTTCATCTATAAATCCCATTGTGTGTTCACCACCCAGAGTCAGTTCTACTTCCATCACCATATATTTGATCCCCTTTACCCTCATCTACCACCCCCTCCCCTTATCCTCTGGTAACCACTAAACTATTGTCTGAGATACAGGTTCTTTGTTAAACACAGAATCAACATTATGACAGAGGCTACTCATACATTGAGAAAAACAAGTTTTAAAATGAGAGACTTCTGTATAGAAGTTTAACTGAAGTAGGATTTTCAATTGATTCAAAGAATTACATTTATTTCTCATAGAACTAAACTTTGTAAATTAGTCTAATACTAAATTTTTAAAAACCTCTTCAAAGAGAAATTTTATGTACTGAATACATACCCTGTCTATTCCCCCCAAATATCCCAGGCAACAAAGAAATCACTATAAAAGAGGTAAGCTATCATTTTTAAGCAAATTTTCACTGTTAAGTACAAAACCCAAAACATACCTGACACAGCCTTTCTGTGCTGAGCATCCAGAGCCTGGTCAATCTCATCAAACAAGTAAAAAGGAGCTGGGTCACATTTCTGAATGGCAAAAATCAGAGCAAGAGCTACCAAGGATTTCTGTCCACCTGAAAGTTGTTGCATTTCTCTCATTTCACCTTGTTTTCCTGTAAATGACACCTGAGAAAACATTTACATTAATATCCTAAAGGGGTAGAATCATCATCACCTCTTCCAATTAAACTACACACAATACACCAATTTTGATTTGCAAAATAGTCTACAAATTCTACTATAGTAATCGCTGAGGAAAACTGGATGTAAAGGTATTTACCCTAATTCCAACTCCAGTGAACTGGTCAACTGATGGGACACTGCTTTGTGACCCAGAACCCCTCTCACTTTCACCACTCCCTTCTCCTTCATCCTGAGACTGACTGCCCTCCACATCTCCTTTCTTCATCACCAAAGTAGCTTTGCCACCAGGTACCAACTTCTGGAATACTTCGCTGAAGTTCTTGGATACCTTAAAACAAAGAAATACATATAATTGGGTGTCAATTCGAAAATAAATTTTGCTTAGGTGAAATAAATAAGGAAGCAAGGTAGGTAGTCAATTTGAATATAAATTTTGTTTAGGTAGAATTATACATATTATGGCTTAAAACAAAGACAAATATTTAAAGGCAATCAGAAGTATATTTTTTTATCTTAAGAATAACAGATTGGATCCTCTTAAGAGCTGTGTAAAACATTCTAGTTACTATATTAGCAACCTATACCCTGGATTTATTCATACGTATTAGATCCAACTATCAGTGGAAAAAAGGCTTTAAAATCTTTACAAACTGAACAATAAACTGAATAGCTAAAGCTTTTGTCCTGTGTGTGTATTAACTAAATAGAAACATACCTGTTTGAAAGTTAATTGAATAGCTTCATATTTCCGAAGTTCAAGTACATTCATCAGTTCCATGATTGATTTGTATCCCCTATCCAACTCTTCTTGTCGCTTTATTAACTTTTCTTTCTGCTCAGAGAAATTTACAAACTGATCTAAAGCTTTTTTGTTAACATGGCTGTACTTCTTCAGTTCTGTGTTGCACTGTTCAAGCTTTCGAAACAACTATAAAGGAAAAAAAAAATGTACACATATATTCACCTATAGGAACATTTGAAATGAGATTTCAAATTTAAAACCAAGATTTACCTGTTTGAGGCTCAGTGTTTGGTATTTTTCAAATGCTTCTTGGGGAAGTGATCCAAGTTCTCGAATTTTCTTCATACACTCTTCTTTCTTCTTCAGTAGCATGCCTTGTCGATTTGTCATTTTTTCCAGTTCTTTAGTATCATGATTTATAGCATCCATGTGTTCTTTTTCCATATTTTTCCAGCGCTCCATACTCTTCTGAAGCTCCTTAATTCCAGCTTCTGTTTTATCGATGGAATTGTCCAAATCTAAAATGTGGAAAAAACCAAGTTAGGCCATAATACCTATTTTACTAGCCCGAGTGTTATCTGACCAAAGATTTTATTTTATTGGTCAAATCTATCAAAATAAATAGTCTTTTTCAATGCTTAAACTTTACTGTGAAATTCATAAAACACTTAATTCAGGACAAAATTAGGAGTTTACACTAAAGTCACTCAAGTATAGTTCTTATAATTTAATGTTTATGTTTACAAAAACAAAAAATTTTCTTCTCAGCAACTATGTGATAAGAAACTTGATTCAGCCATTTAATTCTTCTGTCAACAATATTTACAAACATTTCAATAAAACAAAGATTACTATTTACAATCACCTCCCAAACTCCATTCACTATAGTTTATGATTGATGAAAAACACAAAATCATTAGTTGCATTTGCCTATTTGGATATTTAATTTTGTAGTAAACAATGTTATAAAACGAATGAGCTAAATTTAACTTTTACTAAAAAAAATTTTACTGAATAAAAATTCACCTTCTGATCGTGCCAAAGTATCTTTTACTCTTTTATTGATGGCTTCAAGTTCTGAAGTTGTAGCAGTGAGAACAGTACCCCCTTCTGTCTCTCTCAGTTCATTAAGTTCCTGCAAAACAAATGGAATTTGAGAATTAAACCACAAAATGTGAATTTTGTTAGTTTCAAAATGTTACGACTACCAACAGTTTCTATAGCTGTTATGTTTGAATAAATATTCAAGAAAATAAACTTCATATAATTGCAAATACTTCAAGTATCCATTAATGGGGGAAAATTAATGATATAATTAGTTAAAAATTTCTCAGCATCTGACTATTATTGAGAAAATATATTAATAACTTTTACTACATACCTAGAATGTGCCAGGATAACCATACAAAACAAGTATTACTGTTATGCCTATTTTACACGAGGCAACGGAAGGTTAGAAATATTAAATGACTCGTGCAAGATCATACACCAGGGGGTGGTGCCAGAACTCAAACTCAAGGCAGGCGGTCGGACTGCTAGTCTGTCCCCCAAGTCCAAGCTCTCATATAAGCACTTTCAAAATGTTACAGTCATCAAGGAACTCTCAAAAAAGAACATACCTGTTCTACTTGGTCCAAGCGTTTTCTCAAATTCTCATTGAGATAAGTCTCTACTCGAGTAATAATACCTTCTAATTTAATTCTTTCATTCAGCAACTGTCTGTTTTCCTAGAAGAAGAAAAGTATTTGTCTACATAGGCATGCACATTTCACAAAAGGAATGCTGTTGATCCGCTGTCATCTCCATCACTTGTGTTCAAGTGAGCCGAGATGGAATTTTATACACTTCTAAAAAGTCCAGTATTTTCATTTTCTCTCTTCAGAATGCTAAGATTTTGTGCCTGGTTCTTTTAAAATGAAGATTTCTTGTATAACCCTAACATATATAGAAAAGTTTAGAAAAACTTATTAAAACCTT
Source organism: Rhinolophus sinicus (assembly GCF_036562045.2). NCBI lineage: Eukaryota > Metazoa > Chordata > Mammalia > Chiroptera > Rhinolophidae > Rhinolophus > Rhinolophus sinicus. The sequence continues at coordinate 16,455,916 of NC_133757.1, forward strand.
ACTTTATTTATTCTTATAGATTTTATAAGCCCAAGTCTCATTATATTTTCTCAATATTCTTTCACATTCCTTTATTAGCAGGACATTTTTCACAGTAGCCAGTAATCAACGAAAATTTTTCTGTCAGTTGTGTACTTGCCTGCTGAAGTTGACGTATTTCATCATTCAGTGCATCTACTCTCTTTTGATCTTCCAGACTAAGTTGAGAAAGCAAATCAGTTCCCAGTTCTGCTTTTAATGATTCTCTGGTAGACTCCATAGCATGTAAACTAGCCTCCAAACTTTGTAAGCTACGTTGCTGTAAGAAAGATTACTCATCTATTAATAAAAGTATTAGTCACTGTGTTAATTATAATAGTGAAAAATTGGAAACAATCGATATTTGTAACAAAGTGAGCTAAATAATATCAACTCGATTAAATATTAGGTATCCATTAAATTTGATAACTACAACTATGTAGCAACAAGAATATTTATGATGCAGCACTATGGAGCTGTGTGGAACAACATATTCCATGATCAAACTATATAAAAATCTTCATATTCATAAGAACAAAAAAAGTTGCTAAAATGTGTGAGGATGATATAATTGTGGGCAATTAAAAAAAAAAAAAACTTTGTTGTTTTAGTACTATTTATGTACCAAATTAACAGTATTGCCAAACAGCTTCACATTTATTAAAACCAATATGTATTATCACTTTTAACAGCAGTTAAGTTTACTTTCTACTCATTTTATTACTCTGAACACAACGCAATATTGAAAAAACTCCATAAATAGTACTTTACAGACAAAAATGGTTACTGAAAAATTAATTACTATAAGATAGTACTATTATGCCATAGTTCAAAATGCTTATTTGTTTAATGAAGTTGGAAAGTCTGAATGTAGCCTACAAAAGGATATTTTGGATACCAATCATCAGTCTAAGTGTGGTATAAATGTACATATCCAAAAAAGTATGGGAATAAACAAAAACGAAAACTGAAATCGAAGGATAACCTATGTAACATATGGTCCACTCAATTCTATATAATTAAAACATTTGTAACAAAAGGCATACTTACGAACCTTCGGCATAAAGGTTTTCTCTGACTGCTGCCTCTTTTCTTTTAGCATTTTCATTTCTGATAATATGCTATCGCGAGATGCTTTAAATTTCCTTTGCTGAGTCTCTATCTGCTGCATTTGGTTCATCAGCTGATCAATTTCATTATTAATCCATATACAAGGCTAAGGAAAATTCTCTCCAAGTTGTAAATACACCTTACGTTGTAAATTCTTTTCAGTTCTTATAAGCACATTTTGTATCCCCCTCCTTTTCTTTACGCTTAAATAAGTCATTTCCTCAAATCTATGGACCATAACAATGCTGAATTAAATACTACACTAATGGTGTTCACCTCAATTCTCATTCAAAATAATATATATACTATTTTACTAATGGCTATAGCAATCAATTAATCAACATTCTCTGGAAACCCTATAGAAAGCTAAATGAAACATAATAGTATTTTTAAAAATGTTTTCATACAACAAATATTTACTGTGTAATCTATTATCCTTAAAGCCTTATATAAGGGAGTTGTTTAAGAGGCCTTGCCATGTGGAAGAACAATTCCACCTCACTGGATTATGAAATACGGGAAGGTTAATACATGCTGTCAATATCCTTTTTGTTAGTATTTCACCATGCTTTCTTAATGCTAACATCTGCCAAATTTGGGCAGTTCTTAAAGTGTGCTATGCAGATTCCTGCAAAGTCAAAACTAAGATGTTTATTTCTTTACCTTTTCCTCTGTGCTACTGCTTTCACTGATAGCACAGAGGCTGTAAAGTCGTATTTAAAAAAAAAATACGTTTCAATTAAGAACATCCTAATGAAGCAGCAAAAATGATTATCTATTTTTACTGCACATACCTGTATTTTTGTGTGACATAATGCAAAGTGTACATAAAGCACTTTTGCCATATGCCACCACTGTTGCTTTAAGAAAATGCATAGACACAACTTTTCAATGGTTGAGCTGAACTAACCATTAATGGAAAACCATTGGAAAGAACTGCAAGAGAACTAAGACTTCGACTGTGACAGCCACTTCCTCCACAAATACTAAATATGAATCAAATGTCCTAGACATAGTAACAATGAATGGACATTTTCAACCCTTATATATTTAACTTCTGTGCTATATGTAGCATTCCTGATACTCCCCACCTGTCTTCCTTGAAACACTATCCTGGTTTTCCTTCCAATTTCCTGACCAATCCTCCTCAATCTTTTCTGTGACCTTAAATTTTCAATGTTTCTTGAGTTTTTTCTCTCAGAAGTAGACTCACTGCTATTAGCTATTCAGCAGCTAAGCAAAGGATCAAAGCTAAAATAGTTTTCAGTTTTCCTGTCTTCAGAAGTTAGACAAACAATATAAGCTTCTGTGCTTAAAGTCAAAGTCAAAACACATGGAATCCCTCCCCCCCACTGTATGTATGAGAAAACACACCTAACATGCAAAAGATTATATATTCCAACCAAAATGCAGTTTTTTCCACAGTAGCATAAGACAAAAAGATATTTTCAATATTCCTGCGCAGGTTTTCATTGAGCTTTGCTTCAAGCTCACCTAGTTCTTCTTCGGCTTTTCTAACATCTTTTTGTAATTCGAGTCTAGACTTCCTTGTGTCATAATAACCTCCAGTTAGAGCACCCCGATGACTAACTTGGTCACCTATAAACAAAACATAAGGTAGTAATTCTGTATAACTTCTTTGCTAAATTGACTTATAATCCTACAACTAATCTAAAGGCTTTACCTAATGAGAATGAAAAAGAATTTAAGCTACACTGAAAAAATTCTGCTTTCTAATATTAAAATTTGCATTTAAAACATGTACCTTCTAGGATATGATAGTTTGGGGAATATAACCAATAACGTAAATATTTTGTAGGGTGTCAGATGGGCACGTCTTATTACGGAGACCACTTCATGGACGGTGTAGATGCCTGACCACTGCACTGTACACCTGAAGCTGAACAATATTGTATGTCAACTATAATTTAATATATATAGTCACAGGATATGGAGTACAGCACAGGGAATAGAGCCAATGGAATTGTAACAGATATATATGATGTCAGAGGGGCAATAAATTGGGGGAGGGGTTATCACTTTGTAAGGGGTGAAACGTCTATTACATTGCTTTGTACACCTGAAACTAAAAAAACAAAAAAAAACCAAGAACAAAAAAAAAAAATACCTTCTAGGTGAGCCTGAACATCTGCCCATAAAGAAGGATGTTCTAAAGACTCATGGAGACATGTCAACAGGACACAGAACCTAGCTTGGAATTCCCACTGGCCGTATTTGGAAAAATTTGAACATCAAAAATAATCATAACAATGTGGTAACACGCTGAATAAAAAAGAATCCATGAATCACAGTGATATTGAAAAAAAATAACAGAGAGGGCTTTCTTTACAGAAGAGTGACATCTAATAAACACAGAAGCAATGACAGAATTTAAAAATCACCATTTTGAAACCCCTACTGTATTAACTGAGTCAGGGAAGGGTCAGCAAAAGGATGCTAAATCATTGGTAAAATACGATATTCACATATTCTTAAAGGATAATGCCACATACCATTTATTAATTACAAAAGGGAAACAGCTTTATACCCAAGAGATTTGCTACTTGTCAAACTTAGCATCACTAACAGTGAGACACATTATGTGATACGATAAGTACTTATCACTCATGCCAAGAATGTTTAACCTAAATCTAACGATGGGGAAGCAAGAAAACAAATCCAGAAAAATGGGACATTCTTCAAGAAAGTAATTTCTGGAGGTAGGAACAAAAAAATCTTTCCTATATTGAAAGGATCTAAGGAGAAGACACTGCATGCATCCTTGATTGGATCCTGGATAGAAAAATATTTTGAATGTGGTGATCACTTCATAAAGTGTATATAAATGTCGAATCACTATGTTGTACATCTGAAAACTAGTATATTGTATATGTCAACTACACTTTAACAAAAACGTAAAAAAAGAATTGGGGAACAATTGAAAAAATTTGAATGTAGACACTTTTTAGATGATTATTGTTAATATTAAATCTCTTAGGTGTAACAATGATACTATAATTATAAAAGAGATACAGTGGGGGGGAGAAGGGGCGGGTTACCTTCTTTCATCAACACATAAATTATAAAAACAAGGAAAACACACAAAATGAGGGCAGGTGAACCTATATACCAGAGCTTCTTAACCTGGATTCCACAGATAAAATTCAGGAGATCCATGACTTGAGCGGGGGGCAGGGGGGGAATTTACATCTTTACTTTTATACTAACCTCAAATGAAATTCCTTCCATAATGAATGAGACAAGAAACATAGTATTATCAATACTTGTGACTTTGTTACTAAGAGAAATAACAGCTATTTTCTACCAGATAACACTTGTCACTAATCTCAAAATAGTTTACATGCATCAGTTACTTCAAAATTATGACTTACTAGACCCACTACTAAATCTTGTTGAATACGTTAATTATTACGTCGTAGTTTTAAAAATGTTGCGATAACCACGCCAATTTGCTAATTGGTTTCTTTTTTATGATCCAAGGTATTTTATGCATTTAAAAACATTTTGAGAAAGGATCCACAGACTTCACCAAAAGAGTACTTGATCCAAAAAAAGTTTAAGAACTCCTATTACAGACCAAATGATTACACTTAAAGAGACATCAACTAAATACAAAGTGTGGACTGTTTAGATTCTAATTTGAATAAACCAACTATTTAAAAAATGAAAAATAACTGGACATGAATTTTCAAATACTCTCAAAACAAAAATGGAATTTATCTGTTCAAAGCTAAGAATTATTATTACAAACCTTCCAGGGTAATGCAGTCCATAGTGAAAGCACGGGCCAGCTGGGTTGAAACTTCCATGCTACGACAAATAAGTGTTTTTCCAAACACATGTTTGAAGGCCTTGTCAAATCTGGGATTGTACCTCAATTTACTTATCATAGGAATAGCATCCTAAAAGTGAGTATTTTATCATCAAGCAAAAGGATAACAACACAGTTAATTAAAATGTGTTAGCAGAATTATGAATTACATCTTTATGAAACAGAAATAAACACAAATGCCTTTATATTTCAAAACTATTTGTTTTTATACTGTAGAAGTTAGAAAAATCATTCTACTGAAATATCCTGGAAATTGTACTTATGTAACATCCCGGTTTTCAATAGAACACAGCAGTAAAAGAGCTTAGTGGCTATGGAGCCAGACTGCTCAAGTTCAAATCCTAGTTCCACCACTTATCAGATGCGTGCTCTGGACAAGCTGCTTAACTTCTCTATGTAAGTTACTTCATTTACAAAACTGCAATAACAGTAGCTTTCTCATAAAGTCGTTAAGACTAGACGAATTAACACATGTGAAAACACTTAGGATAGCACCTGTCACATAAAAGAGCAAAATAAATGTAAATAGTATTTCCTCAAAATACTTTTATATCTTATTCAAAAAAAAATCTTTTCAAATAAAATTTATTTTCCCCCCTTCTTTCCGAAACTGTTAGAGCAAGATTTTAAGAATTTTTAAAGTAGGAAATAAATCCTACATAAAGAAAAATGCAATATGTTAAGCTTAAATTAATAATTATAAAGAGAACACCAATATAACCAGCAGTCAGGACAAGAAACAGAACACTGCTGACAAAAACCATGAGTGTGCCCTTTCCTAATCAGATAGTGACTACCTCCAGGAAGTGACCATTATTTTTAACTTTTGTGACAATCACTTTCTTGCACTTCTTTCTAGTTCTATTATCCCAGTTTAGTTTTGTTTTTGTAGTGTAAAGGGAACCACATTACATGCATTCTTTTATGTCTTGTTCACAAGTCACATTTGTTCATGCAATCAGTTTCTCCTCCCCCAAACTTCAAAGATAATTTGTTGATTTAAAAGAAAAAGCTGGACCTCTGAGAAGCTTATAAGCTTCTCACTGTTCCACTTAAATTGCTGATCATTCTCGTAGGGTTTCAGCTTTAACCTTAGAGGATAGTAAAAATAGTTGCTATATAACCATGAACATTCTGAAACCAAATACCTCAAAGCAATCACATTGTTTTCAAGAATGGTGTCTGAAAAATATTTTTAATCCATTTGTAAGTATACCAGCTAGTGACAAAAGCAACCTTATGCTTTTAGAGCGTATCATCTTGCTTTTAAATTTAATTTACAAGCCATTTTAAAAAGTATATTCAGAAAACTTACGAAGTTTCACTTTAAAAGACAGTTCCTCAGGGAATTCTTCTCCAACACCCTAACCTTAATTTTGTCACCCTGGGATACAGTCTCAAAGCATCCTGCACTTATGTATTTTAACACTTTGCACATTTTCAAAAATTTCTTTCATGTTGTGGCTGTGACCTGTTATCCCTACCCCTCAATGACTGTGCTCCAGGGAAAAAAAGACATGTGTGTCTCACAAGCCAGGGAAATTCTAATGTATGTGCTAAAATTATGAGAAAAAGTAACTTATTGAAAGAAAGATCTTAATATACACCAACTCACATTGGTTTCAGGATAGGCAGTATCCCTTACATCTAACTTGTTAAGAGGCAGAAAAGTGACCTCTCCAGGAAGATTCATTTTATTAAACTCCATCAAAATCTTCGTACTGACTTCATCTGAATCAACAATATGATAAAATAACCTATATGTAAAAAGAACAAGACACATTCTTATTGCTAGACTTTAAAGTGCTTGAAACATTTAAATACACAATTCACTTCCTTTCTATCCAATCCAATGGGGAGGGGGAGAAGAACTACTTAGAAAATTCAAATGGAAAAGAGAGAAAGCTCAAAAAGGGAAAAGTCGTAGCTTCTACAGTTAGAAACAAATAAATACTTGGCATCTACATATTTAATCAGAAAATTAAGTAACTGAGGATACAAGAAGATAATGGGAGACATATTGTACTAAAACTGTAAGTTGTTTCTTAGTTATTCTTATTCCCTTTCCTTTAAAAACTAAAAATATCAAGCAAACAGTCTCACCTGTTTCCAGCAGTGACTTCCACACATGTGTAGAAGGCAGGCTCACATTCAAAGTTATTCATCACGATGCCATGATAGCCATTTTGAACATGCTGGTTTATTCCTTTTCGACGAAAATGGTCTAGCACTTTGTTTATGCTGTCTATTCCATTTAAAATGGCCTGTTTAGAAGTGAAAAATATTAAAATAATTTGCAATGGAACTCTTGCTATTGAGAAATAAGTCCATTACTATAATACATTAAAAAACATACCAGAGGTTACACTAAAAACACCCTCCCAACAACACATCCCCCCTTGAAATATGCCAACTACACACAACACCTTATATTATGGGTTCTGTTCTATGACACTAGCATTAAAAACGGGTTCCTCATCTAAAAATCAAAAGTGCTATCATTAATAGCCTGGGTGGTAATAAGGCTGCTTAAACAATACTCATCATTTATAGGACAAGTGATTTGTACTCTACCCTTATTTATTACCTGGAACCAATGACCTACAGAAATCAAAAGCTAATACATATTTGTGTGACAGTAATTGACTCAATGTAAACTGAGGTAATAAAAAGAATCTGCCCACCTTTCCTGTTGCCGCTCTAAGAAGCTGCTGTTTCTTTTCAAGATCTTCTCTTTTAGCAGCAAGTGCTTGCTGTTCTGCATTCTCCTCTCTCCACAAGTAACTAATCAATAAAAATTACTGTCTTTAACTTTAAGAGCATTAAGACGCACTAACAGCATACAATTTAGAGTAAAATACTGAAATCAAACTTGAATAACTTATAACTTAAAGACCATTTAACAGCCAGTAACTAGCATTTTTCAAAAAAAAATGAGGCACATTTTAGTCTATACTAACTTTCTTTCACTTTGTAATTCATCTTTCTTATTTTTCACTTCATAGTATTTTCTGTCCAGTTCTTCTACTCGAGCTTTGACTTCATTAAGATCCTGATCCAGTTTCTATGGAAATAAAAATAATTCAAATTAAAAATCTAATTTCATGCAAGCTAACCCATAGTGACAGAAGGCAGATCAGTTGTTGCCAGGAGATGGGTGAGGGGGCCATAAGGGAAAAAAAGGAGGAATTACCAAGGGGTATAAGAAATCTTTTGGGGTGATCAGCAGGCTTGTTATCGTAATTGTGGTGATGGTTTCACAGGTGTATACACATCAAAACTTCTCAAATGATAAATTTTTCATATATGCAATTTATTATATGTCAATGCTTCAATGAAGCTATAGAGAACAAATTTTAAATTTTTAAAAACTGTCTTTAGACAAAAGAGCACATCAAAAATATAAACCATAAAATGAATTACTCTAAAAAATATTGCTAAAATGAAATTTGTTCATTAATGATCTAAACCTTACTGCGTCTATAATACGTACTGCAGAATATTAGAAAAATTACATTCGTAAAAAACTCAAACACTGTAGTACACACTTTTCATATACCGCCCCCTCTGTACATACACATACACACACAACTATAACACAAGAGATTTAGGATTATACTGAGAAGCAAGAGGCTGTATTTTGCATAACGTAATCAGCACTGCGAAGTTATCTCTACCCAATATAAAGGAGAGAATTCACCTTAACAAGTAGTCATTTTGATACCCTAAGGTGCGGCTAAAATACTGGAAAATAATGAACTTCAAGCCTGAAATAGAATAAATAAAACCTCTGACTGGAAAATCTTAGTTTGTCACCAGGCTCTTTCAAAAAGGAAGTTTGATGTTTCCAAGAACTCAAGACAAAATGCATTTTATTTCAGGAAAGGACATGTAGGTATCATAGCTGAAACTATCCTGTCTACCCGCATCAACCCGTGTTTGCCATTCCCTCCATAAAGTATCCTGACCAAAGCACATTAGACTCTCAGGGCCAGTAAGCTACTGTCTATTACTCTTGGTCATTGTTCCTACCAGATGAGTTGTTTAGTGTTACAGAGTCAGTTCTGTTTGCTCCCAAATGTTTTTGTTTTGGCTGTGATTACATTAAGTATTAAATAATCTGAGAATGTAAGTACAAAGAGTTGTTTAAAAATTTGATTTAGTTCTGGACACACTCAAAGGTGACTCACTAAAAACTGAATAGGCAAATCAACTTTAAAAGACTGGGAAGAAATGATTACATACATAAATGTATGTATCAATATATAATACGTACCTTTATCAAAGTAATTCAAAATGTCAAATCACAAAATCATTTATATACCTCACTTCATAAAGCATATAAATGTCTAATCATCATGTTGTACACCTGAAGCTAATATTGTATGTCAACTATAATTGAAAAAGTCACAAAAAGGCAACACCGAGGAACTGGTACAGATTAAAGGACATAAGAGAAACATGACAACTAAATGCAATATATGATCCTAGAGTGAATCCTGAATTGAATTCTATTCTCATCCAACTTTAAAAAGAACTGTATTTACATGTGTGGCTCATAAAAAGAAAAGTCCCCTGGGAACTCCTATCGCTATTCAAACTCACAAGAAGCATCTTGGGTTCTGCTTCAAAAGACTGGTACACACTCTGGTGGGAGATGTTGGTAATAAGGGAGGCTCTGCATGTGTGTGGCAGGGTGAATATTAGAAATCTCTATACCTTCCTCTCAATTTTGCTGTGAACCCAAAACTGCTCTAAAAAAATTAAGTCTAAAAAGAAAGATTGACACATAAGCATACATTTATCTTTTTAAAATAAAATACTTAAGATATGTAAATAGGTGGTTTTATGTATATAAATAACACACATACATATTGTATATAAAATATATACATACACTCAATATATTAAGATTATATGCTTTTTAGTGGCTTTTTTGATACATCAATCAGACCAACTGGTGCAGACTTCGTGGAGTATGAGGGTTCCTTCTGGGTATGTACATATATACCCTTCTCACCCTACACTGGTCCTACACACTCCCTTATCATTTCCATCATCCTCTAATCACCTATACTGTATAACCACACATATCACTTAAAAAAGCATTTCTCTCTCTCTCTCATTTTAAGTGTGAGATCTTTTTTATTCTGGAAGTGAGTTTATCTTCTACTTCAGTTTTTAAGGAAATACTAGATAGACATGCATAGTAAATAATGTTTACTTTAGAAAATGTTATAAAATCATTGCTTTAACCAAAAAACGTATTCTGCAGTTATTAAAACTAACAGAAAATTATTATAAAGTTATGTATGTTTCAAGATTTGTATTTTACATTAAAATGAAGAGTAGTTAAGGTACACACTACCAATTCACAAAAATGCATTTCAAAATATACTCAATCTGGGTCTGCTGGGTGGTTCAGGTGGTTGGAAGCTGCGCTCCTAACACCTAGGTTGCTGGTTCGATCTCCACATGAGCCAGCAAGCTGCACCCTTCCACAACTAGATTTGTGAACAACGGTTTGACCTGGAGCTGGGCTGCCGTGAGTGGCCAGTGTGAGTGGCTGGCAGCCAGCGTGAGTGGTGGGCAGCCGGCATAAGTAGCCGTCAGTCGGGGAGAGCTGCCGTGAGCTGCCGAGTGCAGCCCACGCGAGTTGGCACCAGTTGCCGTGAGCGGTCGGCTGCCAGCAACGGACTGGCTCAGCTGGGGAGAGCTCAAGGGTCATAATACCAACACAGGCTAGTGAGCCTCGTCCTCCACAACTAGACTGAGAACGGCTTGACTCAGCAGGGAAGGGAGAAAGGTGAGGGGGAGGGGGGAAATATACACTCAATCTACAAGGACATTGATATGGGGGAAAAAATCTTTAAAAAAGAGAACTACCTACCATATGCATAACATTAAATTGTGCTATTTTTTTCTGAATTAGTACTGTCTTGTATATTTTAAAAGTAGCATGGAAACTGTTTAAAATAAAACTTAAACAGGTAAAACTGTACATATTTATCTTTGGAAAGATTTTTACAAAGCAGCTATAGAAGTTCTTACATTATACTGCTCCAAATTTTTCTCTTTATTTGCCTCAGTGTCCTCCAAATCTTTATGTATAGCAGCAATCTGTCTTTTCTTATCATTAATAGCTTGATCCAAAGACTTGAGTTCTTTTTTAATCCACTTATCCCTTTCTTCTTTTGATGTAAACTGGCTTCCTCGACCCTGCTTTGCATAAAGGTCCGTTCTCTCCTGGGTAGCTTGGGCCAATCTACACAAGATAGAAGAGAATGGATGGGAAAAGAGAACAGAAAATAATCAAGTATAATTGCAATCAATATATCAAGAGTACACAGAGACAACAGCCATTTTTTAAATTGCATAAAAAAAGGAATTAAGTACATAAAAAGCAACTGCTACATAACAGAGCTCCCTAGGCTAGTTCTATGTATTAATTTTACTTCGAAGTCACAGTTAAAGTCAGGTAAAACTGCCCATACCATAAGGATTTCAGACAGAAAAAGTCTTCACTCAAGGTCTGGGTTAGTCACTAAATCTAGACAGTTCCAGTACTCCATCTCAGGAATTTCCAAAAATGCTCCAACTATATTTAACTATATAAACATTTTCAACTCCTTACTATAAAAACCACTATACAAAGGTTAAAAGGTAAGACAAAACAGTCACGACATATAGAATATTAACGCCCAGATTACATAAAATAACCCTATACAACAGAAAAAAGGGGCAAAGGATATAAACAGGGAATTCACTAAAATGCACATTAAGTGGCACAAAAACATGATAATGCACTAAACTGTAAAATCAGCAAACCCTGGCAAGTCTAATCTACAGATAGAGTCTAAAATGTCTAGATGTTAAAACAGCAATGAGTGAAAAAATAAAGTGGCAGAATGAAGCATACAGTAACATGTCATTTGAGTGAAAAAAGAACAGTCATCATGAGTATTTTAAAAAGCCCAACACACCTACCTATGTTATCTTAGGCAAGTTATTTAACCTACTAGATCCTCAAGTTTGTCAAATTTAAAGTAGGAATAATGTAGATCTACCAGGGCCTTTGAGTAGAAAAAACAGGCAATATACATACAAGAATACTTGGCCCACAGCAGTTGTTCAATATTGGCTATTACTTTGAAATGGGCATTTAGTTTTCACCCTTAATACTGCGCCTTCTTACCTATAACTATTTAGGTTCTAGAGAGGAACTATGTACAAAGTTAAAAGTATTGGTGAAAAAAATCCCAGACCTAGCAATTCCTCGCTCTTCTTTTTCTTTTACACTGTTGAATTTAGGTTCTGTTTCTGCCAGTTCTTTCTGTTTTTCTTCTATTTTTTCAAGCAGCTTCTGCCTCTCTTTTAATAAACGTTTCTGTAAATAAAGCAAGATAAGTAAAAATGCAATCTGCTTTAAAACTTTTGCTTAACATGTAAGTCTAGCATGTTTTCTCATAAAAAAAATTCATGAGAAAACTGATTGCGACACAGAATTTTTCAATGTAAGAAACAAAGCTAGCACTGAGTTGCTACTTCAGTATAAATTGTTTTAATATGCCAAATCTTTTATAAAAATTCAAGCATGTACCCCGGTCACAGAAAGGACTCTCAGCTCTGCAATTCCTACTCACCTAAATATTTGTCTTTCATTTTCAGCATTTTAACTTACCCTTTGTTCACTATTGCCTGCCAATTCATCTTGTAAATCCTTGGCTTTAAGCTCCAATTTAGTCCTCTGCTTAATCTGTTCTTGTCTTTCAGCACTCAGTTGCTCCTTTTCCTCTTTCATAGCTGAAATTTTTGTTTTCAGTTCCCTAACTTGGCGCTCAATATCCTGAAAGTTTTGAACAAAAATGAGTCAGGCAAGTATAAGTACAACAGCAAAATTATGACACCATTAGTTTTGTCCCTTTTCTTTCATTTACACTTTCAGTACTACTCTGTCTTTTCAATACTCAATCCCAGTGACACCCCACTTAAAGTCACTATTCCGTAATTCTGGAACAAAGGGTTCACTGTGGTCAAAAAATGAGTTAACCTAAGTCAAATTTATAATCTTACCTCCATTTTATCTCTTGCATCCTGCTGGGCATCTCTTAATTGTCTGGATTTTTCTCCACTAGTCTCTCGCTTAGCAGAAAGCTGAAAAAAAAAACAAGCTACAATTTCTAACTCATTTTGTGTTTGTTTAATATTTCATAACATCTAGCAAAAGTTTTAGATGTCTACTGAAATAATCACCCACTTTAAAAAATTTTACAAAAAAAGTAGTGGTTTTCTTTAAATAAGAAACTTAAGTTTTAAGTAACTACCTAAAACAAACTTTTGTAGAAAACAAAGCAATACTAATTACAAAATACATTTTAAAAAGTTAAGAAAAACATTAATGCCGCTTTAAAGGTGGCTTCCTCTTATCCTGGTCTGATTATATTTTAGATACAACTACAGCAAGGCCAACATGGGCCTAGGCATTTTCCTTGTAGTAAACTGAAAGAACAAATTTGCTAACAAGTAAATTCATTAAGAGGTTTTTAAATTTGTGTTAAATTTCTATTTAAAAATCACTGACAAGTATAACATGAGTTTAACATATTCATAAAAATAAAATTAATCTGAATTTAAGGGGCAAAGGTAAATATTTTACCTCATCAAGTTTGGCACGAGTCTCGTTAAGTTCCTGATTGTAAATAGTATATTCCAGGGCGCGTCTCATTTTATCCCACTTCTGATATTGAGCTAGTTCTTCCTTTTCTTCTTCTAAGGTATGTAATCTTTCTTCAATGTATTTTAACAATTCATTGATTTTTTCCCGTTTGCCCTCTTAAAAAAAAAAGGAGAGGGATAAAGGAGTTGAATAAATTTTTATATAATAACACTTCTCAAATATACCATAAATTGAACTTAATCTTAAGAAATATAGCATTATTTCTTTGAGATTACGTGATAATGAAATCTAAAATACTACAATGATAATAAAGATACTTTATTATGAAAAGCAGCAGAGAACAAACTTACTTGGTGACTAATTCTTCTTATTCATGTGTTAAGGGCCTCAGTTTAAGCTTCCTTTAAAAGCCAGTGTTCCTTCCCACAACATAAAAAAAACAAACCCTACTAACATTATTGGTATCACTGATACACAATTTATAATAATAGCATTATCTATAGCTACCATATAGTGAACGCCTACTATATTCCAAGCATGGTGCTACTTTGCTCCTCTACTCACCACTACAAAATATGAAAAAGGACTTTACAGATGGGGAAGCTTTGGACCAGAGATCAAGTCTAAAGTTACAATGTCAGTTAATTATGTCTAATTTTGATTTTGAAATCAGGACTGACTCTAAGCTTTGACAGAACACGGCACTTGAAAACCAAAGTAGGGTTTCCATAATAAATGTACTAATGAAGATTCTAAGTTCAAAGTTTTATGTTTACTTGCTCCTGAACAATTATTTTTTTTTGAGGAATACATCTAAATTTGTCATCTTTACACACAATGATGAGGACACTAGAGGCACAAAGTATTCGATCTAGAGAGGCATTATTACCTCACAGCAACAATTCTTTATTCAAAGAAATAAATTATTGGAAATCTCAAACTTTAAACTGCTTCAAACTAATTTTCTCTCCATTCAGCACATAGGCAAATTATCATACAACATACTCGTGAGAATACACATAACTCCTTTCCACTATAACACAATGAAAAGTGACTCACAACAAAAAGAAATAAGATACAGTCACATTTCGTTTACCTGTTTCTTTCATTAAAGAGATGCTTTCCTCTTTTCGTTCATCATATACTCTAGTACCAGCTACTTCTCTTAATAGCTTTAGTCTCTGAGAATCTGGTGCTGTTGCCATCTGGTTGATCTAAAAATTTTAGAAAAATAATTATTACAGCACTACAAATTGCTCTTTAAGAATTCTACCTTGAAAGGGTATTCACATAAGTTGAGTATGAGTTCGCTAATGTAATCTGTACAGTTACATATACTACCTATGTAACTGTATCTCTTTTTACTTAAAATAAAATTTACCAAACAAAAATCCAAACAGAATTGATACATTCCTAAGTCTAATTTATGGGTAAAACTCTAACTTACAAATGATGGAGGAATATCCCACCACCATTTTTTCTTAGTCAGTATGACATGGTATAAAAAATGAGATCAATTCGAAAAGAACAAAGTATTTTTACAAGGGGAAACTATTACTCGCTATACATTTTCAAAAAGCTATAATGGTATTATTAAGTATCAAAACATGGTATGCTTAAAATTAGATAAAAATAATTGTCTCACAAAGGTAGTGAGCATAAAAGAAGCAAAAACATCTTTAAAATCTCATTTACAAATATATTGCAAAAAAATACATGACAAAGAGAGTAGTAAAATCTAATTACCATGCATTGCATGCAACTTTATATAACAAGTATGAGGTTTAACATATTCATAAAAATAAAATTAACCACTAAAGGTAAAAAATACTATCATTGCAGTTACTCTATTTTTTTACATAAAAAGAAAACCAGCTCTGAGCTAAGAAAATACTGTCTATCCAAAGTATATACACCAAACAAATCACCCTTCAGATCCTTACCATTGCATACCCCAATTAAGCATGTTCATTCATTCAACTTATTCACTTAAAAAAATATTTAATGAATGCCTATAACCTATGTGCCACTCTGCTCGGCACTGGGAAAAGAGCACTGAACAAAACAGAAAAGGTCTTGCCCTCATGAAACTTATATTCTAGTAGAAAGACAGGAAATAAGTATATCATTATAGTATAACTGCAATGAAGAAAAAACAAAATACGGAAATAAAGCATACAGAGTTGGGGTGAAGGCAATGATTTTATAGCTGAGACAGGCACAGATGGCTTATATGAAATGACATGAGCAGAAAGCAAAATGACATAAAGGGGCCTGTGTTGTATGTGTGCAGGGAAGACTCAGGTAATTGCTCTTTCAAACCAGTCTCCTTTTAACTTCTCTCTTACAAAGGTGGTCTTTTCAAAAACCTGTTCTTCTGGTATCACATTTCCCCAAAGTGAAACACTATACTCTCCCTAATCACGTCTCCTGAATGCTAACTTTCCAATACACATCTAAAAAAGCCTCCAATATGAAATAAGAAGTGAATATTTTTAAAGAATTTTCCCTTAGCCCCCAACTGCCCCCCCAAAAAAACACTACAGAAAACTTTAGAACCCTGCAGTTATGTTCTAAGAAAAATAAATTATCTTAGTTTCAAGTAGTGTATGAGGAAACAGAACAAACAGCTAAAGTATATAGCTACTAAAAACTATAAATAATCTCTATACAGTAAAAATAATATCTAGCATTATAGGTTTCTAGCAATGTAAGCTTTTTATCATTTTAATTGATATACTAATATAGAATATTAACTTTAGAAGCTAATTTTTTCAAATGTGATTTTTACAGAATTTCTCAATATTATGGTCATGACTTCCACAAACCAAAAATATCTTCCAGTAAAGTGATACAGGTCACTAAGAAAACAATCCACTTAAATAGCTCTGCTGAAATACTTCCATCCCATTATGTAATGGATCAACGTGTATTTTGTACTTTATGGCCACATACAAGGTTAACACTAACTTCCATACAAAATAAATCAATGAAAACAAGACAATATGGTATTTTTTCTTAACTTTTTTTTTTAAAGGAGGGCACAGCTCACAGTGGCCTATGCGGGGATCAAATTCACAATCTTGGTGTTTATTAGCACCAGACGCTCTAAACAACTAAGCTAACCAGCCACCCCAATACGGTACATTTTTTATTCAATTTAACTATTAGAATCAATAAACCAATTCAATCATTCAACGAATGTACTCAGAAAACAAATTCTATTAAAAAAGGACATAAAATTGTTTACCTTTCCTTGTTTAACAATATAGTAAGGATTGCTTCGAGAAAAACCGGCACTTTCAAGAAGATTCATCACATCATTTTTCCTGTGGATAAACAATGAACAATTTTTTTCAGATAAAACAATTCGATAACCAAACATGAGGACACTAACTCGTGAGTTAAGGAGCATGAGGGAGAACAGCTATCTGTCCCATCAATCTCAAGGAATCTTCTGATTTTTATGTTTATACTCTAAATACTGATTTGTTGAACATGAGGCAAATATGCCTCATGTATGACGCAAGTAGAAGAATACTTTTACTCTTTTGTAAAGAAATTAAAAATATAGAGAGAAATACTTACGTGACCATTTTCTTGTCTAAGAAATACTGATCCTTTTTGGCACCAATAACTCTTCGAAGTGAAACTTCCTCTTTATCAATCTAAGAAAAAATGTAAAAGTTCAAAGTTAATTTAACAATAAAAGTGGAAAACTTTTTACTTAATAAGGTCATTTTAGAGTCCCTAACCATAACAATTATTTTGAAATGTCAATCTCACTAACGATATACTATGAATACTCAATTCTTATGACAAACACAATTTTTCACAACAGCTTGCACATTCCTATTCATTTACAAGAATATTCATTATAATTTTAAGACAAAATTAGTATGTAAACTTTAGTTATTTTCTCATAAACTAAATTGTAAAAGCTTAAGTACAGCTATAAATAAATGTTTCAAAGCCTGAAAAAAAAAATAAATCAGCTGCAACAATAAAATTCTCAACATTACTGAAAAGAAAAAAGCAGTTACTCACTGGCAATCGGTTGTCTGAATTGTCAAAAATAATCTCCACAAAAGCGGAAATAACACGAGGACCAGTACCCTCCTAAAACATGAGATAAATAAATTTATAATTTCAGTGGTATTTTTTGACATTCTTTAAACATATTTTAAGTTTAGTACATGGTAACAAGCCTGATTCAATGAAGAAAAATTTCTATCAGACTAGTATATATCCCTCTTGCCAAAAAAGCGAAGACATGGGATTAGGATAACAATATTGCTCAACCAAATAGCTTTTGATATTGAACAAAGGAAGATGTCAGTTAGGTCTTGTTCTACAGATCACTTTATTAGAGCACAAGACCCCACAGATACTTAATTCTACCTATTTGCTAATACCTAAAACACTTTGAGGCTTTTCTTTTTATAAACTCATCTTAATACTGGAAAGGAACCCTAACAAATCATATAATTACCAGAATTCTGTGGGTTTTTTTTTTAAGATATGAGATATTCTAATGTACTTTTAAATCTGCTATGAAAACACACACATTTAACACGTGTCACATTTAGAACAATTAATGACCCAACCACTTACATACTAAGTCCAGATAATTTCCAGATTCTGGAAACCGTTATTATATTGTGGTTCAATACAATGAAGAATGATATCTAAAGAGATTATCCTTTTAATGCCAACCTGAGAAACCTAAAAGAGATTTTTCTATAGGGAATTAGTCCAAATTACTGGGCTAAAAAATGAAATTTAAGAGGTGGGGTGAAAAATAATGCTTAAAAACAAAATAAAACAAAATCTTCCTACATGTGAGCGACATTGTTGAGATATATTGAGGAATCTTGCTTTCTGGTCTTAAAATTAATTATAAACCATAGTGAAACCAGGAAGATAAATTGCTTTATTTTATTATAGTCTTCTAATTTTTATCTTAAAATTATTTTAGTTCACTATTCATAATAATCTAATGAAAAATTATGACAATTTACAATAAATACACTGTCCTTCATACGGGAAAATGATGTCATATTTAAGTAAAAATATGGCTAAAAAGAATAACTTGTATGTTGTTTAGCTTGCAATGATTGTTCCTCTATCCTCCCACCTTAACTTCTGGTTCTGAGTCTCAAAACTCCTAATCCCGAATCTCAAACTCTTCTTTCTCCAGCAAACCTGGTTCTAGAGCCTTACCAGACAATACCTTAATAAAGAATATATATTTATATGGAACACATATCCATGTATAGGTAAGTCCTACAATTTTCTTACCATTATATAAAAATTAGGGTTTTATCCTGCATTAATATAGCAGGCTGAATTTTACAGAATAACACTTAAGAGACTATATCATGTTCACAAAGGACATGAAACTTTAAAAATGATTTTGTTTACCAGATTTGACAATGTATTTTTAAAAATATAACAGTTGACCTTTGAACAACACAGGTTTCAATTGACCTGTGCAGTTCAAACCCATGTTGTTCAAGGGTCAACTGGCGGTTGGGAATCTGCATATTCGGGGGGCTGATTGTAATTACATGTGGATTTTAGACTGAGGGCAGTCAATGCCACTGTCCCTTGAGTTGCTCAAGGGTCAACTGTAACATCAATAATGTCTTAAAGTCTCACTCACATGCAATAAAGCCAATCGCTGTTCCGGACGAAGATGACTAAACTCATCACTGAGAACAAACTGAATTGCTAGAAATACAAAACAACTATTAGTACAGTATAAAAAAGGATTTATGCCTCATTAATAATTTCCCATACCTTCATAGAATACAGTGTATCAGGTAATAAACAATGCAGATAAAGTGGATTACCTGTTTCATACAGACAAAAGCAATGCAGAAAATTTGCCTGTACTTCAGACTAATCAGCTAAGAAATGATATGAAAAATTTTAACCTTTCACTGAAACATTTAAAGAAAGAAAATAAAAAGAAAAAATAGAGGTATAGGAAGAGACAAGCAGAACTAAGATCTATCTCTTGATCAAAGTATACACTGACTGGTAACACTGTATTTGCTTTCATCCACTAGACAAATGATATAAATCATTTATTAACAAAATAGGATATAGTCCTACAATATCATTAATTGGATACTTTGTCAAAAGAAACAGAATTAAGTAAGAAATACAGGGAGACATTTCAGATTCCCACCTTCTACTTCATTGCTCGCACTGCCCTTATCTTCAGTAAGGAGCCACTCTCACTTCTATGTAGAGGCTTAACTGGACCATCCTGCCCTAGAAATGGAACTCTTTACTTAGCTATCCTGTTCCCAGTTCACCTAAGAGACCTCTGACATTCTAAAAGTGTGTGTGTGTGTGTGTGTGTGTATTTATGAATGAGGGGTGAAGGTGGGGAACTGGCTCCTATAATCACCTTGCGGGGGAAGGTATAGATTCAAACTGCCCTCATCCCCCAGGAGATTGTGACATACTCCCTTCCATTCCAATCCCACTATCTCACCATCCCCCCCACAATTACAATCACTGATGGAATATAGTGTATCCTATAGATTTGTGAGCAGACAGGATAGAACCTTTGCTCTTCTAAACCTCCCTTTTCCTCAAGCACTACTTAACTAAAAGGTTCAAACTTTTTTCAACCTACTTCTTTGTACAGTCCAATTCTGTTAACATGTTTTTTCTCCCCAGAGGATTTGTTAAGATACATACATATATATATGCATTTACAATATTTATATAGTTCACTCAAGTTTAAAAAGCACTTCCATATGTATTACCTCATTTGATTCTCACAACCCATCTAAAGTAGGCAGGACAACCATCTCTGTTCTTGAAGTGAAAAGAGTAATTTGAGAGGTTAAGTGTTTTGCCCAGTCTTACATAGCTAATTAATTACTAGGTATATAGAAGAACTCAGATCCTTACACTCTTAACCCTCTACACTAAACTACAACCCTGTATGAAGAAGTATTTCTTGGGTTTCGTGCAGACATAACCTAAGAAAACCAATTTTTAAAATAAACTATCTTAAAATACCTAGGTCTTAATGTATTTAGAATTCAAAAAGCAATACCTACCATAAAAAAAGTTACTTTTTCCAGATCCATTTCTGCCCACTGTAAAATTTTTAAAAGGATGTTATTTAATATAAAAACCAATAAAATTAAAACTTTATTGAAAGTATTAGAAAATTTATAAATCCAAGTTTCTAACATAACATCTTAATATTTGAAATATAACAGAACAATGAACAGAAAAAATCAATAAACAAAACAGCTTTAATCACCAAATGAGTACAATTTTTGTATAAACTTCACATAGTTTTTTCCTTAAAGAAATTGACTTCATTGTTGATTCTTTTGCTCTTTCCCAATAGTTTAAAATCAATAAAAATAACTAAATATACTCCCCAGCTTTTATAATCCTTACAATGGACATTGTTTTAATTATATATATAATAATTTCTTAACAATTTCAAGGTTCACATATTGCTAACACTTAAACATACTTAATCATTTTAAATTCTCAAACTATTCCTATGTTAAACTATTTATGATCAGCCCTATGTATAGTTTAATAGACTCACAAAAGTATAGACAATAAGGCACTGTTTTTACTACCTGAATTCAGAAATAAGCAATTCTATACATAAAATGATTTCAAATTTAATGAATTCACTTGAGTTTTTGTTTAGCAAAATTTTCATTAAGAGTCATGAATATCTATGCCATTCTCTTATTCTGGACCAAAATATGCTGTACAATTTAGCCCCAAAATTATCACCTTTAATGCAAAATAAATCCTAAAGAGATCATTTACGTCATTTCAGAAATAAAGTACTTTTAAAAAGAGGCATATAACAGACACAGAGACCAGCTTGAAGGGGGTCTCCACTGGCTATATCTAGGACAATATGAGCACCAAAATAATTAGATGAATTATAAATCAGTGCTGGGGGAATAATCCATGAGTCCATACACATGAAAAACAAAACAAAACAAAAAAAGAACAGCTAAAGAGGGAGGGCTCCTGCCTGTAGAATACCAATTGGTAAATGTGAAAGGAGTGCTGAAAATGGAAAATTATCCTTTTTCATCATCAGAATAAAGGCAAGAATAAAGGCTAAATCTAGGGAGTAATTTTTATAAGGAGCACAATATTTGTATGGTTCAAAAGTATCTCCCCATCCCCATATTATTTATTAGTTGCAAGGGAAAAACACTATACAGTGGAAAAACTGGACACCACCTTGACTGGGTGATCAAAAGTAACATCAATAAAAGGGATAAGTAGATGGATATCATGTATTACTTCCAGATGTAATACCCAGAGGAGGACACATCATTTATATATTTTTAAAAAACAATGTTATAGAAGACAAAGGCTGTGGAAATGGTCCACATTAAAGGAGCCTAAACAGATATGAGAACTAAATGCAATATCTGATCCTAAATTAGATCCCGTACTGGAAGGAAAAAAGCTACAATGAGAAATACCCAAGAAAAAAAGCTATAAAGAACATTTCCAGGTCAATCAATGTAACTGGAAAATGAACAGATCATGGCACTGATGTTAAATTCACTGAAGTTGATAACTATACTGTGATTATGTAAGAGAATATCCCTATTCTTAGAAAGTACACGTTGAAGTCTGAGGTAAAGGACTATGATGTACATAACCTACTTTAAGGAAAAAAAGAGTGCAAACGATAAAGCAAGTGGAGAAAATGTTATATAGTAAGTAGATCTGGATAAAGGATATGTTCGTGAATTTTCTCTGTACTGCTCTTATTCGTGCAATTTTTCTGTAATTTTGAAATTATCTATAAACCAAAGTTTTAAAAGTTAACTTACTAAAATTACATAGTTTGAACCATGATCCATTCATAAATAAGTGAAAAATCTTTAATTTCCCTTTAAGAATTACTCCTACCCACAGAGTGAAATACTATATAGTAACTATAAAGATGTTGAATATTTAATGATTAGCTATTCAAGTTTATTCTGAAAAATAGCAAATTACCAAGAGATTACACTAAAAATCCATTTTTTTTTTAAAAGGCATACTTATATAGATGTACACAAAGACTGAAAGGATACTGAGGTAGACCCAGTTTATAAGTGTCCCCAGATTCACCTGCCCCAACACGGCCTTGGCTGCCTGTCAACAGAGAGGCTCAGTCTCCCAACACCTCAGGTTGTCGGAGCTTATCCTGGAGGTACATTCAGGTCAGATCTGTGAAAACTCAAAGGAGGCCATAGTTCCCCAACTACTTCAAGCGGGTTGGTTAGTCCCCAGAGTAATACAATCTAAAAGCATAGGAGGATAATGCCCTATGTGGTAAAGTCTGATCAGTGAGAAACAGGAGCCGGCAGACAAAACCCTCTCCACCCCTTCTCCATCTGACCTTACCAAGGCATGGAGGGTTCACAAGGTCTGTTTGGAAGTTATCCAATGTGACCAAAAATCAGATATGTCTTCTCTACAAAGCTATGACCAGCTTTCCCACTCAATTTTGGCCCTAAGACTGCATCCTCCCATTAAAGCCTTAGTAGCTAAGCAGGCCTTGGACTCTTTTCTAGGAAACCAGGGCTAATACAAGTAAGTATAGATTGTTAAAATAAAGAATGGTCATTTCTAAGTAGAAGGATTAGTTTTAACTATTTTCCTTTTAGGTTTTATGCTCTGCCATAATATTCTACATATTTCTTTTGTCAAAAGGCTAGAAAAAAGGTAACCTTAAAAAGGTATACGTTGGTATATTCAAACATTATTCAAGCATTCAAACATAAGCAAAGATATTTGCCTTCAAATCTTGTTTTCTTAAGGGTCAAAATCATTAAACAATCAAAGTGGTATGCTTTCACAGGATATTTTTAGGGTCAATTTCAGTCCACACTACATTTGGTCTTTCTTACATTATTTTATATAAGTACCTGTTTTTAAAATGTTAAACCAATAAAAATCACATCATGTTTTGTTTTTCAATTAAAACAAAAGAACATTTAATGTCCTTTGTAACCATGACTATTAACAATCTGAATGTTGCAACCAAAGTACAGTAGTAAAACAGCTGTCGCATAATACCGTAGCTAAAACAAAACTACTTGATAGGCCTTATAGACATAACTTAATCATCCGAGGTAATGATGGTCTTCATTTTAAAGTTCATTTACAAAATTATACAATTGCTATACATGCTTTTCTGGCATCCAGAAGCATTCGTTTCATCTATCCTTTAAAAATTCAGCAGAACATCAGAAAACATTTGCTGGCTGTATCAGCAAAATGGAACATTATCATCTGAAGAAACCACAGACTAAATATTGTATTGTAGGACAATCACTATTAATTAGCGCTTTATCCTCACACATTTGCTTTCTCATTTAATCTTTCCAATAGAAGATGGGTATCATTATCTCCACTTTACAAATAAAAAAAACTGAAGCTCCTCAGTGAATAAAGTTTGAAAAATACATGCCAGAACTGGGATTTGAATCGCATTTGTACTGCTCCATAGTTTATGCTTTTCTCACCTTAGACGTTATGACAGGAAAAAGAAAAAAGAAAATCTGAGAACAATGTAATTTGTGAATAACTGATCATCTTTGAAATAAGGTAATAGTGAGCATTTCAACTAGGAAATAACACATCAAGAACAGAATAGCTCAAACACTAAATTTAGTGTCATTCACTATAAACTTAAAGCTATTAAAACACACTTATACACATAGGAGGCAACTCAAATAAAAATGAGTAACTTACTACTCCCCGCGTATTTTAAATATATAAAATAAGCAATTCATCAGTGCGGATTAAAAATGAAGTTATTTCATACAGAAAAATAGAGTGCCAAAAAAAGTATACACATTTTAAGAAAGGAAAAGTGTGTTAAAATTGTTAATACTCAACATATACCAATAAAAAAGATGAATACAAGTCACGTTTGACTTCTGCAATTACAAGAGTTGCTCAAAGTGGTTACCATAGCATCCAGACACTTTTTTTCTGATTAAGGCAAACTACCATTTGAGCAATATTGAACAGCGTTCACTTGTATACATTTCTTCGGCATCCCAGTATATAAAGTAATATTGGAAAATAATTCTTGTCTCCTTAAGCCTAGATATAAGCAGAATTTAAATGACTGCATAGATTTAAATCTGATCTAATAAACCATGAACACTTACCAATAACATTATGTTTTGAACTGAAGGGATCTACAATTGTTTGATCTCTGTAACTTCGAAAACCTTGGATAATTACCTAATAAATAAATAAATGAGATTTTTCAGAACGCACACAAAGAAATAACTTCAAAACATTTTTCTTTTGCACTTCTTCCCTTTCTGATTTCTCATTTAATGCAAGATAGAAACTTTCAATTTCATATAAGAAAAATTCATTTTGGAATGTGGTAATTAAAAATCTTCTATCAGTAACCCTTACCAGTGTTTTTTGTTTTGTTTTGTTTTAATTAGTAAGCTGTTAAGGGAGTCCCAAAATCAAATATAAAAATCACTGTATGAAGTTCTCTGAAACACTAAACCTTACAGGAGAGTAAACGCGTGAAAGAGGCAGACTGGCCCCAGCTTTCCCGACTCTAAGAGACACACGAGCCAGCGAAAATGAGTAGACGTCACAAGAAAAGAGTGATTAGAGCCCAAAATATCCAACAGAGCAACTTTCCCAAAAGATGTGAATGGGTTCATCTTGGTGCTGGACCCTAGCGCGGGAAGACCATTTTGACAGAAGTAAACAACTGAACGAGGAGGCGCTACACATCTTGCTAGAAGCGTCCCTTTCATTTCTCCGGTAAGTCGGGACGGAGAAAGGACACCGGCTAAGCAGGCGCCCCAGCCTGTGCCCCCAGAGGAGCCCCCCGGGCCGGGAAAACATCTCTCCACACCCCACGCGAAAGGCCAGCGCGGGGATCTCCTCGCAAAAAAAACGCAGCTTCCCGGCCTCTGGCGACTCCGACGCGGCCCTCAGCCAGCTCCGCGCCCTCGGCCCGGACCCCGGCCTCGCCCGACCCTGGCCCGCCCGGGAAAGCCTTGCTCCTCCACAAAACGCGCCCCGCGGCCCTCCCACAGCTCTCGGAGGTCCTGCCTCCCTCAGACCAGCACCCAGCACACAGGCCTGGGCTGCAAAGGGGCGCCCCGATGCTTCGCGCTCCCCGCGCTCCCGGGGCGGGGCCTCTCCCTTCCCCCACAGCCCCCGTCTAGCCCGGGTCCACTCAGCCTCGAGAGGTGAGAGGGCGCGGGTCGCGTCGCGACACCCCCGCCTCCAGGAGCGGTACTCACGGCTCCGTGCCGGGGCGGGAGGAACGCTCAGGACTTACTTGCTTTATGTACATCTTTCCGCGCCTCCAGCCGGGGAGAAGGTTTCCCCACCGAGAAGCAACAGCGCGACCGCGGGGTCAGGTGAGGAGCCTACGAGACCCCTCCCCCGAAGCGCCGCTCGCTCCCCTCCAGCCAAACAAAATGGCGGCGCCCGTGAAGGCGGAGTCCGCGCCTCGGACGGAACCACCCTCGCTTTCCTCACAAAGCGTAGGGGGAGTCGGGGCCCGGTCTGCTCTTTGCTTTTGGCAAAAGGAGCCTCCTACGGCGTCTGTAGGTGGATTTCATTTGATGCTTCAATTTGTAGTTGAACCTTTCCTGAGACTTAGTCGAAACTTCATTCAGAAAAGCCTTGATCGTGAAATTGGGCCGTATTCCCTTCGATCGCGGAGGCAACGGTTGCGTCCACAAGGGGGGAAAGGTTCGGCGCCAAAGCCGATTGTGAGAATCCGAGAGCCAGTAACAGCGCGGGCCGGCGGCCACGTGTTCTCGGGTTGTTTAAAAGTGAGGCTTCCGCGCAGGCGGCGCTGGTCCGCGAACCCGCAGACTGCTGGTGACAGCAGTGATTAAGTGTGCGGTATCCCTGCTGTTCCTTTCCTTCTCCCTCCCTCCCTCCCTCCCCCCTCCCTCCCCCTCCCCCCTTCCCCCCTATCCCCCTCCCCCCTCCTTCCCACCCTCCCTCCCTCTCTGTCTCTCTGTCTCTCTCTCTCTCTCTCTCTCTCTCTCTCTCTCTCTCCTTTTATAAACTTAGAACCGCCCTCACTGTCTTAGAACAGCCCACTCAGAGGACAGCCCCGCAGAGGCTTGACGCTCAAAAATTTGTTTTCATAGTGTGACAATACCGTGTGAACTGTTCTCTGCCATGTGCTATAAATGGAGGCAAACTTGGACAATTGCAACAAGAGATTTCTGCAAGATTAATACATATGTTTTTAAACATCCTGAAAAGTTCGTGCTGGTGGCAACACTAAGTGACTCTCATCTGTATCAGTCTTAGGGGGAGAACATCTGGTTAGAAATTGCATCTTTGGGCCTCTGTAAAATGACCTGCCACTCAGCCATTCAAGTGGGTTGGTCCTCCGCGCCCTTCCTGCTGCTGAGGGCAGTTGCAACCCTAATTATTTCTAAATTGTACTATTTTTAATAGCAGTCTACTAACTTCATCCCTGTCCACACCCCTTGCTGCTGGTAGAGTCCTTTATCAACACCTGATCAAATCCTATCCAGCCCTTGACAAATAAACAAATAACAAAGAACCTCTTTAAACATTTCTCCAGGATTAACATCTCTACATTGTCAATTTCTAACTGGGATTTTAGGCATACTAATACAGCAAAGTTTTTTTTTTTTTCTTTTTAAAAGGAATTTATTTTACCTGATTCTGTTATAATGAGGGCCAAAATACAGCTTCTGAGAAAGGCATGGCAGGTCACCTTGGTGATCTTCAGGGAGCTCACCTTTTTTTTTTTATTGGGAAATGTTGGGAACACTGTATTTTTCCAGGACCCATCAGCTCCAAATCAAATCACAGTTTTCAGTCTAGTTGTGGAGGGTGCAGCTCACTGGCACATATGGGAATCAAACCGGTGACCTTGGTGTTATAAGCACTGCGCTCTAACCAGCTGAGCCAATCGGCCTCCCCTACAGTAAAGTTTTAAGCCTCCATTTCCTAGTCTATAAAATGAGGATGACAAAATCACTTAATGTTTATAATTTAAAATAGGATGTATAAAATAATCCTATTAAATTGCATAGATATATAGATGAAAGAATGGTCACTAAAACGTTTATGATGGTCTTCACAGTGATGAGACTTTTACTTCCTTAGACTTTTCCATATTAAATGAATCTTATATAATTAGTTTATATGATATATACAGACAGAAAAAGGGATCAGTAAAAACCGAATATATGAAAAGGTGATTTTGAGAATTTAACACGCTTATTTATATTTATTGTCTGTCTCTTTCTACTACAATAAAAATTCAAGAGAAGGGACTTTGTCTTATTCCTGCTATTTCTTTAGTAACTTGTTCCTAGAAAGTACTCAACTTCTATGAATGAAAAAATGCAGAATGCAAAATACCACAGTGTCTGACTCATTTATGCCAGCTATTGGTATTTAAAGGCTCTCCAGGGCCCCATCCTATCCACCTCCCAACCCTATGGTAGTATCATTCTCTTCTAGGAAGCATTTAATGAACATATGGATCTGCTTTAGCAGGGAGGAACAGTTCATCACACCCATGCCCTATCTGGGGGCAAAGGGACATTCCCAAATGTAATTGACAACCATGAAACAGACATTTACAACTACAGTGCCTGGTGCTCATTGTCAAGCAAATGAATACTGCAGGCTTTTTACATCAAAACATCCAGTTAACAACAGCATCACATCCTTCAGTTTTCACTTTTCTCTTCAACCCCACCTCTGAGTCAACATGATCCTCAGATACACTGGAGGGGATGGGAAGAGGCACTGATCTTAAAGTCTCTTTAAGAACAGGATGTCTTTAATACCCAAAGCATAGACACACAATAATCATAGTCCCTTATATTTGTGTAGTTCTTTATCCCCTTCAAAGTGCTGTCCTGTGTATGACTTCATTTTTCTCACTATTATGTTGTGAGGAAAGGGTACTTATTATTCTGCATTGAACTGGAAACTCTGGGGTCTTATGCTGACTCCATCTACAAATTCCATGACTTGGGGACACACCGTTTTTCTGTAACTAAAATGGGACCATTCTCTGCCTTTCCAACAACAGAGACAAGGACTTTCTCAATATGGTGGCATGAGCAGGCTGAGGGCTCAACTTTGGGAGTCCCATGTCACATCCCAGCTCTCCGACTTGCTGGTTATATCACGTGGGTAAGATTAACCTCGTGGCACTTCCGTTTCCTCATCTATGAAGTGGGGATTATAATGATACTTACTAAAACTTGTGTGCAGAGAAATTGAGATGATTCATGTAAAACAACTTGCACAAGAAATAATGTTACCTATGTTCATAGTTTACAACCAAAGCAGTAAGCCCCTGGGAAAAAGACAACAAACAGCTAACTTGAAAGGTCAAGACACCAAAGGACAACTGACCAATGTTTCTGGCACCCCCTCATTATTAATTCGACAGATATTTACTGAGTATCTCTGGCATGAATGTCTGCTGCTGTTGGGAAGGGGAAAAAAACTTCCCTCTATCCTCTTAAGTAATTGAGGGGCCTTCAAATTAAACTCAAACTGACAGATTAGCAAGAAAAAACCTAACAGATTTCAATCATGTACAGTTCACAAAGAAATTTGACTCAAAGAGGTGTTTAGAATTTGTAGCTTATATACCATTTTAATAGATGAAGGGGAAGGAAAGAAGGACACTTATGGAAAAGCAAATGATTTATTATTTAAAAAGGGGGCAGAGAAAGCACTTAAGGGAAAACAAGTGACTGTTAGGAAAGATATGCTAGTTTTTGTGACATTGTCTCTTTGATTGTATATAGTGAGTGTGGCAACATCTCACATCATTACAAGAGTCACATTTCCCTGGGTGTTCCCAAGGAGGTCATTTATGACAACTGAGCTCTTTTGGGAGGTGCTGCTTTTAGGCAGATAAGAGATTTCAGAACTCAAATACTTTCCCCTCAAAATAACTTTTATGCTACAGTGGCATATTCTGGACACCTCTAGGGTATCCAAAGTCCTTGCCACTTCCAGGTCTGAGGAACATGATATTACCAGTGCAGTGGCCCAACATCATGTTCTGCTCAACGATGAGATATTTAAGGACTTTTCAGACTATAGTATGACAGGATTGACGTGGCCCCAACATAAGACCTTGAATGTGAATTGCTGCCTGCACTGTAGGAATGCTCCCCTCCTTCCAGATGAAAATTAAAAAGAATGCATTTGCCATAGAGTGGCTGCATAAGTGTCAAAGGCTGTGTTGGTCTCTTCTAGTAAGGATTCCACATCCAATATGGCAACTGAGTTACATCTTGCCTATGATGTTAGTCCAGTATCTGACAGGATCCATCTTTTTTTTCTTTTGTTTTTTAAGATTTTATTGGGGAAGGGGAACAGGACTTTATTGGGGGAGAGTGTGTACTTCCAGGCCTTTTTTTTTTTCCAAGTCTAGTTGTTGTCCTTTAGATCTTAGTTGTGGAGGGTGCAGCTCAGCTTCAGGTCCAGTTGCTATTGCTAGTTGCAGGGGGCATGGCTGTAGCCCACCATCCCTTGCGGGAGTCGAACTGGCAACCTTGTGGTTGAGAGGACGTACTCCAACTAACTGAGCCATCCGGGAGCTCAGCAGCAACTCAGCTCAAGGTGCCGTGTTCAATTTTAGTTGCAGGGGGCTCTGCCCACCATCCCTTGTGGGACTCGAGGAATTGAACTGGCAACCTTGTGGTTGAGAGCCCACTGGCCCATGTGGGAATCGAACTGGCAGCCTTCGGAGTTAGGAGCATGGAGCTCTAACCGCCTGAGCCACCGGACCGGCCCCAGATCCATCTGGTTTTTGCAAGGACCTAACTGATTAATTAAAAAGGGAACGTAATGGGGACCACTATTCCTCATTTTTTATGCCTTTGAGAGTAATACTCATCCCTGCCATTCTGCCCAAAATGTGGTACTAATTCTAATTTACTATTTTGGCTGGGTTCAAGGCAGTTTTAGGGACTTCCACTTGGCCTCTCCTACCCTAATGGCTCTTAGTCCATAGATCTGGAAACTAATGTGGGATTTCTGTCAGTCACTAAGAATATCAGTTGCCATGGTCATGCACTCATGGGCCAGGGAAATGGCCATAAGATGAGTGTGGACCCATTGCAATCAATGTGAAACAAACTTGGGCCAGGATTTCATTTATCAACTGGCCTTTGAACACCTCCATTCTATCAGGGGAGCCATGAATGTGTTTGCACTCCCCTGGTATCAATGTCAGCTCAGATCCTGTATCTAACAGCACTCAAAAGATCTGGATGTTCCCCTTTTCCTCCCAGGTTCAGTTGCTCTGATAACCTTTTAGGGTCAGATTGAAGAAATTGATACTGAATATACTTAAGGAAGGAATATACCATCCTCAGGACCCAACCTCTCCTGTAGTTGATGGGCTATGGTGTGAGATCTGGCACAGGTTTGGAAACTGGGTGAGGAGTTGTAATTTTCCATTGTCCTCTGCTTACCCAAGCTTAATCTAATTTGGTATGTAAGTGAAGCTCTAGCCTCAATGGATTCCTATCTGTCTCACTCCTGGGAACTACATGGTCTATTAGCCATAGCCACAGACCCCTAAAGGTCATAGACTTAAATGTTAGAGCTAAAACTATAAATTCCTAGGTAAAAACATAATAGTAAATCTTTGTGGCCATGGGTTAGGCAATGGTTTCTTAAATGTGACACCAAGAGCACAAGTGACAAAAGAAAAAAATAGATAAATTATATTTCACCAAAACTTGTGTGCATCAAAAGAAGTGAAAAGACATGTCACAGACTGGGAGAAAATATTTATGAATTATATATCTGACGAAGGACTTGTATTCAAAATATATAAAGAACTCTTACAACTTAGCAACAACAAAAAAGGACAACTAACTCAGTTTAAAAACATGGCAAAGCTACACTGTACACCTGAAACTAATATAAAATAATATTAAATGTCAACTATAATTTAAAAAATAGTCATGGAATGCATAGTACAGCATAGGGAATATAGTCAACGATATTGTAATAGCTATGTATAGTGTCAGATGGTTAGTAGATTTGTTGGGGTTATCATTTTGTGAAGTGTGTAAATGTCTAATCACTATGTTGTTTTGTATACCTGAAACTAATAATAAAATAAAATAAAATGAAATAAAATTGTTTGCTAGAAAAAAAATGGGCAAAGGATTTGAATACACATTTTTCTAAATGGCCAATAAACTTATGAAAAGATGCTCAAGGGGCTGGCCCGGTGGCTCAGGTGGTTGGAGCGCCATGCTCCTAATGCCCAGGTCACTGGTTTGATTCCCACATGGGCCAGTGAGCTGTGCCCTCTACAGCTAAGATTGTGAACAATGGCTCTCCCTGGAGCTGGGCTGCCATAAGCAGCCAGAGGTTGGTGTGAGCTGCCGTGGGCTACCGTGAGCTGCTGACTGACAACTGGCAACCGATGGCCTCATCTGGGGGGAATGCAACGCTCATAATACCAGCATGGGTCAGGGAGCTGTGTCCTACACAACTAGACTGAGAAACAATGGCTTGAACTGGAGTGGGGGGCAGGAGGCGGAAGAAGGGGGAAAAAAGAAAAAGATGCTCAAGATCATTAATCACCAGGAAAATGCAAATCAAAACCACAATCAAACACCGCTTCACATCCACTAGGAGAGCTATATACTAAATAAAAGACAGACAATAACAGGTATTGGCTAGAATATGGAGAAATTGGAAGCTTCATGGTAATTGCTGGAGGGAATGTAAAATGGTGCACTCTCTTTGGCTGTTCCTCAAAAAGTTATACAGAGAATTACTATATGACTCACCAGTTCCATTCCTAAGTATATATTCAAGAGAAATGAAAATATATGTCACACAAAAATTTGTGTATAAATGTTCATAGCAGTATTCATAATAGCCAAAAAGAAGAGATAACCTAAATTGCCATCAACTGACAGATAAACAAAATGTGGTGTATCCATACAATGAAATGTGATTCAGCAGTACATGCTTAAAAATGTACTGATATATAAGAAATATAACAAGTAAGTTCTCGAACTTGTTGCAACAATGTTGCTAGCCTTTTTTTTTTTTTTTTAAAGATTTTATTGGGGAAGGGGAACAGGACTTTATTGGGGAACAGTGTGTACTTCCAGGACTTTTTTCCAAGTCAAGTTGTTGTCCTTTCAATCTTAGTTGTGGAGGGTGCTGTTCAGCTTCAACTTGTTGTCCTTTCGGTCTTAGTTGTGAAGGGCGAAGCTCAGCTCTCAGCTCCAGGTCCAGTTGCCATTGCTAGTTGCAGGGGGCACAGCCCACCATCCCTTGTGGGAGTTGAACCAGAAACCTTGTGGTTGAGAGCCCATTGGCCCATGTGGGAATCGAACCAGCAGCCTTCGGAGTTAGGAGCATGGAGCTCCGACCGCCTGAGTCACTGGGTCGGGCCCTGTTGCTAACCTTTTTTGATATCAGAGGGATTATTCAATATGAATTTGTACCAACTGGACAAACAGTTAACCAAGTTTACTATTTGGAAGTGCTGAAAAGGCTGCGTGAAAAAGTTAGACGACCTGAACTTTCCCCCAAAAATTCACGGCTCTTGCATCACGACAATGCACCTACTCACACGGCACTGTCTGTGAGGGAGTTTTTAGCCAGCAAACAACTGTATTAGAACATCCTCACTACTCACCTGATCTGGCCTCCAATTGTTTCTTTTTTTACCCGAAGATAAAGGAAATATTGAAAAGAAGACATTTTGATGACATTCAGGACATCAAGAGTAATACAACAACAATTCTCATAGCCATTCCAGAGAAAAAGTTCCAAATTGCTTTGAATAGTGGACTAGGCGCTGGCAACGGTGCATAGCTTCCCAAGGGGAGTACTTCAAAGGTGACCTTAGCTATATTCAGCAATAAAGTATGTAAGAACTTTTCTAGGATGAGTTTGCAAACTTAATTGTCAGACCTTGTAAGAATGTTCATAGCAGTTTTATTCACAATGACCTCAAATTGGAAACAACCCAACCATCTATCCACAGATGACTCAATCAATAAATTGAGGTATATCTTTACATTGACAATAAAAAAAAAGAACTACGGATATATGTAATGACATGGATGAATCCCAAAAATATTATCCTAAATATATGTATTCCAAATGAGCACATACTGTATAATTCTATGTATATGAGGTTTTAGGGAAGGCGAAATGAATCTGACAGAAAAAAATCAGAAAAAGTAAATGCTTCAGGGAGGCTAGGGGGGAACTGGGAAAGAACATAAAAGAATTTTCTGGGAGGTGATGGTAATGTTCTATATCTTTATAGGGATTTAGGTTCCAAGGTTTATGCATTTATCAAAACTCAGTGACTATTCATTTGAGCAATTTTGCATTTCGTTGTCTGTGAATTTTACATCAAAAGAGAGAACATAAATAAATATAGAATTCTAGTTAATGAGAGGTAAGTGTTGACCAGGCTGCAATTTCATCTCAATCTCAGAGGTTGTTGAATGCACACTTACTGCTACCGTGACAATTGGTTAGGTACAATATGCAATCTGAACATGCTGGAAATACGAGGAAGAATTTTTTCCAGCTTCACTGATGACAAACACAACTAGCTCTGCACTGTATAAAACAATGTACGATTACACTGTCAAAGAATATGGTTTGAGTTTAAGTTTGGCATAGGAATATGCTCTAATGGTACAGCTGCATTGGCAGAAAAACATTCTGAAGTTATTACCCAAATTGAAGAGGTTGCATGAGAATGTAAATCAACACACTACTTCCTCTATTAAGAAAGTTTTGCAATGAAAAAATTTTAGCTGTCTATTTACATAGTAAAAAATGCTGAATTATGCAAAAGCTAATTGTATTAAATTTGAGATGATTCTCTTCATTATGTGATAACAACTGACGATAAACAACTTTTTGTTCCTAGAAAGTAAAAAAAAAGCCACCTTTGTTAAGTTCTCAACCTTTAAAAATGTGGTTTGGACAAAAGACTTGTTTATTTGTGTGATTTTTTGTATTTTTGATTATCTTACTATTTCTAAGCAAGGAACAAATGATTTTCAATGGCAGATAAGGTTGAAGAGCAAAAATGAAAGTTAAAAGCTTGGAAGAACAGTTTCCATAGACTGTTATGACATGTACCATAATTTAACAACAATTATCAATACAGTAGTTGATGATGTTGATATTGCATATCTGTGAAATGTTATGGTCAAATGCCTTATGGATTTGACAGAATTATTTACATTGTATTTCCATCAATAGAAGGAATACATGGGAAATTCACAGATTCAGGAACTATTGCTGGAAAGATAATTTGATTTAACTATATAACCTTACAGGATAAACTGGTGCAACCGGCAATGGATGGAGAATTGAAGATGAATTTTGAAAACAGAATCATTTGCTTCATTTTGGATAAAAATGAAAAACGCAAATCCTGAGCTTCCTGAAATTGCTTTAAAATTTCTTCTTCCATTCCCATCGACAAACCTCTGTGAAGCTGGTTCCTCCCCTAGAGCTCTTATTAAAGCAAGACATAGAGAAAGTTTCTACAAACCTTGTACCTTGCGTAGCATTCTATTCCATCTGCCTGGATTAGACAGGCCAACAAGCCATAAAGTTTTATTAAAAACATTTTATATTAATATACATGGTATTCACTTGAAGTAAGGAAGCACTACATTTCACTTACAATTTTTTTGTTTAGTTGTGATTGCAGAACAACAAAAAGTTATTAGCATAATAGCAATTCTCTGTATTAATCACCTATAACATTCACAGTCAAATGACATATACAGATTTTGCAATTATTTTCTCCTGTTATGTGTGTTCTGATTATACTTATTGAAATTTAATTTTGTCTGTTGACCCTGATAATAAACATTAGATTTCTATTCCGTATGCCTTTGTTTTTCAACGCAATTTCTCTAATGATTCATTTTTATCATATTTTACAAATGGATTGCACCATGTTTTAAAAAAAATTAAAAATTGGTCGTTCCTCACTGTTCTATGCATCAACTTCATCTGTAAGATGAGAATAAACTGTCAACTTTGGATCGATCGCAGTTTTGGATGGTTGTGAAGTCCAGTGAGTCAGGAAAAAAAAAGGGCCACTTTATTCCAGCATAAAAGATGAACATTTTTCTGAGTTTCACTTCTTAACCTTTCCCACTAGAGGGCAGTCAAGAAGTACTTATAATTGTCAAGTGCATCCTAAAGCCAAATTTGCTCTTAAAGCGAGATTGAAGCACACCAGAACAAATAAAACAGAGCAAGATCAAATTACCCAGTGAACATATATTGAGCACTAATACTGTCTCATACCACACTAAGACTCACTAAAGAGTTCAACACCCATTGTCTAGGTATTTGTGGCTAATGGGACATAAGGCTAAAGAGTCAGTTTTGCAAGATGAAAAGAGTTCTGGAAATTGGTTGTACAACAGTATGAATATACATAACACTACTGAACTGTACATTTAAAATCGGTGATGATGATAAATTTTGTATTATGTGCATTTTTCTACGGGAGAGAGAGAGAGACAGACAGAGAGAGAGAGAAAGAGAGAGAGAGAGAGAGAGAGAGAGAGAGAGAACTGACTGGTGGGGAGAGGGAGAGAAAGAAGAAAAGATTCTTCAGGCCAGAAGCCCAACGGGTTGTGCAGGAACTGTTGACATTGACAGCTCCAGCTCACAAGATGTGGAGAGAAGTGGGGGGACACATGCCAACATATCACCAGGGTTGTTGAGTCTTTGCTTTGGGGCACACAAACGTATACACACACATGTACTTTTATTCTGCGTTGACCCTACAAATCTGAGCCCATCGCTCTACCCCGGTTTTCTGGCTGATTATTTTAGGGAGCCCCTTTCCATAATTAGTTCATTTATTTAACATTTACTGAGCACCTGCTTTATTCTAGGCACCGTGTAAGGCTCCGGGGGCACAGCTGTGAATGAGACAGATTCTGCTCTCAGAGTGTTTAGAGAATCTATTTCTCTGTTTGAGGCCTTGAAGATTCTGGAAACTGTTTTTATTTCAGGTCAGCATTACCTTGATCCTTGACAAGTGGGCCACGTGGTGCTGCTGTCTCTCAAGTGTCCTCTTGAAAAGGTGGGAAGACAAGGAAGCAGGAGAGAGAATAATTGCAGAGCCACAGAGCCATCTAGAGTTGCCTTGACAACGAGATCAGAGAAAACGACCAAGCCCTTAAGGTGCCAGGGCTGGACTCTGAGCCTTGGCCAATTGTCCATGGAAGGATGTCACCTTTTGACTCTAACAGAACTTCACTGAAGTGAATCTTTGAAATCCAAAGGAAGAGGGGCCCACACATTGAGGAACTCATCCCACGTCCACTCCAGCCTTGTTCCGATTTCTGTAGGAACACAGGATGCTCTTAATCCAAAGGCCGTGTGAGATGGCTGGAGGCGTGGAGGGTATGGGTAAGAGCTTGGCTTAAGAATCAAACAAGTCTTAGTTAAAACTCAGCCTGGGCCTCATGGTTGCTGTGCAACCTTGGACAATATCTGTATGTCAGAGGCCCATTTCCTCATTTCTGAAATGGAAATAATACTAGCACCTGGGAGGGTGTCATGAGGATGAAATTACATGACGTATGCGAAGTTCTTAGCACAGCGCCTGGCATGCAGTAAGCACACACTTAATGTTGGCTTTTAAAAAGTAAGCTGAATTGGAGCTCAGAGATCATCTCACCCAACTCCTTCTTTCTACAGATGACAGAACTGAGGCTGTCATGCAGGGTGTCATGCGGGGTCTCTGGTCCCGCTCCCCACATAAGAATGCGGGATACAGTGAGGCCAAAAAGGAACACCCACGGAGCCATAGATAGGGGAGTCATACTGCTATATTCTCGCTGGCGGCTGGGTTGGAGACACAGGAAGCAGGAGCCACACTATCCGCAACCTGCCGTCCACTTCTCTCTGCCAACCAACCTCACTTGCTAGCTGCAATCCCCTCTTGCTAGCTCAGCCACCGTCTTCTTGCTAGCCCCCATTTGCTGCTAGTGTAGCCACGGCAGTTATATTAGTGGCCAATGGCTCACTGGTTACAGCTGACAGCCAATTAGCCACAGCTGATGGCCATCCAATCACAACTGATGGCCATTTGCTACCCGAGTGAGCACCTTTCCACATGAGGCCGAGAGCCTGGAAGCTGCACTCCTGGCTCTGTCCCCACAGAGGCCCAGCAGCCTGATGATAGAGGAAAGATCATGACTTTTGGAGTTAGACAGACCTGGTTTTGAATCCTGGCTCTGCCAGTAGACATTAGGAAGTTCACTTCATCTCTCTAAACCTCAGTTTCCTCATATATTAGGTTGTTAAGTCTTTCTGAGGACTGAATGGGTTATGTTATGTAAAGCACCTTGCACAAGAGCCTGCCATGAAGTAGTTGCCCAATAAAATGTTCCTTTGCTTCCTTTCTTCTCTTTGGTTGTCTGGAGTCATAATTGGTCCTAACTTTAAACATGCAGACCTCAGGGACTTCATGCTCATCTTTATGATGGAAATGTGGAAGTCAAGTTGATCTGAACTCAAATCCAGTCCTGACCTTGGGCAAGTTACCTATCCTCTTTCTGCTGCAGTAAAATAAGAATAATAAGAGTACCCCCCTTACAGTGCTGCCGTGAGCATCACAATTGCTTTTGAAGTGTCCCACACACGTTTATTATTATGCCCTGCAACCACGGCTCTGATCTACAAGAGATTCTTAGGTAGACACATAGTGTTATTGATTCATTCACTTATTCACCATTCATTCATTCATTTGTGTGCCAGGCTGTTACCAGAGCTGGGATTCACAGAATTAGACAAGGCTCCTGCTCTGGAAGTGCTCAGTCAAGAGGAGCCTTAAGCACTGGCTACATGACTGTGGCTCCAGGGTTTGGAGGGGAGGCTGAGGCATCAGTGGTTCAGTGTACAGACTTTATAGTCAGACAGCTGAGGTTTGGCCTCAGTCCTGCCACTCTGTGATCTTGTACAAGTTATTCAACCTCCTTGTGCCTCTACAAAATAGATGTTACCACTCCAATGCATTCACTGGGTTATTATGAAGGCTAAATGATTTTATAGCTGCAGAGTGCTTCGAACAGAGTCTGGCATGTCATAAGCACCCTGTGTGGGCTCAGCCAATCAATAGAAGCGTAAGTACAAATGACATCAGTAGCATTCACGAGAGGAGGGAGACCCAAGGAAAAATTGGGGAAACCCAGGAGAAAGTCAGTGCGGTTCCTACACCTCAGTGCTCCTACGTTTCACACTGCAAAATATTCCCACTAGCCAAACCGAGAAGGGAGCCTAGACAGCTTTTTGTCAAACACTCAGTTTGCAGCAGAGGCCAGAGAGGGAAAAGGGCTTTTCCAGGTGAGGTCGAGAGAATACTGACCCCAAATATGTCCAAGTGCTAATCCTCAGAACCTATGATCATGTGACCTTACACGGATGGCAAATGGGACTTTGTGATATGATTAAGTTAAGGATTTTGAGATGGGGAGATTATCCTGGATTATCTGGGTGGGCCTGATGTAATCACAAGTCTCCCTGTAAGGGAAAGAAGGAGGCAGCAGAGTCAGAGAAGCAGATGTGACAGTAGAAGCAGAGGTTGGGGTAATGTGGGGTCAAAGAGACAAGGAATGTATGCGTGGACAGGGGCCTCTGCTTTTTCCACGCCCCTCTACCCCATGGGTGCCCTTCCTTTGATCTGAACGCTCATTTCCTGCTATGTGTCTCAGGAACCTAATTCGCTACTTTCAGCTTTAATAAAATGCCCTCCTGCCTTTAGAGACAAGCCAGAGCATCTCTTGGAAGTGGAAACCAGGACCATCTACAAAAAATTGGGTTGACATTAGCTATCTGTGGCAATCTTCTCAGGAAAGAACTCAGAGATTTGTGAACAAGGCTGGCGAGATTTGAGAACATGTAACCAATAACAGATAAACAGTCATCTAACTAATAATCATGGGTCCTCGGTGAGATGAAACTTGGTAGCTAGGATGGGAAATTGTCAACAGAAAATAGTCAGAGCTTGTGTCTCTAGAACTAGACAAGGCAGAAGAGGCCTTGTGAGCCTGGGAGAACAAATTTATGTATCTGGATAGAAATATTTCTAGAGCGGAAGAGAAAAAGCGATCAGGCTACAACTGCTGGAGAGAAAAAAATAATGAAACCTGGGGTTGACTTGCCATCAAGATCATTGACACTGCTGGACTTGGTAGATGGGAACTGTCTTGAAGGTTTTGGGACGTTGTTTGTCAGTATGGACCAACAACTGTCCTTCAGGAAATTCATTATAGGGGAATAATAAGAGATATTCAGTTGCTAAGATGTTCATTTCATCTTTGTTTATAGTGATGAAAATGCTCAACAATATGAGAAACGTTAAATAGGCCACATGGTAAGACATATGGCAGGAAACTATGCCAGACATATTTAAAAACTGATACCATAGAAGACCATTTAAAGACATGAAATGATGTTAATACTCATAAATGAAAAAAGCAGGCTGTAAGACCACATAGGAGTTGGATCCCATTTTTGTTTTTAAAAATAATAATACATAAAAAGCCTGGAAAGATAAATATTAAAATGTTACCAACAGTTCCCTCTGGACGATGGAATTATGGGAGGTTTTAATTTTTTCCTTTTGGTTTGTTAATATTTTCCATAGTCAATAATTAGCATGTGTTATCTTTGCAAATGAAAGTTATCTATAAAAATAGTTAAAGGACATGACCACTTAGTGCTACCTCGTTTGTGCCTGGATCTTCCCATAGATTAGCTCATTTACACTTTAAAACACTGTAAGTTAGGTGTTATTATGACCATTATAGTTACAGGAAAACTGACATAGAGACTTTAAGTGACTTGCCCAAGGTCACACAGTTAATAAGCGCTAGAGTCACAATTTCAAGCCAATTCCTCTGACACCCTCTTTCTACAACAAAATTATCTTTCAAGAATTCCCAGGGGCCGGCCAGGTGGTTCAGGTGGTTGGAGTGCCGTGCTCCTAACAGCCATCGTGAGTGGCCGGCAACCGGCGGGAGCTGCCGTGAGCTGCCGTGAGCTGCTGTGAGCAGCCGACGGATGAGTGGTGACTGACTGCCTGAGCCGGGGTGGCGGGGAGCGCAAGGGGCCAAGGAGCTGTGTCCTATACAACTAGACTGAGAAACAACGGCTTGAACAGAGTGGCGGGGGGAGGCGGAAGAAGGGGAAAAAAGAAAAAGAAAACCAAAGAATTCCCAGGTCCCTTTGTGCTCTTTCTGTGTTCTGAGCAACCTCTGCTTCTACAGTAGCCTCGGCTTGCCTTATGCTCAGGAGAGACAAAAATATTGCTGCTGGACTCGAGGAATCGCTTACACTCTAATACATTCGTGTCCTGTTTAATTATTCTCACTCTTGATGATTACTTATAGAATAAATTGGTCCCTCCAGATGTGATAGGTCTGGGGGGACTGATGGATCAAGGCCCAGGGTCCGTTCTGTAACGCTTTGGCTACCCCGTCTGGTTTCCTGCCCAGTCTCCTTCACGCTAGCTTCCAGTGGGTCATTTAAAATAAGCTGTGGCTTCTATAAATACCAGAAGTTGGGTGATCCTCCAGCAGTGTTAACCCAGGGCATTGAGAAAAATGTTCAGTTTCCATCATGCAAGTGGAAAGGAGAGGGGCATGTCTAAATGGACTCAGTGTGCATATGACTAAGCATGGTGCTTGGCTCGAGCAGATACTTGGTAATATAGAACGTATCCATGGCTACAGGAAATCAGCCAGGTCATTCTCCCTGCTATCAGCTGCCTTTTCTCTCCCCGTAGGTCAAATATTGCCCAAATGGCAGAGAACTGAGCAAGCTGATAGTAGTTTCTGAAGACCTGCGCTATGTCCTATTACCTGCAATGACTAAAGGGGAAGTGACAGGAGCAAAGAACTATTGAGTGCCTCCCTGGGCTCAGCATTTTGGTCTTTCTGATATTCATTCTTTATTCATTTGACAAATATACAACTTATTGAATGTATGCTGTGAGCTACATCTTGTACTTGAGGCCAGAGAGAGTAAACCGTTGAAAGAATGCCATGTAAGGAGTTTCTTACTTACAGCACAGAATTCAAAAGAAAATTTGTTTTTAAATTATTACACAGTAAAATTGACTTTTTTCTTCTGGAGTGCACAGTTCTTTGCATTTTGACATGTATAGATTCATGTAACGAGCATTACAATCAGAATACAGAACAAAGAGAAGACATTTTAATTTCTAATTGACTGCAGAGGAAGTTGAAATCCAGAGAGTTTCAGTGATGCCCCCAGGTTAACACAGATGACAGAAGGGAAAGTGGGTTTTGCCGTGGGTCAGGGAGAGGCTCTGTGGACCAGCATTGGTTCTTGAAGTGGAAACCCCCTGTCTTTTGTGGATGGTTACAGACTTCTTGGTGTCAGCAAAGTTTACTCTATTGACCTTGAGAAAGCCTGCTGGGAATTTAGAACTTAGCAGGGTCCAGCAGTGTACTCTCCCTGATTACCTGCCCAGTCTCAAGGTGTGAGTCTTGTCTGGAATAGCTGATTTTAACTAAGTATTTTGACTCACTATAAAAAAAAGAAAGATGTGCATACAAGGTAATCTTTTGCCA
Source organism: Rhinolophus sinicus (assembly GCF_036562045.2). NCBI lineage: Eukaryota > Metazoa > Chordata > Mammalia > Chiroptera > Rhinolophidae > Rhinolophus > Rhinolophus sinicus. The sequence continues at coordinate 16,498,271 of NC_133757.1, forward strand.
ATAACTCCTGGTCATGTTATTGACTGTTAATTGATGTACCAAAATGAAACATGCGTTTTTCTGAGTCTTCTCTTGGGGAAAGTATGTTTGCCGCCCTTATCACAAGCCCACTTTTAGCCGAATGTGTTTAATGAGCTCTATTCTGGAAAATAAACATTTCAGTGTTGTGAAAATTGTAAACTGAAAGTCAATAAAGCTCAGTGAAAAGTCAAGAGCCCCTTCTACGGAGTGGCTCACTAGCAACATCCAGTACTTAATGACACCTGTGAAATCACCTACTGTGGTGGCGGAAAGCACTTTGGAAGCCTTTAAACCCAGCATTTTTATTTTAGTTGATATAACTAAAAAATGCACATGATAAAAATGACATTACGTGACTAATACTCTCTCGCCTACCCCCAGACCTGACTTCCTTGTTCTCCTTTCCCAGAGACCAACACTATCCAGTTTCCTGGGTATCCTTTTGGAAAGTCACTAAACAATCAGAAGGCATTTTATTCATTGTATAGGCTGTGCATTTGTTCTATAGAATGTACATACCACCTAAAAGAAATATGCCATCTCATTTCTCCTGACTCTATTCATTTAATTAATTCAACTGGGGGCCGGCACCAGGGAAACAGGGACCAATTAAGTAGTTGTGACTTTCAAGGGGTTCACACTAGAGCAGAGGTGGGGGGTACATGTACACAGGACTGAACACAGAGTGCTGGGATTGGTGGTACCCATGCCCCTTGATCCCTCATTTGATCCTGACCAATCCACCACTGGCACCACTTGTGGCAGTAGCTGGTTTTCCAAATGTAGCTGCAGGGTTGGTTCTAAAGCCTCCAATGCAGGGGGCCTGAGCTCACCTTCCTGGTGGAAAAGGAAATTCTTCTCCTTAAAGTCCCCCAGAGGACCCCAAAGGCTACCCCCATAGCTGGTGACCCCCGGCCTGGAGCATATCTCATGAACGCTTTCCTTTCCAAGTGCTTGGAATTCCCACACTAGCTAGCACCACTAGACTAGAAGGGACGTTACAGGGTGACCCACACCCTTTCCACACTCTCCCACCCACACATCCTGTCCCAATCATAGGGACTTCTGGCCTTGGTGGACGTGGGAACACACCAGTGACCAGGCACTCCCTTCCTGGGGCAGCCCACTCAGTGGTCACACCACACAAATGGTCAGAAAGATCTTCCCTGCGTTAACAGGCACGTGTGGTCCAGTGACACCATCCACTGCTCCCAGGGCAGGATTACCCAACAAGCACACATACAGAGATGACAGGATCAGCAAACTGGGAGCACTTGAAAGTATCCTTTTTTTTCAAAGGACATTGATAATTGATAGTACCGAAAAAAGAAGAAAAAAGCACTAAAGTGATTACCATGAGAAAAAATCAGAACTTTATTGGACTTCCTTACACATGTTTTTAGGACTTAGATTGCTTTACTTTGTATTATCTATGGGGGTGGGGCAGGGTGAGGGTTGGGCAAGAAATAATATAATCTTTAGAGGCTTAAGGCTTCTAAAGATCTTAAATGGTCCAGATGGTCCCACATTCTGTTCTCTGCATTTACCTAAAGGAAGTCCCCTCTTCCAGGCAGCCCCTCAAATGTCTGATGACTTCCTCCGCTCTCACACTCAACATTCATTTCGTTTCATTTCTCAACCTCCAGGAAGCCCTTTCTGAGCAACTGGGAGAGAATCGGGGCTTCCCCCAAGACACAGAGCCCTGTCTGTATTTGTCTTTCCCCTCAGTGTGCTGACCCATGTACATGCAGACAAGACTGTCCCCTGAGTGGGTGCCCATGAGGCGCCTACTCCTTTATTTCATGACTGAGGCTTGAACATCTGCCCACCTGTCCCCATCAGCCTTACATCACCAGTCTGAAGGGATGGGGTTGTTCCTTTGCCTCCTTACACAGCCAGGAGGGACAACCTGGTCTTGGGACTACCAGGGTCTTGCCAAGGCTCTGCATAGCAGGGTTGTGGAATGGGGCTGAAGTTAAGAGCTGGTGCCCCTCAGCCTGGTAGGATGAGGGCACAGGAGGGCGTGACTAAGCCTTCCAAGCAGCCTAAGGTCATAGATATCATGGCTATTATTACTAAACAGGGCATGGCAGAGTGACGGCTCTAGAGAATAGGGGACCCTGATTAGAACAGGAAATGATCACTGTGATTCAACCACAGAGCTTTGTTTCCCTGAGTTGTCATCTGTGAAGAGTGACACAGCTTTTGGGGAAAGTCAAAGTGCTGAGGTGGGTGGGTAGGTGGGATGTCCACGTTATGGGCTGATGCTGCCACAGAAACTGGGCAGTGAAACCAGGAAGAGCAGTCTCCTTAAGCATTGGAGTCATACATACAATGGTTGGCACATAAAAAGGACCCAGTGAAAAGTGGATGATGAAGAAGGAGTGGGGGAGAGGGTAAGCGAAAAATAGGGGCTGTCATCAAGAACCGCGGCCAGCTGCTTCCCCTCCTTGTGGGAAAATCCTTCTCTGCAGAGGGAGAGCAGACCCAGGAGGCAGCAGCTCTCTGCCTTCCTGGAGTCAGACCTCCTGCTTACTAGAGCTACCATTCAGACGGGTTACTTTACCTCTCTGAGACTCTATTTCCTTATCAATGTAATGGGACTAATAACGAAGTCCACTAACAGAGTTGTGGTGAAAATCAAATGAGATGTTATATGTTTATCCCTTAGGAGACAGATTGGTACAGGTAGGTTGTAATAAACAACATCTGTTATTATTTTGTATTTATTATGATCAAGGACTCTCAGAGGTGGACAGCTTAGCCTGAATAATTTATAGGTGTCAAGAGGGGCAGTGATGTTTCCAAAGTCTCACGTAACTAACCAGAGGTACAGCTGTGCCTAGAACAAGGTCTCTTGCTTCTCAGCCCCGATTTTTCGCTTACCCTCTCCCCCACTCCGTCTTCATCATCCACTTTTCACTGGGTCCTTTTTATATGCCAACCATTTTATGTATGTGATCGCAGTTAATTCTCATAGGAGACGGGCAAAATTGTTCCATCTTTCAGATGCCATGTCATTCAGAATGTTTCCATTCATCTTCTCATCAATTCCTTTAAAATTCTGCGCTCAACTCCCTCCTCCCCCTCCAGGAAGTCCTCCTGGATTAACCCCCCCCCCCCCAGGACTCTAATCCCTCCCAAGCAAGAGTGCTTTCAGCTATTAGCCAACAGTCTGATCTAGCAAGTACTTTTGCAATCATCAACAATTAACACAAACATATGGAGAAGAGGAAAATGTCCTTCAAACATGGGTCTTCAAATCATAACTCGTAAAAAAATATATATGTATTTTTATAATAAACCTAACGTAATACTAGCCTTTGAGTATTTATTTTATGCCAGGTTCCCTTATGAGTAATTTAGAAGGAATATCTTTAAATATGCATTTATAATATCCTCAGCAAATGAGAATTCTTTGGCTGCTTGCTCTGTTTTTCCAAGATATTCACTGGCTTCCAGCAGCTCACCCAAGGCAGCTGTGGGCAGCTTCTGTCCTTGGCAAAGGTCCAGTCACAGATAAAGCCACAGAGCATCAGGATGGGGAACAAGGACTAGAGGGGGACAAAGACCCCAAGTACATCTGGGGAAAACCAGCAAACACATTGTGGTTTTAAACATATTTCTGAAGGAAGACCTGCCCCTCTGGTTTGTGTCTGATTCACCCAGTTTTAGTGTAATTAGCCAGATCTGTAGTATAAAGTCCAACATCTTTAGGGAACATTCTTGGCCTCGTGGGCTCTGAGTCGCTCTCCCCCTCCCCATGACCTCTGAGACCTGGTCACTCACCACTCCTCCCCGATTCCTGATCCTGTGTCTCCTACATCAGCAAACTTTGCTGTCATTTCCCTCAATAAACCTGGTGGTGTCATAAAGATGGATTTTTGTGCATTTCCTTCCCTGTCTTGAATATTCATCCCCTATCCTTTGCTTGCTGCCTGAGAACTTTCATGGAGAATTTAAAAAATACTCCATTTGGGTCTGTCTTCCCTGATGAAACTTTGGGCTCCTCAAAACAAGAACTGGGATTTAGTCTCAATAAAACTTTATTTACAAAAACAGGCTGCAGGCCTAGGGGCCATAGTTTGCTGATTTGATTTTGTTACAATATTGTTTATCTTGGTCACTGAGTTTTTTGGAACCCCCCTTCCTTAGGTTTTTGTACTCACAGCAAGTGTCTCACTCTCCTCCCATTACTCCCTGCCCTGTTTGTTTGTATTTCCAAAGCCCAGCATACTTCTGGAGGTGTGTGGGCTGTTCTCATAGTGGAATAAATGAATGGATGAATACATGAAGTGAAAAGAACATCAGACTGGGAATCAAGAGCTCTGAGGTCCAGGCTCTGCCACCAACTATGTGATCCAGCTATATTCCTTAACCTTGCAGACCTCAGTTTTCTCTTCTGTGAAATGCATGGAGTGTATTAGATGATCTTGTATGATTCTTTCTGTAAACACGCAACAAACTTTCACAGATAAAGTTATGAATCAAACATAAAAAGATGGACATGACCCAGTCCCTTGCCCTGGAAGAGCTCACAGTTGAATAGATTTAGTAAATCTGTGAGCCTCAGGTCGTCCCTCTGGAAAATGTGGGGATATTTACCTAGGGCTATAGTGAGGTTCAAGTGAGAGAAGGCAAGCATTCTGTACTGCATCACTCCAAGCCCTGTCAAATCTCGAACTCCAGGACTTGCTTTCATACTTTCCTATAAGCCAGGTGACAAAAACACTAACATCACACCATTGTACTGGGCTGTGGAGAGCAGCTGAGTGCTGTGGCCTGGGCCGTTTACTGTTTGTCCTTGGGGCAAGTTGCCTAACCTCCCTGAGCCTCCATTCCGTCATCTGATGAATGGGAATGACAGTGAAGGGTTCTCTCACCTCATGGCCATGGTGACTGGCGATTGCCATTGCAAGTGCACTGCACGCTGAAGACACCATACTCTGGAAGCCATATGAGGACTCCTCCTGCCACGCTGAAGTTTTATGTCCTCCTTCCCTCCCTCCCTCCATCCCTCTGCGCTCAGCAAAAGAACAGAAACTACTTACTGACACGGGAAGTGATCACTGCCAGACGAAACTTCACTTCTAATTGGTATCAAAGCCTTCAAGTTAGAGGAAGTGAAGTGGGATTTCAAGTGCTGAGGAGTGGGAGGAGAATTTGGGGTCACTGAAATCGCATCCAGGAAGCAATGTCCTGGATACAGCTTTCAAAAGCTCCAGATGCTCTCATTTGGTCATTTCTTATAGAAACTTGGAGTAGAGCTATGCAGTTCTCCTTGGGCCTCCGTTTCCTCCCACAGAAATGAGAGAATTGGACAAGAAGACCTCTGAGATCGTCTGCTTTTTTCAGGTTCTAATGTTGCTTTGGAAGGGGGAGGAGGTGTGGGTGGCAGGGAAAAGGACAATTTCATTTCCCTTTGCCCTCCTCATACGCTCTGGTCACTTCACTCCCACACCCGTTGCCGAGGCAGAGACTGGCGGCTGGATGTGGGACCCTAGGCAGGACCAGGGTGGATTCAGGATCACGTGGGTGTCCCAGCCCCGGACACTGCGGAGTAAAGGTTAATGCTCCGCCCCTCCTGCCTATCCAAGCTTGTCAGGCTGGGGCACATCCTCTGCCTGCTCGCCCCACCCTCAGAGCCTGTGGGTGCCCATTGCACAATCGCTGCCTGGGGAATGCAACCGGGGCAGTTCCCACTGGGCTCCCAGCTCAGGGTGGGCCCCTCTCCTTTGCGGAGCGATCAGAATCACACTCGGCAAAATCTTAATTGTTGTTGCTTCCAAAGGCCCACCACCCATGCCTAGCCCTGCCCAGGAACTCCAAATAATCACCCGCGGTGGGGAGCTTGGTCACGTGATCCCCAGCTGCCCCCTAGGCATGAGCCACATCCTGGAACCCAGCCGGAGACAGAGACCCGCAAGTGCCATAGGGGTTGGGGGTGGGGAGTAAGGGAGAAGGAGAGGAGAGTACTCAAAGAAGAAGAAAGAAAGAAGAAAAACTTACTCTCCAGAAAAGGTGGAGAGATATAAGAAAATCGCCTAAGTCCCAAGCTGGCAAGAGGTAGAGCTGGGGAACTTTTCACTACACTAATGGCCGGAAATTTCACAGGCAGGATAAGCCACCCCAGTCTAACCAGCGCTTGAGCGTATTGAGAACGTGAGAAAGCAGTGGGCAGGCCAGCGGTGTCACAGTGACAGTGGGACTATGGGACTCTCATACTCTTGGTGGCAGTGAAAATGTACCATCAAAACACAGTGAGGTGATGTACAACCAGGCAGATTTGTGGGAATTTTAGGAAACAGCTTCTTGAATGTTCCTTGAAACAAAGTAATGGATGGATTTCAATTCAGCATCAATTGGGATTCCAAAGAAGCATTTTGGAATCAGAAGCGTTGTTTGAAAAAACACTCATAATTTATACATGCATGCCACTCCCTCTCCTCTCCCCCACCCCAAACAGTGGAAACAACACTTGGGGGATGATTCTATCCACTCCACAGGATATTTGTAGCTCTTAAGAATGACCACAACAAAGGGTCTTTGATAACACAAGGAAGTGCAAACGCTAAAAGAAAGGGTACACAACTGTACACACAGATGGTCACAACTGTTTGAAAGAAAATAAAAGAAGAAAGAATGAAAGAACCAAGATCAATATCCAATGAACAGATTGGTAGGAAACACCAACATATTGACAGTGGTTTTCTGGGGGTGGTCGGTGACTTCTTTTTCTTCTTTCAATTTTTCAGTATTTTTCAGCTTTTCTGTCTATGGCATACGTGTATATTACTTTATATGCCATATGTAACCATATACAAAAGTATATTTTATATTTAAAATACTGTTTGTATTTTACTTTAAAAGAGAGAAAGTGGCTAATAATAGTAACAAAAATAATAATTACAATAACAACAATAATGGTAAACTAACATCTATTGAGCACTTACTGGGTGTCTGGCATTGTGGTAAGTAAGCATTTAACTTGCTTTTTTTTTTTTTTTTTTAATTGGAGGAATATTGGGGAACAGTGTGTTTCTCCAGGGCCCATCAGCTCCAAGTCATTGTCCTTCAATCTAGTTGTGGAGGATGCAGCTCAGCTCCAAGAGCAGTTGCCGTTTTCAATCTTTAGTTGCAGGGGGCACAGCCCACTTCCCGGTAATCTTGCTGTTGAGAGCTCGCAGTCTAACCAACTGAGCCATCCAGCCGCCCCTCCAGCAGCTCAGCAGCAGCTCGTTGTCTTCAATCTAGTTGTGGAGGGTGCAGCTCATTGGCCCATGTGGGAATCGAACCGGCAACCCTGTTGTTTAGAACTTGCGCTCTAACCAACTGAGCCATTCGGCCACCCCTAACTTGCTTTTATAAAAAAATACTCGTAGCAATACTGTGAGGTAGCCAGTATTGACACCTCCATATTACAAAGACTCTGAGATGTTGGAGAATGACCTGGACATTGAGTGCTTGGCTGTCCAGGATCCGGAGCCCCCTGGATAGTGTGCAGGACTTGTCCTTGTGTGTCAGCGTGGAGAAAGGGAGCACCCTACCTTCTACCAATGAGGTCCATGGGCAAATCTTCCCCATTCCAGCTTCTTGGCACTGGGTATGGGTACATGATAAAGGCCCAGCCAGTTGGATGCTCCTGCTTGAGGCCTGGTCCTTGTCTCCCCGGGTGCTGGAGGATTAGAACTCCATTTGCTGGGATCTATCTGGCTGTAGTGGCATCAGTAACCTGATTAGATGCTTCCCTGACAAAGAATGGTTTTGTGCCTCCTGCTGCTTTGGGCCTTGAGGGCTGCCTTAATATCTGCTGCTTTCCTAAGATTGTCCCGTCTAGAAACCCTGTCAATTCTATTGCATTTGATTCCCTTCTTGGTTTAAGACAGTCAGGGTCCATTTCTGTGGCTTGTTACCAAGAGCTTTGACTGACATCAGTGATTTTCCAGCAGTCCAAGAGCAAGTGGGAAGCGAGACTCCAATCCAGCTCTGTTCATCCAGAGCCCAAGCATTTAACCAGTCTTGTTGTGCCGTCTCCTCTTCCCCAGAGTATGATAAACATTTCCTGACCTCCTAGAAAACAATCGGAAACATCGTCTTGAAAATATTCTCAGAAATTATGGGTTCATCACCCCACCCCACCACCGTGGGAGCCTGGCAATCCATTTTATGAAAGGCAGGAAGCTCAAGGAAAGAGCCAGGTCAGGGAGGAGCCAACCCCGGCTTTCAGGGACTGCGGAGCAGTGGGATCCGGGGAGGACAGGAAGCAGAGGTGGTTTAGGCCTCACTGGCACTTCCTGACTGATGCCAGAGGATTGACTCAGCATAGAGTCTCCTCCCGCTGGAAGCCTTCTTTGATCTTTAGAGGCTGGGAGAAGAACCACTGGTTTGACTCCCATGGCACCTTGTATTCCCTCTCCCACACCAGCTTATAGCTTATTTACACATCCATCCCTTGCAACTGAACTTCTAGAGGACAAGAACTGGGTCTTTTCCCCCTGAAGACCTCATGCCTGGAACATCAATATTATTGGAACAAATGAGAGAATGAATGAATGAAGGGGTCGCCTCATCACCATGCCAAGCAGTGGGAATTCTTAAACCCTGGGACTTTTCTAAGGCATCTTGGCAAAATAGAACTACCCTGGGCTTTGGAACTGACAAACCTCGCTTCAAACCCTGGCTCTCTTACCTACAGACAAATTCTTCCTTAACTGCTCTGAACCACAGTTGTTTCATCTTCAGGATGGAGTTAACTCTCACATAGAGTGACGGGGAAGATAGCAAAAGTGGTTGGCACACAGTAGGCCCCCAGTCAGTCCTAGCTTGCTTCCTCCTCCCAACACTTCATTCTGACTCACTTCCTTCTCCTCTACCCCTCACTTGAGTAAATGCCCAACAACAGAGAAAATATTAAATAAACTGCAGCATACCAATCAGATAAAAACGTTAGGCAGTCAATAAAAATGTTGTTTAACCAGTAATTTTTTTTCCATTTTTTTCTTCTAGTTTTTCTTGTTATTTGTTTTTGCTTTCTTTAACCAGTAATTTTTAACAGAATCGAAAATGCTCATGTATTCAAGAGAAGCAAAGAAAAGGCTAAATTATTCATGCAATATGACCTCAGCCATGTAAAACGAGTATGCATATACATGCTTGTATGTACGGTAGGCAATTTCTGGAAAGATACATAAGAAACTCTAACAGTGTTTTTCTCTTGCGTGGGAATAGAAAGTTGGGATGGACTGTGACTTTTCACTTTATAACCTGTCCTATTGTGTGTGTGTGTGTGTGTGTGTGTGTGTGTATAAAATATTATAATATATATAATTTTTGCTATGATTATATATTAATTTTTAAATAAAACACACAAAAAACAGAAAAAATGGAAAGGAAATATAACCAGATTTCAACAGTGGTTATTTGGGGAGTGGTGGAATTATGCGCTTAACAAAATAATTCTCTGCTTTACATTTTTCTATATTTTCCAAGTGTTCTACAAGAGCTTCGAGTTCTTCTATAACCAGAATTAAGGCAAACGTCACTTCAAGTGGCTCCCTGGGGGAGGGGGAGGAGAGAGGAGGAACAGGTGACTGGGTCCAAAGGGCCAAGGGAGCATGAGGTGGAACTGGGCAGAGGCAGTTGTATTTTGGGAGCCATGTGGTTCCTGCTGAGTCAACTAACTAGTTGTTTGGCCCTAGCCTGCCTGTGGAGGCCGGAAATGCTCCCACTCCTGCCCTGGTTCACTCTTAGTCATCCTCTGGGAAAGAGGGTAGGGGTGGGGAAAGGAGGCTAGTTGGGAGCCTTCTAAGCCCTGGAGCCTTCTAGGCAGAGAAGACCTGGGAAGGAGTCTAAGACCGACGTGTCCTATCCACCTGGCATTGTCACCTTGGGGACAAGCAGCAGCTGGGAGTGAGCAGGAAGAATTGGGGGAGAGCTACTGGAAAAATGCCCCTCTGGCCTTTGGCAGGCAAGCACCCCATCCTCCTTGGAAGCTGCTATGAAAATTAATTACCATTTGTCCACGGCTTTCAGATTCCCCAGATGAAAGACATGGTAGGAGTGTCATGATGAATATGTGTTTACCGTATTGACTTTCATCCCAAACATCCCTCTTGAGGATCACATGTCCCTCCCCTAACGTCCCACGGCCCTGACATCCTGGCCTCAAAGCACTGAAGTTGAGCATCAGTATCAAATGCTACTGATGGGACAAGGGAAGGGCAGGGGACCCTGATCCCCATCGTCCTGCATTTCAGATGGGTAAACTGGAGTGCTCCATTTCCCCTCAAGTTAAAAGGAGGAACTATAACAAAGTCTAGGAAACAGAGGAAGGAAGCCTTGGAGAGAGGGGCTATGGATTACTCTAGGCCAGAGCCCAGGACTCTGCCTTTCTTGTGGATTGAGGGATGGGAGGAATTCCAGAACTCTTTGGCTCAGGCCACAAATTGCCAAGCAGATTCATCCCTAGATGCTCAAGGTAGATGGCGTTTACTCCAACTTCTAATTCCCCTAAAGAACTGACTCAATCCTTTGTTGATTGTTTCTGAACACTTGCTCATAGCTGAATCCTGTCATCTCCTGGCTCCATGAATTTGGGTGGGAAACTCTTTGGTTTTCTCGAATCTTCTCATTCTATTCTTTCCTTCTTCATTTTATACAAGAAGATAATTGATCTATAAAGCTGCTGAATGTGTTTCTGGGCAGATGTACAGAGTAAATCCAATGCGGAGAGGATCGTGATGGGGCCAGCCCCTCCCTCAAGGAGATTGCATTCTTATTGGAGAGTCGGATCCTTGCTTGTAAGTCATTTAAACAATCAAAGAGGGCAGGCAGACAGAGAAAAGGCCTGAGCTCTGAGAAGAGTAGCACACTTGTGGACTAGAGAACTCAGAAGACTTTCTTAGGACCCAATTATGGAGGTGCAAAGGGACACAGCCTAAGTAGAGGCAGTGAAGAGCCCTCTGAGGCCAGAACGGAAGGTTCATGTGAAGATGGGGGCAGGTAGATGGGCAGGTTGGGAGAGATTGTGAAGGCCCTTGAATGGCAAGCTACAGAATTGGGATTTTGTCCAGAGGGCATAGAAACCCATGAAATGTTTCTGAGCCCGAAAATGATGCAATACTAAGTTTGAGAGGAAGTTGAAGTATTTTCACCAGGAGGTGAATCTTAGCATCTCTGTCTGAGTCAGCAGCCCTTACCATGGAATTCACCATCCTCCCCCTCGTTCAGCCCCTGACTTCTATTTCAGCTGATGACATGGAAGCACAAATGTTACCTCCACGGCTGCTTTCTGACACACTACCCAGTGTTATTTTCTTCATAGCACTTACCACCTTTGGAAATGATCTTTATGGACTTGTTTACTTCCTTTTTCTCTGTTGTCCCATAGAATGTAAGCAATATGGGGTAGGTGAGGGATGGTATCTGTTTTGTTTGCTGTTTCGTCTCTAGCACCTATGATAGTATTGGGCTGGTGGCAGACACTCGATGTGTATTTGTGGAATAAATGAACAGATGGTTTGATAAATGACTATTTTCTCAGCCATCCTGGCCCCAAACACCTTGGTGATTTTGACTTGTCCTTCTTTCACTGCAGAATCCAATCATTCATTCCCATGTCTGTGGCTCCCTCCCTGCCCACCCCCTCCCCTTTGCATTTCAGCCTCGTCCCCACCCCTGCAAACAACTCCAAGCTCCTTGAAGGCAGAGGTTCCTCCTCACCATTCCCCTCTGGGGCTCAGCACAGGGCCTTGGCAATGACAGTTCCCACTGGTCCTGTCTTTACAGTTTTCCCATGATCCTGATATACCTAGGTCAGGTTCAGGCCTCGAACCTCAGTCCTCAACTCTAAACAACACACTTATTCCAATATTGTTCTGATTTACGCACAATTTATGATGGATGAATAAATGAACGAGTGAGTGAATGCTGGAAGTGCTCAAGACAGATTGTGGAGAAACTGGAAGTGGGAAGACCTGTTGGGGAAAATGTTGGTCCATATTGACACAAAAAGAGAAAAAAAGAATAGGAGACTGAGGGAATGGGGGTGGGGGATGTGAGGGTAGCCAAAAGCTGTGGCTGGAGAGGGCCGACTCCTAAGCGGTTAGATAACTCTGTCCCATGGATCACGTACCCCTCTCCCCACTGTCTTGTTATTTATGAGAGAAAGACAAGTAGCCGACCTGGGAGAAGACACCAGAGACAAAGTTAAAGGGGCAGAGAGATATGAATTCCAAAGGAGACATTATTTATTGGTTTGTGATCTAGTTTGTAAGTGATAAGTATTAAAAATATAAGCAATTTTATTGGACAAAAATTGCAAAGCACAAAAATGTATAAAGAAAAAATAAAATGAGAATCACCAGTGTTTTCACCATCCAGAAAAAGTCATTCTAACATTTTGATGTATATCCTTTCGGACGGACTACATAAATGTAAACATTAACATAAATATAAGTATATGTTTATATATACTTTGTATTATATTTATGTAATATAAATCTATTATACGTACATACATAGTTTAGTGTATATTTTATATAAAGTATACACACGCATTTTAAAAAATAAAATGAAATACATACAGTTTTGTAAGCTGCTTTTTGTCCACTTAATAATATGTAGTGAACACAAAGGAGATTTTGTAAGCCCAAAGGGTGGTTTGAGAAGATAACCTTTGGAATAAACAGGAAGCCAGAGAAGATATATGAGCATAAAATGAGTGGCTAAGCTCTGTGGTTTTGATAAATATTATTAAAGTAAATAAATTTTAGCTGTCCTGCCAGGTTAGGTAATTATTAGCACTATCAGCAAGGCCACTAATTCATAGACTCATAGGATGTTGGTACTTGAAAGAGCCTTTGAGATGATCTAATTCGATCCCCTTCCCTTGGGTATTAAAAGACCACAACCCCAGAGACATTAACTAATGTGCCTAAAGAACCATGACTGGTAAGCCACAGAACTGGAATGAGAACAGAGCATCTCAACTCCCAGTCCAGTGTTCTTGTCACTAAACCACACAGATCAACATGTATGTGCTCTTCCACCAGGGGCACTGACATGCAGAATGGAACAGGGAGAGGTGATGCCCCAAACCCATTGGTTCCCTAGGTATATAACATCAATGGAGATGTGTTTGTTAAGAGGGCAGCAAAATGCCCTGGGCAGGTCCCTGGGCAGACACAGAGCACAGCAGTTGAAGAGTGCTTGGCTCTGATGTCAGACCACTGAGAACCAAATCTTGGTTCCCTTATAGACCTTGCTGTATGACTTTGGGCAATTTATGTAAACCTTCTTTCCTTCATCTGTAAAAACGTAGCAGTATCTACCTCATCAGATTGCAGTGGGAATTAAGAGATAATGCACATAAAGGGCTTAACAAGGTGTTCGGCTTATAGAAAGAGATCACTTAGCGTGAGCCATCATGATTATTAACAGTCTGGCACGAAGGTCAACGTCCTCGTAAACTTTAAGAAGAGCTTAAGGGCACACCACAGCTGTTCTTGGCTGCAGGCATCTGTAGGAAAAGGAGACTTAGCAAGAAGCCCAACTATGGAGTTCTGTGAGCCCTGTCCACGAGGAGGGCAGTAACTAAGAGACACCGTTATCTAAAGGAGGACATGTGGCCTGGAGTGAAGCTGTAGGCAGCTGGGGACTCAGGGATTATCTGGTGTTCTTACTGGAAATTGCCCCTAAAATGCAGTAGTGAGGCCATCTGCATACTCCATGCACTAGCCAATTATTGCACAAATCAAGGATCTAGAAAATTTTCAATCTATTTGAAAGATAATCAACTGTTTAAAGCAAAAGTAATAACAAGTTGTTTATATTTTGAGGTTTATAAATTATATAGAACTAAATTCATTACAAGAGTACAAAGACTAGGATGGGGGACATGTAAAGATATTGTTACGCATTCTTTTACTACACATAAAGCTGTGTAGTAGTACCATTTGAAGGCAGTGATAAGTTAAAGATGTGTATTTAACCTTAACACAACCATTAACAGCAACAAAATAAGTATAACCAATAAGTCAACAGAGGAAAAAAAATACGAAATTATAAAAAATACTCAATTTAACCAAACGAAGTCAGGGAAAAAAAAGGGGGAAAGGTACAAAGAACAGAGGGGACAAATAAAACACAAATAGTAAAATAGTAGATTTCAAATCAACAATATTAATGATCACACAAATGGTAATTTAAAAGACAGATTGGATAAGAAAAGCAAGACCCTACAATATGCCGTGTATAAGAAAACAACTCTAAACATACATTCACAGATAGGTTAAAAGTAATAATAAAAAGATATACCATGCAAACACTAATGAAAAAAAAAGCTAGAATAGCGGTATTAATATCAGGCAATATAGACAACAGAACAAGGAATAGTACTAGAGACAAAGAGGGACATTTCATAATGATAAAGGGTCAATTCATCAAGAGGACACACTAATCCTAAATATTGTTGCAACTACCAGAACTTCAGAATACATGAAGTAAAAACAGATGTGACTGGAAGGATAGGCAAATATCAATTTTAGTTGAAGACTTCAACACTTTTTTCTCAGTAACTGATAGCAGAGTAGACAGAAAATCAGTAAGAATATAAAAAACTTGAACAACATTATCAATCGACTTGACCTAATTGACATTTCATAACATTCCACCCCCAAACAGCAGAATACACATTTGTTTTCCAAGTGCACATGAAACATTCACCAAGGCAGACCATATTTTGGGCCATAAAATCAGTCTTAGTAAATTTAAGGAATTGAAATCACACAAAATATGTTCTCTGACCACCACAGAATTAAACTAGAAATCAATCAAAAAACGAAATATAGAAAATTCCCCAAATTTGGGAAATTAATCAAATAGATCAAAAAAGAAATTATAAGGGAAATTAGAACATATTTTGAAGTGAATGAAAATGAAAACACAACATATCAAAATCTGTAGGATGCTTAGAGGAAAATTCACAGCTTTAAATGCTTATGTTAGAAAAGAAGAAAGTATAAAATCAATGACAGATTTTCACCTTAAGAAACTAAACAAAAAGAGCAAATTGAACCCAAAGTAAACAGGAGGAAAGAAAAACAAAGATAAGAGTGGAAATCAAGGAAATAGAAAATGGACAAATAGAACAGAAAAATCAATGAAACTAAAAGCTAGTTCTTTGAAAATATAAACAAAATTGATAAAACCAAAACAAAAATTACTAATATCAGGAATGAGACAGAGAACACTACTACAGATCCTAAGACCTGCAAATGGCAATAATGGAGCATTATTAACAACTTTATGCTAAACAATTCAGCAACTTTGATGAAATGAACAAATTATTTGAAAGACACAAACTATCAAAGCTCACTCAAAAAGAAATAAGTAACTGGAATAGCTCTATATCTACGAAAGAAATGGAATTTATAGCAAAAAGCTCCACAAAAAGAAAACCACAGGCCCCCATGACTTCACTGGTAAGTTCTACTAAATATTTAAGGGAAAAATAAAAGCAATTCTATACAATCTCTTACAGAAGAGGAAGAAACTCTTCCCCAATTATTTCATGAAAACAGCATTACCCTGATATGAAAACCAGACAAATACATGACAATAAAAGACTACGGACCATATCTCTCATAAACACAGATGCAAAAATCTTTAACAAAATACTAGCAAGTCAAACCCAGCAATATATAAGAAAGATTATAATTCATGGTGAGTAGAGCTTATCCCAGAAATGCAAGGTTTGATAATTGATAAACACTCAAAAATCAATCCATACAATGAAATTAAGAAAATAGAACTGAAATGTGCTTTAAGAAAAGATAAAAATCTGTAAATAAACTGATTTATAAATTCAAAAAAGAAAGAAAATACCTCCATTTACATGGCATAAAAAACATACTTAGGAATACATTTAACAACAGAAATGCAAGACTCGTACAGTGAAAACTACAAAACATTATTGAAATAAAGAATATCTAAAGAAATGAAAAGACTTCCTATGTTCATGCCTCAGAAAACATAACATTGTTAAGATGGCGGTACTCCCCAAATTGATCTTCACAAGCCCTACCAAAATCCCAGCTGCCTTCTTGGCAGAAATTAGCAAGCGGATACTAAAATTCATATGAAAATTCAAGGGACCCAGAATAGCCAAAACAATCTTGAAAAAGAAGAATAAAGAGTTGAAGGACTCACACTTCCCGATTTTAAAACTTACTACAAAGCTACAGTAATCAAGATAGTGTGGTATTGGTAAAAGTATACACAACGGAATATATAAGTAACTCTTAAAACTCAGTAATAAAACAAACAGCTTATTTAAAGAAAATTTTCAACAGATACTTTACCAAAGAAGATATATGAATGGCCAATAAGTACATGAAATGATTCTCAACATCATTAATAATTATGGAAATACAAACTTAAAAATTCAGTGAGGCATCACTATATACTACTAGTGGCTAAATTCAAAAACAACAAAAAAAACAACAACAAAAAAATGGACAACACCAAGTAGGAGCTAGGATATGAAGCAACTGGAACTCTCATTCATTAATGGTAGGAATGCAAATGGGTATAACCATTTTGAAAAACAGTTCGGCAGTGTTTCATAAAATTAGATATATACTTACCATATGACCAGAAATATGTCCATGAATGTCCATAGCAGCTTTATCCACAAGAGCCCAAAGCTGGGAACAATCCAAATATCCATCAAAGGGTAAACTGAAAAACAAATGTTGGCATATTCATATCATGCAATATTATTACAACAATAAAAAGGAATGAATTATTAGTACTCGTGACAATATGGATGAATCTCAAATGTATTATGCTAAGTGAAATCATCCAGACTCAAAAACCCACATACTGTATGATACCATTTATATGAAATTCTAGAAAAGGCACTATTATAATGAAGAAAAACAGATCAGTGATTGCCAGTGGCTGGGAAAAAGGAGTGAATGCAAAGGGACACAAGGAAATTGGAGGAGGGTGAATAAAATAGTCCATAGCTTGATTATGGTGGTGGTTACATGACTGAATATATACATTTGTCAAAACTCATTTAACTGTAAAATTAAAATGGGTGAATTTTATACTATGCAAATTATGCCGCAATAAAGCGGATCTTTAAAAATTATGAGCATCATTATTTAATTCCCATTGTGAGAGAGTTCTGAAGAGAAGGTACACGTGCCAGGAGAACATTTACGATAGAATCCTGAAATCTGAGACTTCCCTGAAGAAAAATCATGAGTGAGATAACAAGGAGGCTCATAAATGAGCAGGTGAAGGAGGGAGGGATGAAGCAGAGGGAGGGATGTGTGCAAAGGCCCTGAGGCTTGAATCCTCTCCACAGCAGCCTTTCCAATGGCAACCCCACTTCTGCTTGCCCAACCCTCATGCCAGTGGGTAGTTCACTGCCTAAATTATTATCATTAATAATCATCACCGCTATTCATTGAGGACTTATGTCTTTGACCTCATACTAGGCAATTATTTCTCATCACATTTAGTCTTCAAAATTGTACCCACGAGGTAAATTCAATTAGTGTTCCCCTTTTATAGATAATAACTGAGGTGTAAAGAGATGAATTAATTTGTCCATGTCCACACAGCTAGCAAGTAGCAGAGCCAGAATTCAAACTCAGTGTTTTGAAACTCCAGCCCCTGAGTTCCTAGACTATACAACTCAAGTTACACACTTCATTGGCTCTCCCTTCCAGGCCAGACATTACTGGCTTTCCCAAATCTTCTTCATACAACATAGTCTCTAATCCCTTCATTGCCCATTATCTGTAAACACATAGTTTGTCGACATCACACTTGAAATTCAGCTCTCAAATCTAAACTTAATGTTGGAAGAAAAGGCTTTATAAAGTTAATGAACTATTACAACCAGGTCACTTGAAATGCTGCTCCAAAAAGCAAATAGATTTCATAACCACATTTAGGGGATATAGACATGGAGATACATAACTAAGAAGCATTTGAATTTCCTCTCTGGAAAGCAGTGTAGTGTAGGGGAAAGAGTACGGCCTTGGGTATCCTGGCTTTGACATTTACAGGCTCTAGCTGTGGAACTTTGAGCTGGCTGTGCAACCTCTCAGTTTTTTTCACCTGTAAACAAGGCTAACAATATCCATCCTACAGGATTTTGTGGCTCTTCAATGAGAGAACATATGCAAAGCACCTAGCACATATAGCTTGCCCATAGTAAGTGCTTTTTTGAAAATCTTTTTAAAGGTCCTAAGCAATTAGGTTCCCTGAGGTCTGGTAGTTATGCTGCCCAATTCTAAGTCTACTGTTCTTTTCCTTGAAGGCTGGAAATAATTTTTTTTTCATCTTCCTACCATAGAGATATACTGGAGGCTTCACTATCTGGTAGGTTTGTTCCTCTCAAGCAGCACATTTTCTCCTGGCTGCTGGAGAAGCCTAGAACGAAACGTGTACAGATGCTTCAAAGGTTTATTTTTAAGCTCCCACCTAGTGGCTTGTAGGTTTCTGTAAACTTTATAAGTGGATGGGAGTGGGTGTATGCGTGAGAAGGGATCTGACCTGCCACTACAAATAAGTACTACCAGGATTTTAAATTGAGGAACCATAATCTATCACCTTAGGGTACTCACAAGAGGGGAAGGGTTAGGTTTTATTGTGGTCAGGCTATATGGCAGTCTTCTGGGCCTTCTGATCAAAGAGTCTGCTGGTGTTAATCGAACACTTTACATGGCAAGTTAACCAAGTGTGTGGCAGGATCCCCACGTCTTGTAGCTGAAACTGCTCCATCTACAGCCCCAGCTAGGGAGTCTGAGCTAGGCAGGTCCTTGAACGTAGAGGAAACCTATTGGTCTTGGGTAGACACCTGATGCAAGGGCCGCCCACCCATAGGCTGGCTGACTGGTGACCAATGAGATGATGTGGTGACATGAACTCTGACCAATAGGGTAGCAGTAATTAAATCTAGGAAACCAGTTTCCTCTAGGACTGGGGAAGAATTGGCAAATGGCATAGGGTAAAGGTGCTCGGGTACAGAGGATAGCATGGACTTTAAGAGAGGAAGAACAGCTTCTGGTTCTGACAACTTTTTATTCCCAGTTTGTCATTCATTCCCTCCTTCATATGACCAATACCTATTGAACACCTACTATATCAGGCCCTGTGTTGGGTCCCTCTTTATTTGCAAGGTAATCTCTGATTTCCTGGTGTTTCTAGTCTGGAGAAGACAGACATTAATAGAATAATCAGATAAATGAATATTTTTTAAGCTTTGGTGAAATATGAAGAAAAGATATAGATAGGGAACTATGAGAGATGGAACAGGGACATCTGACCTACTGACCTAGTCTGGGAGTCTGGGAGGGCTTCCCTGGAGAGGTAAAGTATGAATTGAGATGTGACGGACCAGTAAGAGTTATTTAGTTGAAGAGTGAGATATAAGTATAATCTTAACATATAACATCCTATAAAATTGCCAGAAGTAGGCTAAAAATTTGCTTCTGAGCTGCCTAGTAGCCTGAGCAAGGAGGGAAATGGGCAATCATGAGCTTCATGGTGTTCAGAAGATAAACCACCAGAGATACAACCTTTTGGGGTATTGAGATCTGGGGGGCATTTTCCCTAGGTCATCACAGAAAGAACCATGGGAACACAGGGCTCCTGTCAGTGCATTTGTGTGAGGCTGCTCATACATTGCTTGTCCATCAGGCCCAGCTCAGGAGCTAGGGTGGGCCTGAGGCTCACCCACAGATCCAGCTGGGAAACAGAATGGGGGGAACTAACATTTCTACTCTCCCAGACACATCTCTTCCTGAAACGTTGCTGGAGACCAACAAGAGGTGTTTCTTCAAAACCTGGGGACGAAGAAACTGGAAAACACCAACTTCAATTCCCCACCCAGCACTGGAAGCCAGTGTAAAGTTGGTCTTGGCCACAATGGAGCTGTAATTAATGAGACTATTAAAGGAGTGAGAGTTACAGAGCCATCCCCAGCTGTGGGGCTTCACTTGGCTTAGCCTCCAGTGACTCACTGGCTTATGAGCAATCCTCACAGGCCTGATTTAGAGGACTTACTCACCCTTCAGAGAAAGACTTCAATGCAATAAAGCAAATGTCAGCAAGTGGGTTGCAGCTTAGCACATCACCCCAGCCTGCACCCAGCTTCCCACTCTGGTTCTCCCTGCTTGAGGCCCCTCTTGCCACTCAGCACCTGGGCAGGCCCGAACAATGGGCAGGCTTCCAGGACATGTTTCAAGGCTGAGCACAGGCTCAGAGATGTGAAACTGAGGAGGGAAGCTCTGGAGAAGTTTGGTTCGAGAGGCAAAAGATTAGCTCCAAAGAACTGAAGGGCGGGGTGAGGGCGAGCAGCCTGGACCTCCCCTTCCCGGTCCAGTGCTCTTCACTCCTTTCCTTCCATAGAAGCCCGGCTTGAGTTATGCAGATGAAGGGCATGGGCTGAAGGAAATGCAGCTTCCCCGGTCTGGGTGGCATTCTTATCTGAGGACTTTCCAAGGAAACTGTGGAAAGGAATGTGGAGAGTAAGGTTTCATGCAGAGCTTTTGAGGTGAGACATTCAAAACTGGGCTACCCCGGGCTTGGCTGCCCCCTTGCTATTTGCGGACATGGTGTCAGCTGGGGAAGCTGGAGGACTCTTTGGGCCCTCCACAATCTAGAGGTATGGTTGGAATCCCCACGTCAGGCACCAGCTGACTGGGATGGCATAAACCCCAGCCACGTCCTGGTCCCCTCTGATTAGGAAACAGGCCCCAAGAGTTAGGTTGGCGATATAGCTAGCTGTGAAGACTCTAATACTGCCTCGTCCTTCCTCCACAGAGGCAATGAACTCAGAAGGCAAGTTGATACAGCCTTAGATTTAAATCCACTCATTGAGGGATTTATCTGAGGACTCCGGAGGGAATTATCTGGAAGAATTAGTTCCAAGGGGAAAAACACCAGAAGCAGGCCCTTAGCGTGAGCCTTCATAGGTCACACCTCTGTCCCTTGGCGTTTTTCCAACCTTTTCTGAGTGTCTGCCATGTGCCAAGCGATGGAGGGAGGAGACTGACCACAACCCTTGCACTCAGGTTTGCTGGAATCCAGAGCCTTGAGCTTTAGGGACTTTCAGGATCATCTAGCTCAGTTCACTCATTTCATAGATGGAGAATCTGAGGTTCCAGATGAATCCCTTGCCTGGGCTAACTGGAGTGAAGAGCCCAGAGGGGGCAGACACGCCGACCACGTCTCTATGTGGCCTGCACCCGAGGACTCTCTTGCAAGTGAGCTTAGGGAAGCTTCTCAACTGGAAAGCAATATTCTGTGTTGTTAAGATCGGCTCGTGAGCAGGTGCACGTCCATCACCATCACCTCAGAGTTCCTTTGGAAACAAAACCCAGTGAAGCAGGCTGGGCCCCCACCTAAGTGCATTCATTCCTTCCTCCCTTACCCCAACTCACCAACATCAAGAAGTGCTTTTTTTCTTTTTACTATTTTTATTTTACACTATAAAAAACAATGACGACGACAACTAGCAACATACTGCTTTTCTTCACATTCGAATGGATTTTAGGAAATTATTGCCTTTTCCCCTGGAGAAACAACCCATAGACGAGAAGTAGTAGTACCACAGTGAACTCTGCAAATCCCCGAAGTCAACAGCTTGAAGACAATCCCCAGGGGCAGGGAAGAAAACAAGTGTCACATGAGACAAGACACGCACACATAAGGACAGCAAGCTGAGGAAACGACCACGTCAATGCCACTGACCCAGACAGTAGGTACCCTTTTTCTTCTGGCACCCACTGCCACCACCTCAGAGGGGTGATTTGTGGTCTACGGTCTGAAGAACTCTTTTCAAAATGAAACAAGCTGCTCTGAGGAGAGGTGCGACAAGAAAGGTTCAAGTATGAATGAGAGTCATGCCAAAGTCCAAAGTCAGGGAAGAACCCACAGTGAAAAGGCAACCCAGAAGTCTCAACGTCTTGCTACTTCAACCAATTGTGTCCACTGGATCCAAGAGGGAGTCTCAAAAACACGAGGGTTCAAATCAGCATATCTATTGGGTCCCTACAAACCCTACACGGTGACTTTACTGACTCGATGATCAGCTTATTCCCTGAAGCAACAGAGACGAATATGGAGACTGCCACAGTTAAAAAAGTAAGGTGGAAATTGTGCTTCCTTCAGAATGAATTGGCTTCGTGACTGCCTTTTTTCCTGGTCTAGCAACTGCTTTCTCCCACGTTGCTGCCGGTATTTATTGCGTTACGCTTGAAATGAAAAGGTGAACTTTGAGGTGCCAGGACTGAGCGGTCCTGAGAGGGCAGGAGGTCTGGAATACAGTAGTCAGCACACACTGTGCTCTCATCATGGCTTGGCCTTCCTTCGGTCCCGAGAACCTGAAGTTCGTTTGCAAGCCTGGTGACCATTGGCTATCCCACGGGGGCAGCGGGACAGAATGCGGTCTTCAGTATTGCACAGGCATGAAATGTCCACGCGTTATTTTTAAAAAACAAAATCACAGTTGTTCTTGGGGCCGGGCTGCGTCCCCCATCCCCATTTTAGCAGGATGTGGCTGTGGCCATAGAGCTCCTGGTGAGCTCTGAGACTGTCGAGTGGGTGGGCACTGGTGCCAGCACGGAGGTAGGGAATGTGCAGTAGGAAGCCTGCACATCAGGGCTCAGTGTCTGCAAATGGGCTATGAATGAGGAGCTGGCGGCCTCCCCTTGGCAGGAGGGAGCCTGCGGGGTTGGCGTGGAAGGCAGGATCTCAGATTCATACTGCAGGAGCTGGCCCATGAAGCCAAAGTTGGGCGAGACCACACTCCTCTTCTGCTTGATGTAATCGAAGGCGTCCTTCAGGCGGAACTGCCTGGTCTTCATGAGGTAAGCCATGCAGATGGTGGGCGAACGGGAGATCCCAGCCTCACAGTGGACCAGGACCTTGCCTCCCTTTTCCCTGACACAGTCTGGAAGGAAGAAAAGATTGCAAATAAGCTGGGATTGGAACCCAAAGGCAATACCAAACATAAGAATTAAACACAAAAGTGAGCTAGTTATCAAACCATCATGCCTGCTCCATAGCTGTGATCCTACACCAGACTTCTGCCAGCCTTTAATCCCCACTGGTGAGGATAGAGCTTTCGGGGTCCACCAATGTCTTTCCCTTTCTAACCCTTAGAGCTGCTTCCTAGTTCTCCAGGATACTTGCACAGATTCTGCCACTGGAGATTCTAGATCTGGACTAATCGCTTCCTGGGGATGCCAGCTTAACATGGATAGGTTTCAAGAGACACTGGAAAAGCCTTGAAATTGCATGTAAATTTTCATTGGCTATGCACATTTTTCTCAGACTCTACTGACTTAGAGAAGCAATTCCTGCCTCTTGGGGTCTGAATCTTATGATGACGTAGTCCCCACCTTGGTAGAGGCCTTGCGGCCTCCTTAGGCACCCTGTTTGGCTGTGCCAGGGCGGGACGCTTGGCTTAGCTCCCAGGGTTCCCACTACCAAACATACAATATATAGTGCACAGCCACTAATTATAGCCCTGGCTAAGTGACGCTTACTAGGGGGGAGGATATAAATGGCTTTCGCAAAGTCCATCTTGCACAACAATGGGAGTCACTGCTATAAAGCTACCAGCATCAGTTAGCATTCTTTAGCTCAATATGGCAAAAGGGGGATGCCCTCCTTTTCCGCTCCATTCCTCCTCCCAAAAGAGCTACAACTGTTAAAAACTGGAAGGGGTAAAAGGTTAAACATATGTACACATTAAATAACCACAAAAAATAAGTCTTTCCAATTCCCTTTCTTGCTACTAAGGAAACAATTACATCACAGGAAGTTAGAAGTAGGTGGCACTATGTAAAGCCACGGTATGCAAAAACATTTAAGATTGTGAAGGGCAAATAAAAAGTCAGCCTCCTTACCCACCTCCCTCTCAAGTTCAAGGACTTTGCAAATAAAACGGTAAGATCTAAAAGATCAAGTTTCTGAGGAGTTGGGGAGTTTCCCCACCTAAGGACACCCCTCTGTAGCCCATGAGAGGTGCCCCCAATCAGTCTGACTCAAAATGGAGGGAAAAAAATGTCCCTGTAAATTAGTTCAAAGGGGACCCCAAGTCCCTAGGATTCCAGGGTCATGACTCCGATTTTCCCTTGTTCCTCTGGTAGCCTCCTTGCAGTCTTTTAATGGGCCCAATGCCACATTCAGAAAAAGCGAAGTGCCGCGAGTGCATTGCTTCTGGATCCCACTCGACCCCTCGGGGCTTGCTCTCCACGTGGCCCTCTGGTGGCCTTCCCTGCGGATGGGTCAGTGCACAGTTCAACCTCAGCCCCTCCTTCCATCAGCAGGGCAAGGAGTCTGGGGAAAAGCATCCTGTGCTTTCAAAACGCTGTGGGTTAAGTGTGGTTGTGTACATAAACAGACACAAGACACACACAGGATGGGGAGGGAGGTTTCTGAGAAATGGATAGGGGCAGGTTTCGTGACCTCACTGAGTAGCTATCTAGGTAATTAAATAACAGACTGAGAAGGGCAAGGCATTCCCAGGGACAGGGAGAACAAGTCAAGGCTTTCCCACCCTGAACCCATCATTTTGGCTGCCTCTCAGATACTCCAAAGGAACCATCTCAGCCAAGAGGCTCAGGGGACAAGGACAGAAGGACAGGCTCAGCCTTTTGCCTCTGGTGAGTTTCTCATTGGGTTTCCAGTGGAGCAGAAATCGTGGGTAATCAGCAGAGGGCCACCACATGGCTGAAAGGGGCCCTTTAATTGCTACCTGCACTAAGTAATTCCTGCTGTGCCAGACACCTGCCTTTCCCCTCCAACATCCCTCACAACAAGATCTAGGAAAATAACATCTAGTCTTCAACAACTATGCATGTTAATGGGAGCAGACTCTGGAAAGCAGGCAAGACCACAAGGTTGGGGAGTGGTGCTTGCAAATTTGAGACAGAAAATAGTCAGCCCAGCCTCCAGGGAGAGGGAGAGGGGAAAGAAAAGGTGTCAAATGGGAGATCAAGTTACACCAAGGAGCTGGAAACCCAAGACCCAGAGCTCTTTCCAGACAGAGGGACCAGAGGTTTCCAGGCCTACACAACTGCTTCATGGAATGGAGAAAGGATGCAAAAGATGCCAACTTTTCTGTGCAAAGTATAGAACTCGAGTCTACTGCTATCTTTAATCCAAAATTAGCTGAAAATGCAAAACAAATTGCCCCCAAAGTGGTTTGCCAAAAACTGTGGAAAGCTGCTAGGGCCCTTGGGGCTTCATGCCCAAGCAGTGCTCCCTCAAACCTTCTGTTTGCTTTTAAAAATATCCCAACCGACGTAGAAGCACAATTTAGGGTGATTCTTTCCCTAGGCCCTGCTTCCCTGGCATGGAACATGATTACACACGTACACTCTGCTTCCTGCCCAGCTAGAAACCACAACGAGAGCGAGCGGCAGTGAGGATTGCCATAAAATTATATTCATTTATCTTGCAAATTAAAGCTCCAGTTAATAGCAGCTCAAATCTTCCCGTCTTCTCAGTGGCTGCATCCCTTCTTGGCTCTAACTCTTGGTGGTTGCATATACAAGATACTTGTCTTCTTCACGTAGGCAGCCACCATCAGTACCTCAAAATCCAAAATGACATGTCGCTACGCAGTGCTCAGAACAAGTGTGGGGTAATGGCTGAACCTACCAATGAAGTCTATTGCTTCTTGAAAGTGGGAGCTTATGTCAGCTGTGTGGCTGTCTTCCACGGGGATCCATTTGTAGTGTAGGTGGCTTGTGCAGGCCTCCGAGGTCCGCCGAGAGACGTTCAGCAGAGCCGTGACGTGCAGGTTGGCGAGGAACTCGCATTGGGATGCGTGGTAGGCACTTCCAAGGTAGAGGAACGGAAGGATTTCAACTGGGCCACCCTGGAAGCAGGGGCAAAGGACAACCAGGAAATATTGGATTAGCCTGCCCACTTGGGAGAGGAAACAAAACCACCCTGACCTATTTGCTTTAAGGTGGGAGGGTCCCTTTCTGGTTTCCAGGTAGAATTCCGAGCCAAGGCCATTCAACCAAGAGTGTGGGTGAAGCCTCTGTCCTTGCAGACTCTCAAGCCTACATTATTTGCCAGTGATGGCAAAGCCCACACAGCAAAGATTTTCATTTTCTTACACATATTGAGGAGATAGGAAATACCAGCAGCCTTCCTGTGCTGACAAGGGTGGGGACAGTGTGGTGTGATGGGAAGAAACAAGACGCCTGAGTTGAATTTCTAGCTGACCTGATACCAGGGCAAGCCCTTCAACCTGAGGGCACCCTCGGTGTCTTTCCAGATAAAATGGAGAAGCGTTCAACAAGGTGAGCTCCCCGCCTTACAGTCTTGATGTTTTATATAGTGTATTTCATCAAACCCAGGACACTGTTGATCACAAGATACATCGAATTTGAGACGTTAAAATGTGCCCTCTGACCCCCCCCCCCCCCAAACAGTATGTGTCTTCGAGGTGAAAATACCTACTATCTACCCAGAATCCTCAGATAAAGAAAAGGTGTTAGGCCCTGAGCAGAGGGGCTTCCCCCACCCCTGATCTTCTTCATGTGGGGCTGAAGGTTTTGGTGAGAGATGCTTACATCCTCCCCCTTTTGGGAAACCACCCACACACCAGGTTTCTACTTAAGGAGGATCCCTGTTGGGACTGGAGACCACCTACCCCGAGGCAAAGCTAAAAAGAACAGCTGGCTGGTCTTACTCAGTTTTAGCACTTCCAGAGTGGCAAGAAAAGCCAATAATAAAACAATGGGAGCCCTCGAGATTCAGAGGGAAACACGGGGCTGGAGGGATAGTGGCGGTGTATTTGGGAGTCTTTTCCGTATCATCCGTCTACTTCCTGTGTTTCCATTTCCTGTCCTGGAATAAGAATGGAATGGAAACTCTGCCAGATCCGTAATAGGAAAAGGGGCATGGGACGAGGACCAGCAGCAGGCAATTCCCACGTTCCCCACATGGGGGGTTTGCTTTTTCTTCCCTGAGAAGTGACGTGCTTAGGCAAAGGCCAGTTTGGCCACTTGGAAGAAAGTTATAGAGGATTTTGCCAAAGGTAATAATAGTAACAACCAGTATTTTTTATTAGGACTTACTATGGCTGGCCCCTGGGCTTAACACTTTAGTTAGATATACCTACAGAGAGCTCATCCTCCCTTAAGTGCCTGGAAAACGCTGACACACCAGACCTGGGATCGTATCCAATTTCTTCTGGAGCTCAGCCCAATACGCCCCTGAAACCATGCTTCTTTCGTTTTCTGAATCTTCTGTTTAAACTCAAGAGGAAGAAACCAAGGGCCTTTAGAAACCCCAAAGGTTAACACGACCTCGCCTGGCTTCTAAGAAGTAGCATTTGGGGGTTCCCCAGATGAACCCTGGAGACACATCAGGGCCTCCCCAGTCCTCGCTTGGTGAAAGGTCTGCAACGCTTTCACAACATCCTGCCAATTTTTGTTTCTCTTTCATTTTCTGAGAAACAAGGGGGAAAATACAACCCAAACAAACAAACAAAAATAGAAATCCAGCTAAGTCGGATGCCCATGGCTTGTAAGCTGAGGGCTCATCTTATAGTGTCAGTATTTTTAATAAAGGAAAACAAAATAAAAACCTTGGCAAGTCCCCAAGCAAATAGACTTCCTGACCAACGATCCCATTCAAGGAAGGGTCACCTGGCTTTACTTGGAAGTTTATCCCCAGGGCAGAATTCTGCTCATGGCAGGAAGCTGGCATTTAGGCAGAATTTAGAGGTCTTCCTTTTCTGATTTTGGATATGTTCTTATTTTGTGGGGGAAAAATCCCGCCACCAAGTCAGGGGCCTAGAAGAGAATGGCCCTTTTCCAAAAGAAAGCATGTGGAAAACAGAACAAGGTTCTGAAAAGAACCAGAACGGAGTTAAGGGGGTTCTGGGTCTAGTGCTGTCCTGAATCCAGCTTCACGATTCTTGGCATATCCATTATCTCACCAGCCATAAAAGTTTTTTTTCCTTTCTGTAAAATGGGAAGGTGGGTGTTGACCTCTGGTTTCTGCCAGATTTGGCTCCTTGCCCATCTTCTCCTCATCCTGTTCCCTTCTACTTTACGCTTCCTTTAATGAGTTGTCACAAAATACAATATTGTGAAGGGAAAAAAAACCCTCACACTTTTGTAGAAACATGCAATCCCCTAGTGTCTATTGATCTCCTTTGGTTCCAGCATTTATGGATTTATAAGCATTAGGCACCCTTACATGAGCCTGCTTAGCCATCCAAACTGTAGTTTCTCAGAAACCTTCCTTCTAGCTCCCTCCACCCCCACCCCATTTCAGTTTAAAATACCAACAAGACACACCTTGCCAGGTACTAACTGGGTTGGTCTGCAGAAACTGCAGAGCATGGACAATTACAAAGATCCACACAGGAAGCCTGAAAGTCAGCTCTGAAACATCTTCAGAGAAACCTAAGCCAACATTTCGAAGCTTCTCTGTACTACTAATAATACATCGTTCACTTCCCCTTTTCTCTAGAAGCTGTCACGCATCCTGTGTCTCGCTTGCTCTACAGTTTGTTTGCTGGAAGGAAGCCCATTTACTCTTGGATGGAAACTCAAGTCGGCAAGCCAACACAGGCTCTCTGAAGCTAGAGGGCTCTGCCAACGCCCTGATCCACAAAAGAACCAACCCTGGATGCTGAGCAGGGAGAGGAAGAGTCAGGGAGCCGAGGAAAGAACAGGACCAGGGGCCGGGATAGCACTTCCACACCACGTACCTGGTCATAAGCTGGCCTGTGGCTGACACTGAGCACTGACTTCCCACACGGGCTGATGAGGGCTCTGTCGGTTTCAATCTTCTCTTGTGAAATGGGTTTTACGTCCACACAACACTCAGGATATTCTGAGTAGAACATCTCATAACCCCCTACAAGAAAAAAAACAATAAGCATTGATTTCTCGGGCTATCAGAAAATGCTCAGAATTAATCAATACCCGGAGTGTGGAATAGTCAAAAATATTGAGGTAATGTAGGTTCTGATCATATAAAAAATGGAGCCAAACCAACTAATAGTCTTAGAATATAAATGGGCTCAAAAAAAAGAAAAAAGTGGGCTCTACACACGCGTGCACAAACACACCCTCTCTTCTAAAAAAGTTATAGTTCAGGGAGGCAATGATTAACTTTTTGTGTCTATCAGAAGCAGCTTAAACTGTGAAAGGAAATATATCTGACATCTGGCAAACATTAACCAAATCCCTCAAGAAAACAAGCTTTTTTCTCTCTCTTGTTTATCTAAAATGCACGTGTGATTATACGGAATTTCATTAATTTGCAAGAAGAGACTCCTAAACTGGTCTGTTTCATCCCTAGCCCATCAGCTCTAAACTGGATTATATATGGAGCCCCCCTCATTCAGAAAGGAATGGGGGCTAATATGAGGTTCAAACTCGGGTAATAAAACAGCCCTGCCATTTCTCACTCCCAAGGTGCTAAGAACACTGGTGACAATCCTCCATAGGTCCAATTTAGAGTAATCAATCCAGGTTATTACTTTCTAAACCAAGCTGGAGGTACGGGGGCCTTCTAAACGTAAATCTCAACCCCCATAAGTAAAAACTGTCTCTCTCCCCTTGATTAATACCTACCCTCCCTTTCTATCTCCTTATTACCCTTCCCTCCTGAACTCTCTGCCTTCTACGTGTCCTCAAATCGGTATATCTGATTCTGTAAAATGCCTTAATATTACACTTAAACTTCTCCAAATGGATTGCTTATGGTGAAAACTAATCTCTGACCAAGTCACAGAAATGTAAGTATACATATAAATAAGCCTTCCCGGGCCCAGTATACTAAGTGGGGAAGAACCAAGTGAAAACCTGGCTTCTTAAGACTCAGAATGCCAAGGGCTGCTGGGTGAACAGGCCAGCCTTGCTTGGGGAAACCCTTTGCTTCTAATACGAAGGGACAATAGGCACTTCCTAGAGCCTTCAGAAAACACGCTTCTGTCTTTTTCTGGCCCAGAGAATTCAGTTGGGGTCAAATCATCAGTTAAAAATATGCATTCTGAGGCCATGTATTTTCCAAAATCCCCCCCTCCCCTTTTCTTCTGTCTTTGGGTGGTGTGACAGCTCCACAGTAGAGTACATGGTAGCTTTCTAAAACTCCTGCAGTAGACAAGCGGTTAATGGATTACATGGCAGTCTCCAGCTCCCTCCCAGAAGCAACAGCCAATTCCTAGAATGAGTCATCTTGCCATTACTGCTTCCTCTCCGCTTGCTGGAACTGCCCCCCCCGCCCCCATTTAGTACACCCAAATCTCCCCTCTAGTCACTTCAACGAATAGCCCACTGGGGCTCCCCAGGTGAGCTTTTGGTCCTCCACAATGACCACGTTCCTGGTCATGATGACAGGAAGCCATGCCAGAGGGGAACGGAGGTGGCTATTTGTGGCTTGGCTTCCCCTCCCCCTAACCATAGCCCCTGGCCCCCTTCTCTCCTAGGGGGCAGAGAGAAAGCCAGAGTTATACTGACACATAGCTTTCGCGGAAGAGGAAGTTAGTAAATCACTTCCTGTACCTGGGCCTCAACATTTTGGATTCCAGAAAACAAACTGAGTGATATGGGATGGGAATCTGGAGTAAGAGTGGCCCATGTCCTTTCAAACTTCAGGATGAGGCTTGGGAAAGAGAAGCCTTCAGGCCACCCCGTCTCTTGGCTTTAAATAGAGCACTTAAGAGTTGGCTGCCAGAAGGACAGAAAGGAGGTGTGGGTATGGGCTGGGTCCGGCCTGCCTGTTGACAAAATAAGGCAGGCAGACAATGAGTCTCTGTAGTTGAGGGACAGATAAACAGGGCCCTGCCTCTTCAAGCTGGGGTCAGGAGGAGTCCTCCAGATTAGATGGTCTCTGTCTTTCACCCACTCCCATCAGAGGCGTGGAAAGACAGAACATTCCTCTCTGGTGCCTCACTTGAGAGCCTTGGCAATTCTTTTGGCTGTCTCAACCCTCTTCAGAATGATTCTGCGTGCATCACTAGGGGAGCAGAGCAAAGTGCATGGACACTATATATAAATATGCACTTACAAGGCCATTCAATAATCAACTCATTTTAGTAGGGTTTTTTTTTTTTTTTTGGGGGGGGGGATTAAGGGAAGTGCAAAAGGCATTGCCCCTGAAGAGCTGAGATGTCACTAGATTAAACCTGAACTCATATCTGGACATGAGTTAGGTATGGAAATAAACATTTTGTTTGGCAACAACTTAAAGTTTAGTAGTGTTATACAGGTAAGTGTCAAGTACACATAACTTTCGACCTGACAAGTCTCATAATTTACTGATAGTGCACACGCAAAAGCATTTGGACAAAAATATCTATCTCTATCACATTGTTTCAAATAGTGAGGCTGGAAGCAACCTACTGGCTATCACCAGGGACTGGTAAAAAAAAGTGACATGGAAATGTATGTATTCTCTGATATGGATAAATCTCCCAAGAGCTAGTTGGGTGAAAGTGGCAGGAATAGGAAATATATACCATTCTATTTTTTAATCATGAAAAACTAACTTTAAAGATAAACAAGAAATTGGTGGTTGTATCTGAGTGAAAGTGGGTTCTGAGTGTGTGCAGAAGACCCACTTTTCAATGCACAGCCTTTGTGCTGTTTAACTTTACCTATGTATGTGACTTGCATTAAGAAAAATTTTAAACATTAATTTTCCTGGGAAGTGAGTCTATAGAGCTGCCTACTTCCTGTGGTAATAACATCTGAACTGTTAGCATGGTCCCCTGGAAAGGGGTGGATAGCAGAGATAGGACCTGGAACATATCTTTCATGCTACTGGGAAGGTGGAAGCTTTTCCTATACTCACTACTAAGAACAAAAGATAAAAAGCACATCAGGAAGAAAAAGAAATCAGGGGCCATGTGTGAAACCTCTGCAGAGCTTGAAGGGCGTCCCTCCATCTCCTGGGGACTGAGGCAGCCTGGAGAAGGAAGAGGATCATCACCTGCTTTTGTCATCTCCCTAACAGGATCAACAGGGGACAGTCTGCAAGAGGTGCTAATAGAGGTGGGAGCTGCCCAGGTGCCTCAAGAATCTCCTGGCCTGGAGGTGTGTGAAATTCCCCAAGCTGCACGGTTTTAAAACAGGGCCCTCACTCTCAGCTCACTGAAGCTGAGTTCTGAATCTCAGCACTGTTACATCTTAAGGTATTGGCACTAGGGTTAGCAGGGCTTTGGGGCGTGACCTGGCCTGAGCCCTCAACTCTGCATTGCAGGGCTAGGTCTCCATACATTTGAGGTTACAAAGGACTCAAATACAAGGTGGGAGGGAGCAGTCATAGGAAGTCACCCAGAAATCAATGCTCTGGAGTTTATAGAGTCAATCACCACCCACCACCGGAAGTCTGTCATCTCCCCCCCAGGTATAATGGGCACAATTTCTGGGGGTCTCAAACCAAAGGCGACAGACCTCTCCACCACCACCCTGTAGGCACCTCTCCTAGGTTCTGGCTTGCCAGCAGCCCTGGCTAGACTCAGGCCCCAGAATCATCTCTGGGCGAGGGAGAGGAGGTGAAAAGGGTGGAAAGGCTGTCAGCTCCAAATTAAGCTAGAGAAAGGCCTGGGAGGAGGAAAGGGGAGGCCGGAGAAAAGCAATAAAATAAAATGGAAAGGAAGGGGAGGGGCTCGCCAGGGTCAAAAAGGCAACAGGGGTCGGTGAAGACACAGACTAAAGTATGTTAATTGTCCAGGCGGGAGGAAAGGGGACACCAAGGCGCCACGCTCCTGGGGGGTCTCGACCTGCTGAATCCGCCAGATATGTCTATCAGGAAAGGCTCAGAGCCCAGGCCCCAGCAAGACCGGGGCCCGCGCCCAGCACGAGCCGACAGCCCCCAAAATGCTACCAAGCAGCGCCCCCAGCTGCGTAACCAACCCCACCCAGCCAGGCCGACAGGCTGTCAAGCGCTTTCGAGGAACGCGGGTGGGGAGGGCGAAGCTCTGAGCGCTGACACTGGCAGTGCCCTCCCGTGCGCGCATCAAGACCCAGTGTGCAGACTCCGGCAACTGAAGACTTCCCGAGTTCCAGGGCTGGGGAGAACGCCCCGCGCCAGGAGGGGACCCCAGAGTCTGGGGCCGTCCCGGAGGGGGAAGGGTGACAGGGAACCCGAGACCCCAACGCGCTCACCTTTGAGGAAGTAGACCCGCGGACCCGCGGGCAAGCAGGCGAGCAGCGAGGTGAGCACGACGCGCGCGGCACTCTCCTCGCGCAGCTTCTGCCAGTGGCGGCTGCCCTGGTCCAGCACCACCACCGCCACCACGCCGCCGCCGCCCTCCTGCAGCAGTCGTGCTCGCGCCGCCTCGTCGGGCAGCACGTAGCGCGCGGACACCGCGCCTCCGCGAGCCCGCCGCAGCACCACGGAGTTGAGGTTGACGTTGAGCGAGCCGCGCACGTTGGAGGCGGCGAAGGCCAGGTAAGGCCGGCAGTCCAGCACCACGCAGCGTGCCGCCGCCTCTTTGCGGAGCATCTTGCGCAGCTGGCGCCCGTCGAGCGACGTGACCTTCATGTCGCCGCCGCCGCCCAGCGGCCCGGCGCTGCGCGCCCTGCAGGTGCCCACGGCCAGGGTGCTCGCCGGCTAGGCACGAGAGGGCGGCCCGCGGGGCTGAGGCCGGCCGACCGAGCCCCGCGCCGGAGCGGCCGCTCAACTCTTCTTTCCTGCCCCGCACGTTCTGCGCCCAGCCCGGCCACACGCAGCCCCAGAAACCGGGGATTCCGCCGGCAGCGCCGCGTCTTATGTGGAGTGTGTGTCCTGTGACGTGGCTGCCCATATAAGGCCGAATATGGGTATTTCCCCGCCCCTTCGGGCTGTGGCCACGCCCCCGGGGAGTGGGAAGCAGAAGAGGGCGCTGAGGGTTAGTCAGCCGAGAAAGAGGAAGTGCAAGGCGCCTCCCTTGAGTTCTCTGTGGCATTGCGCGGGGAGACTCACTCGTGCATCAGCGGAGACCGCCAGTGGGGTGCTAGGATGGAAAGCCACGAGGCCGAGGTGACCCACGCTGTGCGGGAAGAGAAGGAAGCGGAGGAGGCCGGCGCCGCACAATCAGGCTTTGAGTTTCATCGACGTAGGTTCAGAACCTGCTAGGGGCCGTGCCAAGCACCACGCTGGACAGGGCAAGAGGGGCCACTGCCCCCATATGAATCAGAAATGTGTTCTGATCCTTACTAAAGCCTTTACCCGTGAAATAAGATGATAGCTGGGATTTACTTCAAGGCATGGTTTCTAGATGAGTCGGTCGAGATTGGGTTTGTGCTGGTAGAATTGAAGCTGGGCAATGGGTACCTAGGTGTTTATAACACTTTTCTCCACTTTTCTGTATGCTTGAAAATTTCCGTAATGAAAATACCTAAAAGTAAAAATGGAGAGAGAAGAGCCAGCAATTAATCTTTCCAAATGGATTCTGCTCTCAAAGGATTAACCGTCCTTTTCTCTGTCACACGCCAATAATAATTAGAATAATTGTTTTTTGAGGAGTGTTTTCTGGCTCCTGGAAAATCTGTCGTGAAATCAGCTGCAGCATCACATACATCCTTTGATGGAGCTCAGTCCAGCCAACTGTCCAGGTGGCTTCTGGATTTGGAGGATTATCTGTGGATCAAGTATAATCCCAGGCTGTCTTCCCCACCAGTCCCCAGCAGCTTCCCGCCCTCAGTCTTGGGGAACTGGACGCAATTCACTCAGTCAAGTATTTTTTGAGGGTCAGCTTTGTGCCAGGGCTCTGTTAGCTACAGGGACACCTGTGAAGGAAACATGTCTCCACCCCCATGTTCACGACCAACGATTTCATTGTTAGCCTGGTGGGGGAGGGGCTGTTTGATGGAAAACAGCTTGCCTCTACTAGCCAGGAGCTTGTCCACCACCGACAGAGGGGAATGAGGGTTTTAGAAGGAAGAAATCAAATCCTGCAAACAAATGCAATCAAATGGGACACCAGTAGCTGGCATTGTCTCTGGGTCACAGATGCATTCAGTCAGAGACGCTGTCCTCTCCCAATGGGATCTTAATGAAGATGTGATGTGGGATTGTCTTTCTCTTTGGGGTTACCTGTGCCAGCCATCCCTTCAATCTGCTCCTCCTCTAGTGTCACCGGCACCATCCACCCCTAGACATCTCAGCCCAGAGCCACACATGTGTGGAGCACCTACACGGCCAGGCTCTGTATTTGGTGCTGACCAGCAAAGCAAGCAGGACTCTCTCTGCTCCAGCAGCCCCCAGCCCAGAGGGGGGCCTGGCTCAGCCACGGCCTCCTTAAGTTCCTGCAGTCAGGGTGTGTAGGGGGGATGGCTGCAGGGCTGGGGGGAAAGCCTCCCAGCATGGAGGAGAGCTGAGGCAAACTTGGAAGAATGAACTGAGGTTAGCCAGGCCACGGAGTGGAGTGGAAGATGGAGGGCATTCCAGGCAGAGGAAACTGCTTGAGGTAAAGAAAAGAAACCTCCCTGCGTGGTACGTGCTGGAGGTGTGTGGAAGACTAAGGCGCTGCTGACATTTATTAGAAAATTAAGCAGGGTCAGGTGACTGAGGGCCTTGTGTGCAATTTAAGGCATTTTGGTTTTATCCTTCGGCTGGAGCAGCTCCAGATGAGGGGTCTTACTCGGTGACATGGCCAGGTGAACAACTGCGGGCCTGCGTAATGCAGCAGTGTGGAGGGTGGATCTTTTTATTTGAGAGTGGGGTTGGGGTCCAGACCAGAGTCAGGGAGACAAGAAGAGGCTTTTGTGGGTAATCCAGGCTGGAGCTGATAAGGGCCTGCGGAACTTGGCAGTGATAGCAGCGACTGCAAAGGCCACACAGATGGGAGAAACATTCAGGAAGTACCTTTCCAGAAGGGAGGGGATGGAGAGAGAAGAATAGAGGATGACCCAGAGTTTTTAACTGGGGTGACTGGTTGCATGGTGATACCTTTCGATAGGGACACTGCAGGAGCAGGAGGAGGAGAAAGGGTGAGGTTTAGACATATTAATAAGTTAGAGTTGGTCATGGGCCACCCAAAGGGGTGCCCAGTAAGCACTAGGGTGGTCAGGCAACCAGTGCAGGAAGGTCATCTGTCAGCTGGATTATTCCCTCACTTCCCATGTTTAATCAATCAGCAGGTCCCAGAACTCTGCCTTCCAGATCTCTCTTCTGACTTGTCTTCTCCGCTCTCCTGGTCAGGGCCTGCTCTGTGGGTATGTGACCTGTGCAGCTGCCAGGTCCCCATACTTAGAAGGGCCCATGCTTCCTTTAGTGCTCTGCTGTCACTCTTTTGAAATTCCTAATACTTTTTGGACAAGCGACCCTGCGTTTCCCTTTTGCACAGGACCCCACAAATTATGTAGCTGCCCATGGCTGTAGTTAAAGGGCCCCAGTATCCCATGTACTGGGCCCTACCGTATCATCCTGTTTCCCAATCTCCAAGCGCTGTCCTTGCTCTTGTCCTCTGCAATGTGATCTAGAGCCCACCTGCTCCGCTCAGAAACCTTCAGTGACAACGTACACACTGTCTGATAAAATCCAAATTCCTTAGTGGAACACCAAGGTCCGCGTACTGGCCAATTATCCATACATAAGCCACCTCTAACCTTGTTTCTGTCCTTCCTTGCTTCCTTCCCCCTGCACCCCATTCTCAGGTTCCTCTGGTCACACCAAGTTGCCTGCTTCCTAAACTTGCCGAGCATTTTGCTCCCTCCACCGTTTCTACAGGACTTGAGTGCCTCCCCCTTCCTTTGTATAGAAATCCCTCTTCAGCTTCACACATCAGCTCCAGAGCTACTGTTGCACCTCTAAGAAGCTAGGCCTTAATCCCCCAGCCTGTTAATCAGTCACCCTCCGGGGGGCTCCCCTCCCCCAACCTGTTGCATGAGTGTTATCTAACCTCCTGTTAGCCTACAGGCTCCCAGGCCACTCTTAGGACTTATCCCATCATCTGTGACTCCGTCAAAACAACTAGCACATGGTAGGAGTTGAAAGTTGGTGGAATGGAATTCAGTGCTTGCTTAGACTTGAGAGCAGCTGGCTTTTTAGGAGTCGCCTGGGAAGAAAGTTGGTCATGGCATAAATTAGGGTAGGACCCTCCTTAGACCCTGGGTAAGGAGGCCATAGGATGCTGTGGATGCACAGTCCTCAGGATCGGGAACTAGAGTCCGTTAGGCACAGGCCTAGGAGGAAGAGGAGGGTGTCTGAGACTAGAATTGCATAAATAATCATGCCTGTCCCCCTACTGCTTTGGAATGAGGCTGAGAGGTAGGTTCAGGGAAAAATCAATTTAAATTAACGCCTTGTTCCCTTTGTCATTCTTTCCCTCTGCCAGTTATTCTCAGAGGTGGACAAGAAGATTTTTATGTTTCTTGGACCTCATTTGACCAGTCATCCTAACCCTCAGGCCCTGGTTCATTATTGTGATCTGGGGTTTTTACCCTTTGGAGGGTCATGGGTACCCTTTTTAAAAAGTTGTAGGCCCGCTCCTTGGAAAACTGCACACGCAGCATTCAGCTTCCAATGTCAGGGAGTTTCACAGACCTGAAAACTTCTGTGTCTGCCCTTGTCATTGCATCCTTAGTGGGAGCCTCTGGGGTTCTGCCCCAGCCCTGCTTTCCCCATCTGCCCATAAGGTGGGGCCGGTACCCTATGGGACTAGATCAGAGGGCACCCCAAAAGACCGGGGCAGGGGTCCAGAGCAATCCCAAGGCTACCCCAAGTGTCTTCCACCAGCCCCAGCCCTCTCAGAAGGATACATTTTGCCCCCTCTCTTCATTGGCTCTTTTGTTTCTGGTTGTGAAAGTAACACGTGATGGTTGTTGAAAATGTGGAAACGGCAGAGAAGTAAAAATGATGTGTTTTGTTTTGTTTTGTTTTGTTTTTAAAGAGCATTGCTTGCTCTGGTTAAAGATCCCAAATCAAGGCTGCTGCCAGATCTGGACCCAAGACTTGCTTCTCACTCTCTTGGATAAAGGAAGGAGCACTGGACCAGGGGTCAAAGATCTGGATTTCTGTCTAGTCTCTGTATGTTCAGCTTTTCTTCATTTACTTAACATTTATAGTGTGCCTTTTGTGCGCATAGATGTTTTTCTCTCCTTAGCCTTCCCATCTACCTCGCCCCCAGGATCTTAGAATGGAGCAAATACAATGTTCACTCAGGGCTATAGACAATACTTGCTATGTGGCTGTTGAGACTCACACAGCCTCTTACAGCCGTGGTTCAGCCTCTTCTATAAAATAGGGACATTAGTGCCTGTCTGCTAATGGTGAGCGACGATGACATCATGTACATAAAGCTGTATTGCATGATACAAGCATAAGGTATTTGTATGGTGGTTGTGGCCAATATTATCCATCAGCAAAGCATCACTCACTCATTTACTCAGTCAAACCTAATGTACTGGTCCATTCAGTTTCCTGTTCCGTAAAGTGGGAGTGAAAAATAGAACTTAGCTCATAGGTTACTGTCAGGATTTCTTGAGTTAATAGATGTAAAGCACTTAGAATAGCGCCTGGTATATATTAAGACTTCAGTAAATGTTAGCTAGTTGAACTAGCTGTAGCGTTTTTTCCTGCCAAGAAAAGACTGTTTTCTAACGGCACAGGAAAACAAAATGGGAGTAGGCATGGCAGGGGAGAGGGAGTTACTGTCTAATTCAGCTGGCAGTCAAAGAAAAAGTTATTAGAAGCCCATGAATCTGTTCTTCTGAAGGCCTGCTGAGTATAGGGAGATATTTAGAGTAACAATCCCCAGACCCATTTATAGTAAGGTAGGAGAGACAAGAAGCCATTCACACAATAAGTGCAGAATTGGCTGGTTTTGATGTAGAGAACTGAAGAAATTTTAGAGGAGAGAGATCAATGAAGGCTGGGGTATTAGAGCAGGAGAGCCTGGGAGACGCATTTAGATTTGTTAAATAACCCACCTAATTCTGAGAGCAAGGCCTATCTTTGGAGGGTGCCACCCTGAGGTTTAAGTCCCTGGTCTGCCATTGCTGATTGTGTGAGCTTGGGCAAATTACTTCCCCACTCTCAGCCACAATTTTCTCATGGCGGAGTGGGGGGCGGGGGGGAACGGCGGTAATAAAAGTACCTACCTTGTAGAGCTGATGAGAAGATACAATGAAGTACCTACAAAAAGCCTTTCTCTGTGTGCCTGGAGCTTGGTGGGGGCCCTGTGTGAGCCAGGATTTTTCTGTATGAAAAGTCACAGCAGCACCGAAGCCCACAGAATCTTGGCATTAACAAATTACAATTCTATCTTGAAATTTTCCAGAGCGGGAGCTTACTGCCCCATGAGATTTTTGAACGAGGCCAAAAAAGGCAACAGGCATCTCCTGGGATTTTTATGAAGAGCCAGGTATGTCCT
Source organism: Rhinolophus sinicus (assembly GCF_036562045.2). Classification (NCBI taxonomy): domain Eukaryota; kingdom Metazoa; phylum Chordata; class Mammalia; order Chiroptera; family Rhinolophidae; genus Rhinolophus; species Rhinolophus sinicus. The sequence continues at coordinate 16,537,668 of NC_133757.1, forward strand.
CTTCACAACCACCCTATGATGTAAGCACTATTGCCCCCATCTCACAGTTGACCAAGGTTACATCGCTGAAGCTGACTTCCCTGTATCTCCTACCCTTTGCTTCCAGGTCTTCAGAAATACAGTGTAAGTCTGTACCGTCTTTGAAATATTTGAAGATGGTCGTCGTATCCCTTCCCTACCTTCTCTTTTGTAAGAGCCCTCGTCCTTACCATCACTGTTTTCCAGACTCCTAGAAGACTTTTTGTTTGTTTTTCAGAACTCTTTACTTGGGATCCCTGCATGAAACTGGGGTGCAACAAAGAACGTCTATTTACTCAAAGTTCAAAGATCCTACATAAAAAACTGGCTGGTTAGAGAAAGGAAGAGGCAGAAGAGAGCAAACAATGGAAAGCAAAGAGCTGCCATTCTTCCCCCTTGCACTGAGAAGCCACAGATAGCACCTGAAGATGGGGAGAGGGATTGTATTCCCAGTTCCAGCCTCCCTCATACAGCACTCCCTCAAGACTGGTCTGGATGGCACAGGGCATCCTTGAAAGCTATAGGAAGTGGGCTGGGGTTGGGAGTTTAGAAGGAGTAAATTTGTCGTCTCTGCAGCCTCAGCCCTAGAGATTCTGCCAAGAAAGATATGGCCAGTCCAACGTGGTCTTTTTTTTTTTTTTTAAATGGGGAGTGTGTGCCCTGAAGTGAGCATTGTACTCCTTCTCCTAAGAGCCTGGAGGCAAGGAGGGTGGGAGGGCCTGGGGGAGAAAACCACCTATACACGAAATGTCAATGGCCTCTGGGTAGAGCTCTCCTGGGCTGCCTGTTGTCTGCCTGCCTCTCTCTCTCTCTCTCTCTCTCTCTCTCTCTCTCTCTCCTCCTTTCCTCCCTCCCTGGTCCCCTCCCTCCCAGACTTCAGTCTTACCACCTTCATGGGTTTTGCAAAATCTTGAGTACCACCTTCTCTATTATTCTTGAAATTCACTTTACAGAGACTCATTAAAAAACCCTTATTCTGTCTTAGACAATGTTATCTGGGGTTTGGTAATATAATTCTATTTTTGTAGTAAAAATTAAAATACATGACAATTACAAAAACAAAAAAATCTTAAAAGTTCTCTCTCATCACAGAAAAAAAATTATATAACTATGGTGAAGGATGGTAACTAGACTAATGTGGTAATAATTTCTCAGCATTTACAAATATTGAATCATTATGTTGTACACCTGAAATGAATATGTTATATGTCCATTATGCCTCGATACAAAAAACAAATAAAACATGTGACAATTCAAGGGGAGACTTTCATCTGTGTACCATCTACAGTTGCCTCTCCTGCCATCAGGATGCCGCCCTGCACTTGGGGAAACAGTAATTGGGTTCTGGAGTAAAGGAGACCAGCATTGGGTCCAGGCTCTGGAAATGGCTTAAACTATTCTGAACTACAGTGTCTAGTTGAGAAAAGTTGGGATAATTAATAAAATATAAAATATAAAATAGAAACAAAATAATACACATGAAAGTACCTTGTAAAGTGCTTCAGATATTCTTTGTCATCAACTTCCTTGTTCCTGGGTGGGGGTTGGGGAGAGATGTCTAGAATCCTTTCTTCCCTGGTCTAGAACTGGTGGAAAAACACCTCTAAACCTCAAGAGTACAGAGCAAGGGCTTTGTCTAAGATTTCACCAGAGCCCTGCCACCTGACTTGCTGTGGGACAGTGGGGGTCACTTCTCTCTGTATCTGTTTCCTCATCTTCAAAGTGAGATTTGTTTTGGCAGAACTTCTTGAACTTGATTGTGCATAAAGCCTCAGGAGCCTGTTGAAATTCATATTCTCATTGTGGGTCCTGAGATTCTGCATTTCCAACCAGTTTTCAGGTAATACTGATAAGCTGGTCCACAGGCCACACTCTGAGTAGCAAGGAGTTATAGTAATTAACTCCTATAGGTATTGAAAGGCTTAAATTAGAGAGTACATCCTAAACATTTAGCCCGGTGCTTACTCAGGGATTTAGCCAATAGGTAGTAGCTCTATTGTCACTATTATAGTGATTGGTACATATAGGGGGTAAGGGTGGGTTGAGAGGTAAGCCCAAATAGAGCTGAGGATGATAAGACTTATGGCATCTGTGTGGTTTAGAAAGAGCACTGTTCCAGGAATCAGGAGACCCAGGTTCAAGTTCCAGCTTTATAACTCATGCCATAACTCATGAGCTTGGGCACATCTCTTGACCTTTCTGAGCCACAGTTTTCCCTTCCACAAAAGGGGAAGGGAGTAGAATTAGATGGTGTTTAAGGATTCACTCAGCTTTAAATAAAAACCTGAGACCAGCAATCCCTGTTCCACCCCCAAGCATCAAGACACCTAACAGGCCAGAACTTGGCCATAACCTTGAGCTACATCTGTTGCAAGGCCTGCTCTGAGCCTGCCTTGACCGCAAAGGTGGGGGCAGAGGGGGGGAGGCAGGAGGGGGAAGGGGATGAATAACTGGAGAGCCCAGCCTGGTGCCCTTGGCGTTCCTTGAGCTGTGGGTTACATCACCTCCAGAAGGCTCCATCCCTCGGGCTTTGTGCGTAGTTCTCCCTGGTAGGGAGGGATAATTTGCAGCCTGGATCGGAGCAAGTTTGTGGCATGCCCAGAGAAAGGATGTAAGAGGAAGCATTTTCAACATTCCATCCCACTGCTTCACTACACTGGAAGCAAAGATGATTCATAAACTCTGTAACCATGTATCACACCTGGCTGATTCCACCCCTCCGCATGGCCCCTGGACTCAAGATCCAGGCAGCTAGACGCTGCAAGAAACTTGCCCCTTGGTGGAGGAAATGGGCACCCAGCAATCTAGTCCTCATGTGAGAAGAACAGTCCCCTTGAAATGTGTAAGTCCTGTGGCCCCCCCCAGAACCCTGTCAGCGCAGCTCCAGACAGTTTATTGATCCACAAGTCTGTACTGAGCCCTCACCATGAGTAAACATTTATGAGCACCTGCTACATGCCTCTGGCTAGGCAAATTCACCTGAATAACTTACTTAACTTCATTACATCCCGGTGAAGAGAGCCTGGTACAGATGGGGCACCCAGGTTCAGAGAGGTTAAGTGACTTGTTTAGGGTCACACAGCAAGATATTCAACAAGTACCACCCCTGAGCAAAGCCTACCAGGTTGAGCTGACCCCTCCCTTCTCTCTCCTCTGTTATGAACTTTCATCAAAGGCCCAGTCCTTCATGGTTACATTTGATTACTTACATTTTCCTCTCTCCCCCTGACCAAGGAGCCTGCTTCCAAGGCCCCTGCAGCCATAGCCCCCAGCTTGGCCCACCGATGACCCTGGTAAGATGTTTCCCCGATGAATACCTGAAGTGGGGATTCAGGTCCTAACCCCACAGCAGTCAGCCCTGGGTTTACTATCCGGTTGTCAAGGACTGGAATTTGAATCATAAAAGGCAAAGAGGGCCCACAAATTAGGTGGTTCAGGCTATTGATTCAAGGGGCTGGGTCAATTCAGGGGAAGGGGAGATGGTTGAGGGCCCGATAGTCAGGGCAGGCTGGGGAAAAGTGTAAGAACTGAAAACCAGGAAGGATTTCCTCAGGCGGCGAGAAGGGCTTGCCGCTGAAGGAGACATACTAGACGGAAGCACAGGAGTGGGAAGGAAGATCCTCCGGGTCGGGGGCAGAAAGGTCCTGGGAATGGCAAGTAGGTGGGGGAGGTCAGGGCGAGGAAATAACACCTGCTTTGTGCAATCAGGCAGTATGTGTATAAAGTCTAAAAGTGTTTATTACCCATTGACCTAGTAATTCCACTTCTGGGAAGTGATCTTAAGGAAAAGCTCCAAAATCCGGGGGAGGTAAAACTATATTCACAAAGTGTTCATCACAGAGCTATTTATAAGAAGGTAAAAATGGAAGCAGCCAAAACATTTCTCATAACAGAATGATGAAGAAATTGGAGTATCCAGCAGTCATGAAATGTGATGTTTTCTAAGACTATGAATAATATTCAAAATCGATTATGTTAAAATGTTAAGGGAAAAGGCAGGTTAAAAATAATATTAGCTGCACTTACTGAGTGGTATTTCCTAGGCACGCCTGCTTTCCATATTTGGCCTTATTTAATCAATGCAACAACCCTGAGAGGGTGGAATTACTTCCACGGAACAGATTTGGAGACTGAGGCTCACCTAGGTAGGGGCTGAAAGAGCTGGGAGGGTGCCCTGGTCACACTCAAGGTTTCTAACCACCACCTCCTATAACGACCACATCATCCAGGAGACCTGAGAGAAATAGATCAAATATTAACAGTGGTTCTTTTTCAGGGTGGTGGGGGTTATTCCCCCTAATTTTCTGTATTTTCCAAATTTTTCCTTGTGAAGTTGTAATACTCTTCTTGCATCCTTTCCTAATTTTCAGTTATTTATTCTGCTTATTATTCGGAAACTTTTTTTTTTTTCCCCTTTACCCGTAGGTCTCAGTGATCTTACCATCTTCTGGATGCCCTGTATTCTTGTGGGGGGGGACAGGGGGGGTCTCAGGTGATTCTGATGTAGGATCTGCCCACAATTTCTGGGTGTAGGCCGGGATCGTGTCTCATGAGACTGAAGAATGGAAACACGGACCCAGGAGAAGCAAAGAGTTTTAAACAGAGGATAGTTTATTGAAAGCAAAGCGTCAGAGCTCTCGAGTGGGAGGGGCTCCCAAATGGGGGTGCCCAGTGACTGAGGCAAAAGCTCTTACTTTTATACCTTCTCTTGCCTGCTTGGGGAAGGGGGCTGGAGCCCTGTAATGGAATTATCTATCAGGTTTGTCTTGTTTGCCCACCCTAAAGGGATTAACGAAATTACCCATTCCTATCTATCAGATCTGCTCCTTTGTCTGGCCAAAAGGGATTTGAGATAATTTATTAACCTCAAGGCGCGTTCTCATATCTTTGTCCTGGAGTGAAGGAGACATTGCAGAACCTGGAGTTTCAGGTTGTCATGCAGGGTGTCATGCGGGGTCTCTGGTCCCACTCTACACATAAGAACGCAGGACACGGTGAGGCCAACAAGGAACACCCACGGAGCCATAGATGGGGGAGTCATACCACTATATTTTTGCTGGTGGCTGAGTTGGAGACACAGGAAGCAGGAGCCACACTATCCGCAACCTGCCATCCACTTCTCTCTGCCAACCAACCTCACTTGCTAGCTGCAATCCCTTCTTGCTAGCTCAGCCACCATCTTCTTGCTAGCCCCCATTTACTGCTAGCATAGCCACGGCAGTTATATTAGTGGCCAATGGCTCACTGGTTACAGCTGATGGCCAACCAGCCACAGCTGATGGCCATCCACAGTTGATGGCCATTTACTCCCAGAGTGAGCACCTTTCCACGTGAGGGTGAGAGCCTGGAAACTGCACTCCTGGCTCTGTCCCCACACAGGTTACAGCCGCCTTCTGTTTATTTCACTGGGGATCTTTCCTGTCTGCCTAACAACATGTTAACTAACCTGTCTCAATTCCATGGTATTTACAGATTGGGCATCATTTATTTACCTGGGTTTCCTATTGAAGGACATTTTGCCTACACCCCTTTGGGCAGACGGTTTTGTTTGTTTTACACAGAAAAGAATGGACTGAAAAGAAAGTTTTAGATCCCTATACATGTGGCTTTGGCAGGTTGAGGTTGGAAGGATTTAATTAGAGGCTCCAGGTACAAGGACGGTCCCTGTTGCTAAAACAGCTGGTGGGAGTGAGTGGGTCTATTTGAAGGATTAGTTTCTCTGGTGTCTTAGGTTCCGGGTACTAATATCCCCACACCCCACAGTCCCCTCAGGGCAGCTCTGTCGCTGGCCATCCTTGGCAGGTCTAGGGCTTTTCTCTTTGGGACAAGTTATTGAAATAACTTGATTCATTTTGACAGGCAGCTTAATTCAGTTTAACTGTGGGCCAAATCCTCTTCAGGAAGTTAGTTATTCCGATGTCTCTGGGCCACCATGATGTAGAACTGACTCCATTCAACTCCATCAACTTCCCTGGGGATCTTTAATAGTGAATGTAGTTTGAAAATCCAGAACCTCTGCCAATTCTTTATACCTGCTGTGTGGCCTGCAGCCAACTTTGTGTGCTTCATTTATACGGAATTAGGGGCTGGAGTTAGAAGATTTCCAACAGCTGCTACCTTCTTCTGTGATTCTTTGAGGCCTTAGTGAGAAAGACACAGCGCTGCCTATTACTAGCTGTGCAGCCCTGGGTGAGTTATTAACTTCTCTGAGCATCAGTTTTGCATCTGTAAGATGCGGGCAGTGAGACCTACCTGACAGGGTTCTACAGATTAGATGAACTACTGCCACAAATTTGGCACCTAGCATGAGTGGCTATGCCCAGAAACTGAGCGCTGAGTCATGGGCCTAATTCTTAAGGATCCTAAGAATGGAAGCCCCTCTGCCCCCTTTAGCCGCGACTCCAAAGAGTTACCTGGGACTGCCCAGGAGAGCTTGTCTTTGAGAACCTCTGATCCAGGCACGGAAGCTTATTCATTTCTCAGCCAATGGGATGGTACCCTGAAGCCACCTAAGCTAAACAACAAACACCGATTCTCAGGGCAGCTCCTGAACTTGTAAGAGTCCAAACCCGACCAGCAGTTGTCTGGCTAGCATGTTGTGTCCCCCATCTCCTTTCATCCTTAGCTTTGTCTCCATCACATCACTTCATCCTCAGCCCTGTAGCCAGAACATCAATCTAAAGGTTATCAGAGGCGAGGCATCAATTTAGTGAAGTTTAAAGGTCTGGTCCAAAAACGTATTATTAGAGAATGAAAAAACTAGGTGGAATAAAGAGTCTAGCCCTACTCTTTTGGAAAAGAAAAAACCCAGTTAACTAGATGCGTGCGTGCTTTTATATACGTATAGACCTTATTTTTATATGCTTAGATACATTCAGCTAGTCTAAGAAATTCTCTAGTATAAAAGCGTTATCAGCTAACAGCAACTCCTTTTGGAGAGCGCGGTGGGCTCTTCCTATTTACTTTATTGTTTGACTCTCCACTAACAAATCCACCTTTTGAGAGAGGCAGTTATTGTAGCAGTTAGGAATGATGGAGACGTTAGAGTCAGACCATCTTGGTTGGCTTCAAACTCAGATGTGTGTCTCTGGATCTGATGCTGCCGCTCTTGCTGCTCATCTGTAAAGGTGGGAGGACAGTGATAACAAAACCGACCTCACAGGGTCGGTTAGAGGATCAAACAAGGAGATGCTTACACGCGTAGCACAATGCCTGGCATTCAGAAAGCTCTCAGAAAAGGTAAGCTGATATTATTACTTGTGTACCTAAAAACAATATGTATATGTAAATCCCCCAACACCCACCCATGGATTAGAGCCGGAGAAGTGATTGGGTTCATCCTGTCTTCCTGTCTCTTGACCCAGGAGCCTCTGGGGCAGGAAAGAATGAGAGCTATCCAATTCATTCACTCATTCAATGAATATTTATTGAGTGCTTGTTGTGTGACAGTCATAGCTCTAAACCCAAGGGTACAGCAGTGGATAAAGAACACCAAAGCCAAACATCAAACCAACAAAATCTCATCATCAGAGAGTTTACATTCTACTGGAGGCAGATAGACACTAAACAACATGAGTAAGGCTTGTGGTATGCAGGAGAAATGCCAGGGAGAACATTTAAGCAAAGAAGCGTTTTAGGGATTATTGGGATGGGTTGCAATTTTAAATAGGGAGGGTCTCCATGTGCAGATAACATTTAAGGAAAGACCTGGAAGGCAAGAGAGAGCCTTGCTGCTGTCTAGGCAGAGGGCAAAGACCTTGGGGTAGAGAAAGAAGAACAGCAAGGAGGGAATCGGGACAGAATGGGGTGAGTCTGGACCAGTGGTTCTCAATAGTCTGGGGGTGGAGGGACCTGCCCCTTTCCCCCAAGAGACATCTGGCAGTGTCTGGAGACATTTTTTTGTTGTCACAACTTCAGGAGAGGGTGCTGCTAGTGTCTAGTGGGTAGAGGCCAGGGAGGCTGTTCAAAATCCTACAAGGCACAGAACAGTCTACCTCCTACCCCAAAGAATTAGCTGCCCCAAATGTCAATAGGCCCAAGGTAGAGAAACCCTGCTCTAGACTTAGAAAGAGTTACAGATGTGGACGAAAAAAGGGGTTCTATGGAAAGTAACCTCACAGCGTGACCTGATAATAAATTCCTAACTGGGCTGGTCATGGTGGATAGTCATGCCCCAAACATATACATTTTTAGTAAAATGTTTATCTTTGCCTTAAGCAAGCCCTGTCCATTGTTTCTGTGCATCTCAGTTAACTAATCTTTGAAATAAACAGTAACCACCCTCAAGAGAGCACATAATCTTAACTATCCTGCAGTCCCATCCTCAAATTGCTTTCTCCCACCTTTGTGTAATCTACCTTATGTCCCCTCCTTAATTTCAAATGCATAAAAGAAGCTGCAAAACTGCTATTCTCAGGAGCTTTGAGATCTTGTTCCTAGGCATACGTTGTCTGTTTGGCTCAGATAAACGCTTATAAAAATTCTCTACAGATTTGGACGTTCCTTACGTCAACCTTGTGGAGGGGGGTTGGGGAGAGAGACCACCAAGAGCCTCCTCACAGGCATGTAAGAACCTTCGGGTCAGATGGAAACCCCTTGGTCATAGGCTTAACTTAACTAGTGTGTAGCTGGTGGTCCTTGACCTTGGTTCCAGGCACTGGCTCCTTTTGACTTCCTCAGGGTGGCCCCATCTCGGGCTGGAAGACAGGTTATTTTCAGTCATTAAGTAAGAGGGATCAGCATGTAAAAACCCTGCTTTGCTAGGAAGTTGTTGACTTGGATTATGTGAGAATAGCTCAGCCTTCCTCAGTGCCGAGGAGCCGTGGGAAGTCCTGACTTCAGCCAGGAGGTCAGCCTTTCATTTCACCAAGTATTTACTGAAGGCTGGTGGTTGTGTTTGGATTTAAACCTTGCCTTCTAAAATTTTTATTGTAAGGAGAGATGAAGGGAAGGGAGGAAGATTAACCTTCAAATGTATACCTGGAACATTCAAGCAGCATGCACCGCTTGCTGGGAGCTGCGGTTACAGGGATGAATGAATGGACCCAAGTGGGAGGGAAGGGTCTTGGGCTGAGGGGAGAGGACATACCCTCAGGCCTCACAATATGGTGAGATACGTGCAGCTACAGATGAGGGGTGGGCACAGGGCAAGAGGACCAGCTCAGCCCTGGGGCTGAGTGGGACAAGAGAGGTGGCGTTTAGTTTTGGAATACAAAGGAGCTCAGGAGGTGGAGTTATGGTACCCCAGACAGAGGGCAGAGGGAGCCGGTGTTCTCAGGAGCTCAGCTCTCTGGGGATAAGCACCTCATCATCCTTGTAGGTTCTTATTGGGAAGGTCTCCTGGGATCCCAGAACCAGCATTTACACAGCCCGTAGGGTCTGTGAGCCAGGTGTTTCTCCAACTGCATGTTGAAATGCAGGAAACTGAAGGCAGTGTTAAGGCATCTTGCCTCCAAGAGAAAGGCATCCACATGCTGTTGCTTTGAAGCACAGAAACCAGGGGAGTCTGGCCTGCTGAGCATGGCCACACCGATGGCAGTGGTTTTCAGCCTGGAGCAGCCGAAACATCCTCGGGGGGTGCTTGTTACATTATAGATTTCTGGATCCTGGCACCGACCCCTTGCCTCTCAGTCTTTCAGGGTCGTCTGCTGAGGACCCCACCTGGAATCCCCACAGCTCAGCAGATTGTCTGACCCAGACATTCGTCTCTCGTTCACACTGACTTCCTCTCACCCTCTGAATCTCAAAAACACTGAGTCCCACCCAGTGTCCCATCTACTTATTTTAATAATAACAAAAATGTACTTTGTACTTATCATCTTCCTTTAAGCCTCGCAACAACCTGGTGAAGGAGGTAAAATTCTTACAAGGAAGCTGAGGCACAGCGGTTAGTGGCAGAAGAGGGGCAGGGACCTAGGCTTGCCTGACCCCAAAGCCAAGCTCTTAAGCTGTTCCTTGCACCGTGTCCCTCCAGATGCACTGCTGGACGCTTCTGTTGCTTGTCTCCACAGCTAGATTGCAAACTACTTGGGGCAAAAGCTGGATCACGGAATTTTCTTGAATTAATGAGGACTGCTTTCTCAAAAAGAGCTAAGAGAGCTTTCTCTGGACATTTGTCCCCAGCCTGTGGGCCCTCCGCTGCCTTTAATAGCATCTTCTCCTCCCCTCTGTTCCCAAGCTGAGTCAGTCAGCTCTCAGCTCTCAGGTTCTACTCCCTCTGCTCTGTGGTGTGTACCTCAAGGGCCTTATATTTGAGTTCTCAGCCTTCCCTTCCCTTTGATGTGTTCCCGCTGGAGTGTGAGCTCCTGGGATTCTGTCTGCACCCTTCCAACAAGCAGGTCCAGCCCTCCGCTGATGGCCATCTCCTTTCTTTGGTTGTATGAGTATGTGGTGAAATCTGTTGTGAGGGTGCAGGTCTGTGTGCCTCCTCTGGAAGTTCAGCGGGCAAGCAATTCATTCGGGTCACTTCTGCCTTCCTGGTAGCCAAGACAGGGACTGGCTCAGACCAACTCCAGTCTCTGTGGGTTGCAAGAAGGAGATGTTCATCTAACCAATACTTCATGTGCCTATCATGAGTCAGGCCCTTTCTACGTGCTCAGTATTCAGCAGTGTAAAACCAAATAAAAATCCCTTCCCTCAAGGAGCTTACATTTTATGGCTGAAAGGTACATGTGAAGTGATAATGGCCTCTGAAGGTGTGCTGGGAAGTAGATGAAACAGACTGTAGGTGTGGAGAGAAAGGTAAGAGTGCTGTGGACTTATGCAATCAGGGAGGGCTTCCTGCAAGAGATTTCATTGGCACCACCTTCCTTATTGTTGAAATCACCTAAGACAAAGTCTGTTGAAAACTTGGAGTTTCTCTCTAGAGGCTCATTCCCACTGGCCAGTGCTAAGGCCCTGGTGTATCAGGTACTTGACTAGGGAAACAAGGATGGAGGGGCAGAGGGATAGTTCATAGTAATGTTATTTCAAGTGAGATCTTTGTTCTGGAATCTAATCTCTTGGGTTGTTGTGAAGATTAAATGCTTAACTCAGGCAAAGGAGGAGAGGTCAATTAATGGAAGGCATTGTTATGTTTGCAGTAGAAAACACTCTCAAATAGTCCCAGCTCATCTCCTACCTTAGCGGGCAAGAAAGAGAGGTAGGCGATGATCTGGTGACCTCACAGATTATGTGGGGTTTTGCAGATCACGGTGAGGAGACTGGAATTAATTCTGAGACAGGAAGCCACTGGAAGGTTTTAAGTAGGGTGATAATGAAAGATCATTTTGAGAATGGACTGTGGAGGGGTTAGAGCTGAAGCAGAGACCAGTTAGGAGACTACTGCCAAGGTCCAGGTGAGGGACAGTGGTGGCTTGAACAAGGGTGACAGGAGTGGCAATTGGGAGAGATGAGACATGACTTTCAGATGCATTGGATGTGGCAGGGGTGGGGCGTGAGGGAAAGAGGACTCAAGGAGGAGCCTAGGTTCAGGATAGGAAGATGGGGTATCACATTCTGAGCTGGGGAAAGTAGAGGACGAGCAGGTCTGAGAGACAATTCAAGAGTTCTGCCATGCTCACGCTGATGGTGGAGGGCTAAGTAATGCCTCCCCGACAAAGATGAAAACTGTAAATATATGACCTTACATGGCAAAGGGATTTTGCGGACATGATTGAGTCAAGAATTTTGAGATGAGGACATTATCCTGGTGCATCCAGTGTCCTTATAAGGGCCTTATAAGTGAAAGACGGATTCAGGAGAGTGAGAGCTACTCAATGTGAGAAGGATGCAATCTACCATTGTTGGCTTGGAAGACGGAGGAAGAGAACCATGAGTGCAGACAGCCTCTAGGAGCTGGAAAGGGGTAAGGAAATGGCTTCTCTCCTAGAGCCTCCAGAAGGAATACTGTCCTACTGACACCTTGCCTGTAGTCCAGTGAGACCCATTAGGTTTGGGATACAATGGTGAACAGGTGTCTGTACTCAGTGACCTTATATTCCTGAGGGGAATCAGAGAATAAGCAAATAAAATATATAAATCAATATCAGAGGGTAATGATAGGAAGATCCGAAAAAAGAGTAAAGGGATGAAGGGCCGAGGGTATTTTTTAATTAGGGTGATCAGAGAAGGCTGTTTTGAGGAGATGACATTTACCCTGGGCTTGGAAGATGAGGAGCCAACTGTGTAGGATCCAAGGAAAGCATATTCCAAGTGTAGGGCACAGCATGTGCAAAGGCCCTGAGGTGGGAAAGTGTGTCATGTTATGTAGCCTCTGTGTGGCTGTCTGCACTGTCGGAGTTCACAACTCTCACCTCAGGGACTCTGTAAGTTCTGAAATCATGGCATAACTATACTATGGCAAACATTGATGGAGAGCCTCATGCCAACCATAACCTTTTCTCATCGGAGCCTCCCAATCTCTCTTCAGGTAGGTACTACTACTGTGTTTGGGGGCATTTCACTGATTGGAACGCCAAGATTCAGGGAGTAAAGCAAGTTGCCCAGGTCATTTGTTGGTCAGATGGCAGAACATGGATTCGAATCCAGGTTACACTCTTGAGCCCTGGACTCATAATGGATCAGTGGCATGGTTAATTTGATGTGGTTTGGCACCACTTCCCTTCCCCCGGGCCCCACTCCTCTCTCTCCTTCTCTGTAAAGCAGGAACTCTTGAGCCTGGAGGTCCCTGCCACTCCTTAAGTCATTAAAGTGGTCGCAAAGCCTGCTGGGCCCTGGTTCCCACACTGAAGGCTGCCTTCTGACACATAACTGAGTGGGGATTGCAGAGGGCTATGATTTGGGGCTGGAGAGCCAAATCAACCTGGCTGGAAACCATCCTTCTTAGGCAACTTCTTCTAGAAGGAAGAGTTCCTGGCCCAGAGCTGTGTTCTGTTCCCAGCCTGCCTCCAGCCTGCCCCCTCCGTGGCCCCAACGTCCCTGAGTCAGGAGTCAGCCCGAGGCCTATGTGGGGGTGTCCTCTGGGCTTCTGCAACATCCTGTGTCTGCCTTCTGCTACCTATTTTCCACTCCCAGGGACTCCCTCGCATCAGGGTTTGTTTTTACACCCTGGAGCCAACCAGCCCACAGAACAATTAACATGGCCCCATTCCTGCATTACTTAGTCTCCTGCCTCCAGGGTCTGGTTGGAGCCTCCTCCCCTCCCCACCAAGTCCTCAAGTTCTTCAATTTACACATTAGGACTTTCTCTTCCAAAGAGCCTCACTGCTGTCCCCCTTCCCCTGAGCCCTTATCCCCTGGATGTCTGAGCCCAGGGAGTGGACATCTGTTATGTTTGTCCCTCCAACATCCCTTCTGCTCCTTCTTCTAATGACCTTTCCTCTGGGGAGCCACCCCTCTTCAACGCCCTGAGATTAGATGGAGCCTCCAATCACATAGTACCTTTATCCTGACCACCACGATTGGCCCAAGGATGGGCATGTGACCCAAGCCAGGCCAATCTGAATCCTTGCCTGGGATTTTGTATATGGAACATAGGAAGAAAAACTTCTCTCTCTCATTTGGGTTTGCTACACTGGCATGATGCAAGCCAGGCTAGCACTATCTGCACCCCTTCTTCTCAGATGGGAGCCCCTTGTCTGCAATGGGAGAAAATGAGGCTAACGCAGAGAGAGAAGCCGAGTGAGGAAGTGAGTTGCTCATTATTTGAGTTTTTAGAGTCCCTGGTCCCAGCCCCACCTCAATTAATGAGCCAGATTTACTTTCTTACTTTCTTATTTACTTACTACTTACTTTTGCTTGAACTAGTTTGAATTAGGTTTCGGTCACTTGTACAGTCACTCATAAGGTTCTTTCTTGTACTATGACATACAAAATACCTTTTTTGGGGGGGTCTGTGTTTCTTCTCATATAGATATCAACCTCCTTCAGAGCCGGAGTTATTTCTATATAAATGTTTATTATGTATTCTTGATAGAAAAGAATATATGCAATGAATAAGACATAATAATAAATTGAATACTTGTAATCTACTACATGGCCCAAGAACTAGAATCTGACTGAGACCACTGACCCACCTGTGGGTCTCCTGTGGGCTCACCTGTGGGCTCCTCCTGGTTCCATAACCTGTCTGCTCCCAGGAATAACAACTATCCTCAGTTTTATGATTAGCATTCCCTTGCTTTAAAAAAATTTTAAGATACATTTGTATGATTTCATTAGAAAATGTTGTTTAGCCTTGCTTGTTTTTAAGCTTTAGAAAAAGTGGTATGTATTCTCTGAAACTTGCTTTTCTAATGCATCATTTATTTCTAAGATTCACCCACCTTATTGCCTCTCACTATAGTTCATTCATTTTCAGTACTCCATAATATTTATTACATTGTAGGAATAGACCACAGTTCACAATTTATTCCTTCTCCTGGTTAGGGACAAACTTATAATCTCCTGGTTATAATTTTGCTGTTATAAACAATGCTTTTTTGAGCATCCTTGCTCATATCTTTCACACAAGTGTGTTTCCAGGGTATACACCTAGGAGAGGAGTTAATTACTAGGTTATCAATGTGTGCAAGTTCACCTCTACGAGATAGTGCCAAGTTGTTTTCCGAAGTGATTGCACCTACTTATACTCCCCACTCCCTTGTGTAAGAGCCACCACTGCCGACATCCCCACTTGCAGCCTACTTCTGAATCCCCATGGTGGGGAACGTGGTCTCTGATTTGTCATAGGCTCAAAAATGGCTTATTTACTGACTGGCTGAGACAGTGGAATGATTGGGTAGGTGGCACTGAAGACACACTATCAGAAAATTGGAAAGGGAGTAGAGGCTCTTTTCACCCAGAAAGATGAACTAGAAACCCCAGTATCTCTGATGGTCAGTGCTGGCTACAGACCACACCCTGCAGATCTCTTGGGACGCGCCCCCTCCCTCGGAGGCCTTGGTAATGGTCTGATTCTGACCTCAGTGCTCAGCAAGCCCTCTCCTTATTGACACAAGCGTCTAGTCTGAGCCTGCTCTGGGCGCCTCAAACCTGGACCTGCCTACTTTGGAACATTCCATAGTGGGCTTTTCAAATTGCCGCTCAGCTTGTGCCATGAGCCTGGGAGGGGAGCTTTTGCAAACCCACTCTTTTGGGACTCCTTTCTATGAATAATTCCCCCTACACTCAAATGGACCCAAATGTCAGTTTCAAAACTATCAGGTTTCCCTGCCTGACTCTAAATTTTTTTCTTAAAAGTTATTTATTTATTTATTTTTTTAAAATAGGCAAGTCTTAGTTAATTAACATGGGAGAACTTTCTCACTTTTCAACCACACCTGAAACACATCACATACACACACACACACCCCTCTCAAAGTGTATATTCCTCACTTCAAGTCCAAGGCCTACAAGAAGAGTTTTCTGCCGAAGGTCAGTAGCTCTGATTGCGTTTCTTTATTTAGAACATTGTTTTTGCTGAAGCTGATTCCATTACCTTTGAGTTCACGGAAGTTGAGCCCATTAGAAGAATAGGCAGTCAAGAGGCTCCCAAACAGGCATAGACAGTGATACTAAACTTAGGTTCATTTGGCTACACGGTGGTTTATTGATAAGTACCTCTCTCTCTTTCTCTTTCTCTCTCAATTTGAATGGAGTCTACATTTTCCTGATTTGCAACTGCCAATCTGTTTATGGTGGGAAGAAAGGAAACTTGGGGCTTTAGTCCCAGATGTCAACAACCACTCTTATCTCTGCTCCTAAATTCTCTACTCCTCCAGCAAGTGACCTATTTCCCATAGCCCTAATATGGCTCACCGACACCCACATCCGGGCCTCCGGCTGGCCCAGGCAGGAGTGCAGAAGAGGCAGTGCTGTGTCGCTGGTCCTGGTGGAGTAAGTTTATAGACCTGACCATTGGCTGGTCTCTTGGCTTCTGACCTGTATGCTCCCTTTCCCCATCTTGACTGCTAGAGCCTTAGCATCTGTGGAGGCCACCATTCCCTCATCTGGCCTCTGCTTCCCCCAGGCCTTGCCTATCCTTTCTCTGGTGGTGGTTTCCGCCCTCGCTGTTGGTCACAGTAGGGCTGGGACACTGGTTTGTCTTGGGGCTGGTGAACTGAGCTCTCCAATCTGCATACGACGGGTGATAACATTCATTACACCAATGAAGGTGGGTTTACCTTCAATACGTGCAAACTGGAGGGTGTCATGAGGTTGGCAAAATGAAACATTTGGAAAATGCCTCGTGTTGACATTGTGAAGGGGGTACTCTCAGGGTTAGCAGGGAGTGGGAGCAGGGAGTAAATCAGTCCAACTGCTCCAAACAGCAATTTGTCAATATTTATCCAAACAGAAAAAAATGTAATTATCCCTTGAGCTAGAAATTCCTCTTCTAGGAATTTATCCAACAGAAATATCAAAGACCTACTACATATGAAGATGTTTATTGTAACATAGTTTATAGGAGCCCAAACCTGGAAACCATCTAAATACCTATTTTCCTATATGATAGTGCTGTGCAATCGTATACGATGCAGACACTGAAAAAGAATGAAATAGAAAACAGTGATTTATGGACTCATATGAAATGATATTTAAGAAATATTGTTTGGGGGGAGGCGGATGGCTCAGTTGGTTAGAGCGCAAACTCTCAACAACAAGGTTGCTGGTTCAATTCCTTCATGGGATGGGGGGCTGCCCCCCACCCCCTGCAACTAAGATTGAAAATGACGACTGGACTTGGAGCTGAGCTGCGCCCTCACAACTAGATTGAAGGACAACGACTTGGAGCTGATGGGCCCTGGAGAAACACACTGTTCCCCAATATTCCCCAATAAAATTTATATTAAAAAAAAAAGAAATATTGTTTGGTGAAAAAAGATACAAAACAGTATTCTATGCTATTTCCATATCTAAAAATAGGATATGTAATATATATGTGTATATATGCTGAGAATATTTCTGGAAACATTAAAAATGAACAGATAACAGAATGTTTTCTCGGGACAAGGGTGTGATAGAGGGAGAGTTCTTTTGCTGTGTGTTCCTGCACGCTGAACTTTTTATCATGTGTACGTACAAGTTAAACAAAATTTTGAAATATAAAAATGAATATAAACTGTTTTTATTCTAATTACTTCCAGGTTTTTATTTCTGAAACACTTATTATGTTGCAGATTCGGGCTCTAACAATGACTTTTTATTTAAAAATGGAAAGATCATACACATTAGGGAACCGAAAGAAGGATGTGGGATCCCCAGCACTGGCCCTTGCCTGCTGCCACCCCAGGGCTACTGGCCTCAAGCCCAGGACAGGTGGCCTCCTCACCTCTCTGTCACTGCCACCCAGTCTCCTATCCCTGGCCACACATGTCGCCACCAGCACCCACTTCTTCTCTGGCCCCCAATTCTGTGTTCTGTCATTTGGTGCATGCCAGGCCCAGTGCTCAGGACATGGGTTAGCTTCAAGGTATCTGCCTTCTACTTCCCCTCCATCCCCACAGGTGACACTATGGTCCAGGCCGCTGTAGCTTCCTCACAGCTGCTTGTGCCTCTTTAATCCACACAGCTGTCTGAGTCATTTTTCTAAGCAATAAGTCATAATGGTCATAGCCCTGCTTATAAACCTTCCTATGGCTTCCTGTTGCTATTAGAATAAAATCCAAACTTGTTACCATGGCTACGAGGCCAGGCATGATCTGGCCTTGCGTCCCTCTCCTCCTTGCCTCCCCCGCTGCCCCTCACGCTCACTGCTCCAGACACACTGGCCTTCTTCCTGTTCCTTGAAAGAGCCCAAGCACATTCCTGCCCCAGGGCTTTTGCATTTGCTGTTCCCTCCAGCTAGACGCCTCTTTTTCCACCTCTTCACAACCTATATCTCATCATTCATTTTTCAGCTCAGCATTACCTTTCAGAGGTCTCCCTGACTACTCTAGAGTCTCACCATTGCTGCCTCCTTTGGGATAAACACTTGGGGTCAAACTCTTTTCTTGAAGACTGGGAGGAGATGACACGAAATCTCTAACACCTTCCTGGAAATTTACCCAGTCAAGGGGTGAATATACTGTTCGGGGGTGGCTGAAGGGGTTGGGGGTGGCACAGGAGAGGTAAGGGTGGACTATATTAGGAAAAACAGGTCCCAGTCTGGCCTGGAGAACAGGTGGTGGAACCTGGAGGAAAGAGGAACTGAATTAGGTGCATTTTAATTAGACCATTGCATTTTAGGCACTACCTCTGCTGGAGAGTTGGTCTGCTTTAAAAACCGGATGAAGTCTGTCAGGGTTTGGTGCTTTGGGAAAGGCCACAAGGGGTCTGAATGTGTCTTCTCCCCCCCATCCCACCCCCAGCTCAGGCCCCCTTCCCAGAACCTCCCTCCCCACCAAGGTTCCGGAGCGGCCACCCACAGAGCAGCCTCAGGACTGGGCGCTGAGTCATAAGGCTGTGGTGCCTGCCATGGGGGCAAGGGTGGCAGATGGCTTTATGTGGGTGTGAGTGGCAAGGGGAGGGCCAATGAGAGGGGGCAGTGACCCAAGGAAGTCACCTGGGAGATGCATTGAGTCCTGTGACAAGCCCTAACTCTTCCTTTCTAGTGTCTTCCTTCCCATTTTCCAAGAATGCCATTCTTACTAGGGCAGCCAGGGGCCAGGTTGGGGTACAAAGTGACCCTGGGGGCCTGAGCCCTGAGTCCCAGGGCTTCCGCTCAACCCTCCTGGCCCTGTTGGCCTGGCCGTGGGAGGCAGAGTCTGGCTGTGTTTATCCAGCCGGGCACTTCCGGAGCAGATGGGCGCCTGTCAGTGCTGCCAGCCAGGAGCTGGGCTGACTGACGTCCTTGCATTGCCAAGTGGCAGGTGACTCGGGGGCCTGAAGGGGAATGTGTGTTTGGTTTGGCTGTTTACAGGAGAAATCTCTCCAGGCTGAAAGCTGACTGCACACCTGAGTGAACACAAGCCCAACTAGTATGGGACACAGCGCAGACTCTGACCCAAAGAGACCCGGCCATGTCAGTAACTGAGACTTGGGGACTCTGAGGGGGCTTCAGGGTCTCCCTGGAAGCCATTGTGGAGCTGTACTTTTTGCCGCCTCTATCGAGTTGTATTCATGTCCTAGGGCTACCATAACAAAGCACCACGAACTGGGCGGCTTAAACAACAGAATTTATTCTCACAGTCTGGAGGCTGGAGTCTGTCTGAGATCAAGGTGTCGGCAGGGTTGGTTCCTGAGGGAGACAGTTCCATGCCTCTCTCCCAGCTCCTGCTGGCTTGCAGGTGTGTCGCTCCAGCCTCTGCCTCCATCGTCACATGGCGTTCTTCCCTCCGTGACCACTGTGTCTGTTCTCTTCTCTTGTATAAGGACACCACTCCTGCTGGGTGAAGCGCCCACCCTACTGCAGTATGACCGCTTCTTAATTACATCTGCAACAGCCCTATTTCCAAATAAGGTCACATTCTGAGGTTCCAGGAAGGAGATGGGTTTGGGGGGACATTATTCAACCCAGTACACTTGGGTTGCTCGCCTGCCTCACTTACCCTCTCACCTGTAACTCCTCCTCCATGTCACTCTGTCACTTGGAAAGTGGGCACCCTGTGTCCAGGTCCAAGCTTGTGGGAGGGTCAGGCCACCATTTGCCCAAGAGCTGACTAACTCCTGAGCCTGTGACCGTGAGTTAGAAAGTACTCTAGAAAGGGAGGGATTGCTCTCTCTATTAAGAGGCAATCAACTCACAATTGTAGTTATAATCCTTTTTGGGATTTCAGACGCCTTTGGGAATCTGAGGGAAAGCTTTGGACTCCCACTCAGGATAAATGTACGTACAAACATATACAACTCTTTTAGTGGTGACACACACTTCCAGTGCGGAGGCCCCAGAGCCGTGGCACCTTGGTGCCTGGGATTTCAGGGGTTCCGTGCTAGGCTAGGATGGAAGGGATTCCTTAGATCAGACGTGTGTGTGTGTGTGTGTGTGTGTGTGTGTGTGTGTGTGTGTGTGTTCGCACCTTGAATGCTCTGGGTAAGGTAGGCATGACTAGGGAGGATGTGGAGGGCCCAAGAAAAGGGACAAGCTCTGATGTGGTATGAAATTGCTTTTTTCTCTTGCCCCAGTGGCCACCACACTAGAGACAATATTGAGAAAAGGCCCAGAGCTCGTGATGTGCTATTACATGGGAGGGAGCGGGGAGTAGAAGCACAACCCACCCTTATCCTCTTGATGTAAAAACATCCAAACCTTGTGTTTTTGTACAAACATACCAATGTACAGAATGTTCTCAAAGGATAAATGCCACACAGACAACAGTGCTATTTCTGAGGGTGGGGGGTGTCATGTCTAGCAATGGGGGGAACCAAGGGAAGACTTTTCCATGTTGTTTCTTCTGTTTTGATTTAACTTTTTCCAGGGAGAATGTATTAAAATGTTAATTGTGTATTAAATAAATAAATTAAAAGCTTTTCAAGAAGAGGTTTTGACATTCTGAGGGTTTCAGATCCCTTTGAAAAGCTCATGGAAACCAGGACCTACCTGGTGCACCTGCCACCACAAGATCCCAGCCTGAGGGAGGGCAGAGCCCTGGCCCCGAAGCTGACCCAGCTCCATCTTTCAGAGAAAGTCAGCTGCTGGACTTCCCATTCCCCTCTCCCCATTTCACACCCAGTCCCCAGCAGATTCTAGCCTCAGTGTTCTCTGCAGGCCTGGGGTTCCCACCCAGTGGCATCAGAATCAGCTGGGGGGCTTGTTAGAGGGAACTGCTGGGTCACCCCCAGACATGACATTTACTTTTCTAACAAGTTTCCAGTAATCTGATAGGGCAGCTCTACCCGCTATACTCTCAGGGCTTACCTGGAATCCAGGGAGGGGCTCCAGCTGAGAACAAAGAAAAGACAGTATCTCGGGGAATCTCTTGGGGGCAGGGAGACCTTTCTCCTAGGGGTTAGGACTAAGAGATGCTTCACATTGGAAGACTGATTGTCCTAGCTAGGAAGGAACTGGGGAGTATCCGGCCCCATCCCAGGGACTAGGGGAGGGGGCGGCTTATTCCAAGACCCCCACCAGTCTTCAGGACTCAGCTCTGCTCCTTAGTGTCCCATCAGCACGTGCCCCTCCTCTGCATTGTGACAGAGGCAAGGGCAGGAGGGTGGCGGGTCGGGAGGACCTTGCAGTGCCTCAGCTTCCCCTGACTCCCGTCCAGACTCGGTGGTTCATGGGCAGTAAGAGAGAGAGTCTCACGTCACCCTCACCTCAAAGAATTTGATTGAACAAACAGGGTGTCACCGGCACCTGGCCCAGTGACTGGCACGGAGTTGGTGCCCAGTACATGTGCACTGAAGAGAAGAATAGTGACACTTAGCTCCGCCCCACAGTGCTGTCACAGAGCTGTGTAGGAGGGAAAGAGGGAAAGGTTTTTTGTGGTACTTTTCCACTCACTAGGCTTTCCGCATCTCCCCTCCAGCAACACCCAGTTCTCACTGTGTCCAGAGGGACTGGCTGTGGGATTTGTTTGTTTTCCCTGCAGTGACTGTGTCCTACCCCCTCTCCCCCAGGAGGAATCACCGAGGACTCAACACCCAGTGCATTAAACCCGAAAGGTGGAATGCAGGGCCTCAGGGCGAGCCAAGTTGTGCAAGGTAGGCATTCAGGAGCCGTGGGCTCTAATCGGTCCCTCCACCCCAACTCACATCAGATCAAACCTCCTGCATCTCTCCGGGTATAACAAAGATGCAGGTTCCCTGGAGGCTCGCTTTGGAGGAAGTGCCCTCGGTGCCACCACCCAGGTGGCCTGGTGTGTGTGTGTGGTGCTTCTGGGGATGAGCTCAGCTGCTGTTTGGAACATCTTTGTCTGCCAGACTGCCCCAGGAATGAGGAAAGAGGGTCAAAGTTGCCAAATTCTTCTAGCAGCTTCTGAGATAAGAGCTCCTACCAAATTGAGGGGGCAGCAGCTTTGGCTACCTGCCAGCTGGTGACAAGTTAGCCTGAGAAAGGGAGTCAGGTCTGCCCCTTGGGAAACTCAGTAAGGGTGCAGCCAGATCTCCCCTGTCCCCCAATTCCTTTTACCTGCTGGGGTGCCGGTGGTGGTGGGCAGTGACCTGTGGAGGGACAGGGAAGCCTGGAGAGGCTACAGATCCTCTGTCAACTCTTTGAGGACCAACTGCAAACAGTGACCAGTGACTTCTTATGAGACAAATCCAACTGCCCCTTCTCGGGTCTCTCCTCCTCTGGAGAAGTCATCACCTCAACTAGTGTTTCTTTCACTCCACTAAATATCAACAAGCACTCACCCAGCACTCACGCTGTGCCCGTCACTGTGGGGCTCTGGGACACGAGGGGAATAGGTTCTGGTACCCACTCCAGGAGCTCCCATTGGCCTGGAGAGAGCGGCATGGCAACAGGCTGTGAGTGCAGCATTTGGGGAATGCGAGGGAGGAAGCAGCACCTTCTGGAACTCCTTCCACATCTACACAGGGTATAGACTGTGAACCCATTTAACAGAAAAAGAAACCAAGGGAAAGAGTGGCTCAGAAGCTTGCTCCAGTCCACACACAGCTCTACTCCTTGATTGCCCTTCATCCTAATTCTTTCTCACATTGCAATAAGGTTCTCACTTCCCAAATTATGGCCTCCATTCTCTTCTCCGACCTCTTTCTGACCCCCCAGTCCCTCCATGATTGCATGTCCTCCCACACATTCAGCTGCCACCCCCTATATCTGGATCAGAGGCTCCAGCACCCTCTTGCTTTGTACCCACACTTCCTTTCCCGCCTTCTGGGCCCCTCTATCTGGGTATCCCACCAGCACCTCAGCCCCACTGTGCCCAAGCCCACCATCCCTTTCAGACCTCTGACTATTAATAGTGCCCCCTATTCCTGGCCACCTGGATCCCAAGGCATTTCTCTTTCACCTCCACCTAGAACACACAGTGCCTGGCAGCATGGCAGAGACAGATGGGGCAGTAACACCCCACTCAGAACTCTTTTGGTTGCAACTGACAGAAAATTCCTTTTCAAACTACCTTGGTCAATAACGGACTTTTTTTTAGTAGAGCTGGTTTGGCTCCACTCCTAGGTCGCACAGGGCAGCAAAATGGTCATCAGCTCAGGCCTACACCCCTAAGGAGAAGCAGAAGAGAGAGCGTTTCTTGTTCAGCTGAATTGTACACAAGTCCTGGGATTTGCCCTGTCTGCTCCAACTGGAGTCATGTTCATGGTTGCTGGGCTAGGCGGACGCAGTGCTCTCATTGCCCAGGCTGGGTCCTGGGCTCCACCAGAACCAAACAGACAGAGTAGGGTTACGAATGAAGGCTTTAAGACACCCAGAAGCTTCCTGAGATATGTCCCTTCCATATTTGGGGAGTGCTGGGGAAGAAGAGAAGTGGCCCAATTTGTTCTGAGGATTTTGGTGACCATTACTAAGTAAGATTCATTCCTAGATACTCTAAGGGTTGAGCCTTAGAATTCATGGTTAAGATGGAGCTGGATTGAGCCTGGATTCCTCTACTGTGTTACTCAGGATAGGCTAGGAGAGGTATGATGATAGACAATCCCCAAATATCTGAGGTCAACACAATAAAAGTTTGTTTTTTTCCCCATGCTACATGTCCCATGTGGGACAGTGAGGGACTCTGCTCCACACAGTCACTTAGGGATCCAGGTGATGGAAGGTGCCATCATCTTGGAACCACACCATCTGCACATCTCCGCCCTTTTCAAGTCAGAGGAAAGGAGAGACTAGAGAATTGTGCCCGAGCTTTTCACTGCCTCTGTTGTTTGGAAGTGACAGATATCCCTTCATTCATATTTCATTGGCTAGAGCTAGTCCTTACAGGAAGAGGACAGGAAACAAAGGGAAACACATGGACTATTTGGAGAGAATTAGTACTGCTGTCACACTCACTCACTAGCTGTGTATCTATGGGCAAGTTTCTTAACCTCTCTGTGTCTCAGTTTCCTCGTCTGTTAACTGAATACTACAATTGTTCTTTCCTCATAGGTACAGTGTCAGGATTAGATTAGTTTCTACATGTAAGTGTCTCGGAAAAGTTCCTGATGCATAGAAATAGGGTTAAGGGTTAATAGGGTTAATAAGAGTTAAATAGTAGCAACAACCCCTCTCCTTAGGGTCTCGTCTGTGCAAATGCCCCTGCCCCTGCAATGAGAATAAGAGTGAACATCATTCAATAAAGTTCTGGTACAGGACACGAACTTAGAGCTGAGTAATTTTTGATAAGTCGTTTAATATCTTTGAACCTCAACTTCATCTTTCATTAAACCAGATTACTGTTTACCTTTTGGAGCTCATATGAGAGTCTAATAGAAAAATGGTTGCTTAAGGAAGTTATGCCTACATGAAACTTATTTTGCTTACCACAATGGTAAACATGACCTACACATTTGAAAGATTTGCATTAGGGTTGAAGCCAACAAGGGGTTTTTGCAGCTCATCCCACTTAAGTGGGAAACTCTGGGGACCAAGACCACCCTCATCCCTAGTCCCTGTGCACTGACCTCTCCAGATCTGCCCACAATGCCTTTTTGGCTTCTTGCCAAGTACATTCACCTGGGGGAGATTTTTTTGTTGCAGCCACCTATGGGCACAGCTTGTCTTTCCCAGCCACAGAGGGGCGGGAGAGGCACTGGCCCCTGAACAATTTCATTGGTCCACAAGAAACAAGATTCACTGATTGGGCCCTTTATTCATTCTTTCATGCAGTAAATAATTGTTGATGGCCTATTACGTGCCAGGCCTGTGCAACTTGCAGGAATTCAGAGGTAAACAAGGGAAAGCTGTCTAAGTGGGGTGGTGGGGGCAACAGACAACAAACAAGGAAAGAAGTAAATACCTTTGGGAACTGATAAGGACCACAATGAAAAATAAAACAGAGACAGTGAGTGGGGGTGAGGGGAGAAAGAGAGAGAGAGAGAGGCAACATCAGATAGAGTGATCAGGGAAGGCCTCGAAGAGGAGGTGACGCTTGAGTTGGAAAGACAAGAATCCAGCCCTGCAGAGCATTCCAGGCACAAGTGCCTCAGGACAGGAATGAAGAGATCAGGGTGCCCGGAGCTGTGTGAACAGGGGCGATGGGTCAATCACGAGGTGGGAGAGGCAGGCAGGGGCAAGTCCTTAGGACCTCCCCTTCTCCCCTTGTAGAACCCAATGAGTCTGTGCATGTCCACCTCCTCCAGGAAGCCCAAGCCCTCCCTTGCCTCGCTGGTCTAGTCTCACCAGTTCCCCCAGCTCCCTGTGGCAATGGGCTAGAATGGGAGATCTGCGAGAATTGCAACATGCTCTCTCTGCCCTCGAGGAACAGGGAAGATAGACTTTTTATGGAC
This sequence comes from Rhinolophus sinicus, assembly GCF_036562045.2. Lineage (NCBI taxonomy): Eukaryota > Metazoa > Chordata > Mammalia > Chiroptera > Rhinolophidae > Rhinolophus > Rhinolophus sinicus. The sequence goes on from NC_133757.1 coordinate 16,562,925, forward strand.
CCCCACAAGAGGGTTGGCAATACAGCTGGACAGGAGCACCAGGTGAGGGCTGAGGGGAAATAATAGGAGGTGTGGGTGAGCACTGAGGCTGGAGGCAGGGAAGTGGGCTAGAATTTAGCCTCGACAGGAGTGAGAACTAGAAGGAGAGAAGGGGTGGGAGTGATGTTCCACATAGGAGGAACACAGAGCCAGGCAGTCCTCAAGGGAGGAAAGGATCAGAGGACAGTCACGCTCAAGTCAGTTTGACTGGACCCAGGAGCTGGAGGAGAAAGTTGGGAAAGCAAGGAAGACACCAGCTTATGAAAAGGTAGCCAGGGTGTTGATACACAGCATTCTGGCTATAAATGCCCACAGACAGGAATGAGGACTCTGGAGCTGGTCAGACCTAGCTGGGTTCAAATTTGGGTTCTGTCATTTACGAATGATGTGACTGTAATAAGTTACTTTACCCCTCTGTGACTCTGTTTCCTCATCTGTAAAACAGTGATAATAATAGTACCAACCTCATTTTATGCTCCTTAAATGAGTTCATATTTGCAAACCGCTTAGGCTAAATAGTACCTGGTCCAGGGCGAGTGTTGACATAGGTGTTGGTTAAGTTAAATGGATGCTAGTGAACAAGTGGGACCCTAGCCTGAAGGTGTCAGGAAGCTCTCACATGTTTCTGGGCATGATTATGCATGGATGAAGAGGGGCTCTACCCTGTGCAGGCTGGATTGGAGGTAGAGAGCCTGGAAGCAGGAAGGCAAGTCAGGAGTCTACTGCAATAGTCCAGGCATGAGGTCAGGGTGCCTGAGGAGGGAGATTGGAGAGGATGGAAAGGTGGGCCTGGTGGAGGAAGTACTCATGACACCTGCTGATTGCAGACTGGATTTGGGGAATGGGGTGGAGGCTGAGGCTATGGGCCTGGGTGATGGGGTGAATGGGAGTCTATGGCCAGAGAGGGAAGTTGGAAAATTCATCTGGTTTGAAGGAAAATGGTGCACTCACATGGAGACGTGTTGCCTTGGAGGAAGTGGCATGCCCACAGTTCTGTGTGCTTTCTCATCTCCTGGGTCCGAGGAAAGGAATCCTGTAGGGTTGGATTCTGGCTCCCAGAGAGACATGAGAATGAGGGTTTCAACTCAGGCCTCCGCACACCTGCATGTGTTGGGAGGAGGGTGAGTAGACGGAAAAGAGCAGTAAATATTGAATGAGGCTGAGCCCACACATCCTCTGTGTGCTGTATTGAAAGGGCAGTCAGGAAGGGAAGACCCTGCCAGGCACTGGACAGTGAGGGGGTCAGTCCCACCCTTCGTGGGGGAGGAGAGCTCCCTTGAAACCCAGCCTAACTCTGACACTCATCTGCTGTCCCCACCTGGATTAGAGACATACCTGGGGTCCAGGGAGGGTGGTTGGGATCAATAGCATTTTATCATTCGTTTCCATCAACAAGTATTGACTGGGCACCTGCCATAGGATCCAACAGACAATTATCCATTAACCAATGGATTTTTGGGGGGGCGTCTACTGTGTTCAAAGCTCCACTTAAGGTATGGGGCTCAAAGTGAAATAAAATGCTTGGTTCCAGAAACCACATTAGCCTAAGTTTTTGTTTTTTCATTTTTAATTATTGATGACAACATCTTCAATACAGATGTCAGAGAACCATATTCTGCTTTCAGTCATGGAAATCTTGGTTTAGCCTGTCTTTTACATATAAATAAACATTCGCTCTGATCTTCCCTACAAAGAATTCTTAATTATAGAAATAAATGTATTTGTGAAATTTTCTTGGGATTCAGTCAGCTTTCATCAGCTTCTCAAAGTCTTTTTTAAGAAAGAAATACATATGTTTTATTTCAGAAAAGAATCACAAAGAAAATTAAAAATGATCCTTCCACGCAGACGACCCTTTGTTTCTGCATTTGTTTCTTTAATTAATTTATTTCTAAGCCATTTACGTTTTTTATGGACCCATTTACCCTACAGCATCAGGTTTTGTTGTTGTTCTCATTTTGTTTTGTTTTTGTTTTATTTATCCCACCCCCACACCTCACCTCTGACCCCTGCCAATCTGTTCTTTGTAACTATGAGCTTGTTTGCTTCTTATTAGATTCCACATATAAGAGAAATCATACAGTATTTACCTTTCTCTGATTTATTTCATTTAGCATAATACTCAAGGAAATTATGTTTCTGCTTTTAAAATGCACGTGGAAAATAGTTCAAATGCTATAGAAAGACAGACTAAGAAGCAAAATCCTCTCATTGATCCCTCCCCCATTCTCGTTTCTCTTCCTAAAGGTTTGTACTGTTAATGGTTTCTTACATATCCCTCCAGAAAATGTTTAATGCTTTTATCAGCATTATAAATGCCTTATGTATATCCTATTCTTAGAAGCTCCTCCCAGAAAGTAACAACAGTTGCTTTCTCTGATTTTTGATAGTCCATTTTTGTGTTTTTATTTGATTTTATTTTTTGGTCCTGCCATATCTGCATTTAAAAAAATGACAGTCAAAAGAACCAGGTTTCTAATGCTCCTCTGCCTTGGAGTAGCTGGGTGACATCAGCAAGTTACTTTACCTCTCTGATCTTCAGTTTCCTTGTCGCCAAAATGGAGGTTCTTGTGGGGATTCAATGACAGTGTGAATGCAGAAAGGCCTGGTTAGCCAGTAGGCATTCCACAAATGTCAGAGCATTCCCTGAGTCCCTTTTGGAAGGAGAAGCTGCCAGTTCTAAATAAATGTTACAGAAGAGCCTGTCAGCAGTTGCCCCTCAGAATGACCTGTCACTTCATTTCCCGGCTGCAGGAAGAAAAGCGTGGGAGTCTCCTGACAGGAGATGACAGGGTCACATGAATTCCTCACCCTCCGTGTCGGCTCCCAACCCAGGTGCCCAATCTATCTGCATTCTGGGAGGCTGGTCCCATCTGTCCTTGGCTGGGAAAGAATTCCTGCCAACAGCTGGGACAGTCCTCTGATATATGGCCCCTGTCACCATCCCCCTCTTTTTTCTCTGATCTCAGGTTTTAAGACCTCTGTGACCCCGGCATCAAGGGGCAAACGGCTCACAGGAAAGGTCTCTGTATTCTCCAGGGTCCAGAAGGCAATGTGGTTATTGTCAGCAAGGCTGTGTCCAGCCCCAGGAAGTCAGAAGGAAAGGCAAGATTCCAGCTTAAGGAGGGAGAGCTGTGGTGATGGCAAATGATGGCAAAGGGTGGACAAAGGCCATTCGTTGCATGCTGGGAAGTGTCTGCCATAGTGCTGGGTCCTTTGCAGGTGTTTTTACTTGGCCCTCCCAAAAGCACTTCCATTTGATGGATGAGGACACTGAGTCTCAGAGATGTGGGCCAACTTGCTATTCAGTGAATAAGAGGCAGAGCCAAGACTAGATTCTGACTGTTGAGTTCAGAGCTTATGTTCTGCCCCTTGTGTCAAGCATCGATGAACATGAGGAAGGGGACCAAACAGAGCCCCAGAACCCTAGGCTACAAGGTGGCTGCTAATTCACAGACATGGGCACACTTTTCTTGGGGTCTCCTTTTATCAATCCTGCTCTCTCTATATCCTCAGTACCTAGAATAGCATCTGGCACATAGTAGGTACTCAGGAAATCTCTGTGGGATGAAGAAAAGAATGGACAACAAAAATGACTGATTAGCTAACTAGATGGGCCTACCCTATACTCAAAGTCTGACACTCCCTAAGTTGTTTCAGGGCCCTGCAACAAATGCTGTGAGCTTAACACTGAGTTACCAGCAAGATTTTGGAAAGCAGCACAGGTTTCACCCTATTCAATAGCTTCCTTGCCAGAAGGAAGAAAGAGCAGTACCCAGCCTGGGGAGGTAGAGACCATTCCTTCTCTGTAACATGCAGTGGGGGCTGTGAGGCACCAATGCTGGGGGCTGGAAGGCTGTGGCCTCTTGCTGACTCCTCTCAGGCCACCTGGGGTCTGGAGCTGGGCTGGTCCAGGCAGGGAGGCACTGACCGGAAGGAACAGGGAATTCAGCAACATGGCACCTTGTGACAGGTCGCACTGTGGTTACAGCTGGCCTCTCAGGGCTGTGTGACGCAGAGAGGAGCAGGCTGCAGGTCACAGCAAGGTCAGCCTTGGTTCCCTCCTACTGAGCTGAAACCCCAGCTCACGATGGAGTAAGCAGTCCACAGCCTGGCCTATGAGGAACACATAGGCGTATTAATAACAGTAAGAGCAATAACTAGGGAGTGTTTGCCATGCATTGGACACAGGTGCCTTCCGTGTCTTTTTCTCATTTAACTCTCACAACAGACTTAGGAGCTAAGTACTATTTTGTCTTGATTGTACATATAAGAAAACGGAGGTACCAAAAAGTTAGGTTGTAAGTGGGATTTGAACCATGACCCTGGCTCCAGAGCCCTTGTGTTTGACCCCTGGGGCCCACTACCATGATCAGGGCCAGGTTCCTGAGCAGCCTTTCCCCCCCGGCTGCTTCCTCGGGCCTCTGAGAAAGGACCTGCAAGCTTCGGGCCCTGCCTGCCTCCACTGTGTAGCTTAGCCACTGTCACCTCTGAACAACTTGGGGAAAAGCAGAGAAAAGCAGCTCTGGGGAAGGCTCAGGGAAGGCGTCGGGGAGGATTGGCCAGATGGACAACTGGAAGAAGGGCATTCTGGGCAGAGAGCTGAGTGCAGAGGCACTCAGAAACACAGGGTGTGTTTTGTGGAGTGTAGTTCAGTTAGGTAGAGAGTAGTGGGGTGTCGCGGGGAGGAGCTTTGAAAGATAAAACTAGCAGGCCCCAGAGGGAGCATTAGGGCTCCATCACCGGTCTAGGTCGGGGAGGCCGTGACTAAAGACACAGCAGCACCAACGTGAGCTGATGGTCATGTAGCCAGGCCTGGATATGTACTGCACATACACATTCTGTCCCCGCACCCTCAGAATACCCTGAGAGACAGGGGCTGGGAGTCTTTCTTTCCAGGCCTCATTGTTTTGCCATAGGAGGCCTGAGCTTCCAGGTAAGAAGCCCAGCTCCTCTGCAGGAGAGGCCACGTGGTGAGGCCATGTGGAGAGGCCACATGAAGAGGGGGTGGCTTTGAGGGAGAGGCAGAGAAACCCAGCCATCTCAGAGTTCCAGGTCAGTCCAGGCCTCAGCCAGCCAGATGCAGCCACACGCGTGACACCCCCCACCCCAAGATGAGCAGAAGAACTGCCTAGCTTGATGCCTAAGGAGCGGAGATGAGTGTTCCACCAAGCCCTGCCTATGCTGCAGAATCCTGAACAAATAAATGATAGTTGTTGTTTGAAGCCATTATGTTTTGGGGTGCTTTGTTACATACAATAGATATTTGAAACAGAAATTTGTCAAGAAGCGACCCTTGGAGATAGATGAAAGCATCAAATGCAGGTGAGTCACAGACTAAGATGCAAGAAGCCCTTCTGGGTGGATCGGCCCCAGCCGGGCTCACCCAGGTCCCTCCAGTCACTTTTCTTTGTTTAGATGCCATTAATTGACTCGTGTGTGTCTGTTTCCTCAGCTCTGGTGGCAGGTTCCCTGTTCTTTTTGCCCTGCAGCCTCAGCTAGAGTTCTGCACATAGTGGGAGCCCGTTCTAAGTGCTGTCTGTCTCACACGAGTCAGCTTCTTCTAAGTCAGGCCTTGATCCCAAGCCAGGTGGTAGCAGAGGAGAAACCTTCAGAGCCCCAAAGCCTGGTTCAAAGCTTAGCTCTACCACTTGCTTGCTATATGATCTTGGATGACTCAAGTCACCTTCCTAAGCTTCTATCTCCTTATCTGTAAACGGGGAGAATAATACCCGAGCTAGTGAGGGTAAATAAAATAATATTTATAAAGAGTCTAACACAGTGCCTGGCCTATAACCGCCCCCTTCCCCCATAACATCCATATTCCTTAAAATAGAGTGAGCAATTTTAGGTTCCAATGACCCCTCCATATGCAACCCCTAAAACCTCTTCTCCATAAGTCAAGCTTGGGTCTAGCATCAGTCATCATTTTTGGCTGAACTCTCAGTGTGATTGTAGGTCTGCTGGAAAGAGGCTAGTAATAGAGTGAACCCCACTTTTCGAATGAGAAGAGCTGGGCTCCAGTCCCACGTCTCTAATGGCTGGGAGACCTTGGGCAAGTCGCTTGACCTTAGTAATGTCTGCCTCTGACTGGCAGAGTTGCTGTGAGGCTCCAATGAGGACCAACGGACCTGGAGGAACTGTGTCATTGGTATGGCATCAGCATGCCTCTGGATGGTGACACCATTTTTAGTCCCTTCACTAGGAAGTGGTTCACTAGAGGTGCGATGTCCAAAATTAAATGAATAAAAACACAGTTCCTGAATCACACCAGCCACACTTCAAGTACCAATTGCCACATGTAGCGAGTGGCTACCATATTGGACGGCATCCATCATTGCAGAAAGTTTCATTGGACAGCATCGCACTAGAGTTTTTCCAATGGGACAACCACCATGGGAATAAGAGGGAGAGATGGAGACAGTGGAAGTCTGAGCAGGAATGGGTGGGTGCCATGGATTTTTTAGTTTGCTTTCACAGACCCCGTTTGGCTGGTCAGATTCAGGGATAGCTACCACCCTCAACCCCTCCCTGCTTACAGCCATCCTGGGCAGCTTCTCTGGAAGTAGCATTTTCTCACCATGAGATCAGGGAGCCTGAGGGCTGTCTCCAACAGGAAGTGGCCAGAGCAGGCTGAGAACACGAGGCCAGGCTGAGCACTGAATACTGATTCATTCCCTGGCCTGGCTGCTGGGTGGATGGGTCTGTGGGCCGACAGAGATCTTCTCTTCCTGTCCTCGGTGCAGCCTGGTCCAGAGGATGTGGCAGGGAGCAGGGGTGCAGTGCCAGGCTGATGGCTCCTGAGCTCAGTGCTAAGGGACCAATGAGACAGTCACAGGGTACATCCCATTACCCTGCTGCCAATCTGCAGAGGCTCCCTGAGCCTGGGAACCTCTCTTCGCTCCAGGCCACGGCACAGAGAACTCAGTGTGCTCAGGGCCACCAGCTCTAGAAACTGTAGCGTAATCAACAGGGTCTATGACGGGAAGCCTGGAGAACAGAGGGACAGACCCCAAGGGCCCCTCCATAAGCGGCTCAGCTGTGAGAAGACCCCAGGGGATCTACATTTCCTGACTTGCTCTATAGCATTCCTTCTTGCCCACTCCAACCCAACACGCGAATCATATTCATGTATGTACATGAACAGACTCACAGACGACAGGCACCCAGACATGTACACACAGCTCCACTCAGAGATGGATGCAGACATAGGTACCCAGACATGCAATGCAGCCTTGCCTTCCCTGGCACAGGCACATAGCCATAGTTACACATGTGCAGGCACCAGCTACCATGGGTCAGAATTCCCCCTCCGCCCCAAACTAATGACACCTTCCATTAGCCAAAAGTTTAAACGGAATCTCTCCAAACAAAGTTCCAGGGGCATCCCTGGTCCTCGTCAACTACAAATTAAACACCCTGCCGTGACGCAAGACCCCCACGATCGCTCGCTGCACATGGGCTTGGGGAGGAGGTTCCCCAGTTGGCCATGTGACATCCCTGTGCTCAGCCAGAGGCTCCTTTTCTCTTGGGATCATGAGATCGTGAGAACAGAGCACCTGTTCTCACAGGGCTCTCCCAGGCACACCTGCCCCTCCTCGTTTAATTTTCACAACAGCTTCAGTTTCCCATGGCCCTTCCGGTGCCCTCCCCACCCTCTGGAGCAGGCAGGCAGCATGACAGGTGACAAATCAAAAGTCATTGTTTCCTAAACAGGTGTGTGCCAGGCCTGGGGGGCAGGGAGGAGAGGCCAAAGTTGGGGTGGGAGTTAGAAGTCTGTTGAGACCCTAGAGTATCAAGGGCCCATGGCTGAAACCCTGTTTGTAGCAGTTAGTCAGTTGGAACTGCCAGAAGTTGTGGCTGATTTCCTCCCCTGCCCCAATGCCAAGTTCACTCGCCACAGTAGCCTTAATGAACTTTAGCCAACTACCCAGGGCCAATCTTTCTTCTTAGACCAGAGTTTCACAAAGGAGTCTCAGAAAAAGACTGACTCCCATCCTCTCTGCCCCAGCTAGGCAGACCACCCCTACCATCTACCCCATGCTTTCTCTGCCCACCCAGCTGCTGGCAGCAGGGCTTCCTCAAGCCCCAAATCTATAGACTCAGTTGGCCCCAGGCTTTTCAATCCATCTACCTTGAAGCTGGTGGGTAATCAATAGCTTCTACTCCCATACTCAGACCCAGTGGGGGTTTAAAATAAAGTCCCCCACCCATCTCTGAAACCACAGGAAATGTCCTTGTGCCGACTCAGATTAATTCTCTCCCTGCTTTGTCCCCTCTTAAGATCAACAGAGCAAGATTTATTAAGTAATAACACATCATTTAAAAATAATAATTTTAAAATGTTAAGGTATGGGAGGTCGTTAGCTCAGTTGGTTAGAGCGTGGTGCTAATAACACCAAGGTTGCCGGTTCAATCCCCGCATGGGCCACTGTGAGCTGTGCCCTCCTTAAACAAACAAACAAAAAAAGTTAAGCTAACATTATTTATATAACAATAATTCATTTAAATTAATAAAAAATATATATACAAAGAAGAAAAACAACACAAAATAATAATAATAGCTATCATTAGAATGTAAGCAACAATACAAACTCTACAAAGTCATGTATTTTTGTGTATTTTGTTCACTGTTATGTCCCAATAGCCTACACCAGTGTTTGGCACATTGCAGGCACTCAATAAGTATTTGTTGAATAAATTGCTTACTATGTACCAGGCACTACCTAAGTGCTTTTTCAAGTATTAATTCATTTGATCTTTAATAAAACATTGTGAGATAAGGAATATTAATCCCATTTTGTAGACAGGAAAACTGAGGCAGAGAGAAGCCAAGTAACCCACCTAAAGTTACACACCTATTAAGAGAGGCTTTGTGCCCAAAAACCTGGCGCTAGGGCCCGGTTTCGGCCACTATGCTCTAGGGCCTCTCTCGACAGCAATATCATGTTACAGCACTTACACCATTTTATCACTCTTTTGCTATCTCTCTCTCCCTCAGACTATCACATCCCTGAAGACAGTGGAGGGGGGCAAGTCTCAAACACAGACAATGGTTCAAAAGTTGGTGGAATGAATGAATGGAGTTTTTTTCCTCTCACTCTATATATGTCATTCGCCAAATGTCTTGGATGCAGTTGGGGGTTGGGAGAAAGGGTGGGAGAAGGCGCCAAGAGATCGGTGGCTAAAAGCACAGACTGCAGAGTCCAAATGGCTGGGTTTGAATCCCCACCTCTATCCGTTTCTAGCAGTGTGACCTTGGGCAAATTACTCAACTTCCTAGGGCCTCAGTTTCATCATCTATTAAATGGGGATAATAATACCTTTTGCCTTCTAGAGTTGTTGTGAGAATTAAATGAGATAATGCTTGCTCAGTGCTTGGCACATAGTAAGGGCTCCATAAATGACAGTTATTATCACTGTTAATATGATGTTGGTATAGCTTCTACTTCCCTTGGATCTGATGTGAAGTCAAAGCCTCCTATTAGCTCTTCCTCAGGCCACAGCCAGCAGCCTGCCGGCAGGCGCCTGTAGCAGGCGTGACCCACTTCTCCCCATCTGTCGGGGTGAATCCTCCACAGGTTCCGGTCAGAGCTTACAACCCACTTATTAGATTAATTAGACGCGACACCTTTCCAAAGATACCCTGGCTCCAAAGCCAGCCTAACATCTGGTGAGGGCTGCAGCTTGCCAAGGATTTGGGGAATGACAAGTTCTCACCAGCCTCTGGTTGAGGCAAGTAGGGCAGAGGAACCATCCGTTCCTTTCTTGGGATTATTGGCTGGCACCGGGGGCCTTCTCTGGATAGGATTGCCAGATAAAATACAGGATGGCCAGTTAAACTTGAATTTCAGATAAGTGTCAAATTTATTGTTTAGTATAAGTTAGTCCCAAAGATGACCCAAGCATACTTATATTAAAACAGTATTTGGTGTTTGTTTAAAATTCAAATTGAAAGGGTGTGCCCCCTGCCTCCCCCCACACCTGGCCCCCGCCCCAATCTGGCAATCCTATCGCTGGGGCATGCAGGAGAGGGGGAGGGAAGGCAGAAGTGTTTGAAGGAGCAGGAGCAGAACTGGGTTGGGCCTGGCTCTCTCTGCTGCCCTGGCATCGGGAGCTCCACCCTGGGCCTCCTGGGTCTGAGGTGAGGTTCCCTGGGACCTATGCGAGCCTACCCTCCGAGGAAGGCTCTCTGGGAGGAACAGGGCGATACTGCCAACTCAAAGTTGTTTGCATTTCACTGGCTCCCTGGGGCACAGGCTGCTGCCTGGTTAACATCCTGGATGGGAGGACCAAGAACAATAGCCTTTCTCCCCCAGGGGTGTTGACATGCAGTCCCCGGAGCTCCACTGGTGGGGATGAGGCCTCCAAGGCCCAAGTGTGCAGGACCTGGAAGGCCTCTGGGAGGATCCGGGCTTGTCCAAAGTCACACAGGGAGTCAGCGCTGCAGGGAAATCCAGAACATGGTCTCAGACATCTCATTCCCCTTCCCCCACGCCTCCCTGGCTACCTTTCTATGCCTGTCAAGAGGGAAGCGCTGTAGCCAGAACAATTTTGATCCTCAAACTTCACAGGCTTCACACTAGACCCATCATCTTCCCTCTCCAACCTGCTCTTCTACCTGGTTCCACCGCTCAATACATGGTACCCCACCCACCTGTGCAAACTAGAAACTCAAGCATCATCCTGGATACATCACTCCTCTTTTCCTGTAAACCACTAAGCCCTGTTAATGCCACTTCCGCTGTAGTTCTTGAATTCGCTCACCTCCTTCCATTGCTACCACCACCTGAGTCCAGACAGCCGTCGTCTCCCACCCAGACTATTGCATCCGCCTCCTGACTGGGCTCCCTGCCTCACTCTACTCCCCTCCGATCCATCCTGCACCCAGCAGGAGGCAAAACAAATCTGCGCGTGTCAATCTCTAACGTCCCATCTCACAAACCCATCCTTGTCTTCTTGTTAATTTCAGGATAAAAATCGGCCCTCTGAACATAGCTTACAAACTGCCCTATGACCTAGCCCTGTCCCCGTTTCCCATCATTATTCCAGCCATGGAAAGCCCTCCATCCACAGTGCGGCAAACCTGAACTTCCTTCACTCCTTCCATGAACCAAGCTCTTCCTTGCTTTGGGGCTTTGCGTGTGCTGTCCACCTGCCTGCTTCACTCCTTTCACCCTGCCTTCCCCTGGCTAACCCTTACCTGTCCTACGTGTCCATTAGACTCTGTGTAGGATCTACCCCCATAGGAAGCATCCCCTCAGCCCTGCCAACCCTCAGAGGCTGAGGTGGGGGCTTCTCTCTGTATTTTAATGATTTGTAATCATTACTAGTCTGTCTTCACCACTAGCCTGTGTCTTCACCACTAGCTTGTGTCTTCACCACTGTGGCATATTCCCCGCTATCTCTATAGTAAGCAAGGTGGTGCTGGGCATGTACGAAGGGCTCACTAATTATGATTATAAATGTGTGGGTAACATCAGCCTGGAAGCACTGGGAGGAGAGGAGAGGAAATGAGGGGCTAGCCCAGCAGTTTTTCGATTCTAGCCACACAACAGAATTACCTGGCTTGCTTTACAGAAATATCAATGCTTGGGCACCACTTCAAATATATTAATCCTTTTGATCTGAAGTAGGCCTGAGAACGGATTTTTTTTTTTTTTTTTTAAACCTCCTCAGACATTTTAATGTGCAGTTGAGGTCGAGAGGCTCTGGGTGAGCTCTAAATCAGAGATTACAGTCTCAGCTCAGTAAATTCTTACTGACTGGTGTCTACCTCTATTGCCAGTGGAGGAGGTAGGAAGGTATCCCCTCACATTTAGCTCTGCTCCAGCCTCTTCCTTGGGGAATGGCTCCCTGGACCAAAGGGAGAGACAGCCAGGCCCAGACGGAGGACAGGGGCTGGGATCTAGCCCAGCAGGCTGGGTCCTCAGTCTCTTCCCAGAGATGGCCCCAAGGGAATTCAGTTGGTTCAACAAATATTTGCTGAGCGTCCATTTGCTGATGGCTGGGGAGACAGAGGTGAATCCGGTAACCCAGTCTGACCACAGATCAACCCTGTATCCGGCCCTGGGTGGGGTCTAAGAGAAGCTGGTTGGGGAGTGGAAGTGGTACTGGCTTTTGGCACCATTAAACCCCAAATCCACCCCCACTACCACCTAAGTGAAGGGGAAGCTGTGGTCATCATGTCCCCACCCTTGCTGCCCCCAAATTTACTATGGCCCCAGTGTGACAAGAGCTATTGCATCATAATCCCCTGGGAAACTTGTTAAAAACAGAGGTTCCGGAGCCCCACCCCAGGAAATTTGATTCAGAAGGTCAAGCCCATTACTCTGCGTTTTAGCAAGCTCCCTAAGGGATTCCGGTGCCACAGGTCACTGGTGGTTCCAATAGGTAGTTGCCTTGAAGAACCACGGCAGTTTCACTTCCCCAAGTGGGTTTATGCACTTTGGGGGAAGGAGGTACATGAATAGCACAATGTTTCCTGGGCTTGGGGCTCAGCCACACCTGGCTCTAACTGACTCGCTTCATGGTCCTCATGCCCCAACATTCTCCAAATGGTTACTGGGGGCATCAGGCTGGACAATCTGCATAGTCCTCACCCCAACCAGGAAAAGCTGGTGTTATCCCCATTTTATAGATCAGAAAACGGCAGTTACTTCCCATGGTCATAGAGCAAAGAGTCAGTCAGGGTTCAGGCGCTCATGTTGCTCACAGACTAACTTGTACAAACCATGAGCAGCTCCATGAAGAATCCAAGAACAAAAAGAAGTCCATGCAAAGCAAGTGCACAGAGAGAAGCAATTCATGTCTACTGGGGAATGGTGGGGGAGGCCTCAAAAGAGGTGGTGGCATTTGAGCAGGACCTTGGTGAACTCAACTTTGACATTCAGAAAAGGAGGGGAAAGAATACCGGACAGAGGCTAGAGCATGAGAGAAGTTGTCGAAGTGTGGAAACGTGTAACAGGAAGAGTGGGTGTCTGATGGCTCACATGAAGGGTGCATGAAGGGACATGGAAGCGATGACACAGGAAAGGGCAGCCAAGGCCTCTTTACTTGGCAGGACCTGGAAAATGGCAAGAAAGGTCTGACTAAGGACATAACAAGGCCAAGCTGGCTTTAGGAAGGTAATATTTGACAGAGTCCTGGGTGGAGAAGACTAGACCCAGGCAGGCAAGAACGGTGAGTCACTCCCCTTCTCTGGGTCAATTTGTTCATCTCAAAAATGGAGAGAATTGTCCCTCCTTGACATCTGTCCCAGGCTTGTGAAGATGGAAGAAAATGGAAGATGGGAAAGGGTGTTGGTGAGACCCATGGGGACAGAGGAAGAATCAGATTCAGGGGATTGGGGGCGACGTGTGCAATGCTGTACCTTGGCTGGAGACCCCAGTGGCATGGCTACAAGACACGGGCATCCAAAGAAGATATGCGTCTTGGAGCAGCTGCCCTGAGCCAGCATCTCATGGAGGCCTTGACCAGCATCAACATCTTCTCCAGCATGGAGATGGCTGTCGGGGAAACTGCAGCCAGAAGGGCTTAGGACCTCAGGGCGAGAGTGACATGAGCACAGCCTGGTCCAGAGGGGTCTCTGAGGGTGTCCATTCCAACTTCCTGCCTTGACAGTGCCCTGCAGTGTTTCCTGAGAGGACTACCCACCACTCATCTCACCCCATCCACCCCAGCCCTTGAGTCTTGGTCGTTCTTCCAATCCTGTTCCACTTGGCGCCAGTGCTTATCCCATGCTAACAACTTTAAGTCTCACAACTCTAGGAAGTGAGTTTTTCTATCCTAATTTTCCCGATGAGGAAAGTGAGTCTCAAAGAATCCACACAACCAGCATGTGGAGAAGCTAGGATTCAAACCCATGTCTGGGACACTAAGGGCTGTGCTTTCCCCACAGCATCATGCATCTCTCAGACAGGGACTCAGTTGTCCTTTTGGACAAATATCTGGAGGTCAGAACACTCAGAATCTAGTCATGTGAGGGCTAAGGTGTGAGTTGGTGAGCTCATTGGAAAATGCTTCCTGGAGGAGGCAGTGTGGTTTTAGAGGAGGGAACCAGCAGGCCGGTCTGGAGGCCTTGGTCTCTCTGGGCCTTCGGTCTCTCTGGGTAGGTGGACTGTCTTTTTGAGACATAGCTCTGACCCAGGCTTCGGGGAGTGAGTCCAGCCCCCTCCTCCTATGTGGATTCTCTCAAGCCTATGGGTGTTTGGGCCTCAGGAGTCTGGAAGAGCACACACATGGTCCCCTTGTTCTCAGAACAGACTGATGCCACATTCATACCCTTCAGACCCCAGGCCTTGACATCCTGGGGTCTAACATGTGGGCCTAACCAGCCACGGATGGTTGAGTCTAGCAATTCACGTTGCTCAATGAAACACTGGCTTCCTGGCAGAAACTTCCCCATTTGGTGGAGAGACCACACCTTTGTTATACATTTGTGTAACCAAAGAGCCCATTTAATCACTTCCCCCAATAAAGGGCTGGGGATCTCAGAGCTGCACGACCTTGCCTGTGGAATGACCGGCCTTCTTTTCTTTTTCCCCTTTGGTTCTTCTTCCTCTTCTTCTTCTTCTCCTCTTCTTCTTCCTTTTTTTTTTTTTTTTTAAAGTTAGGCACCATAACTTTTTTTCCTAATTGGGGAATATTGGGGAATAGTGTTTTTCCAGAATGTCAAGTCATTTTTCAATCTAGTTGAGGAGGGCACAGTTCACTGGCCCATGTGGGAATCGAACCGGCAACCTTGTTGTTAAGAGCTTGCGCTCCAACCACTGAACCTACCAGCCGACCCTCTTCTCCTTTTTTTTTTCTTTAACTTAACCCTCCTTCCTTCTCATACCCACACCAGTCCAAGTGAAGCAACCGTTCTAATACTCTCTCTGCCAACGCCATTGCCCTGGCTTAAGCACTATCAGCATTTCTTTGTTTGATTGACAAAGGAATCCCCATCTCCCAGGCCCCCATTCTCTTGATCATGGCCCATTCATCTCTGTCCCACCTCATCTGGGGCCAGCATTGTCCTTCTTGCTGTTGCTTTGGATTTAATTTTTTTTTTTATGATCAAAGTTACCCATGAATATAATATGAAGAGTCAAAAATGTCTATGAAGTTAGTCATGAACAACTGCAGCCTTCATGCAGCTCCAGGGTTAGCTACTTTCAACTTTTGAAACTGAGCCTTTGAAACATTCACGTTCGTCTCTCTCAATAACATCTCATTCTTGATCTTTGCAGTTTTAGGGCTAGTTTTCAGCTCCCTGCCCCGGGAGATGAGTTCACCTCCATGTGCATCATATCCACTCATTTGCTGCTCTCTTCCCAATACAGTATATACAGTAATTTTGGTTATGTCATTATTTATTGTTGACCTTCTATAACTAGGTAAACACTCTGAGCCACATGGTGGACCAGGACAATTTTTTCCACCTTTCCGTTAAACCTGGGTGGTGACCAGCTCGTGGGCAGCAACAGGCATCACCGCCCAGTAATAATAATTGGGCTCCACTGACCCCAGCCACTGACATCATCGAACTGAATCCTCAGCTTCTTCTTGTGAAACATCTGCAGTGAAGCTAATGTTGACTTTGCCAAGAAGACATGGTCAAAAAAATCAATGGTGTCTATTTGCTTTATGTGTCATTAAAAGGCCACTAAATGATGGCTCTGAGGTGGATTCCAGAGTCAGAGTGCGTGGGTTTGAATTCAGCATCTTCCCTCTGTGGCTGTGAGAACTTCAGTGAGTTACATATCCCCTCTGAGCTTCAGTTTCTTTATTTGTAAAATGGAATTAAAGGACGCAACTGCCTAGTTTACAGGATTCTGATTGGGGTAAAAAGAGATGCTACATGCGACATACTGAGCACATGGGGAGCATAACAAAGGGTGAGCATTATCATGCTTAGAAGGGGCTCCTTGAGTGTGCATCCCAGAATGAACATGCTTCCAAATGTCCAAGACTGAAGAGTGGCTAATGGTCAAGCACCCTGTCTCCTGAAGGGCCAGCGTTCCGGTGCCATCTTCTCCGAGGAGCACAGGCCCTGAATGCTGAGTGGGGCCTCGGCCAGGCAATGGAGGATGGGGGTGTAGACTGATAGGACCCTGGTCACCAGGGAAATGGAAGGGTCTCTGCATGCCCCATGTTTTCATGGCCCCCCACGTCACTCGCTTGGGCTGTTGCTGGGGGCATTGCCTTGCAATATGAACCTTGCCCTGTTAGCCTAGGAGAAGGTTGCCCATTTGACCCTCTCCAGTTTCTTTCTTGTTTATTGGGTGTGTGTATGTGTTAAATCAGATCTCATGTGTGCCAATGTTAAGAAATTCAATCACTGCAATGCAGAAGTGTATAAGAGAAAAATTAAAAATCTTGTTTTCCACCCTAGAAGTAACTGCTGTTGACAGTTTGCTGTGCAGTACTAGGATTTTATTTTCTATGCTTCAGAGTGTGTGCGTGCGTGTGTGTGTGTGTGTGTGTGTATGTGTGTGTTTGCATAGAATTGGTTCATATACTATATTCAGTTACATAACACAAGGTGTACAAGTATACTCATATAGTAATAAAATGTGATCACACCATACATTCAATTCAATTGGTTTTTCATATAATAATGTATCACTTTCCAGGTTGATCTAATACATTTGGCAGCATGCTGTGTATGTTTTGGGGGGTTGCTTCCCATTTTTACCAAGACTTGAGATGAGTGTGCTCTTGGGTGTATCTTTGTGTATTTGTGCTAGGATTTTTAGAACAGAGTTCTACAGAGTAAAGATGGAAACCATTCAGGAGTTACTCATCCATGACCTCTCTGGCCCCTTAGCCCCTGGAAGGTAACCTCCTCCAGCTTCCCTGCCCCCGCCGCCAACCCACCAACCCTCCCAGAAGACGTCTAATCTGGGCCAGGCTGGTGCAACTGGAATGTCTCTCGTGTGTGGCTGAAATAATCAAACCCTTCTTGGCTATCAGTTCTCATGGAAAACAAAGGGGCTTCCACCGTTTGGGATTTAGGGAGCATCCTCATTGCAGCCCACGCCTGAGCTTGTGTTGTGCGTCCACTTTGTATGAGGCAAAAACCACTTGCAGATCAGAAATGACTACTTTTCCTGCCTTTGGCCTTTCTGCAAAACTCCCAGTTTCACAAAATGAAGAAACTGAAACCCAGAGAGGAAGTGGCCTACCTAAGGCCTTCCCCTGGCCCCTGGGTCAGATGTGGCCTTTGGACACAGAGAAGTGGGGTGGGAGAGTGGAGAGGTAAATACTAACAGGGGTGGGGGAGGGGAGCTATGTGCTGGGTGCTTTACCAGGTTACCCCATTCAGTCCCATTTCCCAGGTGAGGAAACTGAGACAGATCTGGGTGTGAAAGTACTAAACCTCCTCTGTCCTTCTTCTCTTGACCTGCAAAGTCTGTGAGATTTGGGCTGCAACTCTCAGGTTTTGGTACTTGAGGTCACCCACAGCCATTCCAGGTGTTTCTGCACCGCCATCCTCCCCCACTCCCCACCCAAAGTGGTTCTAGTGAAGACACTGACTGCTCCCAGGAAGGCCCAAACCTGAAGTGAAGCCAGGATGCTGGAGGCCTTGTCTCCTCTGAACACATCTTCACACAGCCACTGAAACTCTCAGACAGTCTGACCACCCCCCACCCGCACAGGACTGGAACATGAGGTTTCTCAGCCTCCCCATCCCTTGGTGGGCACCGCTGGTGACTTCTCAAAGATCCTGTAGCACAGTAGGGTCCAAATGGAGCGAAGAATCTCTGTTTCCTCCTTCCCTCTCCCTTGGTCAGCAGGTCAGCTGGTACCCTCTCCAGGAGCCTGCCTAAAGAGCAGGAAGCCAAGGAGGACCCACCTGGGCTCCATCAGCTGCCCTCTGCTCCACAGAAGCTGGGGACTCCTTGGGCAGGGCCGTCCTCCCCAGGACTCCAGCCTCCTGCTAAAACAGCCACCGGTTGCTGGGCACTGTCAACAAAGCCCTCTCCACAGGCCCAGCTCTTGCTGGGGATTGAGAACCATGGTCCCAGGGAGAGGCCCCATTTCCCAAGGCAGCTCAGAGAGAAACGTGGGGCGAGCGGGGAGGCAGCTCCTGCTGCCTTGGTGTTTGCCACACCTGTTAGGAAATGCCGTCTCCTCCTTAGGCTGCATGTCTGATGGTCTTGCTCCCCAGCCAGCACAAGAAGCACGGAGATCTCATTTGCTTACTATCGTCTCCCAGTGTCTGGTGCATTGCAGATGATCAATAAACACATATTGAATAAGTGGACATAATAAGTAGTAATTCACCCCATTGCTTACAGGGGCCCAGCACAATGCTGGGTATGGGGGACACTCAGTGGAATAATAAGACAAGGGCAGGTTCTCAAAGGCTGGTGGGTGGGGACACACCAGGGGTGGGCGCAGGGTTTGAGTAAGTGCTAGAATATCATTTCACAGGGCTACAAGGGTGTGGGTTTCGAGGTCCCTGTGTGATATGGTTAAGTCACTGTCTTCTCCAGTCTTCTAGTTAAACACAGGCCCCTCAGAGAGAGGGGTCTTTGCTTCTATTTCTCTCCCCTCGCTCCCCCATCCCTCTTCCAGTCTCCTTCTCCCCATTTAGCCCAGGGCTGAAGTCTATAGACAATGTGTATTAAAAAGAGGATGGATGGGTGGACGGATGGATGGATGGACAGATGGATGGATGAATGAATGAATAAAAGAGCTAAAGCCAGCAGGGAATCCAAGATCCCTCATCCACACTGACTTTTAAAATGAGGAAACTGAAGTCTACAGAGGTGGCGTGTAACTTTCATCACTTCTTCTCTTTGAGAATTTCTATTGATTTCTCTCCTCAGCCTGTGAACATGTTTAAACACCTGCAACCCAAACAAAACAAAACACCTCTTTCCCTCTTCCCTATAGCCTCTCCTCTGAGCTAGGACTCTCTCTTTCCTTCTACTGCCAAACTTCTTGAAAGACTTATAAACTCGTTCACTGGACTTCCTCATTTCCCACCACTCTTTGACCTCAGCAACTGCTCTAAAGTTGCCACTCACCAGGGACCTTCCAGGCCCTGAACCCTTTCTGGGCCCCAGGCAATGTTTGGCACTATCACCAACTCTTCCTCCTGAAACCCTGAGGCCCTGCTCTGCCCTGGGAACACTCGCTTCCTGTCCAGAAGAGCTCTTTCCTTAATGACGTCTTTTTTCTCCAGTGCCTTCTGCCACAGATTTAAATGCAGCTCTTCCTTTGTTCTCATTCTATAGTCTCTCCACAATTATTGAGTGCTTTCTGTGCCAGGCACTATGCTAGGCTCTTAGCTGCATCACCTCCTATAATCCCCACATGGACCTTCTGACTTCGGTGTATTAGTTTCACCTGCACTTTGCAGATGGCGAAGCTGAGAGACCCAGTGAGGATAATTCAGTTGCCCGATGCCACACAGTTGGTAGTGGTGTCTTTGGGACTCAGCCAAGATCTTCCAATTTTTAAGTATATGCTAAGTCATACCTTTCTCCTAACTGTCTCATTCATACTCAGGCCTCATCTGTCTTCTTATGACTCCCAAGTTAATGTTTTCAGGGCTGTCTTCCCTCTAGAATTCCAGACATAATCTTCCAAAGGCCCAATGAGACTTTTTTTCCCTTAGATATCCCTCCAAAATCTCAAAGCCAGGTTCCTCGGATCTCTTGCTGGGCTGATCTTACCAGTCCTATGCTCAAACACCTGCAGTGGCCCCACACTATCCATTCATCTAGGCGAAACTCTTCCCTGCCACTCTCAGGCTCACCTGCGATATGACCCCCATCCTTGTCCCCACCCCCTATCTGCCGTGATTTCCTTGTCAGGCAGGGTCTCAGCTTCCGCTCCCCGCACAAGAACGCAGGACCAAAAAGGAACACCCACGGAGCCATAGATAGAGGATACATACCACTATCGTCTCCCTGGCGGCTGGGTTGGTGACACAGGAAGCAGGAGCCACACGATGCGCAATCTGCCGTCCACTTCTCTGCCAACCAACCAACCCACCAACCCACCAACCCACCAACAAACCAACCAACCAACAAACCAACCAACCAACGTAGGCACGGCAGTTATATCAGTGGCTAATGGCTAACTGGTTACAGCTGACGGCCATCTACTACCCGAGCCAGCACCTTTCCATGTGAGGCCGAGAGCCTGGAAACTGCTCTCTGGGACTCTGTCCCCACACTGCTCCTGTCTCCTCCTGCCTCTGACTTTCTCTGTTTTAAGTCTAATGCCCCCTGCAGTGTGCCCTGTGCTCAGAGAGGACCTTTCCTGCGTGCCCTTCCTTCATGTCCCCCTGGACCACCAGAGATCCTCTGCATCTAGAAAATAGACAGGCAGAAAATGTACTAAGCAGTGATAGTGGTTACCCCCTGGTAAGTGGGATCCAGGTGAGTTTTATTATCCCAATCTGTTCCGTGTTTTCTCCTATAATGAGTACATTTTACTTTACAATCAATAAAGAACTTGTTCAAATAATTTCAATAAAGAATCTTATTCATCCATCCTGCCCACTTCCTCTTTAAAGCCCTTCTGTAGCATTGTTCACCTGAGGCTTTCCTAAAGTTCATGGGTGGGTGGGGCTCCTTCCCCACACGGGAGCCAGGCATTCTCTCATGCACTGTGATGCCTGCCCTTTGTCCCCTAGGGCCCCCTCCCCAGGCACTGGGTGTATCAGGTACCTCAGAAATACAGGAGGAATGGAGCTAAAATAGCCACATTCACAAGAGTGTTCGTCAAAGGATCAAAAGACTGGAGGCTCATTCTATGTTCACTGACAACTGCCTGGCGGGTCTAGGACTTGCCTAGAGCTGGTAGACATAGTAGATCCAGATGCCAATATGAACCAATTTCCAAAATACATCACTAAACAAAAAAGAAATGTGTACTTTGCCCACATTTATATAGAAAAATAAAAGGCTATACTCACACATACATATATATGTACTGATATTTGCATAGAACATCTTTAGAAGGATACCCCAAAACTGGTAACAGCAGTTGCTTCAGGGAAGGTATGTGGAGACAAGGGAACTGGGTAAAATGGACCAGAGAAGGATGGGTGTTATTTCTGTTCAGTTTTTAAAAACTGTTCGCATGTATCTTTGAAAAGAAAAATGGCAACTTATAAAACAACATGGAAGTTACTATTCCGGAGCCCACAGATATTAAGTAAGTGGGAGGACCCTCAGGCACTCTGTACCTCCTTCTCCACTTCCTTCTGAGGAGCCTTCGTGGCACAAGCGGTGAGTAGAGAGCAAAGATGACCCCTGACTCCACCCCTGCAGATGGAGCTGGACCCCGACTCCATCAAGAACCCTGTGCACTGAGGCCCCATGAGATGGTCTCCAGCAGGGAGCCCAGGCTGAGAGTTGGGGATGGATCCCCCCTGCTGGCCATGCACCTGTCCCAGGTGGGAACTAGTTTCTCCTGGAGCAGGTGGGTCATCACAGGCCTGATTGCCACATCCTCTTGGGGCACCTTTCTTGGGGCAGGGAGCATGACTGACAGCAAGGCAGTGACACAGCACATTGGCAGCCACTGTCCCCTAGGAAGTAGCAGTATTCCTCCTGCTGGGCGTGGTGGGAGGGATGTGGTGGCAAAGACAGCAGAGACCTTGCTTTTCTTCTGGTTAGGATGCCCTGGGCTTGGCCCGAGGCAAGGACTCTGGGCATCATTTATCTCCTCCTGGGGTCTTCTCTTAGGGAACAGGGACAAAATGGGCACAGCCCAGCAGGCTGCTGGCCAGGGAGGGAATTGTTATCAATGATAATAATAATCATTTGTATTTCTTTGGAGCCTTTTATCTTGGGAGCTCAACTCACTGAAAAACTCAGATATATTTGCAAAGTGAGAATTTGTCTGGACCAACAGCTCAGCCACCAAAGATGAGGTAATCCAAATTCTTCCACCATCATCCCTTCCTGCTCCCAAATGGGCCCACATACCTACTATCTTCCTCACCCCAGGCCTTGGGGCCTGATTTTGTCCACCTATCAGCCACAGACACTGAGAGCCACAGATGGTCTTTGACACTTAAGACCAATTTGGCCCAGAGCCACCTGTGCTGGCCCCCATCCTGTGAGCAGCCCACCCCACTGGTCAGGCTGGCAGTGTGGACATGGAGCAGGAACCCTGTCCTGGAGTCCGTGGTCCAGGGTTCTCATTGCTGTGGCCACTTGCAGGGTCAATCTGATCTCCCACCTGGGCCTCCTTCTCCACACCCAATAAAAGGCCTTTGGAATTCTCCTGGCTTTGCAAACTGTGCGAAACAAAATCCTAGCATTTTCCAGGGGGGAGCTTAGTGGCTTTTGTCCATGTTCAATCAAATATAATTTCCAACATGTATTTTAAACTACTTGAAAATTTGTAATAAGCACCAACATGTACATTTAGAAGCAATACGTGACTTTCACACATTGGAGCCCACTTGTGCTCACCTGATTTTATAAGTCACACAGTAACATGTTGGCAACTTGAACTTAGAAAATAAATGTAAACTAATGGAGTGTAGTTTTTATCAGTTGTATACATTGGGGCCCCATGCATCTGTTAAGTTTTGCTTGGAAAAAGGGTTCTGCTTCTCAAAATGTCTGTCAGGCATTGGGCTCAGTCACCAGAGGGAGAGATGAGGAGAAGGGATGTGACCAGTGCTTTCCTGCGGAGTGACGTCTGTCCAGCAGCTCTGTGGGGGAATGAGGGTGGGGGTTGCTCAGTGGATGGTGCAACATCTGGAGATCTGAGCCCTGAACAGTGCCACTGATTGACAGAGATTTGTAGAGTCAGTTCTGGAAGTCACTAGCAGGTGACATGTGTTGTTCCCATGTGCCGTGCACCATGCTGCCACCTTCCCCATGTGAATGCATTGTTCCACATAGCCACATCAGGAAGTGGAGCCTCATTTTCCAGGTGAGGAAATTAAGGCAGAGATGGTTTGACACCGCTCAAGTCGCACAGCTAGTGAGTGGCAGTGGTGAGCGCCAGACCCCAATCTGGAGTGGGGCCCAGGGATCTGCATTTCTGATAAGCACTCAGGTGATTCAGGGGATTCTGATGCAGGTGGCCCACAGAGAAATAGTTCACTACCTTGTACTGGGTTCTAGGTGCTGGGATACTGGATTGAGGTACAAATAATTCTGACCAGCCTTCTTATTGGCACGTGCTTTTTACTGGCTTTTTACCCATGAGGTGGCTCTGGCTGAACGATGGTAGAGGGATCTCTGCCACCTGGCACAGACAAGCTCCTGCCCTTTGCTTTGTTTCCATTTGCCCATCAATACTGCGTATGTGAGGGGGTTGGACTTGATGACACCTAGGCGCCCTTCCTATTGTGACATTCTGTAATCGGTCCCCAGCCTGGGTGACCTGGGAGAACTCAGGTGTCAGAGTGATTCAGGGGTCTTGCTGAAGTCAGACAGCTAGTTAGTTTTCTAAGCAGTAGCATCTCTAGGGGTAGGGGCTGGGTGTCATGGAAGTGGTCCACCTGGGCACAAGAAGGGCACAGATTGTCCATAGAAAAGTTAAAAGCAATACTAAAACTGACTAAAAGTGATGTGCAGGAATTCTAAACAATGTGAGTGATCAATTGCTTTCCTCTGAGGGGCGGGCTGCTCTCACCTGGGGGACCCCCGCTGCTACTCGGCCACACTTGGTTGTATGACTGATTGCTACACGGTGATGCTTCTCAGAGGAAGGAGATGAAGATACCTTGGTTGGGGGGGAGGGTCCGCTGTGACGTGGTCCCCATCCAGTCATACCAGCTGTGACAAAGAGACACAAGGGCACGTGGTCTGGATGACTGCAGAGCTCATTTACCTCAGGCTAAAAATAGGTGCCTTCCCTGCAGCAGGTGGGTGACTCAGCAAGCCTGAAGAAAGCTCCGGGGTGGAGAAAACCTGGTGCCTGCGGCCCTGGTGTACCCAGGACAACAGGAAGAGGCTGATAGACTGGGACAGACGACTCTTCCTGGGCAAGCTGACTTTTTTTCTGCTCCCCTCCCCTAAACTTACTTTTCAGAAGCCATGAAATGGCTGATCCAGGCCAAAGAAGAGCCACAGATCAGACCACCCAAACTCATGGTAGCTTTCTCCCAGGGTTTAAAGGGAAAGGCTAGAGAGAAGGGGTGTGTGTGTGTGTTAGGCATGACTAGGGAGGATGTGGAGGGCCCGAGAAAAGGGACAAGCTCTGATGTGGTATGAAATTGCTTTTTTCTCTTGCCCCAGTGGCCACCACACTAGAGACAATGTTGAGAAAAGGCCCAGAGCTCGTGATGTGCTATTACATGGGAGGGAGCGGGGAGTAGAAGCACAACCCACCCTTATCCTCTTTATGTAAAAACATCCAAACCTTGTGTTTTTGTACAAACATACCAATGTACAGAATGTTCTCAAAGGATAAATGCCACACAGACAACAGTGCTATTTCTGAGGGTGGGGGGTGTCATGTCTAGCAATGGGGGGAACCAAGGGAAGACTTTTCCATGTTGTTTCTTCTGTTTTGATTTAACTTTTTCCAGGGAGAATGTATTAAAATGTTAATTGTGTATTAAATAAATAAATTAAAAGCTTTTCAAGAAGAGGTTTTGACTCATGGAAACCAGGACCTACCTGGTGCACCTGCCACCACAAGATCCCAGCCTGAGGGAGGGCAGAGCCCTGGCCCCGAAGCTGACCCAGCTCCATCTTTCAGAGAAAGTCAGCTGCTGGACTTCCCATTCCCCTCTCCCCATTTCACACCCAGTCCCCAGCAGATTCTAGCCTCAGTGTTCTCTGCAGGCCTGGGGTTCCCACCCAGTGGCATCAGAATCAGCTGGGGGGCTTGTTAGAGGGAACTGCTGGGTCACCCCCAGACATGACATTTACTTTTCTAACAAGTTTCCAGTAATCTGATAGGGCAGCTCTACCCGCTATACTCTCAGGGCTTACCTGGAATCCAGGGAGGGGCTCCAGCTGAGAACAAAGAAAAGACAGTATCTCGGGGAATCTCTTGGGGGCAGGGAGACCTTTCTCCTAGGGGTTAGGACTAAGAGATGCTTCACATTGGAAGACTGATTGTCCTAGCTAGGAAGGAACTGGGGAGTATCCGGCCCCATCCCGGGGACTAGGGGAGGGGGCGGCTTATTCCAAGACCCCCACCAGTCTTCAGGACTCAGCTCTGCTCCTTAGTGTCCCACCAGCACGTGCCCCTCCTCTGCATTGTGACAGAGGCAAGGGCAGGAGGGTGGCGGGTCGGGAGGACCTTGCAGTGCCTCAGCTTCCCCTGACTCCCGTCCAGACTCGGTGGTTCATGGGCAGTAAGAGAGAGAGTCTCACGTCACCCTCACCTCAAAGAATTTGATTGAACAAACAGGGTGTCACCGGCACCTGGCCCAGTGACTGGCACGGAGTTGGTGCCCAGTACATGTGCACTGAAGGGAAGAATAGTGACACTTAGCTCCGCCCCACAGTGCTGTCACAGAGCTGTGTAGGAGGGAAAGAGGGAAAGGTTTTTTGTGGTACTTTTCCACTCACTAGGCTTTCCGCATCTCCCCTCCAGCAACACCCAGTTCTCACTGTGTCCAGAGGGACTGGCTGTGGGATTTGTTTGTTTTCCCTGCAGTGACTGTGTCCTACCCCCTCTCCCCCAGGAGGAATCACCGAGGACTCAACACCCAGTGCATTAAACCCGGGTGGAATGCAGGGCCTCAGGGCGAGCCAAGTTGTGCAAGGTAGGCATTCAGGAGCCGTGGGCTCTAATCGGTCCCTCCACCCCAACTCACATCAGATCAAACCTCCTGCATCTCTCCGGGTATAACAAAGATGCAGGTTCCCTGGAGGCTCGCGTGTGTGTGTGGTGCACACACACGCTTGAGTCCACACCATGTTGATGGGAAAATAAGCAGGCCATGCAGCATCGGTACTGGGGTCTGACTTTGTCTCTGACTCCCACCCCGGCCCTTGCCCCCAGGCAATGGAAATGAAAGAGGCCTGCTGATGCCCTGCACGTGCTCTCTGTGATACTCTGTGCTCAGGAAAATGAAAAGTGCTGTCTCCTCCCTGACTCTTCAGCAAACAAGCATAGTCTTGGACTTCTAGATACATCTCCAGAGGCTCAACAACACCAACAAAAAGCTGAGGAGTGAGGCAATTATTTGGAGAATTCAGCCCCACCTCAGGCAGCTGTCTGAGGAGACTGGTGTAATGGGAAGAGGTGGGACCAGGAACCAGGAGACCTATTTCTGGTCCTGGCTCTGCCACTCACCTGCTGTGTGATGTTGAGCAAGTCCCTGTTCCTCTCTCGTCTCCAGTTTCTCTTCTGTTTATCCACTTATTTATTTCTTCAACAAATGTGTATTAAATGGGCATGGGTCAGGCACCTGTGCACATCACGCTAGATACAGGAAAAGAACCACCATGGAGGGTTACAAATGCCCAGGAAGTTTTTGCACCTCCGCCTGTCAAAGACTGGCACAATTTCTCCATCCTTTGACTCTGGGATGACCTTGTAACCTGCTTTGATTAAAAGTGACATGTGACTTTGTCTCTCATCCTCTTGGAATCCATCTGCTATAGGAGGAAGCCCGAGCTACTCTGCTGGAGGGACCACACGGAGGAGAACTGAGGCTTCCTGACTGATAGCCTCAGTCAGCTGCCAGTCACGTGAGTTAGGCCATGTCGAGCCGCCAGCCCTCCTCCCTCAGCTCATCGACTACAAACGCTAGAGTGAGCCCAGCCCAAACCACTTGGAGCGGAGATAAGCCATCCCAGCTAAGCCATACCCGTGCTGCTAACCAAGAGAACTGTGAACCATTAAATTTTAAACCACTAAATTTTGGGGTGGTTTGTTATGGAGCAAAAGAGAATCAGCATTTATTGACCACTTCCTTTGTGCCAGGAACTATGTTCAATGTTTTACCTGTGTAATCTCATTTATGCCTCTTGTCAACCACGTGAGGCAGATATTATTATTCTAATTTCCAATTTATAAATGAGAACACTGAGGCACAAGAAAGGGAGGGAAGCAACTTGACTAAGATCGAAGAACAAGCTGGGGAGCTGGGATTTGAGGCCAGACAGTCCAGGCTTCAGAACCCATACTGGGAACCACTACACTGCAGGGAACAAAACAGACATGGTTCTTGCCCTCACGGAGTTTACAGTCTGGGAGGGAGCCTGGCATGAAACAAACACAGAAATAAATACACAACCACAAGTCATTACTTGTGTTTGTAATGACTAAGTACCATGAAAAAAAATGAGTGCTGCATTTAGTCACAGGAAAGCCCATGAGTCAAGGAAGTCCACAGTGGAATGCTGAGTATGGAAGGGGGTGGGCTGAGTGGGGCTGGGGTACCTAAGGGCTTTGCACTGAAGCCATAGCTTGCCAGCTTCACTCAGCATAAGTCACTCGGCTCTCTGGTGACTCTGTGAGAAATGCAGATTCCTGGCCTTACTACCCAGAGATTGTGATTTGATGGGTCTGATTGGCTGAGGGCCTGCTAATCTTTTGTTGTTGTTTATGTGCCCCCTTCTCACAGTGATTTTTATCATTAGGGAAATTTAAAAAACACAGCTCAATAGTCACCCAAGGAGATTAAAAATTATAACTGCCCAGCTGCCATCCTGAGATTACAACTTAGTTGGTCTGAAGTGAGCCCAGGAATCAGTGTATTTAAAAGCTCCTCAGGTGATTCTAATATGTAGTCAGGGCTGAGCACTGGTTCTAGAAGATTCTACAAGGTCCTAGAGTGCTTTTCTATACATCTCTTTTGAGACACCAGGGTGACCTGGTGCTTACTGAACCGTCCTCTTAGTGATATAATACAGAAGGCAGCCCCTCCGTTTTATTCTCTTTCCCTGACGTCCCAATTCAGGGGCCTCTGGGGCATTGGTTCCCCACACTCCAGAGAATGATGCCATCAGTGGAGTGGCTGTATTAAGAGGTGTGTTGACGCATAGCAGAGTTCTCATCTGGTTTCCTACTCTTCTTCCAAATAAGGTAGGAAGGCCGCTGGGGGTTGCTCCTGAATCCACTTGATTTAGGCCAGAGAGTACAAAAGAATCCACTCTTGGCTTGGGGCCTGCCAGCCTTGGGCAGAATGAAGGAAGCTCACTGGAGGTGAGGGCAGAGAGAGAGTGGAACTGGCCCAGAACAGCTGCGGCTCCAGGGAAGCCACGCTGCACAGGCCAGCAAGCAGAGGGGATGCTGACAGCAGGTGTGAGCCCCACCACCGAGAGCCTCATTTTTTTGTTCTAAAGTGTGGTTAGCGTTCACCATACTGAGGGTTGTGATGAGAATTGAGTTCACGGCATGGCCTGTGACAGGCAGGCACTCGCTAAAGGAGTTTTAATTTGTCTTCTTTGGGACAGACACAGAAATGAACTTGACACTGTGGAGAAAGACAGGACTTGTTGGGAGAAACCACAACCACCCTGTGAGAAAGTCCCTTCTTAGGGGCTGGAAAGACCCCAGTCACTGTGGCCCATCCCAGAGGCCTCGTATCTCTCGAGACCCCAGGAGCTGACAGCTCAGCCCTGCCCACCTCTCCTCACACGCAGAGGTCCCTGTGAATGGTTCTGTGGACACAGCTTGTACTGCACATGGTACAGATGGCTGCCCAGAGGAGGGGCTGGCAGAGGAAGGGCTGAGGCCTGACCAGTGAGGAAGGAATGAAGAGAATGAGGTCGTCCTGACTCATTCTTAGGTTCCTGCTCTAAGAAGGAAAGGGCTTGTTTGGGGGCGTGGCTGGAAGGAAGCCTGGCCAGGGGGTGCAGTGAGAAGCGAGGGTGCTCCAAGGCCTCTTAGCTCAGGGATAAATCATACTTGGAAGGGGTCAGTTTAAAAAACCAACAATTCCATCGGTGCTCTCTTCTTTTGTTCTGATCCATCCTTCCATTGGAAACGTAGTAGGAGGCCCCCAAGGCCACCTTTCCTGAGCTCTGGGCTAAGTCCCACCGCAGGCACCATCCCTCAAGAGACTGGGCCGACTGGGGATTCTGAATCCACTTGTGCTGAGCCCTGTTTGCCATTGTGCCTTGTTCTCTCTACCCACTTCTCCACTCCCTCCCCTCCCCCACGTCACCTAGCCAGGACTGACAGTATAGGGGACTTTTTTTATATCTGAATAGTACCAAGGCACCTATGTGCTAGCAGTGGGTGGCCCTGGCTGTCTATTTGTATGAGTTCATTTGCATGGGGTAGGTTTGCCTCTGAGGAGGACGTTTGGTGAGACAGTAGGGGTGGGGCAGGGAGAGAAGCAACAGGCCCCAGTCTGACCTTCTGTGTTACTAGAATTTTCGTTGCAAGTAAAAGAAAACCCAATTTTTGCTTAATGCAAAACCAGAATATGTTGGCCTTGGAACTAAAGTCCTAGGGGTGTGGTTGGCTTTAGACAAGCCTCGATCAGGGACTCTAAATGATGTCACCAAGACCTGGTGTTCCCTGATGGCTTTTGGCTTGGCTCTTCTTGAGGGAAGCTCTAGCACAGATGGGTTCTATCCCCGGGGTGCAGCATGGCTACCGAAGCTCCAAGCCTCACACCCTCTCGCTGGTGCACACAGTCTGCTTCTCTAATAGCTCAAATTTCTGGGACTGAGTTTTATTGGCTCTGATTGGCCTGACTTTGGCCAATGACCAAGCATCCCTTAACCAATGTTGGTGGCCAGGGGATGGAGTATCCTAATGGGTGGTGGGGGGAGTGTCACAATCTCTTCTCCTGATCTGGTGTGTGGGGCAGGGATGTCACAGGGAGCTCGGTCCTGGTGGCAATTGGGATAGTTTCCCTGGAATCATATAAACTGAGTTGAGGCTGTTATTGCAAGTGAGTGAACGAGGATAAGCTGCTAAGAAACACTGACCCCGTTGCTCCCTTTAGAGAGAGGGCTGTGGGGAAAAAAGCTCCGAGGCTTCTTTGGGGCCCGGGTTGCAAACGGGGACACAAGTTAGAGGAAACTTCTGTGTATTCCGGCTCAGAGCATGGAACTGCTTTACTGTAGTGGGGACTGAGGACCTGTCACTGGGGACAACACTGGGGTCGCAGCCTGCGTGAAGAAACAGGGACCTCACGGAGTGCCTGGGCAGTGAGGGAGGCGAGGTCCTGCCCCAGTTGCCCATTATGCAGCAGATATCAGCAAGGAACTGGAGCAGAAGAAACATCAGCAGCCTGGCCGTGGGCATCTATGCGACGCCCACCTTCCAGAGATGACTGGGGGAGAGCAAGTCCACTGTGGTCCCCCATCGGAGAGAAGGGCAGCACCCCTGGTATGGCTACCTTTGCTGACTATGATGAAAAGAATCTTAGACTGGGCGTCAAAAGATTTGGATTCTGGTCATTGCCAGACAACTTGTTAGCTCTATGACCTTGGGAAAGTCCCTCTCCCTTTCTTGTCCTCAGTTTATTCCTCGGTGAGATGGGAGTGGTACCATTCACCCCAGGAGTTGATGTGGGAATCAGGTGAGCCCGGGCAGATGAAATGGGCAAAGGCTAAAGTGCTGCCCAAGAGTCAGGCCCTGTTAACCTTCCTTTTCCTGATTGCTGGAGATCTGAGAGAGCCGTACATTGGGGCCCAGAGGCACTCATGTCATAAGGAAAAGTGGGAAGAGGAACAGTGTGCCCAGTGGAAGCTGGTGGACACAGAGGCCCCGGGCAAGGCTGCCAGCCAGGGATGGGGGCGGCTCTCTGGGACACTCCCCTCTCCTGCCATTGAGTCAGAGGAAGGGGCCCATGCCTGCATCAGCCCTGCAGGCTCTACCAGTTATTGAGGGGGTTAAGGGAAGTGGAGGGGAGGCTGAAGGGAGAAGGGAAAGTGGACATAAACAGCAAACACACCCATCTCTCTACAAGCAACCTCTTCCCACAGCACAGTACAAATCTTCCTCTTAGCACTGGGGGCATGTTCCGAGGCCCCAGTCTGCACTTCCTCTGGCCCTTCCCCAGAGCTCAAACAGCAGAACCTTTGGATGGGGACTGCATGTTTCCCATGTAGCTGGCACAGGGACCCAGACTCCTCTGGCCTCGCTGGGTATCTCAGACCAGCCACTCCTCAGAGCCTGGGTTCCCTCTGTCCACTTCTCAGGGAGGTGTCTGCACTGCTCCCCTCTCACGGCCAGCATCTGTCTGACAGACTCAACCTCATGGAGAGCTGGCTGGTTGAAATGTCTTCTCTCTGTCACACTTGGCCTTTCAATCTTCCTGTCAATCAACTAGGATTGGAGGGAAACACTCACATATTTGCCCCAGGCTGGGCGGCTTGATCTTAGCACTGGAGGCCCTCAGGGTCTCAGGCCCTGCCCACAGGGAACAGTTATTATGGTGGGAAAGGCATGGGTGTGGAGTCAATTAGACATGGGTTTGTATTGTAGCTCCTGTGCTTGTCAGCTGTGACTTTGAACCAGTCACTTCACTTCTCTGAGCTTCCATTTTCTTATCTGGAAACAGGACAGCAGTGCCCTCTAGGATTGTTTTGAGGATTGGAGATAAGAGGGACTAGCTCTTCCACACCTTTACACATCTTGCTTTCCTATTCCATTCTCTTCTCCGACCTCTTTCTGACCCCCCAGTCCCTCCATGATTGCATGTCCTCCCACACATTCAGCTGCCACCCCCTATATCTGGATCAGAGGCTCCAGCACCCTCTTGCTTTGTACCCACACTTCCTTTCCCGCCTTCTGGGCCCCTCTATCTGGGTATCCCACCAGCACCTCAGCCCCACTGTGCCCAAGCCCACCATCTCTTTCAGACCTCTGACTATTAATAGTGCCCCCTATTCCTGGCCACCTGGATCCCAAGGCATTTCTCTTTCACCTCCATCTAGAACACACAGTGCCTGGCAGCATGGCAGAGACAGATGGGGCAGTAACATCCCACTCAGAACTCTTTTGGTTGCAACTGACAGAAAATTCCTTTTCAAACTACCTTGGTCAGTAATGGACTTTTTTTTAGTGGAGCTGGTTTGGCTCCACTCCTAGGTCGCACAGGACAGCAAAATGGTCATCAGCTCAGGCCTACACCCCTAAGGAGAAGCAGAAGAGAGAGCGTTTCTTGTTCTGCTGAATTGTACACAAGTCCTGGGATTTGCCCTGTCTGCCCCAACTGGAGTCATGTTCATGGTTGCTGGGCTAGGAGGACTCAGTGCTCTCATTGCCCAGGCTGGGTCCTGGGCTCCACCAGAACCAAACAGACAGAGTAGGGTTACGAATGAAGGCTTTAAGACACCCAGAAGCTTCCTGAGATATGTCCCTTCCATATTTGGGGAGTGCTGGGGAAGAAGAGAAGTGGCCCAATTTGTTCTGAGGATTTTGGTGACCATTACTAAGTAAGATTCATTCCTAGATACTCTAAGGGTTGAGCCTTAGAATTCATGGTTAAGATGGAGCTGGGTTGAGCCTGGATTCCTCTACTGTGTTACTCAGGATAGGCTAGGAGAGGTAAGATGATAGACAATCCCCAAATATCTGAGGTCAACACAATAAAAGTTTGTTTTTTCCCCCATGCTACATGTCCCATGTGGGACAGTGAGGGACTCTGCTCCACACAGTCACTTAGGGATCCAGGTGATGGAAGGTGCCATCATCTTGGAACCACACCATCTGCACATCTCCGCCCTTTTCAAGTCAGAGGAAAGGAGAGACTAGAGAATTGTGCCCGAGCTTTTCACTGCCTCTGTTGTTTGGAAGTGACAGATATCCCTTCATTCATATTTCATTGGCTAGAGCTAGTCCTTACAGGAAGAGGACAGGAAACAAAGGGAAACACATGGACTATTTGGAGAGAATTAGTACTGCTGTCATACCCACTCACTAGCTGTGTATCTATGGGCAAGTTTCTTAACCTCTCTGTGTCTCAGTTTCCTCGTCTGTTAACTGAATACTACAATTGTTCTTTCCTCATAGGTACAGTGTCAGGATTAGATTAGTTTCTACATGTAAGTGTCTCGGAAAAGTTCCTGATGCATAGAAATAGGGTTAAGGGTTAATAGGGTTAATAAGAGTTAAATAGTAGCAACAACCCCTCTCCTTAGGGTCTCATCTGTGCAAATGCCCCTGCCCCTGCAATGAGAATAAGAGTGAACATCATTCAATAAAGTTCTGGTACAGGACACGAACTTAGAGCTGAGTAATTTTTGATAAGTTGTTTAATATCTTTGAACCTCAACTTCATCTTTCATTAAACCAGATTCCTGTTTGCCTTTTGGAGCTCATATGAGAGTCTAGTAGAAAAATGGTTGCTTAAGGAAGTTATGCCTACATGAAACTTATTTTGCTTACCACAATGGTAAACATGACCTACACATTTGAAAGATTTGCATTAGGGTTGAAGCCAACAAAGGGTTTTTGCAGCTCATCCCACTTAAGTGGGAAACTCTGGGGACCAAGACCACCCTCATCCCCAGTCCCTGTGCGCTGACCTCTCCAGATCTGCCCACAATGCCTTTTTGGCTTCTTGCCAAATACATTCATCTGGGGGAGATTTTTTTGTTGCAGCCACCTATGGGCACAGCTTGTTTTTCCCAGCCACAGAGGGGCGGGAGAGGCACTGGCCCCTGAACAATTTCATTGGTCCACAAGAAACAAGATTCACTGATTGGGCCCTTTATTCATTCTTTCATGCAGTAAATAATTGTTGATGGCCTATTATGTGCCAGGCTCCAGGAGCACAATGGTGAACAAGATCACGAAGGAGTCCCATCAGGAAAGTAATGCCACCAAATATTCAGCTTATACAGAGGTCTATGGTGAGGGTGGGGTGGGGGTGGGGAGAGGGCCAGGAGTGGAGGCCAGTCAGGAAACCTGGGGACCAGCCAGGAGACTATTGCTCTGAGCCAGACAGGAGGCCATGGTGGCCAGAATAGGGTGCTGGCCATGGGGCTGGAGAGAAGTGAACAGATTTGAGGAGATAAAGTCAAAGGGCTTTGTTGGTGGATGGAGGCAGAATGGCACGTCGCTCAAGAGCATGGACTCTGGAGCTTGACTCCATTACTAACTGGCAAGATACGTAATCTCTCAGGCCTCAGTTTCCTCATCTTTAAAATGGTGATAATAACTCTAACTATATCATTGGATTATAAATTAAGGCGATAGAGCAAGTATAGTTTCTAGCTTTCTGGAAATCATGTGCTGTTCCTGAGCTAGGAAAAGCAGGAGGAGCAGATGGATTTGGGGTAGAAGAAGCTCCAACCCACAGGAATTCTTGATTCTAAGGACCCTGTAAGTCGTCTCACTGGAGCTGTTCAGCAGGCAGTTGGATGTTGGTTCCCAGGCTTCAGAGAAATATTTGTGCTGGAATTTTCCACTTCATTTTAATTTTTTTCTGTTTATTCTTTTTAATTTGGGCTGCGTGGGTCATAGCCTTCACATATGGCTTATAGACAGTGATGGAGTTAGGGCTAGAACTCAGTCTCCTTTGTCCTAAATCCATCTGCCTCACGAAGCTGCACCCTCTACTCCAAGAGCCAATAGCTTCTTTATATCAGCTCTCCCTATTATCTCCCTATTATCAAATACTGTGCCAACCATGTACCTGGATTCTCTCACTGGACCTCAGGAGTCTATGAGACAGCTCTTACAGATGAAGAAACGGAGGGAGGCTTCAGGAAGTTGAGTTGCCCAGGATCACAAAGCAAACGACAGAGGGTCTGTCCAACTTCTGAGACCATGCTATTAGAGCTTATGTTCTAGGTCAATGCCATCCCACAGAACTTCCATAGAACTTCCTGTGATGATAGAACTTTCTGTGATGATGGAATGTGATATCTGCACAGTCCAGTCCAGTAGCCACTAACCACATGTGCAGTGAGGAGCCACATTTTTTGTGTGTGTGGCGGGGGGAGGGGGAATATTGGGGAATAGTGTTTTTCTCAAGCAGAAATCATGGTGCTGGAGGAAGAGAGAATAGATTTTTTTTTATAAGAGGGGAAACTGAGGTTCAGAAATATTAAGTGACTTGCCCAAGGAAGCAATTATCACCCATCTATATCCAGGATTTGAACTCCACTGTCTTTGACTTCAGAATCTGAGCACTGAACGCCCATCCTCCATTGCCTTTTCTTCCCGGGATCTCCCACTGGGCAGAGGCAGCATGTGGAGGCAGAAAAAAAAGATTCTGGAGTCAGTCTGGGTGAAATCCTGGCTCTTCTGTTGATCATGTAAACTTTCTGGGTCTCAGTCTCCACCTTTGTGAAATGGGTGTAGTGACACCTACCTCCCAGGGTTATTGGGGGATTACATGAGTCGGAGAATGTATAACTCCCAGAACAGTGCCTAGCTTGCGCTCAGTGGGAACTGAACGAGTTTTTTTGAAATGAAAACATAAGGTAGGAGCTCAAGAAAAGATGTTTTAATGGCTGAAAGGATGACATCTCTGAGTATTCATATCCTGTCAGACTCCCTCTGCTATGAGATACTTCCCGGAATCTCCTCGTGGGGCAGGCAGGAAGGGAAGAGCGGGAGAAAGGGAGTCAGGTCTGCCCCTTGGGAAACTCAGTAAGGGTGCAGCCAGATCTCCCCTGTCCCCCAATTCCTTTTACCTGCTGGGGTGCCGGTGGTGGTGGGCAGTGACCTGTGGAGGGACAGGGAAGCCTGGAGAGGCTACAGATCCTCTGTCAACTCTTTGAGGACCAACTGCAAACAGTGACCAGTGACTTCTTATGAGACAAATCCAACTGCCCCTTCTCGGGTCTCTCCTCCTCTGGAGAAGTCATCACCTCAACTAGTGTTTCTTTCACTCCACTAAATATCAACAAGCACTCACCCAGCACTCACGCTGTGCCCGTCACTGTGGGGCTCTGGGACACGAGGGGAATAGGTTCTGGTACCCACTCCAGGAGCTCCCATTGGCCTGGAGAGAGCGGCATGGCAACAGGCTGTGAGTGCAGCATTTGGGGAATGCGAGGGAGGAAGCAGCACCTTCTGGAACTCCTTCCACATCTACACAGGGTATAGACTGTGAACCCATTTAACAGAAAAAGTAACCAAGGGAAAGAGTGGCTCAGAAGCTTGCTCCCGTCCACACACAGCTCTACTCCTTGATTGCCCTTCATCCTAATTCTTCCTCACATTGCAGTAAGATTCTCACTTCCCAAATTATGGCCTCCATTCTCTTCTCCAGTTGAAATGATCAGCCTGTTTGTTCAGTAAGGTGTTGAGAGCTTACTATGCGGACGGTACTATTATCTGCATCTCTGCAGCCCTGGGAGATTGATGCCATTAAGCTCATTTGACTCAAGAGGCCATCACGCTTCAGAGAAAGAGTTAGAAGGCTACCAGGTGGTAGAGCCAGGATTTGATGCCAGGTCTTCAAGAACTAACAGGGACTGTGGTTCAGAAGTTTCCACGGACTGTTTCCCTGCCTGGGATGTCCTCCCACCTCTTCTCCTTTCTGGATTCCATCAGTTATTCAGGGTCTTGTCCCTTCCATCTCCTCCAGGACACCTTTTGAATCAGTGAGGTCACTTTTGCTTGCAAGTGATAGAAAGTTCTATTCCAAACAGGTTTAAGAAAAAGATGGATGTTTTTGACTCAAGTAACCCTCAAAAGCGCAGGCAATCTTATTTTAGGAAAGGTTGGATTCAGAGGTCAACTAATGTCAACAGTATTTTCCTACTGTCTAAATTTTGGCTCTGCGTTCTTTTCTGAAG
This sequence comes from Rhinolophus sinicus, assembly GCF_036562045.2. Taxonomy (NCBI): domain Eukaryota; kingdom Metazoa; phylum Chordata; class Mammalia; order Chiroptera; family Rhinolophidae; genus Rhinolophus; species Rhinolophus sinicus. The sequence goes on from NC_133757.1 coordinate 16,599,569, forward strand.
GCTAAACTTTCAGGCTCCACATGGTATCAAAAGGGCACAGCAGTTCCAGTTCTTACACTCTTACAAGTTTCTGGAAAAGCAGAAAGAGTGAGTCTTCCTTCTCCGTAGCTCAGATTTAGTCTTAGAATTGAGACACGTTGCCTCTGATCAGTCTGACAGGGGTCAGGGCGCCCATTCCTGTCCAGGAGTCTGGAGCCCATGGATTAACTTAGACTAAATCATCTGCACTCCCAGAGGTGCAGAGGGGTGGGCTTCACTCCTCTTTGGAGGGAAATTGAGGTACGCTTATCAGGAGGCAGGTGAGTGTGATGATGGCAAAGCAACAGATGTCCAAAGCCCCTATTGCTCCCTTCTCCCTTTTCTGAATTCCCGCATTCCTGTTCTTCAGCTGGGCAGCAAACTCCCTGAGGACAACGACCCTCTGTGTGACCCTTCACTCTTAGTCGAGCACCTGGAAAAGAAGGGGTGCCAACTACATGCTTTTAATTGACTAAAGTATTCAAAACTCAGGGACAGTTGTATGAATTGGGATTCAAATGAGAAGAGAAACACTCCAGCTATTTTAAAGAACAAGGTTTATGACTGGGCATTCCATGGCTTGCAGAATCACTGGGAAGGCTGAAGAAACAAAGTCGAGGCTGAGCTTTCAGGAATGACCTCCTAAGCCACGCTGCAGAACTGGGCCACCAAGAGAGCTGCTGTCTCTTCTGTAATCAGACATCACCACCAATGACACTTTCACCATGATAACGAAGCCACTCTCCCACCAGCTCCAGAGCCCCCGTGTGCCTGACATGACCCAGACTGAGTGCCCACGTCCTGCCTCTCGACACCCACCACACCAGCGCGTGGACCCTTGAGTTTCGCCGACCCTGTTGAGGTGAAACTAGGCTTCCCAGCCACAAGAGGAGAAGTAGTAAGACGTTTGGCCTCTACCCTACTTCCACTTTCAAATCTCCTGTGAGTCATATGGTCAACACTGAATTATCTGACTTTATTTATTTATTTTTTTAGAACAGTTTTAGGTTCACAGAAAAATTGGGCAGAAAGTACAGAGACTTCCTACATACTCCCTGGCCACAGGGCCCACACACGCACAGCTTCCTGCACTGTCAACACCCTCACGAGAGTGGTACATTTGTTACAATCAACACACCCACATAGTCACCCCAAGTCCATAGTTTCCATTAGGCCTCACGCTTGGTGTTGTACATTCTATGAGTTTGGACAAATGTATTGACATGTATTATACATTATAGTATCATCCAGAGCAATTTATTTCACTGCCCTAAAATTCCTCTGTGCTCTGTCTACCCATCCCTCTTATTCCACGTGGCAGGGTCTACTCCTTAGTTTCCCAGAAACAGAAACGAGGTTTGTTGAGGGCATCCAGAGGTGACTGCCTTGGACCTTGGACCTGGTTGACATTAACCAAACTCTGCAGACCAAAGTCTAAACCAGAATCCCTTGTAGTAATGGCAATGGCAGTGGAACAGTCTAGTGAATCAATATCGTCATTCCCTGGAGGCTGCTCAACACACAGCCCTTCCCATAGTCCCAGAGGCATAGTGACACATTTTTGTTCTTTGAATTCCTTTCCTGGACACCCTGCAGACCAGGCCCCTCCCCTAAAGTCCCCTTTGGCCTTTTTTTTCTCAGAGGGGATACGTCACAATTTGTTAGCCTACGCTTTCTTAGTTATAATAACTCATCCATCACGCCTGTCTGAGGTTTCACCCAGCTTGCCTTGTTTAGCGTCTGGGATTCCCAAACCATTTCAATCACATATTCCCAATAGTCTCTTGGATTGGATTGTTTCAAAAGATTCCTACATTTATTCAATTAAATATTTAGGGATGACTTATTATGTGCCAGGCTCCAGGAGCACAATGGTGAACAAGATCATGAAGGAGTCCCATCAGGAAAGTAATGCCACCAAATATTCAGCTTATACAGAGGTCTATGGTGAGGGTGGGGTGGGGGTGGGAGAGGGCCAGGAGCGGAGGCCAGTCAGGACACCTGGGGACCAGCCAGGAGACTATTGCTCTGAGCCAAGCAGGAGGCCATGGTGGCCAGAATAGGGTGCTGGCCATGGGGCTGGAGCGAAGTGAACAGATTTGAGGAGATAAAGTCAAGGGGCTTTGTTGGTGGATGGAGGCAGAATGGCACGTCGCTCAAGAGCATGGACTCTGGAGCTTGACTCCATTACTAACTGGCAAGATACGTAATCTCTCAGGCCTCAGTTTCCTCATCTTTAAAATGGTGATAATAACTCTATCATTGGATTATAAATTAAGGCGATAGAGCAAGTATAGTTTCTAGCTTTCTGGAAATCATGTGCTATTCCTGAGCTAGGAAAAGCAGGAGGAGCAGATGGATTTGGGGTAGAAGAAGCTCCAACCCACAGGAATTCTTGATTCTAAGGACCCTGTAAGTCGTCTCACTGGAGCTGTTCAGCAGGCATTTGGATGTTGGTTCCCAGGCTTCAGAGAAATATTTGTGCTGGAATTTTCCACTTCATTTTAATTTTTTTCTGTTTATTCTTTTTAATTTGGGCTGCGTGGGTCATAGCCTTCACATATGGCTTATAGACAGTGATGGAGTTAGGGCTAGAACTCAGTCTCCTTTGTCCTAAATCCATCTGCCTCACGAAGCTGCACCCTCTACTCCAAGAGCCAATAGCTTCTTTATATAAGCTCTCCTTATTATCTCCCTATTATCAAATACTGTGCCAACCATGTACCTGGATTCTCTCACTGGACCTCAGGAGTCTATGAGCTAGCTCTTACAGATGAAGAAACGGAGGGAGGGTTCAGGAAGTTGAGTTGCCCAGGATCACAAAGCAAATGACAGAGGGTCTGTCCAACTTCTGAGACCATGCTAGTAGAGCTTATGTTCTAGGTCAATGCCATCCCACAGAACTTCCATAGAACTTCCTGTGATGATAGAACTTTCTGTGAGGATAGAATGTGATATCTGCACAGTCCAGTCCAGTAGCCACTAACCACATGTGCAGTGAGGAGCCACATTTTTTTTGTGTGTGTGTGGGGGGATATTGGGGAACAGTGTGTTTTCCCAGGGCCCATCAGCTCCAAGTCGTTGTCCTTCAATCCAGTTGTGGAGAGCGCAGCTCAGCTCCAAGTACAGTTGCCGTTTTCAATCTTAGTTGCAGGGGGCGCAGCCCACCATCCATGTGGGAATTGAACTGGCAACCTTGTTGTTAGTAGGAGCTTGCGCTCTAACCGACTGAGCCAACTGATTGCCCCTCCGGCAGCTCAGCGGCAGTTCGTTGTCTTCAGTCTAGTTGTGGAGGGTGCAGCTCACTTGCCCATGTGGGAATCGAACCGGCAACCCTCTTGTTAAGAGCTCGTGCTCTAACCAACTGAGCCATCTGGCTGCCCCAGGAACCACATTTTTAATTCTTCAATTGTTATAAATTTTAATTTAATGACTGCATGTGGCTAGTGGCTACTGTTTGGGACAGCACTGCCCTAGTCCTTCCAGAAGGCCAAAGAAAAACCCAGAACGTCTCCTCATGCCTTGTTGCAGTTAAATGTTCACAGTAAGGAACAGGGATTGTCTTGAGCAAAGCACAGTTTCCGCCACAGGCTCCTGAGCAACTCAAAGTAGTATGGCTGTTCTAGCCCTCCAGGGTTAACAAGATATTTCCTGCTGCCCATGGTGTTCAGAGGTACCAGATGGGAAAGTTGGATGGTTTGGGAGGTGTGAATGCCCCTGATGGCTTTCGAGATGGGGAAAGGAAATGCCTTGTGTGGCATCCTGGAATACCAGCTTCCAGTTTGTATCCCAAGTTGTTGCCTGGGAGACAAGGAGTGCTGAAGACCTCCGAGGAGGCCCTGGCATACAGCAGACCCACTCCTGGAGGACAGTACCTGGAAACAAAGGGAGAGGTGGAGAGAGGACCAAATTAGGTTGGACGGGGCATCAAGGGCACAGGGTGAGGGGATGTTGGGACATTGCCAGGGTTTGAAAGGGGCCAGAATGGGCCTGCTGCCCATGGAGGGGCTGAGGGGGAGGGAAGGGATGGCAGAAGCTGTCAGTCTCCACCTTTGTGAAATGGGTATAGTGACACCTACCTCCCAGGGTTGTTGGGGGATTACATGAGTCGGAGAATGTATAACTCCCAGAACAGTGCCTAGCTTGCGCTCAGTGGGAACTGAACGAGTTTTTTTGAAATGAAAACATAAGGTAGGAGCTCAAGAAAAGATGTTTTAATGGCTGAAAGGATGACATCTCTGAGTATTCATATCCTGTCAGACTCCCTCTGCTATGAGATACTTCCCGGAATCTCCTCGTGGGGCAGGCAGGAAGGGAAGAGCGGGAGAAAGGGAGTCACGGAGAGGTGGACACGCTTCTCCTCCTACCATGAGAATAAGACCCAATTTCCGGTCTATCAATGTCAAGGGAAAAGGAAATCCTGCTCCAGGGCCGGAGGACAGCCCCCCCCCCCCACCCCAGGGATGTGCACTGGCCTGGGGAGGGAGGGAGGTGAGAGCCCCTCCTTCCTCCCAGCACCCCCTCCTTCTCCGTCCAGGAGAAGAGGCTGCAGATGCCTCACAAGGATATAGGCCTGTGTCCCCATGCGCCAGCTAGATAACAACGCTGACATCCTAAAGCTGATGCCTATCACGTGTCCTACTTCCCTTGCCTCAACACTTAGCAGAGAATATTAACATGAAGGCAAAAAGGTGGGCTTTCACATTTGGAGGGTTTGGGTTCAACTCCTACCATTCTTCCCGTGCAGTGACAATATGGCCTGTGGTGAACACTGTTTGTGCTCATGTAATGTTTCCCACCACCTCCCCCCACCCAGTGCCTGTTGGTAAACACACACACATACACCACACATCACACACACACACACACACACATGACACATCACACACGCATGAACACGCCACACATAACACACACATCACACACACGTGCACACACCACACATAACACACATACACACGCACACACATCTTTTTTTGAGGTGACAGTGTGCCTAACCCCAGGGAATGGATGATGATTGGCCTAAACCAAGGACTGGCAAACTATGTCCTGAGGGCCAAACCTGACTGCCCCCTGTTTTCGTATGTCCCACGAACTAAAATGATTTTTAACATTTTTTAAAATGGTTGAAAAAAGTCAAAAGAAAAATATTTTGTGACACATGAAAACTACTTAAAATTCAAGTTTGTGTCCATGAATAAAGTTTTATTGGAGCACAGCCACACTCATTTGCTTGTCTATTGTCTGGGGCTCTTTCATGCTACAAAGGCAGAGTTCAGTAGTTGTGACAAACTGTATGGCCCACAAAGCCTAAAATATTTACTCTCTAGCCATTGACAGAAATTTGCTGACCCTTGGTCTAAGCTAATCATGATAATCCTGCTCCCTTTTCCCCAGCCTTTCTTGCAGCTAAGAGTGGCCACATGTTCCAGTTCTTTCGAAAAAGAACTAAGCAGACGTCTGCTGGGGAGGGTTGTATAAAAGCATTGCTTTTCTGAGAGAAAGGGACAGCTATGGCTAGAACCTCCCCTTCTTCCTACTTCCTGCTTAAAGCGTGGGTATGGTGTCCGGAGCCCACTCAGCCCTTTTCTTTCAGAGCTCATTTCCTGCCAAAGAATGGGAAAACAGGGTCAAGAGTCCAGTTGGGAGGGCTGGGTGGGCTGGCTGGGGTCCAAAAAGGAGGGCGATCCACCCTGGGCATCTGCCGGGAGCATGGGCTGCTTCTTGCTCAGACCAGGTTTGGGCCCAGAGAGGCCACCAGTCACATGTGCTGGACTGTCTGCTGGCCCCAGCATCAACATCCAGAGAAAGAAGCGCTGAGAATATTAGTGGCCAGCGCTTCTTAGGTCTGCCTGGGCTCCCGTCTACGCCTAGCTGCTTCCACAGTAGCTGAAAGAGAATAGGTACTCAGAAGAAAAAAGAAAAATGTTGGCTGGATGAGTGGCTGGATGAGTGGGGGAGGGAGGGAGTGAATGAATAAAAGGAGGAAAAAATTCCGTTGTGAAGAGGCTTCCACATACATCACTGGCAGAAACCCTGTGAGGTCACAGGCGAGGTATTATTATGCCCGTTTAACAGAGGAGGACACCGAAGCTCTGTAAGACAAATTGGTTTTTCTAGGCTCACAGACTTAGCAGAAGTGAAGCTGGGACCTAAACCCCAAAGCTAGTCCAAATCCCTGGGCACAGGCCCCTCTGGCCTGTCCTCCTTGGACATCACCTCCAGGCCATGCCAGGCGCGATACGCTGGGACACAGGCAAAGAACCTGCCATCACCTCAGCGAAGCCTGAAAGGAACTTTCATGATGTGGGTCTGGGCAGCTGCCAGGAACACCTCCCATCCACATCCTCTGTGTGCTGTCGGGACAGCCAAGAACGCGTCACCTCCTTAGCAGGTGCCCAGTGCATATTTGTAGAATGAATGAGTTGCCTTGAATCAGTTCAGATTCCTCAGCAAAAAGTCATAGGCTGCAAATCCCCCAAAACTCAGGTGAAACTGACATCACGTTTCCTAGCTTTGCTCTGGATTAGAATGTGCCTCCTGGAAGCTGAATAAACCACCTGCCATGCTGTACAAGCGCGGTATAACCATCACTGTGATGGGAAAAGAACAGTAACGTGGACATTTGCTAACCTGCCACGCGCTACACTAAGCACGTGGTGTAAATTGTCTCATTTAAACTTCACCACAACCCAACAGGGTAGATAGTATTGCCATCCTCGTTTTATGGCCGAGGAATCTGGAGCGCAGAGAGATGAAATAACTTGGCCACACAGCTAGTAGGTGGCACGGGCTGATTTAAACCAGGTCTCTTGGCTGCATGGAATAAGAAGGGAGGTGCAGGAAGACTCTGTAGGATGGGCTTGGGGGCACAGGCCCCCTCTGTAATCTGTCTGGAAGGTGCTTGAATCAGAGCGGTGCTGCCCACAGCAGCAGAGGAGGGCGAGGCCTTGTGTGCCCAAAGGACCTGTCATTTCAGCTGGCCTGTCCCTGTCCCATGCCAGACCAGCCCTAGAGTGATCGCTGAGCTGACCTAACTGTTCATGCGTGCTGGGGGAGGGGGGAAGGGCAGGTGGATGAGGAGGGGCCGGGCTGGGCTGGCGTGATGGTGACTCTTGCCCACATCAGCCTCTCATGGAAGTGCTGGTGATTCATTTACCTTTCCCAGGGAGCTCTGTTAGGGTGTGACTTGTAGTAAACAAGCCACAAAATGCCATCTGGGCAAGGGGGAAGTGGGGAAGGCAGGGTGGCTCAAAGGGCAGCCCTCGGCCTCCTGCCAGACCCACATCTCACCCTGGGCTGCCTGGAGCTCCTGCTTGAGGCCCATCCAATCCGTGGCAGGAAATCTTTCCCTGCCTGGGGTGAAGCATGCTGGCAGGTGTCACTGCTGGCACTTCTGACCTTTTTCCTGGGAGGTTCCAGGACCTCCACTGCCTTGGGCTGACCCAGAGATGTGGCTGTTCTAGCCTGGGCCATAGGTCTGGGTGTCTAGAGACCACCTCTCTGGGGGCTTCTGAGAGGTGAGCGTAAGTAAATCAACCTGCGTGCCGCTCACCGACAGCTGTTCTAAGTCCGGCAGATTTAAATGGCTAACTTGAGACAGGGGCTCAATGAAGTCTTGCTGACCGAATGAATGATTGAGCAGGCCTACAACTCAGAGGCCAGAGGAGAAACCAGAGAAGGTATATCCAAAGGGATTTAAAACCTCACTAACATGTAATACCACAGTTAACAGAACAATTAAGTGTTAAGGAATGAGACTCTCCCTGGGTGCTCTGAGAATTTCAAATGGGGGCTGGGACTCAGGCAGGCTTCCTGGAGGAGGTGGACTCAGTCTGGTTCCAGTGGGGAGCCTGGAAGTGGGTCTGAGTGTGGAGGGGGTTCAAGATAAGCCTAGTGAGGAAAGTGGTGATTATATCATCCTTTACAGTGGGGAGGTCCTTAAACATCCAGTCTGATGCCCACATCCCTATACCACAGGAATAGTGTTCCCCATTGTAGTGATTTACCTCGTGCCAGGAACCCGCTAAACACAGGCACATCCTTTTTACTTAATGCTCATGCCAACACTGGTGGAGGTATCATTATTGTCCCATTTTACAGGTGGATAAATTGAGGCTCTAACAGGTTCAGTAAATTGCCTAAAGCCCCGTGGACACAGAGGGGAGAAGGAATAGAACTATGTTGTCCAATACGGTAGCGACTAGCTGTGTGTTGCTATTGAGCACTTGAAATGTGGTGTGTTGAGCTGCGCTGTTAGCAGAAAATAACACACTAGATTTCAAAGCCTTAGTATGAAACAAGCAAAAAAGCAAATAATACATCTCAAGAGCACTTCTTAGTACTGATGGTATTCTGGACAAATTGCGTGAAATAAAATATATTACCAAAATCAATTGCACCTGTTTCTTTTTACTTTTTTAACAGGGCTAATAAAAAATTTTAAATTACATGGGTGGCTTGCCTAATATTTCCACCGGACGATATCCTGCCATGTGGCTGTCAGCCTCAGCATGAACTCTAGCATCGTGTATTTGCGTTCTAGAGCTGCCATAACAAAGGGCTACAGACTCGGTGACTGAAACAACAGAAATTCATTGTCTCACAGTTCTGGAGGCTAGCAGTTCCCCAGTCTCTGCTTTCATCCTCACATGGTGTCCTCCTTGCTTGTGTGTCTGTGTCCAAACTCCTCCTCTTTCTAAAGACACCAGCGTATTGGATTAGGGACCCACCCTACTCCAGTATGACCTCTTCTTAACCTAGTGCATCTACAATGGCCCTTTTTCCAAATAAAGTCACATTGCGAGGTACTGGGGGTTAGGACTTCATCATAGGAATTTTTTGGGGTACAAAATTAAGCCCATAACAAATGGGGAACTGCCTCCCTCTCCTGGAGCTCATTCCTGAGGTGTTTAGACCACCTCAGGGATCTTTCTTCAGTGCCAGCCCACAGACCCACTAAGGATTCCTCCTTCAAATCACTCGCAAATGCCTGGTGCACCTCTGTGAGGTGACATCAGGGGCCAGGGACACCCACATTTCTTTCCTTGGAGCCAAGGTGTGACTGGCCCCACACTGAGTGAGACTGCATCTGTTCATGATAACAACTGGAGAGCAGGAAGGAAAAAACTGATAAGGGAGAGAAGGTTAAAAATAACCGAGGCGGGGAAGGGAGGACAGCCCAGGTTACCTTTGCCCTTTGCAGCTTTGATTTACCAACAGCACAACCGGAGGTCACCTGGGTCTATGCTGGCTATAGAAACCTCGGCTGACACAGCATTCTATTCTATGGCCTGGCACTTCCCAATCCTGGGGAAATGTGACCACAACATGGTGGGTTCCTTCTCTTTCTTGGTCCTGAAAGCCCTTCAATGCGGTCCTAAGAGTGGGAGGGAGTCTGGTGAGGGCTATGTCTGCCAGACGTATCTCCTCTGTCCCTGTAAGGGGAGGGGTTGGCTGAGGAGAGCTCTACAGTCCTCAGAGCAGGTACCTGGGGCCCAGCTCAACAACTTGCCACAAGTGTGACTTGGAAAAGTCACATAATTTATTTGAGCCTCTGTTTTCTCATCTGTAAAAATAGGAATAAGAAAGAAAGCTTGCCCTGACTGAGAGCGACACACGAGGCATGCTGGGCCCAGGGATGTAGGAAGTACCAAGTGGGCCCCAAGTCCCATTTGCGTCTTGGCTCCCCTCACTCATTGCTTATTAGGCTGGTTAGGGTCCTCGCTGCTCAAAGCATGGGTCCCAGTGGAGAAGCAGCAGCATCCCCTGAGAGCTTGTCAGAAATGCAGACTCTCAGGCCCCACGCCAGACCTGCTCAACCAGAATCTGCATTTTTAACAAGCTCCCCAAGAGATGTGTGTGCTCATTGAAGTTTGAAAAGCACCACTTTTGTAGACAATGTTTTTGCCTGTCCTCGGTCCATTCCCCCTTCTGATAAAAATGATCTAATTTTCTTTGGGAGAATCATGCCTCATTCCACGCCCATTCTAGCTCTCTGTGCTTCACTGGGGCTTACCCACTCGCCAGATCTCAGGTCCCCAAGGCCATGAAAGCTAGTCCTGGCCAATCAGAACCAACCCTGGGGATGTTAGCTGGAACTATTTGGCCAAGAGTTCTTGTTATGTGATTATTATTCAGCTGTAAGATGGAAGCCTGGGGCTGGGTGCTGCCATCTTGGTTACTACTGTAGAGAACCTAAGAATGGAGCTCTCATAGAGAGGAGCAGGTGTGTGTGTGTGTGTGTATGTTGTGTGTGTGCAAGAGACAGAGGGAAGATTTCTGATCACATCTTTCCAGCTTCCAGCTTTGTCCAAAGCCAGATTGACTCTCTTAGCTTTTCAGCCCATATAAACCAACCAGTTCCCTTTTACCTAAGCCAGGGTGTGATGGCTTTCTGACACTTGCAGAGTGAGAGCCCTCCTTGCCACTGAACAGAGAATAAGGCAAGGTTTGTGGCCTTGTGGAGCTTGCCCAGGGAAAGACACGAAGGGACCAATATTATGGTGAGAGGGTAGAGCCCAGATAAAGGGCAGCAACAGGTGAGGCACATAGATGAGCTTCTTGGGGAGCGGGGTTAGGGAGGGCTCCCCAGAGAAGATGGCACCTGAGTTTACTATGAAATACAAACAGAGTTAGCCAGGTGGACAATGCAGGTGAGAGCATTCCAGGTAGAGGAACGCACGGAAGCCAAGGCAGGGAGACAGGATGCAGCATGAGGGGCTAAGGTCCTATAGTTCTGAAGGTGGCATAGGGGACAGGGAGGGGCTAGGTGGGGAAGAGAGGGGAGGACTTGGTGGGTTGCAATGATATGAAGCGGGGACCCTGCCTGCATCCCTCCGTGTGCCCAAAAGAACTGATGGTAAAGGGACAAGGGAGGGATGCCTGGAGGGGAAGCGTCTTACTACTGAATAAAGTCAACAGCTACGCTTGCCATTTCTGAAGGACAAGTCACACAGGTGTAGCGCTCCTGCCCTCGGGAACCCTGGGGACACCTTGGTGTGATGGGCAGAGAACTGGCATCATAGCCAAAAGAGCCAGGTTGGACTCTCAGTCCTCACACTAATAGTTGCATGACTTTGGTGAGTCCCTTCACTTTTCTGGTTCTCTTCTGTAAACAGAGATTCAAAATTCCTATCTGCAAAGGGCCGCAGTGAGAATGAGGTGAAATTACGATAGAAAAGCACTTTAAACTTGAAAAGCAAGCAAACCTTCAGTCTAGAGAGGGGAGGGAGGTCCCTGCAGGCTAAGACCCTTGAAGAGGGGTACATAGGGAAGCCCCTCTCCACTGGAAAGATGTGACCCCCTGGCTTCCGGGTCTTGCCACCCCTGCTCGTGGAATCTGGTCTCCACCAGAGGGGCTGTTCTGGAGGCCTAGTTCCAGCTTCTATCTGGCCCTACTCTCCAACTCCAATGGCTGCTCTCGGGCGTCGGCTTCTGAGATATTGCAGGTCCCCAGACCCTCCCAGCCTGGGTTCTTGGTGAAAATGCAGCATCCCTGAGGCTCTGGGAAAAGGGAAGGGCTAGGGCTTCCCACCCTGGGGCCTGAAAATGCCGAGGACCACAAATGCCACCTACTGAGCACTTCCTGTGGGACCAGTTACTGGACTGAACAATCAGGTGTACAATTCATCCCCACTCTTGTGCATTAATTGCCTGAGCATGCCCTTGCCTTCAGGTTGGAGGCCTCAGGAGGGAGGGGACAGTGGCTAGGGACCTGAGTAGTCCAAGGCCACTTGTTGAGGAAAAGCCACAGCTCCATTTTATAGACCTGGAAAGGGACATTAGCTGCCTTGAGGCTTATGCTGAGGACCAGCTATTCTTTTTACCCATCCAGGTCCAGTCCAGATGGTGACCAACCACCATGCGGGTTTGCTCAGGACTGGCTGGGCTCCCAGGATGCCGGCAGACCAGGATGAGATGGTCCCCCAATTCTCTGAGTTTCAGGAGTTCACACTGCAGCTGACAGGGGTGGAAGGGTGGGAGTGCTGGGCAAGGTCCAGATCAGAATGCCCCTGCCTCCAGGAAGGGTGGGGGCTGCTTTCTGGAAGCCCAGCCCACCCTCACCCCTGTGGGACTGAGCACAGGGAGGGAGGGGATGTGCGATATGGGCATGAGCGTGCCTGCCTGTGCCCACGTGTGGACAGACCTCTCATGTGTGTCTGTGTGAGTGGCCGAGTGAGGGGAAGGCGCCGATGTGAAGCATCTGGGCGTAAATCGTGAGAGCTTTGACAGTCGTCTGCTGTCTGCGTGGGTCAGGTCTGGGTCCCAAAGTGGCTGGTGCATGTGTGGAGAGGGCGGGGGCTGCGGGTATCTTTGTACCCGTGAATGTGCTGTGTGTGCACAGGGTGGGTGGAAGTGAAAGTGGTGGGAGGTGTGAGTAGGGAGCTATCGTTTCCTGCAGAAGCAGTTTTGTGTGTCAATTTGCTGCAGCTCTATCCCTTGTGGGGTTACCAATGGGGAATATTGTGGTCTTTGTAGCCTGTTTTGGGTGTCATTGTTGGATGCAGGGGCGAGTGGTGAGCCTATGTGAGCAGGTGAGTCATCTGCTGGATGTATGAGTCCACATATGTGTCGTGTACCGTGGTTGGGCAACAAGTTCCCATGGTGATATGAGAGGAGGGTGTCCAGTGCAAGCCCATTGAGTGGATGGGCAAAGTGTGTCTGTCCAGGATCAGACAGAGCATTTAGTCAGCGCTCATTACTGCTCCAAGGGCAGGAGTTCCTATTTCAAGGAACCAGTTAATACTTAGTTACTACCTGAGCTTGGGGGAGTTGACTGTACCCCTTTGGGTGTCTCCCTCCACCCTATCTGCCTTTTCAGAGCTAAGGAAGCTGCAAACTGCTGGGCCATGCAAAGCTCCTGGGTCACATTTACCACTTTTTTTTTTTAAAGAAGGAAAATTACTGGTGACACTTCCATTCCTCGGCTTCCAGAAAGTGGCTTTCGGCGCAGATGTGTCTTCACACCAAGACCCAGGCCTCAGAGCACCTGACATCCCTCGGCACTGTTGTCATAAATCTGGGGAATACTAGAATAATAGAGCCACGGCCGCATTGTGAAAGGGGGAGAAAAAAATGCCTGTGCTTTTGTGTGAGGCTGAGAGGAAGTGAGGCAGAGGGGAGGGAGAAAAGGAGAGGCTGGCGCTCAGGAAGGGGAAGGCTGAGAGGGGCTTCCTGTTCAGAACTGGGTGACCTGGCCAGTTAGAAGGCTCCAAGGAGGGGCTGCCCCCAGGAACTGGCAGAGATTCATGCTGGGCCTTGGAGAGGTGGGAGAAGCCTAGCCTCTGGGTCGGGGTCTCTATGCTCTGTCAGGAAGCCACCGCAGGCGGACACAGGGCAACGGGCTTCCTGTGTCACTCACATCCCATACTTGACTCCCAGATCCTCTCACCTGTGTGGGAGTTGTGGCACTAAAATGAAAAGTGACATACGCAGTGTCGAACGTTACCAGGCTTCAGCCCCACCACCTCCTGAGTCCTTCATCCTCAGCCAGAGGAGGACCCAGGAGCAAAGGGTCTCCCCCTGCCTGCCCATGTCGGGAGGGCTGGCTGACACCTGAAGAGGGCATGCTCCCTGGGCCTTACCTGGATTCCAGCCACACCTCTTAAAACACAAACAAACCCTAACATGACAAACAGGGCTGCCTCCCCCAATACAGTGGCTAGATTGCTGGGCAGAGCAATGCTAGAAAGCGATGACTTTCTCCTCCTGAGTTCCATTGAGGGAAACTGTGAGGAAATAAATTTCCCCTCAGTGTGCTGTGGATTGACTCCAGCTAGTTTCCCAGATGCCCATAAAATAATAGTAGCGTTTATTGGGTACTTGCTTTGTGCCAAGTACTATTGAGTAGGTCTTAAAGAGAGAAGCTATTAGCCGCTCCCTTCATGAGAAGAGAGAAGGTAAGTGACTCTGCCAAGCTTGCATGGGCTAGGAAATCCCAGGGTCACAACTAGAGCCCAGGTAGTAGACCACCAGGCCACCCTGCTTCTTAAGGAAAGGTTTGTGAAATGTAACGAGGAAGGGACAGAGGAGCATCTCAGAGGCTTAAATGTGTCTGTCTTCCTGAAATGAGCCACCCTCATTCCCTCCTCAGGATCTTAGCACTTGCTGTTCCCTCTCCTAGAACTGTCTTCCTTCAGATCGTCATATGCTGACCCTTCTCATGATCTGGTCACAGCCCAAATGCCTTCTCCTCGGAGAAGTTGCCTGATGCTCTGGCATGCCATCCCAGCTGAATTCCAGCTCCACTGGCACCTTTCGGATACTGTAAGCCTAACCTGCTTATGGACGGGCTTCCATGTTTACGGTCTGACCCTGTGAAAGCAGGGGCCGTGCCTGTTTTGTTCATTTTATCCCAGTGCCTGGCACAGAGAAGGCTGAGAAAATAAAGACCAGAAGGGTCTCCAAGGGCTGCCGGTGAGTGGAGGGGTGAGCCATCCCGTGTGCTGTAGAAACACACCAGCAGGCAAGGCTGGGGTTCTTCAAGAGGGACTCTGGGGACAGTCAGACCAGAGGAAGGGACCGTCCCCAAAGTGGCACTGTCCCCAAAGCCTAGCATTCAGGGGCTTCTCTGCCCCAGCCCATGAAATATCTGGGGCCTGAGGAGCCCCTTTCCCCTCCTCACCTTGGAGGAAAGGAAGCACTTTTTAAAACATGGTTTTGATGTCCAATCACAGTTTTATAAGGTCTAGTTCCTAGTCTGGAGACAAGAAAAGGGATAACATCCCCCAACTTCCCCCGTGTAGGATACCCAGAAGCATAATATAAAAGGCCCTTTATTTCCCTCCCTTACCTCAGCCAGACATCCTTCGTGAAACCTGTCCATCAGTGGCAGCAGGGTGGTTAACCATGTGGTCTGTCGCCAGTGACGTAACCCAGCTCTGTGCTTTACAGCATAGTCAGTAGGGTCACAGGAGTTCCCCGAGGTCTTGAGGGCCGTGCATCTCAGATTTCCCTTCCCACCCACTGTCCTGAGTGGATATGGGCACGGCCACTGTCCACCCCTTCCCCAAGCGCCTTGATACTCTCCCCAAGGCACACAGAAGCATTTCTTGCTCCTGCCTAAAGCCATCTCTGACATGTTCATTGCAGTGAGATGTAGAGTAAGAAAGGCTGGTCCAAAGTACACATCCAACAACAGGGAGCTGGTTAAGCAAACCAGAAATCATCTAGACTAGGGTTTCTCAACCTCGGCACTATTGACTTGTTGTGGGGGGCTGTCCTGGCACTGCATCTCTGGTCTCCACCCCCAAATGCCAACAGCATTAGTCCCACCCGTGTGACAACCAAAAATGTCTCCAGACATTGCAAATCACCTGTTAAGTACCAAATCCATTGGTATACACAATGGAATTTTAGGCAACCATTAAGAAGGTGATAAAAGTAATTATAACTAGCACTATTGAGGGCACACTATGTACCAGGCCCAGTTCTGAGCTTTACACATAACTTCTTTTATCTTCACAGCATCTCATTTTAGATATGAGGAAATTGAGGCACAGAGAGTTAGATTAACTTGACCAAGGTCACACAGCCAGTAAAATGCTCATAAGATATTGTTAAGAGAAAAGAACATAAGAAAAGAGTACATATAGCATGATTTCATTTTTTGTTGTTGTTTAAAAACATATACACACACTCACACACAAAACATATGTGTTAACTGGTTCTTTCTAGGTCATGAGACTGCAGATGAATTTTCTTTTACTTTTGTTTCTCTGTAGGTTCATATATATATATACACATATACATATATATAACTATATATAGTTATTTATATATATGTATAGTTATATATAAAAACCTGGGTTGCCAAAAAAATGTATACACATGACTTGTATTCATCTTTTATTATCAGCATATATTGAGTATTACAATTTTAATAGAGTTTTTTCCTTCTTAAAATGTGTATACATTTTTTAGCACCCTGTGTGTGTGTGTGTGCATATATATATATAATTTGTGTAACAAGAAAAAAAACATGGTCTCATCTCCAGACTTGGAGGTGAAGTATCTTCAGCCCCATTTCAAGTCCAGGGTGACAGGTAAGGATGCCAGTGCAGTAAGGAGGGTTCAGGGCGTCTCTGGGGTCTTGTCTGGAGATGGAGGTTAGAGTGGCCCCACCAGCACAGTGGCACCTTCCCAGCAGCCTCTGAGAAACCCGTACCTTTTGCCCCTTTCCAGAAGGTGGTGGGGTGAAGGTACTTTACCCAGTGACTGGCATCTAGAGAATACGTAAGACTATGAATCCCAGCTGCGCTGCCCCCTTGAGATACGTGGGGAGAATGAAGAGTGCCCATGGGCCCCCACAGGGCAGGGATGGGGGCCAGAGAAGCAGACAGTAGCACAGCAACCAATCCTTTGAAAAACAATTTTAAATAACACCCAGTGTGATCCTGTCATGGGTAAACGATGTTATAAATAGCATATCTTAGTATTCCTAAAATACTCAAACATTTCTACAAACAGCCTATATTTCTAAGAGGAGTTTTGAAATGTATGACAATTATTTTTAAGACAAGAAAAAATAAGTCCAAATATGAACAGCAGCAGGATAAAAGTGAAAATAGAAATGGGCTTTAGAACCAGACAAACCTGAACTGAGCCCCACTCTCCTCACACTAGCCCTTCATTCACGGCTCAGTTTCTTTGGTCCTAACATGGGGTTTATATCAATGTGAAGGGGAGCAGCGGGGTGCTCGAGGGGGAGTCTAAAGCACAGTTCCTGGCACAGGGTTTGCACTCAGTGACTGGTAACTGTTATTACCACAGAACGGTGGCTTGCGGTTAGTTTTTTCCCTTTGCAGTCTGGTCAATTTGCTATAGGTGTATTAATTTTAGAATCAGAAAAAAAAACCTCATGAAACAGAGAAAGGTGAGGAGTGATAGCTGACAAATGATCTGTAGGGAGCAAGGCGCAAAGAGAGAGACAGATGCTCTTTACATACCGTGGCTCTGGGACCCGGAATTCAACCTGCAGTTAACGAGGCTGAGAGAGGCAGGTGGGCGCACCCACAGGTTTCCTTGCTGAGAATTTCCTGCCTTTGAGCCCACCCACCTGTCCCCAGATTACAGATCTCAGGGAAACCCCAGAGTGACAAGCCCCTCCACACACACCCACTGTTGGTAAGCAGACTTGCAGGGACCGGGTTGGGGTGACA
This sequence comes from Rhinolophus sinicus, assembly GCF_036562045.2. Classification (NCBI taxonomy): domain Eukaryota; kingdom Metazoa; phylum Chordata; class Mammalia; order Chiroptera; family Rhinolophidae; genus Rhinolophus; species Rhinolophus sinicus. Next base: position 16,616,749 of record NC_133757.1, read on the forward strand.
GACCCCGCCAGGCTTCACATTTCACAGCTGTTCTCATGGCCTGTGCCCCTGGGCTGGGGCATTTGACATGCAGGTGATATTGGGTAAGGAACAAAGGCCCAGGACCACAGAATCTCTGTTCCCCTTATCTCTGCCTCACCTTCCTGTTCTTTCTTTATTTCTTTTCTTTTTTATTATGAATATTTTAAAAGTCATTCCTTTAGATAAATTGGGCTTCATCAAAATTTAAAACTTTGTGCATGATAGGATACTATCAACAGAATAAAAATGCAGCCCACAGAAGAAGGGGAGAAAAATATTTACAAATCATATATCTGATAAGGGATTAATAGCCAGAATATAAAAAGATCTCCTAAAACTCAACATCAACAAACAACCCAATTGAAAAATGAGCAAAAATTTGAGTAGACACAGCAGATCTACAAATGGACAGCAAGCACATGAAAAGATGCTCAATACCACTCATTTGGGAAATGCAAATCAAAACCACAATGAGATACCACTTCACACCCATTATGGTAGCTATTATCAAAAAAGCAGAAAACAAGTGTTGGCAAGTATGTGGAGAAATTGCAACCCTGTGCATTGCTGGTGGGACTGTAAACTGGTGCAGCCTCTATGGAAAACAGTATGGAGATTGCTCAAAACTTAAACATAGAATTTTCATATAATCCAGCAAGTCCGCTTCTAGGTATATATTCCAAAGAATTGAAAGAAGGGACTTGAATAGATATAGATATCTGTACACCAATGTTCATAGCAGCATTATTCACAATAGGCAAGGTGGAAACAACTCAAATATCCACTGATGGATGAATAAACAAAGGTACTATCTACAGACAATGGAATAGTACTCTGCCTTCAGAAATGAAATTCTGATACATACTACAATATAGATATACCTTGAAGACATTATGCTAAGTGAAATAAGCCAGACAAAAAAAAAAGACAAATATGAGTCCATGTATAAGAGAAACCTAGAACAAATTCATAGAGACAGAAAGTAGAATAGAGGTTCCCAGGGGCTGGGGGAGGGGCAATGGGGAGTTACAGTATAATAGGTACAGAGTTTCAGTTTGGGAAGATGAGAAAGTTGATGGATAGTATCATGGTTGCACAACAATGTGAATGTACTTAATGCCACTGAATTGCACACTTAAAAATCGATAAGATAATGTAAGTAAATTTTATGTTATGTATATTTCACCACAATAAAAACATTTAATGGAAAGACCATTAACAATCTTCTAGTGCAGAGAATATCTTCCTCATTCTGCAGAGAAATAAGTGGAGTCTCAGAGAGGTGAAAAAAAGGTCATTTTGATACTGGAAGTATCATAGGTATTCTTGAATTTAAACACTATAGATAAAGTAAAAACCCCTTCAGGCCACCCTCCTTAACCACATCCCCTCCCCAGGGAGTAACCACGGCAAAATCATTTTGTGTGAATTCTTCTAGATCTTTTTTTAGGTTTACAGAAATAGAACCATTCTGTACCTGTTTGCAACTTGCCCTTTATATTTACTTAACGCTATTTCTTGGAGATCTTTCCATTTCAGTTCATATGAGCTACCTTATTCTTTGAAACGTCTTTGCAGTATGTCATAGTATGCATGCAGTTATGCACGATGTGTTAAACATTCCCCTACTGTTGGACACTTAGGGTGTTTTCAGTATTTGGCTATTCAGACAATTTAGCATAAATTTCTCTTTGTGCACATGTAGAAGAGTTTCTTTAGGAAACAGTTGTTACTTATTTCCTTATTAAGGTTGCAAGCATACATGAATGAAAGGCAATAAAATGGTTGTCACTTATTGGTGCACAGGGAATGCTAAATATGTTCCATCATAATCTCACATGTTATTCCTCCCCCAGTCAACCCTGTAAGGAAGTCCAGTCACTATCCCCACAGATGAGGGAAAGGTACAGAAATCTTGAGTTATTTGCCCTGGATCACAGAGCTCTTGAAAGAGCCTTGGGCCTTCAGGTGGACTTGGACTATCCATGCAAGACATCTTAGTCTGTGATCTCCTCCAGAATAGGACTTTAGTCTCTTTCCTACTGAGTCCTCCCATCTGACATAGGTCTGGAATGTCATGGGCAGTAGCAAACACTCCTTGAATGTTGCTGAGCAAGTAGGGGAATGGATGGGCATACAGGACCCTAATGCAGCTGTTGGCACGGTAGTCAACATTTGTCCACACCCTTGTCTGTTCACTGTGCTGCCCACTGCCCCTGCCCTCGTCTCCATCAGGAAACAGGCGTCTGTTACCACTAGTCTCTTGTCTCATTCTCAGCTGCCCCAGAGCATGTCCCTCGACTCTACCTACCGGCAGGTGACCTCTTGACTGGACCCCTGCGCAGATACCTGACCAGACCTGCTGGGCCCTCAACACTCAGCCCAGCCCAGGCGCTCCCTCAGGGGCCTCCCAGTGCGTGTATCCTCCTGCATTATACACTTACTTGTTTTTTTAAGTTTGAATGGCCGTTATTCCTCTTGAAAATGCTACCTTGTGTATGTTCAATACAGATGAAGAGGCTGAGGGGCAGAGAGACCGTGTGACTTGCTCAGGGACCCAGCCAGCAGGCAGTGGGACAGCAGTCACCCCCAGGTAGGTCTCGGGCAGGTGCCCTTCCTGTTATACTCCAGCCGCCTCTGAGATAAGCCTGAAGGAGGCTCATTTGTTATCAAATGGGAGTCACACAGGATTCAGAGCTGGGAGGAACATTCCTTTCCTGATACCAGCTCTGCCCTTAGAACCACACAGAATAAACTCCATCCTCCCACTGGCTCAAGTGCCCGTGTGGCCAAGACTGCAGTTTCTCAGGCTCGGTGGACCCTCTCCTCCCCTAGCTCCCTGGGGCTCCATCTTGACTTCTCCATGCCATGGCCGACTCCCTAAGAGGAATTTCTTCTCTTACACTTCTGTGCCTCCCCACTAGCCCCCAGCATGGAACAGAGGCTGATTAAACATCTATCTTTCTCCTGTTTCAGTCACGTGCCCTTCAGTTGTTGATTCCAAATGAAACGGGGACAAGCAGGCAAGGAAAAGGGGTAAATTGATTCCCTTTCTAAAATCCAAAGCTCCAGTCATTCTAACATTAGCATCTACCATTGTTGCAGACCTTAATTTAGGACAGCCACTGTCCTAAATCTATTGCTTCATTTCCTTCTCACATCATCTTGGTGGTTACTAGAGGCAGGGGTGAGGGGTCAGGGGTGTCTGTGTGAGGGTGGAAGATGAGCAAACTGGATGAAGAGGGTCAAAGGTCCAAACTTCTGGTTATAAAATAAATAAGTCCAGGGGATATAATGTACATACAGCATGGTGACTGTAGTTAACAATACTGTATTGCATATTTGGAAGTTGATAAGAGAGTAGATCTTAAAAGTTCTCATCACAAGAAAAGACAGGTAATAACAAGTGCTGGAAAAGGCGTGGAGAAATTGCTTTGCTGGTGGGAATGTAAAATAATGGTGCAGTCACTTTGGATAACAGTCTGGCAGTTCCTCAAATGGTTAGACATAGAGTTAGCGCATGACCCAGCACAACTCCACTCCTAGGTACATACCCCAAAGAACTGAAAACACATGTCCACACAGACACTTGTACACAAATGCTCTGAGAAGCATTATTCTGAATAGCCCCAAAGTGAAAACAACCCAAATATTCATCGGATGACGAACAGATAAATAAAATATGCTCTATTCATCTAATAGAATATTATTTCACCATGAAGATAAAGGAAGTGCATTCAACTGATAACCGCAATGCATTCAGCGATTCCAGTGTAGCACGTTTTTCTTTTTCCACAGTGGGACATGTAAGGCAATAAATTTGAAAAGAATGAAAGTTATAAAAATATTAAGTAAAAGTAATGACTAAGTGAAATTTCTGAAAAGAAATGAAACCCCGACTTGAAATTGAAAATCTATTCTCTTTTTCCTTCATAACAGAGTAGAGTGGGGTTTAAAATACCTGTTTATCTGATTTCTATTTTTTACACATATCAACTTTCCATTGGATTCTTTTCATTATATTTCCAGTTTATTTAAAAAAGAAAAACACCCATACAGGTCAATACATGAGAGCACTAGGAATATTAGAGGATTATCTATGAAGCTGTCTTTGTATTCTTCTAACTTGACTCTTTCCCTTCAATCTTTTAATTTACTTCTCTGATGGTATTATACATATGAGGTTGATAACTATACTGAGAATTTATTATTTCTACTATTCCTTTCCTTTGATGACCAAAGAGGTACAGTGGAAGTCATCCATCTTATTAGTCCTAGGAAATGGAGTCCTTCAAAAACAGTCTTTGAACTTTCCTTTTCCTGCCTTCTTCTATCATTTCCTGCCAATAAGTTCCAAAAAAGGTGGGTACAGAAACACATGGAAAAATGTGATGGTGAACCAGTATTTATAAAAATGAGAGTGTGTGTTCAGAACAGATTCTGGTCTCTTCCGAATATAAACATACTTTGTGGATTCAAATTTTAATGCTTATTTGCAATTTTACCAATCTTTACATACAGTGAAAAAACCACTATGGAAACTGACTGATTCATCACCTCAGTAAAAAAAACGATAAAAAAGTGTAAAATATACGTAAAATTCATTTAAATGTGATACTTGATTTGTTTATAAAAATAAGACTTGTTAAATAAATCTAGAGTAATTCATTTTGAACAGGAAACTATTGTTTTTCTATTGTGTAATAACTACCTTGCTTTGAAAAATAGCTTGGTCAAACAATACAGTATATGTTATCTTAAAAAAGAAAAAAGAAATACACAAGTTACAACATGGATGAACTTTGTAAACATTATGCCAAGTGAAAGAAGCCAGACACAAAAGGACAAATATAGTGTGATTCCATTTGTATGAATCATTTAGAATAGGCAAATCCATATAGAAAGAAAATACATTAATGGTTGCCAGGGACTAGTGAGAGAGGAGAAAGGGAAGTGACTGCTAATGGGTATATTTTGGGGGTGATTAAAATATTCTGGAATTAGATAGTAGTGCACAATTTTGTGAATCTGTTAAAAACACTGAATTGTATACTTCAAAAGAGTGACTGTTATGGTATATGAATTATATCGCAATAAAAATAAACAGAAACATATCACCGTATAGAGGTAGGTAACACACAGAAAGGGAAGCAGGGTGTGGACGATTATGCCTCTGTGGGGAGGTTTGCCAGAGAGACGTCACCATTTCAGCCAGATTTTAAAGGACCAGCAGGATTCACCAAACAGACTGTGGGAAGGAAGGGCTTTCTAGGCAGAGAGAGCAGCTTGGGCAAAGGCCTGGCGTGAAGACAGGAAACAGGGTGGTGTACTGTGGTAACTTCCAGTCTTCTGGTCATTATGGGCAACCTTGGTGCACAAACTCAGAAGTCATGTTTTATTACTCATTTCTCACTCTGAGCCCCATTCCTCCAGGCAGCAGAAAATGTCACCCCATCACCCCTGGTATTTCTAAGGTTTGTGAGATGTTCCAAGATCCTCTACTGCGCCAAGACATGGGGCTGGCCACCAGTATCCATAGCGTAGCACAGACGTGCCGCAGCCCTCATCTTTTTCCTGCCTCCATGCTGTGCCAGAGTCTGTCAAGGCCAGGAGCCCAGTGCCTGAGGCTCAGTGGGAGCCACTCCTCCCTGGGAGCTTGCTGTCTCTGTACCCCCTGCCAGGAAGCAGGGCTGGCTCCTGTAGTTGAGGGCCTCCCCATTTCCTGCAGGAAGAATTGCTTTCTGCTCTCAGAGCAAGCGATGGAGGGGAACCTGATCTCTTTCGCTCCTCTGGGATATTTGGCCATCCTAGGAAATCTCCATTTATGTTCTTTGCAAACTCCTTAAACTGTCCTCAATTTCTGAGAAGACCCAGCAAGACTGTTAGACTACTCCTGCTTGAATGGGAGAAGGGGAAAGGAGTTACCACATGGAGAAAAAAGAAAAAAGAATATTCAAAACTACCCAGCTTTATAAGGTGACCACAGCATCTGAAGTGATGGGCTCAGTGAGGCCGCAGGGCAAAGGTCCCACCCAAGGGACCCTCTGAGGAGCACAGGCCCGAGATCACTCCACCCTTCTGTTGTGTGACCCTCAGTCATTGAGTTTTTCACAAGCTGGTGCGGTGGGCGCTGTCCTCTGCAAGTCCCTGCCAATGCCGGGCATTCATCCTGCAGCGTCCCCAGGGCCTCCACCCACCTTGAAGTAAGGCAAGGCATTGGAGGGAGGTTGCAAAACGGAGGCCCTGAGGTTGAGGCGCTGAGGTGAGTCCAGACGTTATGGAGACAAGGTGGGGGTGGAGGGTGAGAAATCAGGAGCAGGAATGTTTGGCTTCCCAAGTCCAAGAGCGCCAGGAGGACAGCCAGGCAGAGCAGGTTAAAACGGAAGTGCACAGAGCAGGAGGCTGGTCTGGTTACCTGGGCCTCTTGTCGGATTGGGTGGGAGAGCCATTTATAGGGTTAGCTGGAGCAGGGAGCAGGAGCTGTCAGCCTCAGAACGACAGCTAGGAATTGCAGGTGGCAGGTAGACGCAGGGGAATTTCCTCAGGCGGAAGAGAGGGTCTAGAAGTCTGTAGCTCAAGCAGAGTGATGATTGATTTCCAAGCTGTTCCCACACATGTGATGGTGGGGGTGGGGAGAACAGAGAGAACCAGAACACAGAGGTGAAAACAGTTGCAGGGTCAGCTGGCCTGGTCACCAACTTTACTTTGTGGGGAGGATGTTTATTTAAGGAAAATCACTATGTTTACTCAAAGCTTTGGGCTACAGCCCTCAGGGATGGAATTATCAGTGAAAGCTGGGCTATTAATCAATTGTGGGGCCTGGTGACAGGCCTTTTTCTTTTCCGGAGAGTGGGAGGGACAGAGGAGAGAGGGAGAAAAAGACAGAAGGGGGTGGCCCAGGCCCCAGCCAGTGTGGGAATAACTCTGATCCCAGGAGCAGGAAGGTCGCATGGGAAGTGGCCTTGAGGTGGCGCCATCGGGGGTGGGAGGGGAGCAGAGCGTTGGTGTTTCTATGGCACAGGAGTCATGGGACAAAGCTGGACGGAAATCACACTCTGGGATGCTCTCTGGCCAAGGCCAGGTTGCCTGGGCAGGAAGGATAAACTTCCTGGATGGACAGCCAGACGCCAAGCCCTGGGGAAGAGGGCCGGGGGATGTGGCATTGCTGGGGCAGTGGGGTCTCTTCAGGCCATTGCCAGGCCCCAAAGCCTGAACAGAACACGCCCTCAGGCACACGTGCTGGATGTGGAGCTGAGCCAGAGGCATGGCCCTCAGTAACTTGCCACTTGTCCTCCCTCCACTCAGCCACCCTGTTCAGGTGGAAGGAGGGATGCGTGCCTGCCCTCACTGTCCGGGCAGGTGGGGTAGGAGCTGACAGGGGTTCTGGGTGAGCAATGCATAGGCTTGAGAACCTGCCTGGGAGGTCATGAGGAGCCTCGGAGCTGGGAGGGCAGCTGGTCCAGAGAGAGAACAGATGGAGAGTGACATGCCCAGCATGTGTGCTTGGGTCCTCGGCAACTGAGGCTGTATCCTGCTGAGCATGGCCCAGCAGAAGGTCTTTTTATAGTGGACTCAGGACAAAGCAGGGCCATGCCCGCTGGCCATCTGGTCCATAGTCTGGGACACCTGACCTGTGAGAAGTTAAGGACTGATGACTGACTGACTGACTGACTGAATGAATGAATGAATGAATGAATGAATGAGTGAGTGAAGAAACGAAGGAAAGGAGGAAGGGAGGGAAGGAGGGAGTAGAGGAGAAAGCTCTCTCCTAACGATGACATCAGTAGTACCTACCTCATCATGGTGTTGGTGACAAGGTACATGTAACACACCAGGCCCAGGACACACTAAGTGCTCAGTAAATGCCACTGGTATTATGATTGTGGAGCTTTTATTATATCCAGGCTTTCCTCTTCCTTGCCCACATTCCACCCACATGCTTGCCTCCCCTCTCCACACAGGCCGTAGAACCACCAATTAGGGGAACATTCAACTTGCTGTCACAGATTCATAGGGCCTGAGGGCCCCTTTCCACACTTGTGAGCTGTGTGATCTTGGGCTACCTACTTCACCTCTCTGTGCCTCTGTCTCTTCATTGTAAAATTAGGATAATAATGGTATCTTACAGTATTATAAGGATGAGATGAGTTAACACATGTAAATTGCTTGGCACAAGGCCTGGCCCAGAGTAAATGCTAACTAAAGGTTACTACTGCAGTGAGGGGAGAGGGTCACTTGCAGTTTTGCTCTAAGGTGAGGTTCCCCATGAGTGGATCTGTCAGGCTGGGCAGTGGGGTGACAGGCAGCCTGCAGATTCTGCCCTGTGGGATGTGGAGTGGCAGTAATGCCAGCTGTCACTGAGCCTGGAGGCAGAGTTACAGGAGGACAGCCCTCAAGGTGGACCTCATGTCCCAGCTCTGGGTTGGTAAGGGAGGGAAGAGGAGACCTGCAGCAGCCCCTGCCATCCTTCCCCATCCCCTGGCAGATCCCTCATCTCAACCATGAAAGGTCAAGAAAGGTCAAGCCAGGCGGCCTCTTTAGATAACAAGCCCCCTGGGGATGCTTCCTTCCCCATAAAGCAATTTCTTTTACAAGAATACAGAAAGGCAATTTAAAAACCTACCCGGCCCCTCTGTGCTATCTTAATAACCATACAAACATGAAATGGGGCTAAGCATCCTGTCAGGTCTCCTTTGAGAGAAAAGAAAACTGGAGACTGTTCTTTTTAAGGGAAGAGGTGCCTTTTAAGGAAACTTCTGTGGTGGTGAGTTGGCTGGTGGCAGGTGGGGGGGGGGGAGGCGGGGGGGGGGGAAGGGATGGGGGTGGTATCTTGCTGGGGAGAGGAGAGATGACAGAAGAGGAGGTTCGGTGGGAGGCACTTGTTGGGGAAGGGATCCTTGGGGTAATTTCCTAGGAAGTCTTTGCAGAGTAAAGCTGATCTGGGGGGTCAAGTCTTGCCCTCCACTGCCCCCTTTATCACTGCTGGAAGTGGGCAGGGCTGCCTTGAGCTCCTGCTACAGAATCCAGGGAGTGACCAGAGGCATGGCTGGCCAGCCCCAGGCCATCGGCCTCTCCTCCTCCTCTTCCTTCCCCACACATTAATGGATACCTTCTCCTGCCAACTCTGAGGGCCCCAGTGGACTGGAAAGACCATTATCACCTGGAACATCACCACCTGGAAACTTCCTGTCCTGGAACCTTCACTGGCACGCTGGATTCCAGCAGGTTGAAATATTGAAAGATTCCTCACTTTCTCTCTCACTTGTGTTGTCTCTGTGTGAGCTGGCCCCAATCTTAGGTTCCCCCAAATAGAGCCTGAATAAGGACTTGGATGCAGGTAATTTATGTGGAAGTGACCCTGTGAGTGAGGGATGGGGAAAGTGAGACGAGAAAGGAGAGAAAGCCCGTAGATGGGTGTGTTATCAAGGAGACCTGTGGGAAATGGGACCCGGAAGCACCTGAGAAGTCCTCAGAAGGCTGGCCAGAATTGTCTGCCTGGAGGAAGGAGGCCGCTGCATTTACCCATTGGCTCCAACCCCCACTGGTGCTGGGTTGCCCCAGGGAAATGAACTTCTGCCATATCTGGCCCAGGCTCTCTTGTGGACCCAGCAGGTTTCTGCATTGTGGGAGAGCTGTGGGGCAGGAACTAGAGAGACTGCTGTCAGGCTGGCACTAACGCAGCTGTGGCTGAAAGCAGAGTGGTCCAGGGGTACGGGGCAGGCAGCAGAGACACTCCCGCAGAATCCCTGCAGGGGCAGAACAGTGTTCTATTCATGTCAGTGTTCATGGCAAGTGCTTAGTAAGTATGGAATGACCAGAATACCAGGGTCTGAGAACCCAAGTGTCCTAGCAATGGTTGGGGTCTCCTGCTGAGAACTCTAGATTCCTGACTTTCCTTCCATTGGGGCTGGGGGGTTTCCCATCCCCTAGCTGCTTCTCAACTTAGACCATCTTCAGAAACTAGGTTCTGCTGAATGACTCTCCAGGGACCAGACACAACCCTGTTTCCCCAAAAATAAGTTTTGCTCCAAAAGACACATTAGAGCTTATGTTCAGGGGATGTCCTCCTGAAAAATCATGCTAGGGCTTATTTTCCGGTTAGGTCTTATTTTTGGGGAAACATGGAAGGAGGAAGCAGAATTGTTGGATCACATAGTAAGCTGCAACTGTTTTCAATTACTGTGTCTCTCCATGGGAGATTCAAATCCAAGGAAGAGTGTCTGTCTGATTAGCTTTACTCTAGTCATATGTACACTCCATGGTCAGGAAAGGATGGGGTACTCTGGTGGACAGTCCCACAACACAATCCAATGGGAGAGGGGTGTTCCTCAAAGCAAAGTTGGGGTGCTGTTACAAGAAATATTGGTGGATGATGGCAGCCTAGAACCGCAAGCTGTAAAACTGGGGATAACAGCTAAACTTTCCATGCCAAAATCATATGTGTGATGGGACTACAAAAAATATAACAGTGGGGTGTCCAGTTAGCTCAGTTGGTTAGAGCATGGTGCTAATAACACCAAGGTTGCGGGTTTGATCCCTGCATGGGCCACTGTGAGCTGCACTCTTCTTAAAAAAAAAAAAAAAAAAAAAAAGGTTAAAATATATATATATGAAACAGATTCAAATAGAAGGTCTTCATGAGACCAGAGAACATCAGCTGGAAAGAAAGGAGCCGGCAATGGTGCCAGGATGTAGCCAGATCTTGCTCTCAACACTTGACAAACTGAGGTGTCCTGACCAGCACCCAGGAATCCTGTCCTCACTGTTAAGCAGGAGCCACCTCTCAGATGTGATTAACTCAAGCCATAGCCTCATGACATGGTTGTTTATTAATTCCTTCCTTGGACACCAACTATAAACCAGGTCTTTGGGTCTCCAGAATAAGCCCTCTTTGCCTTCAAGAAGCAAACAGCCTTGGGGCAGCGATAAGTGAGTAACATTCTATGACAGTGAAGTGTGATGGGTTCAAGAACCCAGGCAAGCACGAGGCATTCTGGTGCTGGAAAGGAGGGAGAAGGGGCCTACTGATTCTTTTATCCAACAAGAATTAAGGGCCAGACCACTATGAGCTTGGCACTGCGGCAGGTGCATGATTTGCAGGGAACCGTGCAGGCGGTCTCTTCCCTCCTGGTGCAGGCAATCCAGCCCTTGCCTCTGCCACCTGACCTGGGATCTGCCCTTTTGGCTGTTTGCACCCTGCTAGGACACTCCAGGGAGTGCCACCTCCTCATTCAGCCTTTTCTGATTCCTTGGCCCACAGTGAGGGCAATAAGCTCCTAAAGCTGTGTTAGTCTGGGTCCTCTGAGAAGCAGATGCCAACATAGGCATGGACGTGCCAGGGTTTTACTCAGGGACATACCTGTGAGAGAAGAAAAGGAGAGGGAGAGCCCTCCGACCTTGATGCCCGTCTTACTGCCAGTGAAGGACAGAGGGAAGGGAGGCTGGGTGAAAGCCTCTCACCGTGTCCTGCAGTTGGAGGAAAGCCTGTCCAGGCTGTGGGGCTCCTCAGCACTCAGAGGAGTCTGTTGTCTCCAGGAACTGGCATGTGGCGGTACTGCGGCCACCCTGTCATTGGCTGGGAGCAGCCCTCGGGAAGCATGGCCTTAGCAATGATGGTTTTGGAATACAGCAGCGGGAGCCCACAGTTAACGACACTTCCTGTAGCTGCAGGTCTGTGAGGCTCATTCTCATTGCTCCCCCACCCTGCCCCAATCACTGGACCCTACAGATGATACCCTCAATGTAATGCTTAAGCAGAGATTGTTTTCTGCACTTGCAAAATTGTTTTAGGTGGTACCCTGACCTCTCCATTGGCCTGTGAGCTGCTCAGGGCGAGGGCGGCATCATAACTCCTCATCCATCCATCCATTTATTGTTTCAGTGTGTATCTACTGGAGCACGTACTGCCCTGGCCACCAAGAGGACAGGAGTGAACAAAGTGACCCTCAGGAGCCTAGTGGAGAGGGAGTCATTACAGGGAAATTCTAGGTAAAGGTCAAGTGGGTTTCTATTTCTCCTTTCCCCACACCAGGCGGGGTTTTCTCTGGAAGGGCAGCAGTCTCCAGTGCACACCTCCTGCCCTGGGGACATGCGTCAGCCCAGGTTGGGAAGAGCACTCAGCCCTGTGGGACCAGTGATGACATAGCCCGGGGGAATTGCTTCACACCACTTCCCTGGACCCTGAGGAGAAAGAAAAGAAAACACTGAGGGCAGCATTTCTTCAAATGAGACACACCCCATGCTTCCTGCCGGGCAAATGTCAGCTCTTCCCTCCTCCAGGAGCTTCTCAGTGAGTTCCACAAAATGCCAAGAAACCAAGACTCTTTTCTTGAAAGTCTTTCAGTGTGGTCTCCTTTCTCTCCCCGTAGAGGAATAAAAAAAAATATGTTGAATGAATGTTGAAGTGGAGACAGAAGAAAGGAGGCAGGTCTGAGCGCGAGCATTATGGTTTCTCCTCCCCAGCGAGTCGGGCTCTGAGCTAAGTGCTTCCCATGCAGGCCCTCGGTGAACCCCACCACAGCCAGGATCCCCATCTTGCAGAGGCTCAGAGATGGTAAGGAACTGGGCAGTGGTGAGTTGAGACCTGAGCCCAGAACTTCTGGCCCTCAGAGCCTGTGCTCTAACCACCCACCACACTGCCCATGAGATGCCTTCCTCTGTGGTTTCTCTTCCAGTTCTGCAGATGGAGGGTGACCTCAGCCGTTTGCAGGCATCGGGACTTGTAAGCAGGTCATAGCATCTGGACAGGGCCCCCTTCCCCCCTGCCCTGTGCGGCAGGTGGTCTAGAGCACGTCACATACCGTGTTCCCTGTGTTCGCAGGCTGTGGAGCCATTGGCAGGATCTGAGGTGCTGACACCAACAGAAGTTGTTATGAATCACATCCCGTGTGTAGGATAAATATGGCTCCAAACAGAAAGCTATTGCCTCGTTTTATATTATAAAAAAAAAAAAAAAAAAAAGTTTGAAGAGCTGGAGGATAAGAGAACCAGTATAACTACTCAACCAAGAGGGAAACTGAGGCATGGCGCGTTGGCTGACTTGTCCACGGCCACAAGAAAAGATTTTATGGAGCCCTTCCTTCTCTCCTGCAGAAGCCCAGTGCTATCTTCTTTTGCCTCTTTTCATAAATGTTCTTTGTGAAGAATTGGAAGTTCAGTGATATTAAAGTATTAAAGACAATTATGATAAAGACTACTTACTGCTTCTGCTATTAGCGATCAACTGCTAAGTGCTTAGTGTATGCCAGACGTGGGGTGAGCACATACACTATATAAGACTTTACAGGGTTATCACGTGCAGTTAGAGGGGGTCCAGAGACTGTGGGAGCTGAAGTGCTGCAATGGTACAACTTCAGGCATCAGAGGTGACGGCTGCTTGTAAGCCAGGGGGTCACTGCCTTCTGTGACTACACTGAGGTCTTACAGGTCAGACGCTCGCTACTGGACAGACCCAGAGGAGACATGGGTGGAAGGTTTTTAAGAAAACTCAGTAAGGTCTGGCCGCCGAATAGTCATTCTGAGCAGCCTTTGCAAGCTAGCCCACCTTTCCGGGTTGCTTTGGCCGTGCCCTGTCCAGCAGCCTTTCCTCATGCCCTGATCCTTACGGGAATGGTCCCTCTCTAGAGCCGCCAGCTTGGGAGACCCTAGGACTGCGGAGCCCCATGTCTGGGCCTGGTGCCTGGCGTAGGATGTGCCCTGGGGTGTACACAAGCTGATGCCTCTGGAGCCTGGTTCACAACGATCAAAGCATAAGTGGCCTAAGAGGACAAGAGCAGCCCAGAAGATGAGCCCCCGAGGCTGGAGACAAGGAGCAGCCAGAGAGGGGGAGGTGAGAGCACAGCCAGCAGAGGGGAGACTGGCTGAGTGGAGCCTGGGCTATGACCTGGTGGGCAGGGCTTGGAGAGGGCTCGGCTGCCCACGGCCTGTGCAGAGAGCCTCCCCGTCCTCACAAGGCTCCTGCCTTAGCACCCACTCTGCCCAGCCCACGCCCGCTCCCTCAGGCTCCCAACACAGCCAGTGGTACTATTCACAAGCAGACTTGGGTTTTCTTTTCAAAGCCAAAAAAGTCATCAAGCTGTCAAAGACACTTTTCCAACACTTGGGCTAAGTTGGGTGTAGGTGCCAGGAGAGAGTCTTTCATCTCTTTACTCCATGGGGAAATGGCCAAATACAGGATTTTAATCCAATCTTGGGGCAGAAGAATGGGGTCCTCCTTCAGGGGCGGCAAAGAGGCATCGCTTTGCAAACAATGAACAAATCACCTGCAATGTCCCTAAAGAATAGGACAGCTTTGAGTCAGAGACACAAATATGTCATTGTACATTGAGCACTTATGTGTGTGTGTGTGTGGGGGGGGAGCAGGGAACAGCTGGGACACCAGCAGATATAAGAACTAACATTTATATGAAGTGCTCACTGCCTTCCAGGTTATCTGTTGGGCCTTTGTATCAATCATCTCCTTTCATTCTCACAGCATGAAGAAGGTATTGTCATCATTCCCATTTTACAGACCAGGTAACTGAGGCTCAGAGGTCCTGCAGCTGGGAAGCAGCACACCAGGGAGTTAAATTCTGATCCAATCTCAGAGTCTGAGCTTAGTCATGGAACCAGGGTTCTCACAGTGGCATCCAGAGACCACCTACCTGGGAGTTTCACAGGATGCCCGATAAAAATGCAGCATCTAGGGTCCTGCCTGGGTTTCCTGAATCAGAATCTCAGGGAATGAGGCCCAGAAGCTGTGATTTTTGATGCTCTTTCCAGGTGGTTCTGATACAAGTCAAGTTTGAAACCCTCTGCTCCGCTGTCCACTGAGTGGGGAGAAAGGTGAGTGCTGGGGTGGGTGAGCATAAGGTGAAAAGACCCCCAGCGTCAGAGGGTCCTGCACGATGCATTAAGGAGTTTGGGGGTACTTCCCTGAGCAGGGGCATCCTTTGGAGAGTTCCCTGCAGCCCCTGGAGGCTGTCCCTCACTCTGCCTGCGTTACCTGAGGCCTAAACAGTGACCACCCCAGGCTCATGCTGGTGCTATACAGGCCCACGGAGAGTCCTCAGGCGGCCTGGGATGGTGCTGCTTTTATTTTAGCCCAAGTTCTTGCCAGGACTAAGTCTAATTCATCCTGAGGACAGCTTGGCTTCCAACCTTTCAACCCCTCCATCAGGAGAAGCCGCCCCCAGAAGGCTCTCCTCTCCCCCTTTCTGCGAACCTCATTTGACCTGTCCGCACTCCCGGCATCCCTCTTCTAACCAGGTCACTAGCCCAGGATGATGCTCCACTAGAGTTAGTGACAGTGAGTTCCTGGGTGGGAGTGTTAGGGGGTACGGCCATCTTCTGAAGCACGGTTAGAAATAGAGAAGGAGGCATGTGGTTGGAGCCAGTGACACTCACTGAGGCGGTAGCAGGTGGCCTTTTGGGAAGCAGAACAAACCGTCCTGGCCTGGAAATGCCAACAGCTAAGGTGGGGTGAATCTGCCACTAAGACCTGGGCTCACATGCCCCCCCACAGACTCTATAACCTGCTCCTGCCCCAAACATCACCCTAAGACATGGGTGGGACCATTTACCCTAAGCCCTTGTGACTCAACTGGTCCTCATAGCTGCCCTGAATGTTAGTTTTAATCTGACTGCTCCTGTGTGTGGGGCGGGGGTGGGGGGGCCACAAATGCCTGGACAATTGCACTGATAGGGCTGGTCCCAAGCAGGAGAAGATGACAAACTCCCCTTTCTAGCACCTCAAAGCTCCTGTCCCCTGGACACCTTTCTCCTGCGTGAAGGTGGGATAGAGAAGCTGGGTCTGTGTGGGAAGTGAATATCATGCCTCCTGTCTGCAAACTGATCTGCCTTCACTCCCTCTTTTCCTGACTCACCCCCCTGCTCATATTTTGCCTTGGGATGGCTCCTGGCACCCACCCCATCTGGATGGCATCTCCAGGCCAGGAAAGAAGGCAGCCCCAGAGGCTGTCGAGTTACCAGAGATGGAGGCTTCCGCCCAGGCCGGAAGCAGCCCAGATCTCTTTCCATCCACCAGCTGGGTTTCTTCCTCCCACTATGCCACCTCCTCCTCACGTCCTCCAGGAGAAGGGTAACGCAGATGGACAAGCACTCCGTCTGTTTGGCGATGGCTGGTCCAGACAGCAAGTTCTGTTCCTTCTCCATCTGGTTCTCGGTGAACTTTCTGCTGAACTGCTGCCAACCCTGTCGGCAGCGCTCCTGCCAGGAAGAGCGGGTGCCAGGGAGAACAGAATAATTGCCTCTCATGTTGTGCTTGCAGAGCCTTCATTAACACATCCCCAGAGTGGCATTTGCAGCCCTCTGTCACAGCAACCCGCCATTGAATTGCACACAATTCATCACCCCCAGATTCTCCACTGTCTGGAAAGAGCCAATTAGCCCTGTGTTCCTGCGTGCTGCTGTGGCTCATTCAGAAAGGCACGTCATTGGCACAGCGGTTATTTACAGAGAGGTTTCTCTGTGGCCTTGCTCACTCAATGGCACATATAAGTGGCCCAGTTACTCTCCATTTTACTTCTTATCTTTGGCACAAGGAAGCAATGCTTCTAATCCATGGAAGACATGGAAGGAAAACATAGGGTGGAGGGGGGCATAGGCAGAAATCAGGAGACCTGGGTTCTAGCAATGGCTGTGCTAATGGTTAGGTGCGTGGCCTTGGGCAAGACACCATTTCCAAATGTCACTCTCTTCGTTTACAGAATAAGGAGAGTGGCACACTGACACACTGGCTCATAGAATCTTAAAGCTCATCTAGACGACCCGTCATTTGAAGACGGCCGTCAGGTGAAGAGTGGCCATTAGACTCACCCAAAGTCATATAGCTGGGAGATGTTAAGACTTGAGACCTCGGTTCAGGCTTTCTGTCTTCTGGTTGGGGTGGGATTGGATGGAAGAAGGAAGCATTTCAGGAGAGTAAGGACACAGTAAGGGGATTCCCCTCTTTGTGCGTGAAGGAAACTAGGTAAGGATGACTTTCCTTCACATCAAAGATTTCAGGGCTTAAAGCAGTGGTTCTCACCCAGGGGTCATTTTGACCCTTAGGGGACATTTGGCAAATGTCCGAAGACATTTTTAGTTGTTACAAGTAGTGCAGGAGGGTGGGCGGGCATTTAGTGGGTAGAGGTCAGGATGCTACAAGCACAGGACAGAGAATATCCAGCCCAGAAACTCAACAGTGCCGAGGCTGAGATCCCAGTTGGACACCAGTCCCCTTCCCTGCTGCCCACTTTCCTGGAGTTTTCAAAATTCTTGCTTCTTTATCTTCAGCCTCAGAAGAACTGTCTTTTTGCTCATTTTGCTATTGATGCTGATTTTTTAAAAATGATATTTTTTTTGAATATAAAAATCATCCATGCTCATTTTAGAGACTTCAGAATATTCAGAAAGGTACAAAAAATACATCCTACCACACAGAAGTAACTAGTAAGAATATTTTGGTATTTGGTACTTTTTCCATATTACCTGAGATTCACTGAGCACCCTCGGTTGTCTCCTGTTTCATGGCTTTGCTCAACAATCCTCTTTGCCTTTTTCCTCCCACCCCATTTGCCACCTGTTAGAATCCTATCCTGTCTTCAAAGTCACTTCAAATAACACCTCCTCCAGGAAGCATGGCAAATCACTCAGGACCCCACCTGCGCAGGAAGTGAATTCTCTTGTTTCTATATTCCTATGGCTCCTTGTGTCTCACAAATGTTAATTTTAACATTCTTCTTCTTTTTTTTTTAATCCCAGTTCTGTATAAATGGCTTAACGATGGGGACTGAATTTTAGGCTATTGAATGTGTGTCCCCTCCTGTTGGCACACTCACCCTTTCTCTCTCTCTCACACAGACTATGGTGCAAGCACAGCACCTGAGATGGATCTGTCCTCTTTCCTCTTCCTCTTCTGACATCACCACCCTCTTATTCCAGACTAAATAACCGTCCTTCAGTTCTTAGTCCCAGAGAACATTTCAATCAGTGGCTTTTTTGCTCCATTATTTGGGATTATTCTGGAGCTCTTCTTTCCGATTGTATGAAACTTAGAGATATTTAATATCATAATAAAAACTAAAAGGCTTTAACTTAGAGTCCCTACTATGTATCAGGCATTGGGATACTTGGTTATGTGAAGTTTCTGGTTGAACCAAAAGTATGGCAGAGGTGTTACTGACACATTTTTACAAATGTGAACATTGAAACAAGACGCCATACTGTGCCCAGGGTCACCCGACTGATGGGACGAGGCACTGGGATTTAACTCAGGGCTGCCTGACTCCACGGTTACGTGCACTGCTTGAAGTTTCTCAAACCCCATGCAATCAACCTGCCCCTACACACCTCTGTTTCTATAGGGAGAGGTAGCAAGTGGGTGCATCAGAGCCTGTGGTCTGGGTGGTCCCAGGCAAGAGATCTCCTTAAAGGGAAGGCACAGAGCCCAGCCCCGCTCTTGGCCATGGGAAACTCTGGCTGGTGGAGGGGTGAGCTGCTAGGCAGACTGGTGGACAAAGCGTGTGCAATCCGAGGTCCCAGGAGGCCCAGCGTTCCCAGACTGGATGAGCCTCCTGTGGACCGTGGCATCCGGAAGTCACACCTCTTAGTCTGGTGCTTCCCGATGCTTTGTGCTAAGTGTATTACACAGGACGCTAGTGACAGGTGGCTTACCTTGCAGATATCTGTCTGCTGGGGGCCCAACACATCCTTCCCTTTGTCAGGTGGCTGATCAGCTGGCCTGAGAAGGGGAGATCTGGGGCTGAGCTCACCAGAGGAGGGAAAAATCTCTCCTTCCCTGACCATCCACTCCTTCCCAATCAGGTGTGGCCCTGCTCTCAAAGCTTCTGAAATCGTTTTGGCTACTTAGGAGGTGTTCTCTTCTTTTGTGGTGTGGAAGCCTAAGTACAGGCTTTACATCAAGGTTAGCTTTGTCTCAAGCCCAGTTCTTCCAATGAAGTGATCTTGCACATGTTGCTTCCCTTCTCAGAACCTCAGTTTCTTCATCTATAAAATGGGAAGAATGACACCCACCCTTACAGGCCTGGAATGATGATTACATAGATGATGAAGAGAAACTAACATGTTGTAGGTGCTCAACAAAAATCTCTCTCTTCCTTTCTGGTAGACATTGGGCAATGGTTGGAAAACATGTGGGAGAGGAAAGTGGGCTGTAATGGGGAGGCCGGGAGGGGCAGGCAAGGAGTGGCTAGTTCCATCCCATTTGTATTTCCACCTGTAGCCATGGCGGAGGGGAATCCCTCTGCTGGTTGCAGGCAGCTTTGCTCAAACACACTCAGTCATTAATGCTGATTAAACCTGCTGTTCTAAAGCTGTGTGGGCTCAGAGTCAGCTTCACTCCTTTTCATGAGGGAGCAGAGTACAGTGGTCAGAACAGGCTACAGGCTGCCTGGCACACACGCTCCACCACTGTACGGCCTCAGGCCAGTTGCTCAATTTTAGATCCTCAGTTTTCTCATATGTAAAATGGGGATATTAATGTCTGATTGGGTTGCCTGGGATGATAAAATTAGATCCTGAATGGGTTGTGCTTGGCTCAGAGACATGCGTTAATAAGCTAGCTACTATTGTTCATTTTTGTTGTTGTTATAATCATTCCCAGCCGCAGACTGTGTCCTTAACCTGGGCTGCCTGTCTTGGAGACATGCTTGCTGGGAGAGTGTGGCTGGTTCACCAGACAGCCCCTGGCCCACACCTGGGAAGCCGCACCATCCGATGGGTGAGACAGCTGGGTCAGCCTCATGGCTGAGGATTGGCAGCCCAGGTGTCGTAGAGGCTGCATTCCAGCGGCATTCCTCCTTGGCAGAAACTTCAAAACCAGAGGAAAACATTACTCAGGCAGATTGGAAGGCGTTCCAGGATGTCAGACCCAAGGCTTATGACGCAGACCTAAGCCGATGGAAGTATGGAGAGCTTCGATAAGCAGCGGCTGTGCTACTGGCCATCTCGAGGCCGAAAGGGTATGGGAGAGAAGGTGGGGACCAGGATGGAGGCTGATGGTGGCCCCACTCCATCCCAGCTCGTGCACAAAGCCCATGAAGACAGAACTCTGGTTCTTTCTACCACAACATCCCAGGAACAGGCCTCCAAAGGCTGTGACTTCCTCCTCCTCCTCCTCATCCACCTCTTCCTCCTTATGAGGAAATCACCTGTTGGGGGTGGGAGCCCAGCTGACCCTTCTGACTCCTGGGAGACTGAGAACTCCTGGAGCCTCTGTGTTGTAATGGGCCAGCGGTCAGGGGCTGGTTCCCTAGCTGAGGACTTGTAGTGGCCGCTGTTGTGGAACTGACCCCAGGCTAGGTTTACTGCCCCGAGCTGGGCAGGCAGGACCCCGGGGAGTGAGCAGTGCAAGGGGACGAGGGCGGGCACATAACCAAAGAAGTTCAAAGTCACAGGCTGAACTGGCCGATGAGGGAGAGCAGACCTCCGACGCTGGTGGGACTGGAGGGTGAGCAGCTTCATGTGGAGACAGTGCGGTCAGAGGAAGGGACGGGGCGGGGGCAGTGAGATCAGTGCTGACACCTACTATGTGCTGGGTGCTAAGCTAAGTAATGTTCCTTTAATCCTCCAAACATCTCTCTGAGGTGGGCATCAAAGTCCCACCCAAACAGGAAAGCCAGGCCCAGGAGTGTCAGGGACGTGCCCAGTTTGCAGCTGAGCGTCTCTGACTTGCACACTGGCCCCCCTGCCGGTTTATCTTCAGACAAACCAGACACATAGGAGGAGAGCCGTGCCTTTGCGGTGTGAGTGCGGCCCAACAGAAACCTTGCGGTCGTTTCGGATGACGCAAACCAAAGCTGCCTCACGTGACTTGTAGATATTTTCATTTATTTGCTTATTTGAACTCAGCCAAGAACTTCAAAGAAGCATCATTCCTGGAGGATGTGCTCATGGTTATGTCGCGGTCTAGCTCCCCCACCTATGAGCAGGAAGGAAATGGGCGGGGCCAGACGCCAAAACATCTGTCCCCCTGTGCATCTGTAAAGGTGGGGAGTGGGGACTCCTGTGACTCATGTGGAGATGGCTTCCCCTGGACCTGGAGGCTGTGGCCCACCCCCCAAGGCCTGAAGCTTGGACCACTAGCCCTGGCCTATAGTTGGGGTGGGAGAAGGTGCAGGCAGGAGATACTTCCAAGGCGGGGAAGGTGTTTTAGTAGCTCGACCTTCATGCAGGGCCAGTGGCTGCATCACATCCCCCAGCTCTTCTTGCTGCTTCAGAAGGAGGCTCCTGCTGGGTGCTGGGCACTCCACCTGTGCCACCTGGTTACTTCTCTTACTTCTTACAAAACATGTAAGCCTTCCCCTGAGGATGAAGAACCAAGGGCTCGGAGTAAGTGGTACTACTTGCTGGACAGGTTGAGAACTGTGTGATTTCAGTGACCTGCTGGCCTAGGTCACACAGCCAGGAAGGTGGGCAATGGTTGCTGGAGTCCAGACCACAGACCAGAGACCTGGCATAGCAGTGGGTTGGGGACCTGAGATCTCAACGGGCCTCAAGGAGCACACCAGGGTCACGCTCCAGTCCTGAGGGTAGCACTTGTGGCTCTTATAAAAGTCTTTGTTTGTTTGAAGCCCAGTTCCTTTCAAGTGTTACTTTTTTCTGTCTCTTCTCTGTTTTTAGGCCTTGGGGGTTGGAGAGGGAGATCAAGGTGAAGATGTGCTATTTTGTACAACCGACTTGCTTGTACGTCATCCAAACACCAAGTTCCGTTCGCAGAGGAAGTGAGAGGTGTCCAATTCGGTCATGCAGAACGCAGCTGGGCTGCGGGAAACAGAGCGCAGTGGCTACTCTGAAGGAGGTGTTGTCCCTGGCCCGGTATGGGGTTGAGTCACAGCAGATGCCACTCCCACGTTAAAAATACCGGGCCATTGTTCCAGGGAATTTGGCCCCTCTTTCAGGTCATTTTCGACCCACTCCCTGGAATTCACAGGAAAGGAAAGGAAAGGAAAGGAAGGGAAGGGAAGGGAAGGGAAGGGAAGGGAAGGGAAGGGAAGGGAAGGGAAGGGAAGGGAAGGGAAGGGAAGGGAAACAGGAACTAGAATAGCTAAGCTGCCCAGTGAGAAGAGAGCTGGCCAGTCAGAGCAGCACCTGAGTGTGGGACATCTCCCACCCCCAGGTGCCTGATTGTCACCTCCTGTTGGGTCATCTTAGCCTTGGTTACATTCTAGATCCAAGAACGAAGCCAGGTTGTATGGTATCCAAAGGCTTAACAATTTGGGGCTACTCCTTAATAAAAAGAATACAAAACTATGAAAACAAAGTTAAATACAAAATGAATATTGACTTTGATTGGAGGATCACAGCAGTTTGCTGCTGTCCCGTGGATTCAGGTCTCCTTTTTCAGAGATCTCTTCAGGCAGTTGACCAGAAATGTAGACACGCTTCCTGTTTGTAACCTGGCTTCCCTTCCCTGCCTACATCACTCCCAGCATCTCCTTCCCTCCGTGGCCGGAAGCTCATGGCTCCTCAGCTTTACAGTAAGTGCACCTCTGGGGAGACTTCCAAGCTGACAGTCTAACAATCATAAAAGCTGTGGGTTCATAGACATCACCCAGGCCAGGTGTTCCTAGTCCTTTTTGGGGTCCTCATCCACTTTGAGAATTGAATGAAAGCCACCGACCCTCCCCAGAAAAATGCATAATACTCATGTCCACTAAATTTTATGTGCAATTCTGGGATTCTTGGATCCCCTTAAAGCCTACCTATGGATCCCAGGTCAGGACCCTCTGACCTGGTGTGATCCATTTATTTCACAGAGGAGGCAACAAACATCCAGAGGCGTGAGTGACTTGCTCAAGGTCACACAGTCAGTTGGGAGTGGAGTCAGGACTCCAGTCCAGCCCCTGGCTCCCTCCCCTCCAGCACTGTAACAGCCTTGACTTCCGCACTGGACAGAGAGTGGGGTCTCCAGGGAAGGAACCCCCAATTTAGGGGCCCTCAGAAGGTCTTTCTCATGTCTTCTGGTTTCTTTCCTAGACATGTGTTTTTGCCAGTATAGCTCACAGAAGGCAAATGATGGTACTGAAACACAGGCAGGGTGGGAAAGCCTACAGGAATTAGGTTTAAATGCAATGAGAAACATAAAGGAGAGACAGAGACAGAGAGAAACAGTAAGCAAACAACACACGAATATCCTGAGAAAGAATTTCAGGGCTGCTCTCTTTGGTACCTGGCGACCAGAGCGCTGGGGAAAACCCAGTAAAAATTACATCAGTTTGGTCCCTGCCTGAGCCCTGTCCCCCTCTTATGTCTCTCTCTCCTTTGTACCCAACTTGGGTCGTTGGTGGCCTAAGCCACAGGCTCTGCAGGTGTGGTTTCCTCTGCCTGCACAGCTTCCCCCTCCCACAGCCTGCCTCAGCAGCCCACCCACCACAAGGCAGTACAGCTGCCTCGACACTTCCTGTGAGCCCCCAACTAACTTAGGGCTTCTGGTACCTTCCCTCTCAGCACCTGGTTCTTCTCTTGCAGAGCACAGTGTCATTTACATTTCAGCATTTATCTGTTTTGGGTCTGCGTCCCCCACTAGACATTCAGCATTGTGTGAGGAGGGTCTAGTCCCTTGGTACCTCTGGGACCTCTGAATGGCATAGGGAGACTCTCCATAGTCATTTGCTGATTTAAGTAAATGGTGGCACTTGCTGGTTTGGACCAGCACACCGGGAAACAGGCGCAGAGGTGCTGAGGTACAAGCCAGGCTCTGTGTGTCCTTAAAGTGGGTTCTGGTGCTCCACTCTTTTCTCTAGAGCCTTCCTGTTTGAGTTGTGAGGGTCCCCCAAACCCTCAGCTGGCCAGCTCACCAGCAGTTGTCAGCTGAGGTCCCTGGCAGATAGCGGGAGGTGGATGTCCCCTGAGGGCGGCAGCTCAGAATGATTAAGAATCTTGGGACGAGTTCCCTCTCCTGCCTTCTGGTCGGCCTCCAGATAATGCAGCTATCTTGAGAAGGCAGCCTGTTATTCATACTCAAGTATTTTTCTCTTTCATTCCATTTAGTTTGGGGTGGAGTGTATTCTTTTTTATTTTTTTTTTCACTTTACACCCACGACCCTATGACTGATGCCATTTTGCGATACCTCCCAAGGCCAGGGAGTCTCCATCAATTCTTCTTTCTTCTTCTCAGTACTGGGCTGGTGGGGTGGGGATGGGAAGGATTTATGTGACAAGAGACGCGCTAAGGTACAACCTGTTTTTCTCCTCCCAGGCTTGTTGCTGGGAAGCAGGGTTTGTGGGTGGAGAGAGCTGATACGACTGTAGACAGTTTCTCTTCCTCCTCCCAACTCCCCAGCAGCTGGGGGTGGAGTGGCAGGAGGCCAGGGACAGGTGAATTCAGCTCTGCAGGTGGGTGCCTGTTCCAGTGAGCCCTGTGTCCTCTTAAACATACTCCAGTAGAATGGCCTCCTTCCTTCCCCCACCTCAGATGACATAATCAGTATGAAATTTTGTGTCTCCTGATAAGATGCCAGATGCTTAATTTTTTTTGCACCAATCACCTTTGCGGGGTGCGGGGCTGAGAAATCAGGCACCTTAGGATATTTGGGGACCTGAACCACACTGACTGATGCTGACGGGGCTGGAGCTCCCTTTGCCCATCATTCTCATCCTCTCCGGTCCTGCAGCCTCAGTGGATGTAAGACGTCCTCACGGCCGGTGACTAGTCCTGGGCGTCATGACAGGGCCCCACAGCCTCCCTCCCTCCCTTACTCAGCTGGTGACTCTGTCTCTGATCATTGCTTCATGGCTTTAGCTCTTTGTCCTTGTTCCGGAAAAACCTTTCCATTTGCTCTGTCATAGTTTCCCTAACCTCCCAAGGCCAGTGCACCAAGAGAGTCACCATTCTGCAAATAGTGTTTTCTGCTCCCAGGTAGGGTATGTGGGGCTATCAGGAAAATGCCTGAGCAGAAACACATGCCTCTTAGTATAGCATCGCAGCAGGGCTCCTTGCATTCTTGTTGAATGAATTAATGAATGCACAGGATTCCTAAGGGTGTGAGAAGCCATATGGAGCGGTTCCACAGCCTCTGGCGTGTACTGCTGGCTTTGAACCCTGGCTGTGTAAGCTTGGGCGTGCTACTTGATCTCTGTCCCTATTTCCTCATGTATAAAATGAGGTTAATGATGATAATAATACACAAGAAACAATAGTTGTGTGTAAAATACTGCCTAGCGCATAATAGATACCATATAAGGGTTTGCTATTTAATAAGACTAGAAAGATAGCTACTCCAAGGAATTGAATATTACTTTTAACCAGAAGCTGTGGATTTCCTTATATTGTAGGCATTCACCCTCCAGCCCCACAAGCTCCTCCCACACACGTGGATCCATCTATGGCAGCAATCGGCAAGCTTTTGCTGCTCAGGGTCAAATCGTAAGTATTTTTGACTTAACAGGTCACACAACTTCTGTCACAACTACCCAACTCTCCTGTTGTAGCATGCAAACAGCCATAGACTCTGTGTAAATGAATGAGCAAGGTTGTGTTCTAATAAAACTTCATTTACAAAAACAGGAGGCTGCCCAGATTTAGCCCCCAGACCATAATTTGCCAACCCCTGATCTATTGGGATTCTATTAATAGCATTTTACAAGATTGCTCAAATGCTGCCTCTTCTAAGAAACCTGCCTTGCTCCATGCTGTGAGATTTCACTTTCCTCTCCCTGGACTTCCAAAACACTGGGGTTGGAGAGAGCTTAGTATCATGGAAAGAATAGGCAGGGATGCTGGGTTTAAACTGCCCTACTGCATGACTTTGAGCAAGACACTTAGTATCTCTGGAGCTTCAGTCTACTCATTTGCAAAACAGGTATGAAATGTTTTGCCTTACTTACCTTGTAGGGTGGGGTGAAGATGAAGTACCCTAATGCAGAGGGATGTGACTTGCAAATTGGAAAGCACTACACAACGGAAGTGGGGCTTCACGGTGTCCCTAGTGCCGAGGGCAAAGCTTGACATTTGGACAGTGTTGCCAGTGGTGGTATTAAGTATAGATTTTTATATCACATAGGTGTGTGTCTATATGTATATTGATCTCCTTGGCCAGATAGACACCTCAAGGGACACAGGGCCAGGAGAGAAAGGACATCATTTCTTGAGGCAGAATGCTTGTCAGCTTGAGATGTAGGTTGGGGTCAGAGTGCAGTGGGTCTAAATTTCCATGACAAGAGTAAGATTTCTAAAGTCATATATGACCAGAAAGCTGTGTTAGTTTCCTGAGGCTGATGCAACAAATTGCCACAAACTTGTTGGCTTAAAGCAAAAGAAATGTATGCACGCACAGTTTTGGAGGTCAGAAGTCTGAAACCAAGGTGTAACCTGCTTCTTGCCTCTTCTAGCTTCTCATGGGTGCTGCCATCCCTTGGCTTATAATCGCATCACTCCGATCTTGGATGCCATCTTCACATGGCCTCCTACACTTCTTTGTGTCTTTTCCTCTTCCGTCTCTTTTAAGCATGCTTGTCATTTGATTTAGAACCCACCTGTATATTCCAGGATGATCTTATCTCAAGATCCTTCACTTAATTACATCTGAACATATCTTTTAGGGGCGGTTATTCAACCCACTACAGTCACTTATTATTTTCATAACATTTTTTTTCCTCTCCTTCTTCCACCTCTGCCCCCCTCTCCGGCTCAAGCCATTGTCTCTAAGTCTAGTTGTGTAGGATATAGCTCCCTGGCCCATGCTGGTATTATGAGCCTTGCGCTCCGCCCCCTCTCCCTGCTGGGGCAGTTGGTCGCCAGTCACCGGTCATCAGTCAGCCACTCACAGCAGCTCACGGCTGCTCATGCTGGCTGCCGGCCACTCACGCTGGCCACCAGCCACTCCTGGCAGCACACGGTAGCCCACAGGTAGTCCATGGCAGACCATGGAAGTTCCACTACGACCTCCCAGGAGAGTCATTGTTCACAATCTTAGCTGTAGAGGGTGCAGCTCACTGGCTCATGTGGGAATCGAACCGGTGACCTCGGGTTTAGGAGCATGGCGCTCCAACCACCTGAGCCACCAGGCAGGCCCCACATAACTTTTTATTTAAAGTATTTACTATGTCATTGAATAGTCTTCCAAAAACATTATTTTTCATGGCTAATCATATTCCATATTGTGGGTATATCATAATTAACTCCATTTGTCTTTTCTTGCTAGACATTTAGATTGCTTATGATTTTTCACTGTTACAAGGATACTGTGCATTGGCTTTGGAGTGGGATATTCCTTGGCCAAAGTCTGGCTCTTCCATTTACCAGGGATATGATCATAGTCAAATTTCATCAATTTTTCTGAACCTCAGTTTTCTCATTTGTAAAATGAGGATCATAGTGCGTCTCTCCTGGGAGGCTCATATGAAAGAATATATGTAAAGTGGCCAGCAGAAGAGTGTTTGGTCCATATAAGTATTTAGTAAATTGCAGCCACTCTTGTTTTATTAATATTGATGACATGTGCATTAATTTCCTCAGTATAGATTTATAGAAGTACTATTCCCAAGTCGAGGGATGTGGACGGTTTTAAGGTTCTTGATCTGTATTGTCAAATTGCATTCTAGTGACAGCATTGGCAAGGACATTCAACCTTACACAACCCTCCATCCAACTACTCTCACTGAGCTCTGTTGGCCACCTGAATCAGCGGACAAGAATTTTACAAACACCGTTATGAAACCAGGGTTAAGCTTTGAAGAGCTTGCAGTCCACTTGGGGCAACCAAATTGCATACATGAAACAAGACAAACAATAAAAAAATGGAATTCATTAAATCAGCAAATGTTTATTGAGCACCTACCATGTGCCAGCTACTGTCCTAGATGATAGGTATTATACATAGGCAAACAGCACAGGAATGGTTCTTGCCCTCATACTGCTTGTAATCAAGTGGGTCAGAACAGGGTTGCAGCACTTTATTTCTATAGCAGAGCTCAGGGGGACCGCGTAGATAGGGGAGGCTTCAGGAAGGAAGGTGACCCAGGAATGGACCTTGAAAAAAGAGCAAAAACGAGGAAAAAGAATGCATGGGCTTGCAGGCTTGTGTCTCGCTGTCCCCAGACGTCCTACAGAGGGCAGAAGTGGCAAAGGGCTGGGGATACTGCATCATGTAAGACTCCATCTAGAGCACTGGCCTGGCAGGGAGGTCGTATTTGTTTTGCCTTTCTTTCTGGTTTTTTTTTTTTTTTTTTAAAGAAAACCAGAGACTTATAAATTTTCCTGAGCAGTGAAAGGCCAGTGAAAGGCATTTAGAGAGAGTGGAAAGGTCTGGATGGGGGTCTTCTGGCCTGTAGCCAGAAGGCCAGCCATGCTTGGAGCTGGAAACTTCGTGTCGTTTCACAAACAAGGCATGGCAGTCTGACTTGGGGACAGTGCTTACACTACTAGGCACATGTAGTCCTGAGCCCCTGTCCTGTGCCTTCCTCTACTCACCATCTCTTCCCCATGCCCAACACTGAAACCTCGGCAAGCTCCAAGCTTCTTTGAGTGCTTCCATTGCTTCTAGGGGTCCTTCCAGGTGCATGGACCCTAGTTATCTGGTCCTGGGATGCATTAACCTGGTGCTTTAGTATTAACTGTCCAGGCCGTAAGTGTCCCTGAGCCAGTGACTCTTCCGGGAATTTCTTCTGTTCCACTATGATGTATTCCCCAGGGGAAGGCAAATACCTGATGATTGACCACCGCTGTGTTCCCTTTGGTGATGAGCATGCCTCTCTGATCGGGACAGGGGTGCAGAAGGGGAGGAAGCCTTTTCCTCATTCCTTGCCAAATTACACCAGCATATTCCCATCAATGGTCCCCTGAGGGGACTATGGAGAGACCCCCCCCCAGGTATGCAGAGAATCCTCTGCCATACCCACTGTGTTAGTTCCGGGTGGTATAACAAATTATCATAGACTGGGTGACTTCAACAACACGTATTTATTTCTCATAGTTCTGGAAGCTGGAAGTCTGAGATCAGGGACCAGCATGGTTGGATTCTAGCGAGGACCCTCCTCCAGGTTGTAGACAGTCGCCTTCCCCTTGTATCCTCACATGGCAGAAAGACTGAGCTAGTTCTCCGGGGCCTCTTTTATAAGGGCACTAATTTCATTCAGGAGGGCCGCACCCTCATGATTTGATTACTTCCCAAAATCTCCATCTCCTGAAACCATAACATTGGGGGTTAGGATTTCAACATGAATTTGGGAGGGACACAAACATGTAACCCATAACACCAATCATGAGGCCCACTTCTGAGTCACAGCCCCCGTGGGTGGAAGTGAGAGTCTTAGCCTTCACAGAACACAGAAAGAGCCACTTCTCTAATCTCCTTCCATTCCTGTAAATTGGACCTCACACTGCACCCCCCCCCTCCCCCAGGCAGTCATGATGATCATCTAGGGACACAGGCAGCTTGCCGAGGCTGCCGCACGGTGACCTATGCTCTGGGGCTTTCCTGGGCTTCGGTGAAGGGGGAAAGAGTGACATCCACTGCGCTTGACCTCAGGTGAGTCATCAGAGTTAGACAGGGGCTTGAAAGCCAGCACCTGACCAACTCCCTCATCGTGCAGGGCAGGCTAGTGCTGTGCAGGCCCCCCTGCCAGGGTCAGAACTGGCTCAGCGCCCCAAACTCCGGCACCCAGACTCTACTCTCCATTACTTCAACAGCCCTCTGAAAGTTGGTCTGTCCTTTTCTTTTTTTGAAATTTTTATGAGTTTATTTTAGCCAAACTGACAACATATACTGAGGAACAAGATCTCAAATGCTCCATGGTCTGTCCTTCTTGAAGGTAATTTTCACCAGTGGAGGTGGTTTCGATTTGCTATTACTTGGCACATCCCTCTCGTATTTAAAAATAGCAAAGTTCCTGAATGGGTCAGAAAAGTCAATGGATCCCTTTAAACCTCAAACAAAAACAATTTGGGTAAAATCACAAACATTTAGAAAAGCTTGTCCTGGGAAGACTGTTCTCCCTACTCCACTAAATGTAAGTGCTGCCGAGGGCCAGAGTTCAGATGGAAAAAAGAGAAATGGAGAAAGATTTTAGCAAATGGCTTTCATTTCAAGAGGAAATGGAGTAAGGGGTTTAAACAGACGGGGCAAGTTGAGGAAAACTTAGCAGAGGGAGTGCAAAAGGGGACTTTCTGGGGACAAGTCAAAGGGCCCACAGAAGCTGAGTAACTCTCCTGCCTACACATGGTGGACCCTTGGGACAGAGTGGTGAGGGAAAGAATGACGGTGTGACAGCCTCCTGCTCACGGAGGTGCCTTCAGGAAGTCCAGCGCATTCACCAAAGCTGGAATTTATGAATGAACTAGACTTCTCATAGTACCGTCAGATGCTCCACGCCGTGCTACCGTGGGAACTTGGTTCATACTGTCTCCTGAAATTTTCCTCCCTGCCATCTCAGTCTGATGACATCCTAACTATCCTTTCGTTTACTCACTCACTCACTCATCAATATGTAATGAGCACTCAAATTGTGCCAAGAGGTGCAGATACAACTATGAAAAAGGCAGAGTTACTGCCCTCCCTGAGCTCATGTCTAGGAGATGGTAGAGGTCAGGGGCTGGGGGAGACATCAGTTAATAGTTAATTTCACAGGTGATTATTACAAGACAGGTAAGTGCTATGCAGCAGAAGTGCAGGGTGTTCTGAGCATGTCAGGGAGCCAGCCTGGCCTGGGCCTCAGGAAGGGCTTTCTTCGGGAAGTGACATTTGGTGGAAATCTGGAGGCGGAGTGTGAATTAACTAGGAGGAGGCAGAGGGCCTGGCAGGAAGAGGGACCAGAACAGTGCAGACTCTGAGGCGGATGGCTTGTTTCAGGACATCAAAGGCAGACGTGAGGCAGGGGGCCCAGTGGGGCTGGTGAGGCTGTGGGGCATGGGAGGGGGCAGACACTCAAGGCTGTCATTCCTTGAGGCTGTTGACTTCAGAGAAGGAGAAAGGGGGGAGAGAATTAAGGTGATAAAAGTGAAGGGCTAATAGTCACCCACCCACTGAAGGTCAGAGTCAGATAAGGCATAATGGAGCCGGCCTGTGAAAGCAACTGGGACCGGTGGGGCCTGTGGCAAATTAAAGGGTAAACATTCTGTACCCACAGGTATTTAAATTTGAAATATGTGAAAACTTGTTACTGATCAAACAAAGCAAAATCTGAGGGTGGACACAGTTTTGGGTACTTGTTTGTAGGGGAACTTGTTGCCTGGAAACAAAACACGAGGAGGAAGGAGTTGGGAACTGCTTGACCATAAGCCAGGAAAAGAGCCGATAGCCCCTCTGATCCTGTTTCCTCCTGAGGCTGTCAGATCATCTGTTCTCCACCCAAGCCCCTGATGGCGCCCTCCAGCCTGCCTGCTGGGACTCACCTGTCCCCAGAGTCACCCCAGTCTCTCCAAAAGCAGAGTGGAGGGCAGGATGGTAACTGCTGACCTACCTGAGGGGTGAGATGGGAAAAGGGCCCCGAGTAGCCATCCTTAGCTCAGGAGGGCCTGTCCCCTGGTTGCGAGCCCTGCTGTGTCCCCTGTGCTCAGTGAGACTGGCAAGCTCCTATGATAGGAAGATTTGAGGGTGGGGTGGAGTTGGGAAAATAATCAGAAAAAAGATACAGAGAGGACTTGAAACAGATGCATAGGCTGAGGAAACAAAACTAAAGAATGAGCACATTCGTCATTTATTTCAGCGTTGACGTCCTAGGACAATTTTGAGTCATTTGCATCCCGTAATTGGCTCTTTCAAAACTTAAAGTTGGGGGAGCTCCTTATTTGGGGACCTCCTCTACTTTCCCTTTGTGA
Organism: Rhinolophus sinicus; assembly: GCF_036562045.2. NCBI lineage: Eukaryota > Metazoa > Chordata > Mammalia > Chiroptera > Rhinolophidae > Rhinolophus > Rhinolophus sinicus. The sequence continues at coordinate 16,648,526 of NC_133757.1, forward strand.
CAGTGAAAGCATGGCTGAGCTTACCTTAAAAGCAACCACATGTTGGATTAAAAAACAAAGGTTGCTTTTTTCCTCTTTGCCCTGGTTTGAATGTCCTTACCTATATTGTGGGGTTTCCTGCACCTGCTCTCCTCTCAGATGTACAGAGGGAGGAAGCTCAGCCTTCATGTGTTTGCTTTCCTTGCTACTCTGATTAAGAACTAAATTCATTTTGCTAGCCCTTTGGAGGGCAAACCTCTTTATGTGACAGGAAGAAGAGTTTTCTTCCTGTCTCATAAAGGAAGAAACAATTTCAAAGGCCACTTCAATATATAAACATTTCTCTTGGCCACAAACATGCATCGAATTGCTTGTTTCTACCAGTCCCTAAAACAGAACGCGGAGATATTCGAAGGGAGCTCACCTGTCTGAGCCAGAATTTTGAAATGACAGGTGCGTGAATGGCAAGTCCCCAAATGCAGTGAAAACCTGGGACTTCGTGATGGTCCCATGTCCTTTTCACTTACTGCCAGCAAAGCACTGGGTTTATGTTCAGAAATCTACTCTTTTCCTCTCAGTCCACAGGATTCCAGTGGAGATGACTTTGCCTTCAGTCTCAGAAAATGTTGGGACAGGCAGAGAACCATTTTCTCTGGCTGGTTCAGAGATAGCCACCTGACCAAAGACTGGCCAATCAGGGTCAAGGAGATTCATTTTGGGATTTTGGTTTTGGCTACTAGGGAAGAAGATTCTTTCCCTTTCCTGCTGTACGAGAGCCTGAGGGGACATGAAGCTTGGGCTGCTATGGCCAAGTTGCCCTCACAATGGGAAGACTGATGAGAATGAAGCTAAGACAGCACCCCCACCCCCATCCACAGATTTGCTTTCTGCAGTTTCAATTACCCTGTCAACCGTGGTCTGAAAATATTAAGTGGAAAACTCCAGCAATAAACAATTCAAAAGTTTTAAATTGCTGGCCGTTCTGGGTAGCATGATGCACTATTACACTGTCCCCCTCCCTCCAGCGGGGACGTGACTCATCCCTCTGTCCAGTGGATCCACACTGTACAGACTCCCCACCCATGAGTCACTTAGCAGCCATCTTTGTTATCAGAGAGAGACTACAGTCATATAACTTTTATTACAGCGCATTGTTATAATTGTTCTACTTTACTATTGTTGTTCATCTCTTACTGTGCCTAATTTATAAACTTTACCATAGGTAGGAATGTGTAGGAAAAAAGCAGTATATATAGGGTTCAGTACTCTCTATGGTTTCAAGCATCCACTGGGGGTCTTGGAACATATTGCCCACAGATACGGGGCGGGGGGGAACAACTGTACATCAGAAGAGGGGGCCAAGATAGAGAAACTGAGTCCTGGGGACATCATTGGAGCATTTGAATGTAGCAGTGCCTAAGCCAGCCTCCTACCCCATGAACTTCTACACGAGACAATGAATGTCCAGTTTTTCCCTCAGTCAGTCCGAATTAGGAGTTCTCAATCTTCTGGGCACCTTCTGACCCAACATAAAGCAATGTGGCTAGTTCTAGTACATGCTTCCAGTAGAATCTGCCCCATCGGTTTTTAGTCACACCTTGTTATATCTGTATAATGTTTTCAACTTCTTAAAGTACCTTGACCAACATGTTATTGCATTTCATCCAGCCCATTCTTAGTTTTTCCATCTCACCTCTAGGTGGTAAGCGGTCCTCCCAAGGGGACGTGGTGGGAGACAGAAAAGCCCTGGTTCCCCAGCAGGCCCGCAGAAGACCCCTCACTTCCCACATCCTCTTTCCTTGAAATAAAAAGTTAAGCATTTTAATAACTACTCAAGGAAACTCGGTCTGGAGAAGGGCATGGAAACACAGAGGTTCTTATTCACAGCAGCCTCATCTGTAATAGACACAAATTAGGAAAACTTCCCAGTGTCCAGCCATTGGAACCTCTGCATAGTGGAGTCGTATGAAGCCTTAAACAAGGCAGAGCTACATGTGTAATTGCCAAGAAACGCCAAGTGAAAAGGCCTGGTGTCGGAGGCAATTGTTTGAGGATTTCAAAAAGAGCAAAGCTAACGACACACGTGATTGTACACACGCACAGACAGTCTCTGGCAGAAACTGGTGAGTGTTGCCTCTGGGTAAGGGGCTGGGTGGCCGGAGACAGGGATGAGAGCGACAGACTCTTTCTTCACCATGTGCCCCCCTTTTCACTTTTTGAATTTTGTACAGTGTACATGTTTGACCAATGTTATATTTTTAAATTAGATTGACTAATTACAAAATAGAAATACAACTAACTCACCACTATAAAAATATACGCACTTCAACGTAAAGCCGCCACAGGGCTGAGCTGATTTGTGACTTGGATCCTTCCAGAAGCTTATTTTACCTGGATGCTGATGGGGGTGGGGTGAGGTGGGGTGGCGGGGGCAGATTGGGAGTCAACTCTGAGGGTTCCTAGAAGGAAAAAGCCACAAGGGCTATTGGAGAAATTAGGCAAAATTTTAAATGAAATCTTTGTGTGGGCAGGGGGGAGGTAGCTGAAAGACATGGTTAAGGGGCTGCAGGGGCCTGCAGCTGGGAAAGAAAAGAGGCAGCCAGTTATTTTCTGGAGGAAAAGCAAGGTCCTTGGTACTCTGCACATTATTCCATGTCTTAACGTTTTCATTGTGTGCCTTCCACCCAGGTATGAATCTGCGCTATGTCTGCAGAACCCAGGGCCTTGGCTGCCTCCTTCGCCAAGGCTTCTGGGGGACCTTACTTTGACAACGGGTATATGGTTTGAAATCTTATGGGGGAAAAAGCCATTTTAAAATGCACTGAACTCAAGGGGAGTGAACACAGGAATGCAGGACGTAAGAACTGAAGCATCTTATGGGCCCAACACCATCCCACAGCCAGGAACAGCAGCAGGAGCCAGAGAAACACTTTCAGAAGGGCAGGCACCCAGCTTGGGAGGAGCAGGAGGCCTGTACGACTCCCCCTGAACAAATACCTATGCTTCAAGAGCCAGCTTATTGAGGGCCAAATGCTTTTTAAATGCAGTGACAGCAACAACACAGCAATGACAAGGGCAGCCCAGGACCCTCTCACCCAAGACCCTTTCAGGGACCCTCTCACACCCACGCAATGTCTGGGCACCCAGCAGGGGAAGGCTCTGCACACAGGAATAACTACGGCATTAGGACATCACTGAATTTATCGGAGAGTCTGACCCTGAAATGTCCTGCAAGTCCAGTGGGGAAACCAGATTGATGGAGGGTGGAGTTGGTGAGCTTCGTCAGTGTCTTTGTCTGAAGCTGTGTCTAGATGGCCTTCTTTGCGATTTACTATTCCATAGTGTGAACAGCACACCATCTATTTATCTAGGGCACGGCTGGTGGTCATTTGGCTTGTTTTCACTTTGCAGCTATCACACATCATACTGCTTTCGTCACTGGGTTTGTGCACATGTTCTCGTTGGTTCCTAGGACTAGGTCTCGGGTGGAATTTCTGCTCAGGGGTCTGGCTTGATGTTCAGCTTTAGAAGATGTGGTCAAAGAGTGTTCCAAAGGCTTTGTGGTTTATGCTCCCACCAGAGTGCTCAGTGTCCTCACCAACACTGGGAATTGTGGGGCGGCCTAGTCTTGGGAGATCTGGTGACTCTGTGGCTTTCGTTGTGGTTTTACTGTTCTTTTCCGTGGGGATAAAAATTTGCTCGGCAAGTACTCAATCGAGCATTAGGATTTGCCACGTAAAGTGTTGGTTCACGTTTTTTGCCCATTTTCGTTTGAATTGATTCTTATAATTCCTTTATAATTAATGTGCTGCAAACATCTTTTTCTCCATTCTGTGGCTTTGTTTTTCATCCTTTGTGTGTCTTTTCATGAATAGAATTTATTGGGTTTTGATGTTGTTTATTGCATTGCTTCTCAAACTATGTGTGGGTGATGGACCAGTTTTTATTTTCCCCATTTCCATCAGTGCCACACTGAAGTTTCAAAATAAGATTATTAATGTAAATTTAAAACTTTTAAAGTACTAAGACAACTACTTAAAAAAATTTTTTTATAAGGGTTTGAGTCAAAACTGACGACATATGCTGAGGAACAAGCTCTCAAATGCTCCCAAGATAATTATGAAGGAAATCTTGCTGAAGCCTTCTCTGTGACTTTGACTTTTAATTCTTTATTTGGTTTTCTTCAAGTGAAGCACCTGTATTGAGCCAGACACATTTAGACATGTGACAGATGCTGTAGAATCTAAAACGGAGAGATTAAAGATATCACACTGGCCTGGAATGCTGAAAATGGAGCATGGCAGGAAAACAAGAATCGAGCTACCAGACATGAAACAGAGGAACACACTCAAAAACTAGTGTGATGACAAAATGTCCTGAAGCAGAAAAGTCTGAAAACAACCTGATTAAGAATGGAATATATTCTTCCCTAGCATATTTCTTGCCATATGAATGGTCTACCGGAATCAAAAACAGGGAACACAGTGATCTTACTCATTTACATGCCATCACCTAGAATGCTCTATGGGTTTCTCATTTTGAGGAAGAGCTCTGCTAGCGTCAGAGTCTGGAAATGAAAGCAAATTAATTTTAGATGTGGCGAGATCATCTATTCCACTTGTTAATGCGATTCTTCATTAAAGTTTTGGTTTCATATCATCCAACATCAATTAACCTGCCCAGATGATATCTGGAGTATTCTCTAAACAACCAAGCTTTAGGGGAGTAAACTCAGTGTGGGCCTATTTTAAACAGGTCTCCTTGAAAGGCCATAGTGCACATTCGCTTTTTGTTGAGTTCATTTCTACATGGGTCACTCTTCTGGGCCAACTTTTCCATACTGGAGATAAAGACAGAGACAGAAAGGCAGAGATATTGAAAAAGACAGTGCCCTATGCCAGTTGTGTCTTCATGTGCAAGAATTACCTGCTCATTTTTCCTGATCCCCTTTCCACTCGACTCTGATCTGGCAGATAAATGGCATAAAATTATAATTGAAAGTGGTGAATCTTTCCTGACTCAGGTCAGTTTTCCACATGCTGGGCAAGAATGGCAAAGGAATGGGAAGTATCTCATAGTCCATTGGCATCACGCGTGTTCAGTTTGTGCACAAATGTGGACTGTGTGTGTTTATTGCCCATGTGCATTTGCTGCGTAGTGTGTTGAGTATGTGTGTGCACTGAATGTGTGTATCTGTTGAGTATACTCATGTATTGACTATGTGTTTGAGGGTGTTTGTATGTGTGTTGCGTGTCTGTGTATTAAATGTCTGAGTGCTGAGTGTGTGTTAAGTGTGTGGATATATTGAGTGTGTGTGTGCCTGCAGGTGTGCTGTGGTAGGGATGTGTGTGGCCAGGACGATAAAAACATCCCCCCTTTGGATCACATGTGCTGCAGCAGGAACCCAAAGGGCTGCTCCCAGAGTCCGCTTTCCTTTGTGTGGTGTGCAGCTTGGCACACGTGAAAGAGCAGAGAGCAGCTATTTGTTTGGGAGGGATCCCTTGGAGTGATCTGGAAAGGTGGACAGGACAGCAGGGCTGGGCTCTGTCCCCAACCCACGCTGTGATCTCATGGTTGGTATCTGTTTAGTCATCTCTTTCTTCCCTGAGACGCACAGTCCACTTTTGTTCTCTTTTAAGTGAAAAACTAAACCTTAATTATCCAGAGAGTATGATTGGATGGGGCACAATTCAATCGGAAAGTGGGGGGGTGAGGGCAAATTCACCAGCAAGACATCGGCTCAAAGGCTCTTGGCCAGTTACTGATGTAACGGGTCTAAGACCCTCAACTAGATGGGAAGCTCCTCAGCCTTGGGATTTTCCTTCACGTCCCCACCCAGCCCCCTTCCCACTTGGCACCACTAAGCTCTTAATAATAACAATGATAACAGCGAACACTGGGCATCTGCTCTGTGCCAAGCTCCACTCTAGTCCACAAGGTGCCACGTGATCCGGCCCCTGCAGAGCTCATCCTTCTCGGCTCATACTGTTCCCCCCTGTGCTCCGGCCACACCAGCTTTTTTTTTTTCTGTTTCCTGACCCCACTGAGCATGTTCCCATCTCAGGGCCTTTGCGCTTACAGTTCCCTCTGTCTAGAAGGCTCTCCTTCCAACTCTCAGCATGGTCCACTCTGTCAAATACTGCTGAAAGGCCAACTGAGTTCAGAATAGAGCCGTAACCACCGAACTGGGGCAATGCAGACATTATGGGTCATCTTGACGGGGTGCTCTCAGTGGCTTGGGAACAACAGGAGCCCAACTGCAGAGCACAAAGGAAACGTAGGGCGAATACACAGAGACAGTAATTACAGAAACTTTTCCATGAGGGGAAGCAGAAAAATAAGGTGATGGCAGGAGAGAGACGTGGGGTCAAAGAGGGGTTTTGTTTGTTTCCTTTTAAGGCAAGAGATAAGAAAGCTGGTCTCTGGATGGATGGAAATGACACAGGTCTCTGGCACAGGGCCCAGATACAGGGGAGAGAGGGCATAATTTCTGGGAAGAGATATTTTGGAGAGGAACAAAGTGAAAACGGGGTCTGATAGGAAAACAGTCGGTTGCCAGGCAATGTTGAATTTCCTCAATAAATTTAATGTTCACAAAATCCTGTGAGGTAGAGGTTATCATTCTTACTATTTTATAGATGAGGAACCTAAGGGCCAGAGAGGTAAAGTAACTTGTCCAAGATCACGCTGCAGGCAAGTGGAGGAGTTGGGATTTGAAGGCAGATTCTGACTTGTGGTTTAATTACAGGATCCAAGTGCAAGATTATGAAGGGTGAAAAGTCAACTCTTTTAAGTCAGAAAAAAGCCCAAGAGTATTAGAGCTACATCTAGAATCCCAGGTTTGCAATTCAGGTGCTAGAGAACTGGAATAGCTCCAGTGGTCTATAAATAGGAACATTTTAAAATTTTTGTTTAGCGAGTTGCCAAAAAAATGTTATCTGTTGGCAGTGTTGTTTCTCAATTGGGAGGTGGATGTTTGCTTTGAGACACGTTTTCTGTTTTGTGTGCCTTTTCTCTGTGTGTGTTACATTTCACAACGAAAGGTTTAGAAATAAACCTGAACTGCCTTATTGATGGTGGATGATATGTGACCATCTTCCCTCAAAATGTGGGCCGACTTCGTAGTTCCCAAACATGACCAGTCATCAGAACCACCTGGGGGGACTTCTAAAATGAGGAGTCTCACCCAAGTCCAGGGACTCAGAATTCCCAGTTGTATCATCAGAAAGCCCCCTATGACTCTAATGATCAGCCCACATCGGGAACTGCAGACCTCAAGCACGCCAAGTCCGTTAAAAATCAATGTTTTCTGCCATGCTGCTTCCTAGGCCTTTGAGATGCTCAAAATATGACTCATGCCAGACAGAAGGCTGGTTAATTCAACAATGCTGTGCGTTCTGCCCTACACCCTATCCTTTACCTTCCTTCTGATCTTTCCATTGCTTTGTACCATGGAAATAAGAAAACATATGCAAGTACAACGTGTTGTAAGAAAACGCCTTCAGCTTAAACACCAAACGATCATAAAAATGATCTCATCTCTCCCCTCTCTTTAGCATTCCTCTCTCTTGACACCTCCCGGGGAAAGACCCCATGCCATCCTGAGAAGAGACCTCTCAGAGAGGTCAGGGCCATGGGTGGATCTCTGAGGCAGGTCAGGGACATTTACACTTAAGTGGGAACCGACCAGCCTCCTATCTGAAGGGAACATAGTGGCAGTTAGGTGCTACACTTGCTGAGAAGGCCACAGCCGTGTGCTGGTCAGGGAAGGAGAAGTTGTCCGCACTCGTTTTTAATTTAGAGCCAGTTGAGAAACCAGAGTGACCATGGCCACTCCTGGAAGGGAAGGGCAGAGAAGCTCAGATGGAGGCTGATGTCTTAGGAGAACGTGAGCGCTGAGGTGGCCAGAACCCGCCATCGTTCATGATCCAACCTCCCGGAGGCCCTAAAGAAGCCAGCTTTGAGAGTATCACTTTCCCTCATTGTCTAGCCTAGAAAGAACACAATCGAAACACAGTTCCAGTTGCCACCCTTCCCCAACAGGAAAGAAGAATGGAGCGCGAGTGCAGGACTTGCTTTGCAATTTGAGTCTCAGGAATGCCTAAGAAACAGCAGCGCCTTCCAAGTAAAGATGCTCTATTGAAACTTGACTCACCCGTGGCAGTTTATTGTGTTTCCCCCCTCTCCTTCCTTGTGACACAGAGGAGTGAGGTGAGTAATACTTTTGCAGTGAGAGAAAAATAGATCCCCAAATGCCTTCCATTATGCTAAAAGCCTGTGTCACCAGCTGTGGCAGCAGGGGGTGTGGCCACATCTATTACTAGAGAAGAGTCAGAACTTCTGACTCCCTCTTCAGGGCTATTTGTGGGTCTAAAAGCGCAACAAGCAGGAACTAGGAACTGATAAGCACAGAGAAGTCTACAAGTCCCGCTGGGGGTCTTGTGAGAGCCACAGGGGTCAAGAGCCCTTGCATGCGGGAGTCCCCAAGGCCACACAAAAGGAAAACAGTCGATCACTTTCTGCAGCCTGACACTGCCCTGCCCCTTTGCCACAGGCCTAAGAACTGCCTCTTCTTCCCCAGAGTTAAAATAGCTAATATTTACTGAGCACTGTTACATGTCAGGCACCGCGCAAAGCATTTTGCACAGGTTATGTGAGCTAATTCGTGTGCACACACACACACACACACACCCGGAGGTGGGTACTAACAGTATTTCCTTTAACAGATAAGGAAACTAAGGCTCAGGAAATTTTAGTACCTGCCCCCGAGTTACCTGGCTAATGCAAGACACAGACCCAGGTCGTCTTCAGAAGAGAGTCCTAAACAAACAGCTATATTATATTGTCTGCTTGGCAGATAACATGAGAACTGGAGGAAACAAGAGAATATAGGGGGAAAGTTCTGTTGCTTCATTTAGTTGTTTCATAGACTCTCCAGGTCTTATCTTAGAGGTAGGAATACTGATCAATGGTCCCAGATGCCCTAGGAGCATTTTTCGTCACCAAAGGCTTTGTAAAAGCAGGACAGGGGGATGTGGTCATTGCCAGAGCCAGAGGCTTGCTAATAAGGCAACAGCAGGTACAAGTCACATGTAATTATGTGAACCTCCTTTCTCCCTTACAAAAACTTAAAAGAAAATTGAAAAGCCTCCATCTTCCCCTATGCAGTTTGTAAAATCTATATATTAAGTTCCAATATATCAGAAACATATTTTCCCCTTCTGGAATTGATCACATTATGCTCCTACCCAGCTGGAACAATGCGAGGAAGAAAAATGTTTGTCTCAATGGCATTTTCTTATTCAGCTAATTGATTTTTTAAAATAACAATAATGCTTGAACATCCAGCTGCCTAATTACTAGCAGCTTTTTATTTGCACTACCATTAACTTCACAGCTGCTTTGCCGGTGACAAGTGGCACCACAGAGACATCAGCTGCAACTGTTTCTGAAAGAAGGGACATGAAAAAGGCCTGAGCCCCCTCTGCCAAGGTCAGTGAGGGCTTCAGGCTGATTTAGCAGCACAGTACCTGACTTCAAATGGAGGAAACTGCATGTGGAAAACCATGTTGGGTAGATGGGATCTTGGAGGGGCACCTGGCTCAATTCTCTCCATTTACAGATAAAGGGGATTGAGGTCCAGAGAGGTTAAGTGCCTTGCCTACGATCACACAGCTACCGTGTTCCCAAAAATAAGACCTAGCCCGACAATCAGCTCTAATCCATCTTTTGGAGCAAAAATTAATATAAGACCTGGTATTCTATTACCTGATATTATATTATATTATACTTGGTATATTATATACCTGTTATTATAGTATATATTATATATTATATTATACAAGACCCGGTCTTATTTTACTATAAGTATATAATATGTACTTTTTTTATAAGTATATATTATATATATATAATTTTTATATACATAATATATATATATATATAAAAAATTCATATGAGACCCGGTCTTACAGTAAAATAAGACCGGGTCTCATATTAATTGTTGCTCCAAAAGACACATTAGAGCCCACTGTCCGGCTAGGTCTTATTCTCAGGGAAACACGGTGGTCATCTCCAGCACTGGAACTGAAGCCCAGGCCTCCTGATTCCTTAGCTATTTTTTTAATTTAAATTGAAGCCTACATACTGAAAAGTGTACACATCATACTCGTAAGTGTACACTTGAATTATCTTTGCGTGAACTCAACTAGGCGACCACTACCCAGGTCAAGAAATGGACCATCTCTAGCGGCCCAGAGGCTCCCAGTCCCCTCCTTCCATTCACCACAAACCCTCCCCTCATCAAAGGTCATCACGATCCTGACTTCTAACACAACCATTACTTTGGCTCAGCCCATGTTCTTTCAGTAAAGAGCCATTTTATGTGACGTTTAGGTATTTGGACCTAAAAGGCAAACCTTCTGTTTCCTTGGAGTATATTAGGCAAAGTAGATCCCAGAGGGAAACCCCATGCCCATGACAGAGTATGGGGTCTCGCGTGGGAGGGCTGCAAATGTTTGGGAACCAGACAGAGGTGATGGTTGCACAGCATTGTGAATGCACTGAAGGCCACTTAATTATTCACTTTAAAATGATCACTTTTGTTACGTGAGTTCACCTCAATTAAAAAACTCATCACTTAAGACATGTGCATTTCATTGTACATAAATTTAAACTAAAAAGAAACTGTAAAAATATTCAATTAAAAAAAACCTTAAAAATAAATAAATAGCATATCCCTGACAAGGGCTCATCAATACCTTCCACACGTCCAGCCCTGCAGGACCTGGCCAGCAAGCCTCACATTGCCACCCGGGGGTTTTCCTCTGGCTCTCTTCTCATTGCACTGCCATATGGCCTTCTTCCTTATCCCACCACTGAAATGCCCCTTATCAGGGTCATTGTCATGCGGGGTCTCATGAGGGGTCTCTGATCCTGCTCCCCGCATAAGAACGCAGGACATGGTGAGGCCAAAAAGGAACACCCACCGGAGCCATGGATGGGAGGTTCATACGGCTACAGTCTCGGTGGGTTGGAGACACAGGAAGCAGGAGCCACAGGATCTGCAGCCGTCCGCTTCTCTGCCAACCAACCTCACTTGCTAACTGCAATCTGCCATGCTAACTGCAATTCACCGCTTGCCAGCCACCATTCGCTGCTAGCGTAGCCACGGCAGTTATGTTAGTGGCCAATGGCTCACTGGTTACAGCTGACAGCCAACTAGCCACAGCTGATGGCCATCCGATCACAGTTGATGGCCATTTACTACCCGAGCCAGCGCCTTTCCACGTGAGGGCGAGAGCCTGGAAACTGCACTCCTGGCTCTGTCACCACATTCTATCCCTCCAGGTCTCGCCTCACAATCTACGCGACAATCATCTTCCGCGAGGGGCCCTGTGCGAGAAGCCTGGAGGTGAATGCAGTATCTTGGACACAGCCAGGCTCTCTGGGCACAGCCAGAGTTTCTCAGGGTACCACCAGTTCTTCTGGGCACAGCCAGACTTCCTGGGCTTCTTAGGGTACCACCAGTCTCCCTGGGCACAGCCAGGGCCTCTCAGGGCACTGCTACTCTGGGCACAGCCAGACTTCCTGGACACAGCCAGGGTTCTCAGGGCACCACCAGTCTTTCTGGAACAATTATGGCTCACAGCCAAGGTGCTTACATATTCTTGATGGTGGCCAGTCGAGACACAGGAAGCAAACATTCACCAGTTCCACTACATGGTAGTACGTTGCCAAGCAAACAGTCAAGCTGTCCATCAAATCAGGGAGATGGAAGGCAATTCCCCATAGTCCACAGTCATTCGCCAGGGCTGTGCACTGGCCCCACAACGTGTGCCCTCCCCGCAGGGCGAGAGCTCCAAGTCTCCCCAACCTGGGGGTGAGGGACGACCTTGACCTCACCCGCATCTCCCATGGAGGACCTAGCAAGTGTTTCCTCCTGGGACCACAAGTCCTGCATCCGGGCTGCCTCAGCAAGCACTTCCCAGCCCACACAGCCGCAACGACCTTTGCTTTCTCCAGCCTATGCTGGTTGGGGAACCATCCTCGTCTTTCCACCCCTCCACGGGGGTCCAGCTCTCCGGCAGCTGCTCCTCCTGGTCTTCCTGAGACTGAGTGTTCACACGCACAAACTGCTCCACTGCCCTTCGGAGAGCTTTGGCCGGCACCGTACCCTGCTCGCTGCGCCATTTGTCACACAGGGTCTCATGCGGCGTCTCTGGTCCTGCTCCCCACATAAGCAGGATATGGTGAGGCCAAAAAGGAACACCCACGGAGCCATGGATGGGAGGTTCATACCGCTACAGTCTCGGTGGCGGCTGGGTTGGAGACACAGGAAGCAGGAGCCACAGGATCTGCAGCCGTCCGCTTCTCTGCCAACCAACCTCACTTGCTAACTGCAATCTGCTATGCTAACTGCAATTCACCGCTTGCCAGCCACCATTCGCTGCTAGCGTAGCCACAGCAGTTATGTTAGTGGCCAATGGCTCACAGGTTATAGCTGATGGCCAACTAGCCACAGCTGATGGCCATCCGATCACAGTTGATGGCCATTTACTACCCGAGCCAGCATCTTTCCACGTGAGGGCGAGAGCCTGGAAACTGCACTCCTGGCTCTGTCACCACATTCTACCCCTCCAGGTCTCGCCTCACAATCTACGCGACAATCATCTTCCGCGAGGGGCCCTGTGCGAGAAGCCTGGAGGTGAATGCAGTATCTTGGACACAGCCAGGCTCTCTGGGCACAGCCAGAGTTTCTCAGGGTACCACCAGTTCTTCTGGGCACAGCCAGACTTCCTGGGCTTCTTAGGGTACCACCAGTCTCCCTGGGCACAGCCAGGGCCTCTCAGGGCACTGCCACTCTGGGCACAGCCAGACTTCCCAGGCACAGCCAGGGTTTCTTAGGGCACCACCAGTCTTTCTGGGCCCAGCCAGTCCTGCCAGACTTCCTGGACACAGCCAGGGTTCTCAGGGCACCACCAGTCTTTCTGGAACAATTATGGCTCACAGCCAAGGTGCTTACATATTCTTGATGGTAGCCAGTCGAGACACAGGAAGCAAACATTCACCAGTTCCACTACATGGTAGTATGTTGCCAAGCAAACAGTCAAGCTGTCCATCAAATCAGGGAGATGGAAGGCAATTCCCCATAGTCCACAGTCATTCGCCAGGGCTGTGCACTGGCCCCACAACGTGTGCCCTTCCTGCAGGGCGAGGGCTCTAAGTCTCCCCAACCTGGGGGTGAGGGACGACCTTGACCTCACCCGCATCTCCCATGGAGGACCTAGCAAGTGTTTCCTCCTGGGACCACAAGTCCTGCATCTGGGCTGCCTCAGCAAGCACTTCCCAGCCCACACAGCCGCAACGACCTTTGCTTTCTCCAGCCTATGCTGGTTGGGGAACCATCCTCGTCTTTCCACCCCTCCACGGGGGTCCAGCTCTCCGGCAGCTGCTCCTCCTGGTCTTCCTGAGACTGAGCGTTCATACGCACAAACTGCTCCACCGCCCTTCGGAGAGCTTTGGCCGGCACCGTACCCTGCTCGCTGCGCCATTTGTCACGCAGGGTCTCATGTGGCGTGGCGTCTCTGGTCCTGCTCCCCACATAAGCAGGACATGGTGAGGGCAAAAAGGAACCCCCACGGAGCCATGGATGGGAGGTTCATACCGCTACAGTCTCGGTGGCGGCTGGGTTGGAGACACAGGAAGCAGGAGCCACAGGATCTGCAGCCGTCCGCTTCTCTGCCAACCAACCTCACTTGCTAACTGCAATCTGCCGTGCTAACTGCAATTCACCGCTTGCCAGCCACCATTCGCTGCTAGCGTAGCCACGGCAGTTATGTTAGTGGCCAATGGCTCACTGGTTATAGCTGACGGCCAACTAGCCACAGCTGATGGCCATCCGATCACAGTTGATGGCCATTTACTGACCGAACCAGCACTTTTCCACGTGAGGCCGAGGGCCTGGAAACTGCACTCCTGGCTCTGTCCCCAGTCATCTTGCCAAAGCCAGCGGTTGGTTCTCTGTCCTCATCTTATTCCACCTCCTGGCAAAATCCAACCTAGATGACAACTCTCTTGCTCTTGAAACATTTGTTTAGGCTTCCGTGACATCATGTTTTTCTGCTTTTCTTCTTACCTCACTGGCCCTTCCTCATTTTCCTTTGTGCCTTCTCACCTTCTTTGAATTGCACAGAGCCTAGGGCTCTGTTTTTCACCATCTCTCTTCTCTTCTCTAGCTGGGTGACCTCATCCAGTCCATCCATATGTCTATGACTTGCAAATACGTTTCTCTAGCCTACACATTGCCCTTGAACTCCAGGTGTGGCTACCCAACTACCCACCTGACATCTCTACTTGGATGTTTCACACAGCTGAGACAGAGATAGGAATCCTTTCCTACCGCTAGTCTCCTCCCCAATTCAGCTTTCTCATTTAAAAATTTTTTTTTTTTTTTAACTGGGGAACATTGGGGAACAGTGTGTTTTTCCAGGACTCATCAGCTCCATGTCAAGATGTTTTCAATCTAGGTATGGAGGGTGCAGCTCACTGGCCCATGTGGGAATCGGACCGGCAACCCTGGTGTTATGAGCACTGCATTCTGACCACTGAGCCAACCAGCCGCCCGGCTTTCTCATTTTTGTAAATGGCACCATCATCCATCTAGCTACTCAAGCTAAAACTTAGTCATTGTGCTTGAATCGTCTGGTTTCCTCACACCTCACTTCTAACACATCAGCACATTGTATTGGCTCTGCCTCCAAAATTTATCTTAAATCCACCACTGTCCTCCATGTCCATCTCTGCTGCTCCAAGCCCGGTCCAGAGTCCCTCCATCATCTCTTGCCTGGACTATTTCATTACCTTCTAATAGGTCTTTCTTACTTCCCTCGTCTTCCTTTAGTCCAACCTTCACCCAACAACGGGAATAATGTTTTTAAAAGGTAAGCCAGGTCCTGTTAACACTCCAGTGAGTTCCATTCCATTCAGAATAAAACCCAAAGTCTCACAAGGTCGAGGGATCTGCTCCAGCTTACCTGTCCAGTCTCATTTCTCTCCACTGTCCCCTCACTCAGGACACTCCAGCCATACTCATCTTCTTTCTGTCCCCTGAATAGACCAATCGTGTTCCTATCTCAGGGCCTTTACATTTGCTCTTCTATCTGCTGGGCGCATTCTGTCCCAGTCTTTGAACAGCTGCCTCTTCTTACTATTATGACCTCTTCATTATGACCTCAACTCAAATATCACCTCCTCTGAGAGACCGTTCCCTGGTTACCCTCACTAAAAACAGCCTCTCTTGTTCAGGATTCTATTTAATCTCCTTGATAGCTCTTATCTGTACCTAAACTTTTCTTATGTATTTAAGGTTGGCTTATTTAATAGCTGTCTCCTCCTACTAGAAGATAACTTCTTTGAAGGCAAGGACTCTGTTTTACTCATGGCTGTATCCCCCGTGCTTAGAAATATGTTTGGCAATAAAAACACTACACAAATATATGTTAACTGGTTGGATCTCATCAATTCATCATCATATTTATCATAATATGGTCTCCATTAGTTATCATTTCAGGCTGCCAAGTTGCAAGTAACATAAAGCTAACGCAGGTTGTGTCAGGCAGTAGTAACAAAGACGAGGAGTAGGCCCGTGGTCAGGCACAGCTGGTACAAGCTGTGCTCTCTTAGCTCTGCTCTCCTCTGGGTTGGTTCCACTTGCTGGCAAGCCCTATCCATGCAGTGGCTCCTGCCAGCTCTGTGCTTCGATTCCACATTGTACAGTTCGGCAACCCCAGCAGAAAGAGAGCTGTCCTTTCCTAGAACTCCAGCAAAATCTCAGAAATGACTTTCATTGGAACAAGCTGGATCACGTGCCCACCCTGGAACCAACCACTGTGTCCAGAAGGATGGAATATGCTAATTAGTCAAGCCAAGTCACTCACCCACTCCTAGATGGGTGTGATTGGGAGTTGGCATTGCCATGAGTCGCATGGTTTGGGGGCAGAGAAGGAGTGGTCTTCTAAAGAAAACAGCAATGCTATCACTAGGGAAAGAGATGAAAGTTGTAGAGAGAAAAAAAATGTCCACCATGATTGTCTTTTTGTTTCAGAGAACTGAAGTTGTTGCCAGTTCCAGACGAACCTGTAATTTTAGAGCTTAAGAATGAAGAACTGTCTGACTACTGCCATCTACACGGTGAACTCATTCCCCCACGGAACCTTTCCACAGCACTGACCTGTATCTTACCTCACAAGGCCTATGTGACCACTCCTACCCTAGAAGGGGTCATGCTTTGTCAGTCTCCTGTCTCTCAGCGGTGCTGAGTTTCATCACGAAGGCCTGACCTCAGACGTTTCAGTCAACGTCCTTGACTCTCGTTTCTGAGCCCTGCTTCTGGAAGCTCATTTCTCTAGATCTACAGGTTTACCTTTGTTTTGCATCACTGTTAATCTTGATTTTGCCTCTCACTTCATTTTGCCGGACTGCTCCTTCCTACCCCATCTGCTTTCTGACCAGCCGGCTGAATCACTATGCCTGTTGCTACCCAAAGTATGTCTTCACATCCGTCATTTTCCTCGCCAGGTGATTCCTTCCTTAATCTTCAGTGATGAGTCTGCTCATCATCACTAGTGTTCACTGCCCCAGAAAAGTAATGAGACCGTCCCATTAGGTGCATAAGGAATACACGTAAGGCAGTTTTAAATGAGAGTCTATCCTATACTAAAATATCTCTAAGGAAGGCCATTTTCCATTTTAAGCTGGAACTGGGCAATCTTTACGGGGAAGACATCCTCCCTTTGCCTGCTTTCACACAGAAGGAAGACCTGGAGATGAACTGATGACTACCTCTTGTAATTACCTTTCACACATTCACAGATTGACACTCAGTAGGTCATCAGTTTTCACTTCTCCAAATTCCATTCATTTATTAAAATCAAGTTTTCCCAGCCCTTTCAGATTGTTATTCCCCATTTGGTCGCCTGCAGTTACCTGTCTTATGCTCGGGGGCTGAGATATGGTAATAAGAGCACCGTTGATTTTTCTTTGAGTCATAAACTGGGAGACAAAGTATTCTTCATAATCCCACTTGTAATTTCCATTTTATTTAACTACAGAAAGCCACTCTGATGGTCAGGTGAATTCCTACGCTGTGATCCTTTGGCACAGGTGTTCCCATTCTAACTATTAGGTCGGTGCAAAAGTAATCATGGTTCTTGCTATTATTTTTAACCTTTTAAACCGCAATTACTTTTGCACCCACCTAATACTTGTTGGTTGGCCCCATCTATTTGTGCAAGTAGAAACATAACGTTTGTTTCTCTAGAGAAGCTGCTAACCTGACCCACAAGTGTAGTGTTATTCCCACCAGGATATAAAATCCACAACGACAGAGACTTTGTTTAGTTACTACTTTATCTCCAGTACTCAGCATATACAGGCACTTAGTGACTACAAATTCATTCATTCACTCATCAAATGCTTATTGAGCATGTCCTAAAGACGGTACCATGCCAGGTGATACTTGAGGTCAAAGGGATAAAAACAAGTATATCTGGGAGGCTATTTCAGCCATAAGTAACAGAACTGTCTTAAACAATTACACATTTATTAGTGCACATAAGTGGAAGTCCAAATTTAGATCAACTCATGTTTGTTTGATCCACCATGAAGGATCCAGGTTTTTTCACAGCTTCTTCCTAAGACTAGCTCCCTCTGGGAGAAGGGGAGACAGGAGGGAGAAATATCATAGGTGGCTGCCAGTAACAGCTAGGGTACCAGCAAGAGAAAGAATAAATCTTCCTACAAGGGGAAGACCCTTCCCAGAAGTCTCCAGCACTCCTCTTGCTTCTCAAAGGCCAGAATTGGGTCACAGCCATTCCCGAATCATGGATTTAACCTCAGACCACTCAGTCCCTCATCTCACACTGAGGGTGGGTGGGCTTCCCCTGAAATGAGGGGACTTTGTTGAGGAAGGGTGGCCCTCTGGACACGTGGAGGTTCTGTTAGGAAGGAAGGGAGGAGGAGCAGAGGGTTAGGGAGCAGCACTACCATTCACTACAAGCGCAATGAGCATTTATAATGAAAGTCGGTAGTTTTTTTAAGTGCCTGCCCAAATATTTCCATGTAATCGTTATAAGGACTATGAAGTGGTAGTTCTCATCCCAGGGTAAGTCAGAATCACCCAAGTAGTGGTTCTGGTTCAGGAGGTCTGTTGTGGGGCCGACGGGCGTGATTCTGATGGCCAGCCTGCATTGTACACCAATGCGATAAACTAAGCACTGCCTCCCCATAGGTGTGCAAATAAGAATTCAGCACAGTCCCTACCCTACAAACCTGACACTAAATGTCAAGTAAGAGATTTGACATATGTGCCAGAGGAGTTCAGGGGAAGAAAAGCTCCCTTTAAGCTAGTAAGGTTACTGGGCAAGAGTGGAACCTCCAAAGATGAGTAAGACTTGATTAGAGAACCTGGGGAGAAATGTAGCCAGAAGGGCACAGAATGAGCCTGGTGGAAGAAGATGGAACACTTGTCAAATTCATGCGTCACGTTTGTCAGAGGACAAACTGATCTCTGGTTTGTTGCCATGTTAGTACGTGAGAAAGGGGAGTTTTCTCCTCTTGAACTTTTTTGGAGAAATTGAGGTTTGTTTCCAGGATTTGGTGAATCAGTGTTATCTGATATTTCTGATACTTTGCTGCAACTATTCGCCAAGCTTCCTCTTTGAGCACAAAGGGGGTTTTAAGAGACAATGATTGGGGCTTTCATGTATTTATATTTTAAAAATTAGAATCATTGGGTGGAAAATCCCTATGAGATCACCTCTTTGCTTTACCCAACCTGTGCAGGGAGGTGCGAGGCGGGGGATACACAGTGATTAGAGAAGGAGGCATTTAATTCCTTCTCAAAGCAAGCTAAGATAAACCTGATCAAATCCAGCCAGGCTGCAAACGTGATTAAGAGGAGGTTAGAAACAACGTGGAGAATATGGAAAACGTTTGTAGATTGGCTGGCAATTGGATTACATTTAAAGATTCAATTAGTGATAGATTCAGAATAGGGTTTCCTTTAGTGAGTTTGTTAACTCACAGGCAAGAGGCCTGGCGGTTTGCTGATAGCACAGAAAATGAATCATGCGACAGTGGCTCAGCCAGGCTGGGACAAATGTCACCCACTCACTTTGATGGATGCACCCCCTGCATGGAAATATGTGGATTGATATTGATATTTTAAAACTACCATTACTCATGGTTCTTGACAACTTATTTTCCATTCTTTGGTATACCTTCGTTGGTTGTACTTCTGCTGCCTCTAAACAGCTTTTTAGTGAACTCCAAATGGGTCTCCCATGCTAAAGGAGTTTTTCAGAAGCAGAAAGAAAGTTGGCAACAGACTTGTCATGCGTGGACAGTCTGGTGGAATAGTGCCTCTCCCAGGTTTCAAGAGTGTGCCATACGTTATCTATTAAGTAGGTTCAGGGTGAGAACTCTGGGCAGGTCAAGAGGTATCACAGAAAGTATTAATGTGGTAACTAGATTCAGCAATAAGGAAACAAAAATACATGCATATTTTTAAAGCAGAAGTCATACTATAAACTTTATAAGAGACTGGTTATTGTCTGGGGGCTCCTAGAAAGAAAACACCAGGCCACAGGAAAGAGGATGGGCATAAGCCAATGAGGGCAGAGGTAAGAGCTGGCTCACCTAGTTCCCAGCCCTGTACCCAACCAGCTTTGAAAGATGGAAGATAAGGCAGAAGCAAGGACAGGCATGCGCAAGAGGGCAGCTGATGTGGGGTGATGCAGTAGCAGAGGCCTCCCTACAAAGTTAAAGACGACTCACACCTGTTCAGCCAGAAGAACCAAACCTTTCTGTGGTTCCATCTTTCCTGGTTTGAGCCAGTCTCTAAGTTCAGAAAGCATGATTTCCCTAGTGTCACCTGTGTAGTCTTCTCTCTATGTGCATCTGAAATCAGTAATGCTGACAAGCTGAAAATGATTGAAAACAAAAGATAATGTTTTGAAGATATTTGGGCCTTGTTTTGGCAAGTGAGTGGCTTACACCCAATTTAGGTAGACTCATAAGGGCACCTACTAAATCTAGGTTAGAAGCAAAGGCCCCAGGAATATGAATAATGGGCATGAGTACTACTCCATAAAAAGTGATACTAAAAGCAAATAAAGATAGTCTATCACCTATAGCTGGGAAGAGTACAAAGAAAGTTTCACTAAAAAAGGTCCCTCTCCCAGTTTACGCCAGCTGGTCTACCATCTGCTTATGATCCTATAAGGAGGAGACCACCTAAGGAGGTGACTCATTTAGCCCAAATAATTCTCTTAATGGGAAAATAAGCCCAGTGTGCCTTACTACCCTCAGGTCTCCTTACCTAAGCAGGTGTACAAAGTTCCCCTCCTTGGGCCTCTGCTCCAGGTTTTTCTCTGCTTTTCTCAGCATGATGTCTTTATCTTGGGAAAGTTTATCATGGCAAAAAAGATCTTCGTGGCTAAGAAATGGATAGAATCCATATAATCAACTCAAACTCTGTTTCACTTGGGCATTCACTCATTCAACAAACATCCAAGTGCCATATTCTGGAGACCTACAGATAAATAAGACCCAATCCTAAAGGAAAATCAATGATGAGAGGACAGTGGAACACTAAATATAAGAGAGGTAAGTAAGCACAGGATGCGATGGCATCAAAAAGAAGGAGTGTGGGGACATCCAATTCTACCTGGAGAAAGGAGTCAGGAAAGCTTTCCAAGAAAAGATGACCCTTGAGCTGAGGACAGAAGGGTGAGTACAGATTAGCCAGGGAAATAAGAGACGGAGAACCTTTCACAAAAAAGCTCAACATTGGCAAAGCCACACAGGCACCATACTATGGCTCACTCAGAGACCTGCAAGTGATTTCCTATGACTAAGGCTGGAGATTTTATCAGAACCAGATCTTAAAGGACCTTCTAGGTCGTGCTAAGGCACAGAAACTATTTCCAAAAGAAATGGAAAAACCACCGGAAGATTAAAACCTGGAAAGTGACGTGATAAGAATTGGGACTTAAAGTAATGATTCTGGTAGCGGAGAGAGCAGGATGACAATTTAGGAGGCTTCCAGGCTATAAATAATAAAAGATCAGACTAAGACAGCAGCTGTGAGAGGGGAAAGGGTTTGAGCTATGCATTGGTAAAACAGACAAAGTTGGTATCCCACTGAGGTAGAGAAGAAAGGAAAGGATGAGTCCAGAGGGACTCCAGACTTCCCTCTTATAGGAAAATGTGGCAGGTGACATCATTTCTTGAAAAAAAAATGTAAGAAGAGGAGCAACTTTGGCGCAAAGAAAATAAATCCCACTTTACACCTATGTATGATCGGTGGCTCATGTAGGTAACGGTCATTTGATATTTAAAAATATGTTTTCTCAGTAAAACAAGTGTTGGCTGTGAGTAGAGGGACTACATCTGTCTTATTCCCGTGCCCAAAATTGTGCCTGGCACATAGTAGGTGCTCCCTAAATACTTTTAAGAATCTTTCGGTCTTAGCAGTTTGAGTATGATGTGTCCAGGTTTGGTTTGATTTATTTAATTTACTTATCCTGCTTGGAGTTTACTAGGCTTCTTTAATGTGTAATTTCACCAAACTTAGAAAAATTTTAGCTACTATTGTCTAAAAATTTTTTCTGAATTATTTTCTCTCTCATCGTCTTTGGGGATTACAATTAGAGCCATGTTGTAACTTCTGATATTGACTTCTGGGTCATCGGTTATGCCAGTGCTAGGAAGGAAGCAGCAACAAGGACCTGTCTTCATGGAGCTTATATTCTAGTGATGGGAGCCAGATAGAGGACCACCAATTGAGGGACCCATTTTGCTCTCCAAGTCATAAGTCCTAAAGTGGGGCTGTGTTGGCACCATTTACTATGGAGTATCTAAGCCATGCTTCTGTGGTATTGGGTACCTTTTCCTGAGATTTACAAAAAAGGCCCGGTATAGAAGTTACATATCTTTAAATAAATACACCTACTAAACATTATATATTAAAGAAACAAAATATGACAGATATAGTGGAAAGCCTGTGTACTACTCTCTGATCCCAATACCCCTCCTTCTTCCCCAAAGACAACCACTGTCCCGAACTTGGTAGTTTTCATCCCATGCACGGTTTCATACCTTTACTATACACTTGTTCCCATAAATATATTTTTGTAAGACTTTAAAATTTGTAAAAGTAGTCTCCTACTGTACATATTACTCTGCAATTTGCTTTTTGTTTTGCTGAATATTATTTTAGAGATTTATCCATGTTGATACATGTACCTCTAGTTCATGCAATTTTATTAATTTCAATATTTATTCATCTGTTGACTTTAATGCACTACATTTTTTTTTCCCCTCCTTTTTTCTGCTTGTGGACATTCAGGTTGTGATTTTTCAGTTTTTAATTTTTAAAATCAAAGCTGTAATATATTTTATGTGTCTGCTTATTACATATACAAGATCTTCTCTCAGACTGGAATTAATTGCTGGTTCACAAGTGATGCCCACCTTCAAATTAATAGATAATGCCAACTTGTTCTCCAATGTGGGTATAACAATATGTACACCCATCAGTTGTGCACGAGTGCTACCATTTTGGTTTTCCTTTTTTCTTTTCAGGATTAAATTTTCTCCCATTTGATGGGTTATAGTTTTTATTGACATACCCCTGATTACTTATAAATTGAGTATTTTTCATATGTTTATTGGCCATTTGGGGTTCTTTCTGTTGTAAATTGTTTATTCATATGTTACCCTCCTCTGCCTCCTCCTCATTGTTTTTACTTTTTCATTGGCTTATTTACCTGTTTTCTTAATGATATATAGGATTTGAAAATATATTCTGGTTAGTAATTCTTTATTACAAATACGGCCTCATGGTCTGTGGCATCTCTTTAACTTTTTAATGGTACTTTGGTTGTATACATGATTTAAATTTTAATATAAAATCTTTTCAAGGATGAATCAACACAAATAATTTTTAGGTGGGTGTGCTGGTAGTTATCAAAGGAAATTATTGCCAAATGACCTTTTCCTTTCTCTGTACAGTAAAAGGAGAAATCAACCAAAAGTTCTCTCCACCAAGAAAACGCTTCGAAACATTAGCTCCTTATATCTTACTACAGTCATAACCCGATGAAGAAACTGATAGCACGTGCCCACGGGTCAGAGAACTATAACACTAATTTCAAGAAATCTTCAGAATATTCCCCAAATTCAAATACAATGTTCACTGCGATCAAAAGTTTGCTTCTTCTATATTCTCAATTTTATTACCGTGTTTCCCAGAAAATAAGACCTAGCCAGACCATCAGCTCTAATGCGTCTTTTGGAGCAAAAATTAATATAAGACCCGGTCTTATTTTAATATAAGACCGGGTCTTATATAATACAATATAAGACCTGGTCTTATTTTAATATTACATAATATAATACCTGGTCTTATATTAATTTTTGCTCCAAAAGATGCATTAGAGCTCATGGTCCAGCTAGGTGTTACTTTCGGGGAAACACAATAGTGCCAGGCACACCTTGCCAAATGTTAAAGATGCAAAGAACAAGATACAATCACTGCCCTTTGGACATGATGCCTAGAGGAGCTTCCCTTCTAAACACCAATAGTCCAGGGGTGATCTTACTAGATGCAAAAATCCTGAGGGAGAAGAAGAGAGAAGCAAGGACCTCTGTCTGTGAAAGCTGGTGAGCAGTCACCAATGCTCCATCAGAACTGGGTCTTTAAAGATATTCCTCCAGGCAGGAAAGTGGGGAAAGGCATGAGAGGCAGAGCAGTAAGGCATGAGAGAGCAAGGCAGGTTTGTACATGGAATGTGTGGTCAGTGCTCAGGCTGAGAAGCAGGCTGAGGCCCTGTCACCAATGGCTTGTATAGTGGGCTAACAAGTTGAGATTTTAAGGCGGGTGTAGGCATGTTTAGATTAGTGTTTCCATAAGATCAATCTGGCAGCCCCCCCCTCCCCCCCAAGATGTATCTCAGGGAAGGAATCCCATTCTTAGCCTATTGCCTCAAGCTAGGTGACAAACAATGACAGCAGCACTGGGATAGAGAAGAGGGAATATACATCCAAGAGACATTCAGCTGGTGCAGTTAGTCAAATGACTACTGTATAAGGGGGGAAAGTGATTCCTTCAGCTGAACCTGGAAAAAATAAATAAATTAGGAAGAGCATCAGTGTCACAGAATACAAAATAAGAGAAAGTTGGGCAAAAACATCAATTTAAAAACTTCCTTATAACTAATCAGTTATGCATTTTCTACCTGTAAAGAGGCCATTTTCAGAAAATATTTATTCCTTTAAAAAAAAATTCACCCTAATGGCTTTTGATGTGTTGGAATAATCATCAATTGTGCCAAAATTCTGGAGCACTCTTCAACAGAGGAAATGCTTAGTCTTTGTGGCTGAGATGCTTATGTCTCGGCAAGCTCTCCTACAGCATAAAATATATATATCAGAAATTGATTTGAAACAAACATGATTATCATGAAGTGCCGAGGCATTTTTCCAGTAGCTTTTAATGCAGGGCAAACCAGATGAGAAGATGACATTGTTTCACGGTTTCAGTATGGGTAGTTTATGCAAGACAGGCAGCATCCTAAGTGCAAAAAATAGGTTAATATGGGGAAAGCATGCCTTCTTTCCTACTGGGGATGCTTTGATACGCTGTCCAGATTCCCTCTTCAGGACTGAGGTCCTCATTCTCCCACAGCTAGGGAGTGTTTGGGTCTGACAGTTTTCTGCTGAATTGTTCTTAGCCTTCTTCACAAGGGCAGCTTACATCTATTTATTGGCTCACCATTTGTGGTTGGGTGTAAAGCTCTGGCCCCCTTGACTTAAGTTGCGGGTGCGGGGGCATCTCTGAAGGGCCATCCCAGCTCCCCAGCTCCTATGGGATTGGCTGAGGCCTCTGTTGCAATTGCATCACAGCTCCTTTCCCTCTGCCTACTCCTGCTCTGTCTCCACTCACAGGTGACATTCCCAAGGACACTCCCGAACCTCTTGCACAGAAATCTCGGAGTCCTTTTCCCAGGAATCCCAACCTATGACACCTACCAGGACCACAAATAGCCTTCACGAGCACTAATTACAGAGAATGAGGGTGTCATTATAAACATACATATTAAATGTCCTGGGTCTTGAACAAAATGAGCCATACTTCCTACTTATATTCTAAAACTGACATCACAGAGATGTTGTAAATAGCACATAAGTGACCTAAAAGTCTTTGGATATAAAGTTATTTTATTGAAAGAATCACAGTAAGGACACATACAAACATGTATATTAAAACCAAGAACAGGAATTGAGTACAGATGACTAGAAGCTCTTCATCACTCAGACACTATGAGCACAGTGGGTTTTATTTGCTACTTATTTTTCCCTTTCTCCTTCCCCCCAAAGCTGCTTGGCAATGTTCCTTCACTAAGGCTCCATCAGTGGGGAAAACAAAAAACAACAACAAATAGGACATCAAAAGATGTCTGTGGCCCCACTGCCACCTAATGGGTTCTTTGAGCATTAAGTCTCCTTTTTTCAGTTCTTTTTGTTTTCAACTGCTGACACTGTACCAATAAAATGGCTAAACGTGCTTGACTCTATCAGACTACAGGCCGCTAGTCTTAATGAGGAAACACAGGGGATCATTTTGGCTTCAGGAAAAAGTCATGTTAACTGTCTCCTTTCTCCTCCTTACATTTGGGAATGTACATCCCCTACCACCTGTTGTTTGCTAGACTTGTAAGTACCGTATTTCCCCAAAAATAAGACCTAGCCAGACAATCAGCTGTAATGTGTCTTTTGGAGCAAAAATTAATATAAAACCCAGTATTATATTATATTATACTGGTATTATATTATATTAATTATATTATATATTATATTTGTTACATTATATTATATTATATTACATTATATTATAGATCCGGTCTTATAGTAAAATAAGACCAGGTCTTATATTAATTTTTGCTCCAAAAGACGCAATAGAGCTGTTTGTCTGGCTAGGTCTTATTTTCGGGGAAACATGGTATACTTTAAAAAAAAAGATTGTTATATTATCTACTATGCAATAAAAGTGATGTGAAACGTTCCAGGCCTTTTCTGTAATAAATACGCTTTTCTGAGGTACTAAATAAACTGGCAATGTAAACCTGCAGAGGGTGGGAAACACCCAGGTAAGGAGGGTACTTTCAGGGGTTGTGATGCAGATGAATCCAATTAACTCTGGGTTTAAAAGACCATCTTATGGCTACTGCTGAAGGCTATTATATGAGAAAACCAAAAAGGGCCAAAGAAAATGAAAAAAAGCTCCTGTCACCACATCAGAGGACAAGACCCGCTGGAGTCTCCCCTGTATGTGGGGAAGTCAAAGTAATTCTTTCTCATGCTTTCCTTCCTGGCCTTCAAAGAGCTCCTGTGACTGCTTTGACCTCCACTGCCCACATCTTCCTGCTAAGCCTTGACCCATCTGGCTTTCTACAGCCTTTTGTTTCTGACAACCACATATGCTTTTGTAATCTTCCGTATTACTTGAGTTGTTAAGCTGCTGCAAGCTCCTAGAGTTCCCCTTACCTATCTGCTGCTTTCCCCCAACCATTACACACACACACACACACACACACACACACACACACACAACTACCTCTCAAACCTATTCTAGCTAGTCTATGAACACTTTTCTCCATCTTTTTATTTTGAAAAATTTGAAATATACAGAAAAGTTGAAAGACTAGTACAATGAACACATATATCCTTTCAGAATGACCATTAATATTTTGCCACATTTTAATTCTCTTTCTCTCTCTCTCTCTACATATACACACACACACAGGGTGCCAAAAAAAGTATACACATTTTAAGAAAGGAAAAAACTGTATTAAAATTGTAATACTCAATATGTACCGATAACAAAAGATGAATACAAGTCACATTTGACTTCTGCAATTACAAGAGGTGCTCAAAGTGGTTACCATCAGCCTAATTTTAATACAGTTTTTTCCTTTCTTAAAATGTATATACATTTTTTGGCATCCTCTCTCTATATATATATGTGTATATATGTGTACACATGAATGAATTTTGAACCATTTTATAATTTTTCTTGGCCGAACCATTTGAAGGTATGCGACAGATGCTATGGCACTTCATCCCTAAATACCTGAATAAGACATTCTCCTAAGGAACCTACATAAATTTCACACCTAATAAAATTAACAAACAATTCAATATCATCTGATATCCAGTCCATATTCAAATTTCCCAAAATGTCCTCAAAATTTTTTATAATTTTTCCAATCCAAAATTCAATCAAGATTTACCCATTGCATTTAATTGTTATATCTTTTGTCTCTTAATCTAGCAGAGTCTTCTACTCTTTCTAATTGTATTGACTTTTGATGTATTTAGACCAGTTTTCTTATAGAATGTCCCACAGGGACATTCTGTCTGCGTCTTTCCTCAGGGTCATTTTACTGTAAACTAGAAGTTGGGTCAAAAGCCTTGATTACATTCAGGTTAAGCATTTTTGGCAAAGTTCCTTCATAGGTGATGCTGTTACTTCATGTTGCATCAAATCAAGAGGCCTATAACATCAGGTTTTTCTACCATTAGTGGTGTTAAGTGTGATCACTAGGTTAAGTTAATGACTGCAGAATTTCTCCATTATAAGGTATATCTTCCCTTCTGTAAGTATTAAACAGTCTGCGGGGTGATACTGACACTGTGGAAACATCCTCCTTTTCCCTATCTCCTTTTACAGATGGGTTTTAGCTTCTACGGATGATTTATGCCCAAATCACTGGGGACTGCACATGGCGATTTTCCCAATTCTATCATTCCATCTACATTATTGGCTGGCATTCTTCCGTAAAGAAAAAAAAATCCCTTCCTCCATCCTTGATTTTGAGCATCACTCTGGACTTACAGATTTTAAAAATATATTCAATGCTCTGATAATCTGTCAGTCATTATTCTTTTTAGTACTCCAGTTGACTCACATTTGGCTAGTGGAGTCCACTCAAAATGGTCTGTGAACTTTTGACTTGATCCTATTCATCTTGGGACACTTCCTTGCTTTCTGGCAAGTTGTTCCAGGGTCACATTTGTGCTTTTGTACTTTCTGGGCCTCAGACCTGAAATAAACCATCTCTCTGAGAAATGCTGTCTCTTTTGTGGGAAATGGTATTTATTATTTATTTTTCAGGGAAGAATGGTATTTAGATATCAAGATACGGGGGATCCTCCACTGGGGCAACATTACTTCTACGAAATATATGTGGGGGGTGGTAGAAGAGAGAAAAGGGGGTCAGATATATGGTGATGGAAGGAGAACTGACTCTGGGTGTTACAATGCAATATATAGAGGATGTATTATAGAAATGTATACTTGAAACCTATATAATGTTACTAACCAATGTCACCACAGTAAATTTAATAAATATATATATATATATAATTCATCAGAGGGCTTCCCAAAAAAACTTTTATATTTTTCTTTCCTCTTAAGAGTTTTAACATAAATGAATTATTCATTTTATCTATACTAGACATGAGATTCAAAATTGTATTATCAATAGTGTCAGTAGCAATAAATTTGTGATACTTGAGACTTTTGTTTTTGTTCTTTTTGACCTCAGAATATATCCCACTAAGAATGTATGTAAGGGTACTATTAAACATCACTGTCAAATAGGTCTATAGAACTTTAAATGACTCTGACATTTCTGATCCTTGTAAAGCCTTCGATCGTAATCTTTTCCAAACTGAAGGGATCCTTGTTTTGTTTTTAGTGGCACAGTTTTGTGTTCTTTAGTGGTACTCATAAAACACAGAATCGCTGAAAATGCACATCCTGAGCCTAGCAAGTCAATGCAGATTAAAGTGAACAAATCAGGAATGCTGTGAGTGATGAGCACCTGCCTTGGTCAGCATCCATTTAAAATTGTTTTTCCATCAACCTTAAATGAATGATGCCACACAAGAGTCATCCTAGGGTATGTTTGCAATGCACTGTACCCCAAACACTCAATAAGTACAAAAAGCCAGTAGCTTGCCCTGCGGCAAATCTCCATGCAAACATTCAAAATACCTATTATGACTAAAGAAGGCAAAGGGCATAAGCAATTATTATGACTATGTACACATCTCTAATTCATCTCCTTAGGCACTTGTTGAGATAGCAAAAAGTGTGGGCAAATCTGCGGCTACTCTTAGTCAGGAAGGGATACAATAAAAGCTAGACTACAGAAAGCAAACTTCTGTTTAACCAACATGTATTAGTTTATTGCATACTCTTGTGTTCTACAGTGGGTTAGCACATTTCCAAAGGCAGCTGCTATACTTTTCTTTAGTCGTTTTAAAATTTCCTTTAATAATGGAAGGAAATAGCTCTATATTCTGATGACAATTTAGAATCTTTAAATTTTATTTTCTACTGGGTTTCAATAAAATAAATACCAGGTTTAAAAAACTAGATATTTTAGATACCGTTCTTTTTGAAGAATAAACATGACTAAATTTGAATGAGAATGTTTAAAGAAAAATCAGACATTGAAAGTAGATTCTGACACTTCAAAGGAGGTAGTCAGAACACTTATTTGAAGTTATCACTCTTAGTCAAAGCTTATACTTGCTCCAGTTTTGTCTATAACAGTACACAAAATCATTGTGAAAATTAAATGAATACATGTGAAGTGCTTAAAATGATGCCTGATACGTGCCACTGTTATCATCTCTTTGTGAGAATTAAAATTCAATATAGCTTTTTTTCCCATATATAATCTATGCTGCACAGAGGGAGAGAGCAAAAGCAATCCTGAAAACAAGATTTCTGAAATCAGGATTCAAGAAATCCTGAAATCTAGATGATAAATCTATACTGGAACTTATAATAAATATTCTATTTTTTGATCTAGGGGGTTCAAGAAGAGTTCTTATTTGAGAGATTTTTTTACACAACTGCAAAGTTTACATTCAAGGAAGATCCTTCTGGCATTAGTTTGTAAAATACACAACTAGAATAAGAGCAGTTGTCAAAAACTACATTATATTTTAAATAAATTTCTACTATATTAAGGAAAAGTACACCCTTCCTGGTTTGTCTTCCCTCCTAATGCTAGCTACCCACTGCTGCCCTCTGCCCTTTGCAGCATTTTCAGTTCTTGCAAATTGCCACTCCAATCACCACAAACCTGGTTTCCAACTGTATAGATCACCTGACTTAATATGAGGGATATGAGAGAGAGAGAGAGAGAGAGAGAGAGAGAGAGAGAGAAAGGTCCTTCAAAACAAGACGGCACTAAAGCAAGATGATGTCAGTCTAAAAAGAGCCCATCTGAGAGGAGGGCCTTCTTAAGATTCTAGCAAAAGACCCCAATCCTCCAGGTAAGGTTCTTTCCTGGCATTCATATAGAGGCTTCTTTGTATCACAGGCTTTAATCTTTTTTTTAATCTAGTTTAATTGGGAATATATATATATATATTAAATAGGGTAAACAGTAAAAAGGGTAATACGTGAAAACATTTAGCTTCCACTTCAAATCTCTAGATAGGTTTGTGTATCCATCCAGGAATAATATGTATTACATACACTTAATGCACATTTCTTTTTAAACATCAATGAAAGTGTTCACACCACTGTTTTTCATGAGACTATAACTTGGAGATTATTCCTTATCAGGTGAGATTAACCTATATTAACTTAATTATAACCACATAGGTTTTAACAAAATAGATTTTAAATAAAGCAATCTTCTCTCCAATAGGTTCTGCCACAATTTTCCTTTTTTTGCTACTCGGGTTTTTATTACATAAAGCGGTGGTTCGTTCTCAAGCTTGAGCGGACATCGGTATTACCTGGAGGGCTTGTTAAAACACGTTGCTGAGGCCCTCTCCAGAGTTTTTGATTCAGGTCTTGGGTGGGTGTTGAAAATTTGCATTTGTAATCAATTACCAGGCAACGCTGACGCTGCTGGTAAGGGGAAGTACACTTTTGAGAACCAACCACTAGCACGAACGCATCATTAAGCCGCGTTCTTCCCATCTCCCAGCACAGCTCGCCTAAGAAAACACATTCGATCTCTCCCCTGGGAACCTCAGGAAGGGACTGACAACACCCACTTGCAAACGAAGAGCCCAACTCCGTACTTCTAGCCGGAACTGATGAGCTTCCATCCGGCGCCTGGCGCAGCCCAGCTACGTCATTTCCTTTCTACTAAACCTTGCCCACTCTGCGTCCCCAACGCAAATAAGGGCGGGCGGCCCAGTGGGCGCTAGGAGTCACGTGAGCCGAGCGAGGTCTCGCGAGGGTTTTTAAACTTCTCGCGAAACTTCACCTCCTCTGTCTTTTCCTCCTTCCAGTGCCCGGCTTTCGTCCCCTCCCCCTCCCCGCCGACCGAGTTCTTCCTTTTCAGACCGAGTCGCCTTGTCGCTGCGGAGATTTTTTCTGCTACTGCTCCCGCTGTTGCTGCTGCCACGCCTGGGCTCATTTGCCCTGAGCCCTTCCCGCCGCCCCACCCCCAGCCCCACGCAAGGTAACCAACCCGGTGAGGGAGAGAGTAAGGCCTCGCCGGGCCTCGGTCTCTTCCGAGTCGAAGCAGAGGCCAGAGGCCGAGGAGCCGCCGGCGCTGGAGAGGCCTGGGCCCCCTCCCACCCAGAGTTGAGCCCTGAGCGGCTCCGGCCGGGGTTGGGGCCTCCGGGCCGTGGCGGCGAACCTGGCTAACCCGGGGTACCCATCGGGTGGGGTTGGGACGTGGGAGGCCTCGGAAGGACAACCTCGGCGGTTCCCGCAGTCTGTTCGTGGAGGTCCGGCACCGCTGGTGTCCGCTCGGTCCGTGCGTTCGGTTTCCCTCGAAGCCGATGTTGAATTCCGAGGTCAGAAACAATCGGCCAAGTTGTGGCGGGCTTTGAGGTCTTGGTGGTTGGGAGGGGAGCAGTTCGGCTTGCTCTCACCCTTTGGAGCCCTTCCAGGTTCCTGGCTGTCGTTACGGGAACTGGAAGACAGACAAGGGTCCTAGCAACCTCGTGTGTTTGCTTATTAATCGAGAAAGGATTCTCGCATCTCATTTTTAGGAGAATGAGTCGGATTTGGTGAAAGACACGTTCCTTCGAATGCCTAAGTGGGGGAGTATTTGTGTGTGGTTGTTTTTTTTGTTTTACTGAAGGAAACGCACCGGCACTTGATTAGAGACTGGGTGAAAGATTTTTGCAATGGAGAAGAGCTTCTAAACACACACATTAATTGAATAATTCATGTAGAGAGAGTTATTTGTGTAGTTAATCCAAAAGCCATTTAGATTTGGTTTTGGAAATTTTCTTTAGTTCTTGTATTTTTTTCAAAGTCCCGATTCTTCCAACAGATTATTGCTTTTTGAGGGGATGGGGGGATGAAGATATAACGACCCTGTTAATTGAGCCCAACACACTGCCTTCTGTATTACAGGAGTTTACGAAAAATTAGAAATTCTCCTTTTCCCTCATCATTTGTTTTCTGTTTTTCTATATGGGATTTATCTGATATGTTTATAATCGTCGTGTCTGTTCCCTTGAAGTTTGTGGTTTGGCTCACAGCTTTTCTCTGACCTAAGAGTAAAGGCGATGGTGATAAACTAAGCTGCAATGAATTATACATTGGGAGCAAAATTGGTAAGATTTAATTCAGGCAGCTGGGGAATTATTTTATGGGTTTTTTTGTTCAGTTTTCATGACCTTACCCTTTTTTCCCCCAGATGTCAGAGGATCTAGCAAAACAGCTGGCAAGCTACAAAGCTCAGCTCCAGCAAGTTGAAGCTGCATTGTCTGGAAATGGAGAAAATGAAGATTTGCTAAAGTTAAAGAAAGATTTACAAGTAAGTTATGAAGGGACACTTACAGTTATGTTGTTCAGAAAGAGTATTGTGTTTTTCAAATGATTTATTGCTCAGGATTTATATATATCCAAAGCACCCTTTTGAGGTGGTGTTTCCCCTCTTCCCTTTCTGTATATGCTCATAGGCAAACATGGCTTTCCAAAGTAGGATTGCTTTCTCAGCCTGTGTACATCAAAATGAGTGAAGCATTGTCCTTTGTTATGTAAATCTTGTATGCTCGGATAACTTTAAAAAATAAGAGTTGATTTTAGAAGTCTCAACTTTCTAGAGACGAAATACATATAACTTTGCAATGGAAAGTGCTTTTACTTTTAAAGACCTGCAAAGGAAATTTAGTTCAAAAAGGAATTAAAGTTAAAGGAGAAAAATATAACCTGATTAATATTCTTTTTAATACCACAAGATTTCTTTGAAAATGACAGTGTGTGTTTGTGTGTGTCAAAGCTAGTGGGTAACCCCTTGGATTGAAAACACATCATAAAAATATCTAAAGAGATATTTGTTTTTGCATAAATGTCACATAGTGTTTGAACTTAAAGCTAGGTTTTACAGTGTAGTTGACTCGAAGTTAAATTGAATCTATGTGAAAAGATTTTAATTTGTTTTGTTTGTTATGGGAGAGTTCAGTAGATATGAAACCTGCTTTTAAAAACCTGCATTGGGGTTTCAAAACAAATAAAGCCTTAATAGTAAATATCTATTGTTTCTCAGAACACTAGATTTATTAATAAAAACACCATATATAATACTTTTAACAAATTTGAGAATTTAAAATTCTGAACCTGATGTTTGGAAAATTTTAAAAGGTGTTTTGGTTACATTGTGTTTCTTCATCTTAATGCTGATTCAGTACAACACTTTAATCGTCTTCATTTTATCTAAGTAATCCTTCCCCTCCCTTTATACATATAACTTTTGCCCATTAAAATTATTAATATTTTAGGGATATTAGAACTGCAAACAAATGAAAATTACTTGAAATGGGGTCCAGATTCATGATTCTGAAAGAGCTCATCTGGGCATAATTCAGATGTTGAATATTTTCGGGTTCAAATTCTAGATTTAGGATAAACTTACAGGAACTTGCAATGGTATGTTACTTTTTAAAACACAGAAAACAGGACCCCTTTTCAATATGTAGAAGTCAGGCCAGTGGATTTCAGGGTACCAGTCAATAAGGAAAAGATGTTGGGGAGCAATTTTTCCCACTCCCAGGCCAACTTAATTCTTGCCTCAGAGAGATCCTGGCATGCCCCCCCATCTTTTACCAATTTAAAAGCAGTCCTTTTTTCTTGGAAGAAAATGAAACATTCTTTGCAGTGATATACATATGTTGCCTCTGGGCAGAGGGAGGAGGGGTCTGTGTAGAACTGGTAGAGGGGAAATTGAGAGAAGGTTGAAACAGCATTATTAGGAGGTCTTAATATTTCTAGAAGAAATTGTCAGAGTCTCAGTAGACTTGCCTTACTATGACATGATCAGTAGTGGAAGTATTTAAGGGCAGACCGTTGTGGTAGGCCTTATAGTAAGCACGTAAATGGCTTACTTAGGGTTCAGTTAATGATGACCTGGGGGTCATTTATCTGTAAAATAATCCTCTTTTCTAACCATTTAGGACAGCACTGTACAATAGTTTTCTGTGATGATAGAAATGTTCTAGATATGCTGTGCCGTACTGTAGCCACTGGCCACATTGTGGCTATTGAATATTTGAAATACAGCTAGGGTGGCTGAAGAACTGAATTTTTAATATTAATTATATAGCCACATATGATTACCATATTGGATGGCACAGATTTAGAAGCTAAAGTTCTAACACTTTAGACAGTAATGTAATACAGGATGTATTTCCTGATCAAACTTGATCACGTTTTCTTTTCCTCTTAGTCCATGAAAAAAATTCATTTTGGTTACTAGATTTAGGTCTGTTTTGAACTGAAAACTACTCAAAGATGGAAGGCATCATTTAAGGTTAGATGAAATTCTGAAGTGTTTGGATGTCTGCTTCTACTAGTAATTGTTTCCATTGACTACAGTTACAGCTTCTATAATATTTTGTCATGGGTTTTTTAAAAAAAGGTTTTCTTTTTTTTCTTCTCTGGTTTCTCTGGGATATACCTCATGCCATTAATATTTAATTCTGCCTTTCATATTTGCTGAAAAGTCTGTTCAGACTGATGACTGAGTTTGTAGCGTCGTTTGTTTTCTTGTGTTCCTCTTATGGAATGTCCTTAACCCTGGTTACGAATTTGTTCACCCTTTCATTTATGACAAAATACTCAATGACTTTCATTTTGCCGGTAAGCCTTCCATTTTTATCTCTGTGTACTGTCTTTCATATAGAATAAAGTTACTCAGCAGGCAGCAAATTGGCCTACTGAAGTTCTAATTGCCTTTCTTTTTTCACTTAAAAAAGTGGGTATAGTAAAATTCAGGCTAGCTAGCTGACTAGCTCCCCAGTCTATGATATTCACAAAAATAGTCAATTTATTAAGCTGTTTTGCTGAGTAAAACTGGTTCTAAAGGAGGCAGGGGTCAAGTCACTTGTCTCATATATTACAGTGGCTCTCTGCATCCCCGAAACGCCTTCCTTCAGTAAGCAGAGTGCTTGAGTGCATCCCCTTTGACCTGCTGATATGTAGATCACAACATCTGATGCTTCCTGGAATTGCCGATTACTGTAACTGCTGCCCATCTGTCACAATGAAGGAGCAGTTTCAGAACTCAGACTTGGGGGAGGAAAAGTAATTAATGGTATGTACCTTTAAGAACCCCCTCATACATAAAATAGTCTCTCTAATATTTTGGTCCGTGTGCACATGTGAGGAAAAAAAATTTAGGAGGGTCTTCATAGTTTGTTGGGAGGGGTATGTAAAATATGGCAAAGTGAAAGGACAACTAGGGATAAATGCTGTGGATTTTTTTAAAAGTCATTTCAGTGCAGGGCTGTGCAAATTCTTTATAACATGCACAGCTTTTCAGGACCCTCGTCTTTGGTGAAAAAGTATTTCCTTAGGAAATATAATGGAAAGATTTTCAATCCTAAGAGCAGTAGAGTTCTAAATCTGTGACCTGCAATTACAGAATTCGTATTTGTGCTTTTGTAGGTAAATGATCCCTAGTTACATGGAATTATTTAATGATAGGGATTGTATGGGCTCTTCAGTCAGGCTTACTGGATTATATTTCTGGCCCTAAAATTGGTTAATTAAAAACAAGGCTGGATAATTTACTCTACGTCTTTGTGTAGTACACGATATATTTATTTGGAAGTTCTTTGCTTTATTTGCAAATGACCATCTAATTAAGTATTTGAATGGCTACTTGGCACCTAATAAAATTTTATTGAACATATTCTCCTGAATTTTTAACTCAAATCTGAGTCATTCAGTTTTTTTATTCACAAAACTGACCTTTCACCAAGGGCTTAATATCACCCCTTTTAAGGCTCAAATACTGTTTTTCAGAAATCAGAAGATTTAGAACCTTTAGGAGAGAGGTAATATTTAACTTTCTTGGCTACTGAATCATAACTACTATTGTAAAACCTCAATGGGAGCCAGAAGAAATTCAGTACAGAGTTTAACTTTGCTAATTTTTCTCCCAAAACACACAGTGGGATGTTTTAAGGTGTTTAATATGCAATAGTGGGGGAACCAGGTATGCAGGTTCTTAGATAAGATGATGCAATAACATGGATCTTCATTAGAGTAAAAATATTGCCGACAAGAGCAGTATGAGTACAGATCTATCAGTTTGTACTATTAAGTTTTTTAACCAACCCTACCACACACCGCCTAGTGAAGCCAATAAATATAAACCTGAATTAGGAAAAAGTATTGGCCACACAGAAAGATCTTGCCTGCCTGTGTGTTAACAATTTATTTTTTCCTTTTAAATGAAGTTGTACTAATATGCATAACATTAAGGTATTGGGATGTTTCGAATCTAACTTGGTAACTTGCTTACTCAGATGAGATAAGCTTTAATAGTGAATGAATAGGAAGACTATTGGCTTTTTATATATGCCTGTAGTATTTTAGTAGAACTATGTATCAGCAGAAACATTTTATTACTAATAAGGCTGCTTCAAGTGTTTTGAGGGGTGTGGGGCATGTTGGCTCGGCAGTTAATACTGCAACGCCCTGGCAAACAGGACAGTTGGCATGAAATGTGCGTGACAATGATGAGATAAAAGTGGTCTTGAATCTAGCTCAGTCCCTCATAGTTGACTATTTCTCATCTTTAGAGAGATCTACTCAGCTAAAATAGGCACTTAGAAATAATGCATGGTGTAAGCTCAAGTCTACCCTATTTCTATTAGTATTTGAGGTTAAGTTGAAAGGCAGCTGTCTGGGTTTAAAACCCAGCTCCACCCCTGTATAAAATACTGTATCTTAGTTTATCCATCACAATACCTGCATTATAATCTTGTTCTAAACTGCAAATAAATATGGGTAGAGTACTTAATAAGTGCTATATGGTGTGATAGCTGTCATCAAAAACTGAGGGAACTTGCTTGTTGAAAATAGGTGACAGTGTGAATTACAAAAGTAATGTTATGGTTTTTGTTTTTTCTTTTTAGGAAGTTATAGAACTAACCAAAGACCTTCTGTCAACTCAGCCTTCTGAAACTCTTGCAAGTTCAGACAGTTTTGCTTCTACTCAGCCCACTCATTCATGGAAAGTAGGAGACAAGTGTATGGCAATCTGGAGTGAAGATGGACAGTAAGTGTAGAAAAAACTCTAACTATAACATGAAATAATAAAATACAATGGTAAGATGTTTTTATTCAGTTTGAACTACCGCATTTTGATCTTTCTATAGAACCAATGTGGTTAGTGGAGCCAATGTGATTCTTGGGTGGTTACCATTAACACGTTGTGTATGGATCACGAGACTCTTCACGAGGGATTTAAACCCCGCCGTACGCAACGTGTTAATATAGTTCAGTTTTTAGCTTTGATTAGATTTTGGGGTGGAAGAATAGCTTGGATTCTAGAGGAAAGAAAACTGAAAGCAGAGGGAAATTAATAGATATTTTAAAAAATAATCTAAGTTCTTTTTTCCTCAAATTGAAAATTGAGTGAATGGTTGGCTATCTTAGACGTCTATGAAATACATACACTGAAATTATTCCTATAAGAAGTACCTTTTCTCAAAGAGATTGACTAAAACATATTTAGTAGACATGTGAAAGACTTTCCTGGCAATATATTGATTAGGACTTTCTTTTAGGATAGTAGATGGCTGACTCCAACGACTCTTTTACATTGTCTTTGCAAAAGGGCCATTTGATCACAGAAGTTTCATTTTAGTCACATGTAATAGTTGAATCACTGCAGTATAAGTCTTGTAGGCTGAGTACCAAACCTTTACTCACCTGCTTACAGCCATGATATCTTTACAGGTGTTATGAAGCGGAGATTGAGGAGATAGATGAAGAAAACGGCACTGCTGCAATCACCTTTGCTGGCTATGGCAATGCTGAAGTGACTCCATTGTTGAACCTCAAGCCTGTAGAAGAAGGAAGGAAGGCAAAGGAGGACAGTGGCAACAAGCCCATGTCAAAGTAAGTGACTTTTCACCATTCTAAGTGTAATTTCCCCGATTTGGGTATTTGAGGTGGTCTGCAGAGTCTGTGCAGGCTAGATTAGGGTA
Source organism: Rhinolophus sinicus (assembly GCF_036562045.2). Taxonomy (NCBI): domain Eukaryota; kingdom Metazoa; phylum Chordata; class Mammalia; order Chiroptera; family Rhinolophidae; genus Rhinolophus; species Rhinolophus sinicus. The sequence goes on from NC_133757.1 coordinate 16,687,070, forward strand.
AAAAAGTTATAATACTATTTACCTTTATTTTGAAGATGAGCAGTATATGCCTGGGTAAGATGGTTTGACAAGAGAAGAGGTTAGAGAGCTGTAGCAGCCAGATCATAAAAAGCCTGGAAGCCACTGATGTGTTTCAAGTAGAGGGGACATAATGTGATCAGATTTGAGCTTTCACATGATCACTGGCAGCAGAGAGAAAGCCACTACTGCTGTGATCCAGGGGTAGATGATGGCCTGAACCCCGGGAATAATAGAGTGAAGATAGTGACATGTATAGTTTGGGAGGTATTTAAGAGGTAGAATTAACAGTATTTTGGTTAACTCTGCGTGTCTGCCACAATTGGCTATCTTTTGGATTTGTCAAGAGTTTTCAAAAGTTGCTACATAAATATATTTGAATTTAAGAAAATGTCACTTGTTAAAATAACATTTGATTTAAGCAACCCAATAAGAAAATCAGATTGAAGAACAACGTAACATCTCTAGTTTTAGTTTCTGACGTCTGTGTACAAAGCCACACTTAGCTTCATAGTGGTGATTATATGATATAGGAGTCTAGATCTTATTGCCTCTTTTTTAAAGACTTCGTTTTTTAAAGCTTCATAGTGGTGATTATATGATATAGGAGTCTAGATCTTATTGCCTCTTTTTTAAAGACTTCGTTTTTCATCCTTTGGGTGAGAAGTCAGTGTTAACTGAGCAGAAATTATTGAGAAAGCTTTAGGCTCTGATCTTATTCAGTGTTTTTGGAAAACCCCAGTTGTAAGAATTGTGAGCTATGGTTTCCCTTTGTGCTGCTCTTCCAATCTAGGTGAAATAGTTTTGTCTTTATTGAATCTCTTTATACACGTTTTGCAAATGCAGCATATTACACTTGCTTACTGTCCATTTAGAAATTGATAAAAGGCTTAGACATCTGTCAACACTCATCTTATTCCTAAAACACAATTGGAAAAAGCTGTGTAAACATCAAATAAAAAGTGTTAGTTGAAATATTTGCGTGGGTAGTAAGTTATAGTTATGTTTCAAAGGATGCTATATATTTCAGATAATATTCTTAGTAGCACAGGGTGATTGGCGTTGATGGGGGGTGCTTTTATTCATGGGGAGAAGAAGAGTGTGTAAGTTTGGTTTTCTGGGGTTTTTGGGGGGGGGTTGTTTGTTTGTTTTTGCACTCCTACATATCCCCACAGAAGTCATCTTTTAAATCTTAAGAGTTGACGTTTAGCTGTTATATCCACACAGAAAAGAAATGATTGCCCAGCAGCGTGAATATAAAAAGAAGAAAGCTTTGAAAAAAGCACAGAGAATAAAAGAACTTGAGCAGGAGAGAGAGGACCAGAAGGTGAAATGGCAGCAGTTCAACAACAGAGCCTATTCGAAAAACAAAAAAGGCCAGGTTAGTAAATATTTTCTTCATACTTTGTAAATTTGAAAAGTACAACCGTCATTAACTTTAAAATGAAAAGGGGGTATGTAGATTTAAAAAAATATGTAACTGGATCTTTAATTGAGAATCCTCTTCAGTCTTCAGTTTGGCTTATTGAAAAATACCTCCGTTAGCCTCCGTCTCTGCAGTAGGAACCTATGAATACAGAGTTTGTATCAGGAATTACAAAAGATCTAGGTTCTTTTCCTTCTATAAGTGAAAATTTGAAAAATGATTTGCTACCTTACATACCACATAGAGAGGGTGTGTGTTGAACCATACCTGCTTTCCTAATATGCCTTACACTGTACATCACTGGTAGATTTTATTTAAAAGAACACTCAGCTCCCCTTCATGTACTTTTCCTTCTAAGTATATTTTGTAATTTTTATGTTTCCCAAACTAATCAAAAATGGTTTCTGTTTCATTTCCCACAGGTAAAGAGGAGTATTTTTGCTTCACCTGAGAGTGTAACTGGCAAAGTTGGAGTAGGAACTTGTGGGATTGCTGATAAACCTATGACACAGTATCAAGATACCTCTAAATACAATGTTAGGCATTTGATGCCTCAATAATCAGAAAAACTGTTGGATTTCATCTCCGCAGGGCTTTACATTTACCTTTTTATCCTTATATTTTTCTAAAGGTAAATTATTTGTTAGATGAGTAAGGAAGATACCATTGTTGTCATTGTTTGACTTCAATAGAATGAAACTTGAAATTGCATTTGTTAACTGCTATTCATTTAACTTTCTTCATTACTACCACCACAGTTTCCTCAAAGTTTGTTGGGTAAAGCAACTTTTCTAGATAGATGCTGCTTAAATAAAGCACTTAGATGAATTCTTGACCTTCCTACTATTAGGCTCCCACTTAATGGATGGCATATACTTTTTGTAAACTCCTAACCTGGAACTTTCAGAACCTTTGAACTTGCCACATATTCTAAGCAATTCACTGGAACATCAAGGTAAAACACCAGACTGGTGCAGAGGTCTTTTTTTTAATTCAGCTGTTGCCCAATTAAGCCTAAAAATAGGTTAATTTCTAAATGGCAAAATTTGTTTTGAGGTTTTTCCTTCAATAATTTGTTTCCTAAGCCTATTAGGCCATTTCTAAAATTGACTCACCTCTTTTATTCTTTTCATTGAGTTTTAGTTTTATGTAAGAAACCATGTTTAAGACCAGCTACCTTTTCTATTTTTTTTTTTTTGTATGTTTGTTTTTTTCTTGTGTTAATTTTTCACTTACGGTAGTGGTACCATTTTTTGGATGTGTAATGTTTATATAAGAAAACAAAAAGCTGATGTATAGCCCTGTATACAGTGTAGATACTATTTTTGTAAAAAAAAAAAAAAAAAGGCTAAATTAATGAACAAGAGTACTGAATGTTTCATCATTAAAAATTTACTGTATTTCTTGTGCATTAATCTGACCATAATTTCCCTGTATATTATGTTCATGTAGCTGAGTTTGTAATTTTTGTTAACTAGATCAAGTTGTCAGCATTTGCTGGTGTATGTGAACATCACAGTTAACCTAAGTTTAAGCCAAATATATGCATAGAAAAGATCTTCCTATTAATGGAAGACAGTGATTTTTAGGATGTGTTAATTTCAGTTTTTGTATGTTTAACTTTTATTAAATAAAGTGTTTTTAAAATCTCCAGGGTGTGTTAACAGAAGGGTGAAGCCTTAGCTGCCAGCACTGATAGTGATTAAATGTCAATGTACTTGCGTACATTGTTTCCACAGAAGAGAATACAGAGTATGATAAAGGTTTCAGTAAATCTTTATGTACTCCTTCCCTTCCATTAGACATAAGAAATTGGATTCTAAAGGACAAACGAACTTTTATTTTAAGTGCTTGTGCTTTATATAGAGGTGTTTGTAAATTTTTGGTATAAGGGGAAAATAAAAATTTTTACTTCATGAATTTTAATTTTTTTGGTAAATTGAAACTTTTAGGAGGAAAGTGGTGAGAGGTAGAATTCTTCATCTCACCCTTCCACCTTCCTCCCAACCCAGGAGATCAGTGCTTTTCTTCCTTTAATTTATGGCCACAGGGTAGAGCATGTAAGACAGAATGAAAGGAAGTATTTTTTAAATACAAGGTACAAATTACAGTAGAAAAAGGGCTACTTAGCCTGAAAAACTTCTAAATAAAATATACGAGTACTAATGTTCTTGTTACTACCTCGTTTCCCCCAAAAATAAGACCTAGCCGGACCATCAGCTCTAATGTGTTTTTTGGAGCAAAAATTAATGTAAGACCCAGTCTTATTTTACTGTAAGACCCAGTCTTATTTTACTATAAGACCGGGTCTTATCTAACATAAGACCGGGTTTTATATTAATTTATGCTCCAAAAGATGCATTAGAGCTGATGGTCTGGCTAGGTCTTATTTTTGGGGAAACACGGTATTTGTAACATCTTCAGGTACTAAGAATCAGCAGTATCCTTGAAGGATTGCAAGGGAAACCTTTTAATCAAAAAGCACTGGACAGAGATTTGGTATAATTGTGTGGCCACACAAAATGGTTTTGGGTGAGATTACCTTGGTATGTTTATTGGAATAGTTGTTCACCTAGTGTTTGTGTAGTTAAGACTCTTGTGTTAAGACTTTTGCCTCTTTGACCCTATGGGCCTTCCTTTCTGCATGTTAATTTTCCTGGAGGGCTTTGCATTAGGAGAGAGAAAAGGAATAAAGGTGACCCCATTATATAAAATATATTTTTTAATAGGCACATATAGCATGAGATCAGGAGCCTTTGTGTCAAAGACCTAGATGTGGCTCTTTGAAAAGTCCTACCGTTTCCCTGAAAATAGGACCTAGCCAGACTATCGGGTATAACAATAAATACCGGGTCTTATATAGTAAGACCGGGTCTTATATTAATTTTCGCTCCAAAAGACACATTAGAGCTGATGGTCTGGCTAGGTCTTATTTTGGGGGAAACACGGTAGTATCAGGATGATAGTGTCTGGACTAAACTAAAAGGATTCCTGGGGAGCTAGAACCTGTCTCATTGTTTGATGTTCAAGTTGAGAAGATGCTTAATGAGAAGCATGATACCAGCAGTACTTTACAAATGAAAGTGGTTAAGCTCTCAGTATTCTAAAATCGAATATGATGCTTAGTCTTAGGAAGGTTTGTTAACAAAATTTAATGTAGCGTTTCCCCTCCGTCAAAAGAGACTTGAAGCTGTGTAACTGACAGACCAAAACGGTAGTCATTTAGGGCCCCCAAGTAGCTATTGGTTGCATGTTTCATCTTCTCAAAACTTGACATTAATTATTGAACATTTCAAGCATAGACTAGTTCTAACACCCCCAAAATAAGTAAATTTAAACCTTTAGTATTAATCAGTTAACATGCTTTTTAAATTAACATGTAGAAAGGCCATGGAAGAGCAAGGACTCGAACCAGACTGCCATGTTGAATCTTGGGTCCCTCGTTTATTACCTGTGTGCATAACTCCTCTTTGCCTCAGTCTTCTCAGCAGTAGAATGAAAATAATAACCTGTTTCATTAAGTTGTAAGGATGAGTGGGTTAATATGTTAAGTGTTTAGTAGAGTACCTGGCATATGGTAAGCACGATAGAAGTGTGCTGTGTGCAGAGTGGTAATGGTGAATATCTGATCTTTTTTCCTTTGAACAATAATTCGTTTTACGCATAATAATTCCCATTGTTTACAATTGTGGCCCCTAATTATAAATGTAATCAAATTACAACGTTGTATTAAGTACATCCTAGTAAATGTTTAAATCTTTATATTAGAATATCTTAGGACACATTTCTTAATGAGAATGGAATATAGGTTATAATAAAATCACCCCTAATGCCTGTTTAAAGAGGGATTCCTGGATTAGGGTCTTATTCCAGACCTATCTAGGCCAAGGTGTATCTGTTTCTGACAAACACCCCACAGGTGATTCTGATTTGCATCCCTGGCTGGGAACCATATATTTGGTTAAATGTGAAAGCAGCTTGATTTTTGAAATGAAGGAAAAATTACCTTAGTAAGTGGCAGTTTTCTTATCCCAACTGGGAAGACTAGGCATCAAACAAATGAAATTCATCCATTTATTGTAACAACTCTTTTTTTTTTTTTAATGCTTGTTTTTCTTACAAGGATGTGTGTGTGTGTGTGTTTCCATTACAATGCAGTTTTAATGCTGAGTGCGCTCCTTTAAAATAGCAAAGGAAAACCATCAGGTACATAAAGGAACATGTTTTGTGAATTGTGTGTCTAGATTTTAATTATAAAAAGTGAAAAATACCACTTGCAAATCCAGCCAAAAAAATATTTTCAAAGCTTTGACTTTTTGCCTCAATTTGGATATTAACTGAAATACAAAGAAAATCTATTAAAACCAACAAGGTTTTTATATGTTAAAATCTTTAGTTTAAATATCTGCTGATTTGTATTATACTATGAAGCAACCAATTACTATAAATGGTAATTTAAAAGTTCAACAGTAAATGTGAACATTCTTTATATCTAGGATTTTTGAGTTGCAAGTTAAACTGAATTTTTACTGCAGTGGAGAGGAAGAGCATAGCAGACAAAACAACAGGTAATATTGTAATTTAAACAAAAACCCAAATAATTAAATCCCCTTATAACTATGATTTTTTTAAAGCATGTCTGTGTATCGATATGTTCTTAAGAGGTTTAGAAACCAATGTTGACATTCTAAGAATATGTTTGGCCTAGCTAAAAATAAATAGTAAAAGAAAACATAAGATGAAAGGTGTTAGGTTTCTGTGAGGTTCTTCAGTTGCCTTTTCTGCCCTTCAGCTTATGTATATAAAGGTGGTTCTTTTGTGGCCTTGAGTGGGGTAAAGCAGATCTGAAAATAACACTGGGCTTGTGGTAGTTGACAGCTGAACTAGCTCAAAATATCAAATTTTGGGTACATATCTTTCAGTTCCCAGGAAATAAAAACGGGCAATTTACTTCCACCAAGCACCTCACCAATTTATTTTTATAAAACCAAGTAGACAAGTTACTGGAATTATTAAAATCATAATTTGTTTCTCCAGTTAGTCTTTTTTAAGACCACAGCTAAAGAAACCATGGTTATATTCATAAAGAGAAAAGGTTTGCTTTTTTGAAGAGCTACTTTCTCAACTTGAGGCCAAAAATTATGGTTATTATTTTTGCTGGCTCATGATTTCCCTTTCTTGGTGAAACTGATGTACTTTCCCCGCTCCTCTCCCCCCCGCCCCCCCAAGCCCTGTACTCACTTTAGCAAGATGCCGTGAATTTCTGACCAGAGAAACAGAATTCAGGTTTGGAGGAAATGCTTGACTCTTTATGTCCATGGAAAACTAAGAGTTGAAGTCTGAGATCTGCAGCTAGGCTAGTCTTTAACAGATGGTCATTTGTCCAATTGTTCATTGCTCAGAAGTATGCAGAAAGTAGGTTAAGTATCCCTTTGGTTCTTTTGCCCCGTTTTTATCCTCCAAAAGCACTGTCAGGTTTAGTTTACCTAGGTTTCAGAGTAAGAGTGATGAAGCTAGTTTAGAAAAACTGAATTAAATTTGTGGGTTTTTAAATACACTTTAGAGATATTTTATGGTTTTTGTTATGTTTTTACAATGCTATTCTGTGCCTTGGTGTGAAAATCTACAATATCCCAATTACTGCCCTACCAATAAAGACTTTAAGCGTTCCTCCATAGCAGAGCCAAGAGCTTGAGAAATGGAAAACATTCCAAAATTTTAGGAAGTTAGCTGGCAATACTTTAAAAGAACTTTATATAAGCTATTTCCCCTAATTTATGATTGTATAAAAAGGTAAAACAGGACCAAGAAGTTGTCAGCCAGTACATATATTTTGGCCTATACTGATCATTTAAAAGAATCAAATGTATTCCACAAGAAAACTGATTACCTGGTACATGGGCCAGGAAGTTTTTTTTTTCCTTGGCAAGGCCAGCACTAAATATTAACTAGGGCATTTAATTATTATGCAATGGTTACTATCAGTGTATAACATACTCAAGCTCAGGTCAGACTTTTTTTTCTTAAAGAAAAGACCAGGTAATCACTAAAACCGATGATACATCAATCTTATAAAGCATTTATTTAAAAAATTCTATAGGATATCAAAATTGACTTCTTACAAAGTATAACCTGCCATGGAATTTTGTGAAAATGAACCATTTTATTTAATAGAAATAGTCTTTCTGCAAGACCCACAGTCAGAGTAACTAAAATTCAAGATTAAGGATGAAGAGATTTGAAGGTTGCATTCATCAAAGGAAGAGAAGTACATACCTCTTAATTTCCTTTTGGTGCTACAAACTCCTAGAGGAGGGGGGATTTACATACATTGGTTTTAATCCTTAACAACCTTTTGAGATAGAGGTAGTATTTATCACTTTTCAGGAGGAACGTTTCCATAAAGGAATTAAGTAATTTGCCCAGGGTCCTTAGCAAATGCTAGAACTGGGATTTAAAGTGACTCAAACCCTTGTTCTTCACACCTTATGCTGTTTCGGGGGGAGTATGGAATTTTTGAGATGGAAGGATCAAAGAAGAAAGAAAAAGGGCAGCTAGTTGCTCCTTCAAGTGGAAGAAAACAAACTCACCAAAAACCTCTCAAGAGAAATGACCCAGGAAGCAATGTAGCCTTTAGGAGCTTTGCCTCAATAAACCTTACTGCCTTTTAAAATCCTTTCATAATGCTAAAAGCTGTCAGTGTCACCGGAACTAGAAAAGGCATTTATTTTTACGTGAGCTCATAACTATTAGAAATGAGTAACAATGACATCATCAGAATCTTCTTTGTTAATAGGCACTGAAATGGGATTTACCTGTACCTGTTAATATATCACTCAGGCATTGTACATACAGGGTACCATAACAGGTTAGTGGGGACTAAATAGGAATTTCCCAGACTTGTTTTTAATGTAAATAATATGTGTGGCCAAAGGGATTCCCTTAAAAGTTATCTGGAGAGCAGATAAGAATGACAAATGGCTTTGTCTTCTACTTGAAGCAGTTAAGATTATCACATACATTAAACCATCTACAGTTAGGTTACATGGAGCTATCAGTCAAGAAGGCACCTGTTTAAATTATAGAACAGGAAATGGCAATGATTCAAATTGCCATTAATTCCGGACTACTGAAGTAGGATCAACATAGACATTTACGTGACAGATGCCACTCAAGGTGTGGGTGCTCATTTACATTTTTTCCTAGAGAAAGGTGGTACAAAAATCACTCGGGTATTCTTCATTCACAATTTTTATTTCTTGCAATTAACTTTTGTATCTTCAAAGTCGATTTATCTTTTAAAAAATTAATACTTCTTACTCATCATACAATCCACCCCCCTCCCCCAAGGAAAACAAACCCAGGGAAGGAGTAATTTGGGGGGCAGTTGAAATAGGTACTCTAGGTTCGTGACAAAGGCGACAAAGGCTTCTCAGCCTACCATCCTATACATATACAACAAAATGGCAGCACCTCAAGTTCACCTGAATGAAGTTCCAAATCCCAGCCCTAGGCAGGTGACACAAGTGAATGCCATGGGAATAACAATGGAGGCTTACTCACTGGCTTCCATTTCCTTTCCATGGCACTTAGCAGTCTTCAAACTCTCACTCGGGAAAGTCAAAAGTAAGCAAATATATAGAGCAACATTTTGACCCATCCAGGAGTAATTTTAAATGAAACCAGAAATAATTTATCTGGGCCACAGAAATAAATTTGTTTTATCATGTTTTTCATTAAGTCCCCAGCACCTGAAGTACCAAGTTCTAATAATGGGCTCCTAAAGGCATGCAGTTTTTCACACATCTACTTCAAAGAATTTCTTCCACTCAAACATAGCACAATCAAGGATAAAATATTTTTGGAGGCACAGGAAGAGCACAAGAACAAGTAAGTATATATATGCTGAGGCCCTGTGTATGACCAAGATGGTAACACTTCATATATAGAAGCAGTGAAAGCTGTTAAAGTGCTACTTACAAAGGATAGTCTAACATTACACACAACTCAACTGCACTGCTAAATATGGTTGTCTTTATTTTCTTTTTCCTTGCCCAGCCCTCTCTAAACAAAATAAAACTACAGGACTGAAATTAACAACCCATTAAAATCAGCAATAAGTTATGAAAATCATAAAGCTTTTTTTTTTTTTTTTTAAGTAATTAAGGGTAGTTAAATTATTTAAAGTATACAAGTTCAAAGAGCCAGGGGTAGGGTCTCCGAGAAGGCTTCCTGGGGTAAGGGAAAGGGCCAGGGGGAAACTTGGGAGGTTGAAAGACAAAGGGAACATGTGACATCAAAGTGCAGGCTAGGAATTCCATGTAAAATAACATTTCTGAAAATATTGATAAGAGCAACAATAGCACCTGCACGGTGGGATTGTGAGGAAGGAGAGAGACTGCCTGTAGGAAAACGGAAGCAAATCTTTACATTAAGATGAGACAAGTGCCGAACTTAACTATGTTAACTATGATAGTGTTCTTACTATAGATACCAGGTGGTTAAAGGTGGTCAAAGGTAATGATTCTAAAAGAAAACAAAAACAGCATTGACCTTTTTTCTACCTAGCCCAGACCTCATTCATTTTTTGCACTATAAAGAGTGAGGTGTGAGGTGTATTATCATTATCAAATGCTGCATCAAAATAGATGATTTTTTCCCATGTTTTTCCACTATAAAAGACATCTATGTTTTTTTATGGACAAGCTTTAAAAAGATGTCATTTTGGTTTTCAACACATACAAACAGTTATCAAAATCTGAAATAAAAATGCTGCCCTGGCTCAGACCTTGGCCTGCTAATCTGTGTGCACAACTCCTCTGGCCCACGCAGACATAGGCACGTGGAGCTTTTTCCTTCTGGCCCCTCAATTGGAACTCACAGGCTCTGTGTGGTAGAGGCGGCCATGCACGGACGGCCCCCATGCTGCCCAAAGGCCTAAGGGCTGCTAACTGGCGGTTGGGTGCCCTAGTGCTAACAATGCAGGATAAGGTTGGCTTGCTTAGCATGGAATCCAAAAGAAAGCTGAGCTGCATGATGATCCCTTTCAAAAGGCTTCATGGGAGTCTCTCCTTTTGCAGAGCATGAAATGAATTTTTTTTTTAAATTAAAGAATTGATCATCCACAGGCTTCACAAGGTGTCCCAGGCGGAGTTTTAATAGCTATCCAAGACTAATGCCTGATTATCTTGTCTTGTCATTACTATAGGTTTGATTTTGTTTTTAGGACCATAAATAAAGCTCAAGAAGGGTTCATATCCCATCCTTAAATGTGTCTACTCAATGTAGTACGAGCAAACTAGAAAAGAAAAAAAAGAGGATAGAATTTCCAATGTCCTCTTTCAAATCAAATCAAGAAAATGACACACAAGATTTCTGCTGCCATTAGAAATTGTGATTTTCAAAAATGAGTATTTGAATATTTGTTCTGCTGGGGAAGCTCTGCCCCACTTTTTGCTAAGTGTTTGCTTAAATAGAGGTCTTCTGACCCTTTTGTTCAAGTATAGTTTGGTTTAATTTTAAAGAGGAGACTGCATCATGAACCCAATTTAAGAGATTGTTTGGATTGAATTGGCCCAGTAAATATTTTGCCCTGCACTGTTATGTCATGCTGGGTTCTAGGAAGTGAACGAAAGTTTGACACTGGCACTGGAGTAACCCTCGTCACTCCCAATACTCTGCAGGCTGCTGTGGTCATCAATGTCACTGATGCTGGTGGTACTGATATTGTCCACTTCTCCATGGGAGAACTCTGTGCTTTCAACATCCACTTCAATCTCCTCTGCCAAAGGGAAACAAGGAAGAGCATTAGTAATCTAGTATACGTGCACTTTCAAAAACTAACAAGGCATGAGGAAAAGTGATTAATTTTTATAGTATAAAATAATTGTTATACAGGTTATTATCAGTGATGTCTGAACAGAAGAATGCAAAGGTGAAGAATGCAAAGGATGTATTTTTGCGAAAGGAAATGTCTGGTGTACAGTGGTGGTCTCAATTTAGGCAGCAAGTTTACTAAAGCCTTTGACGCCAGTCTGTCTGGACCTCCCACCAAAAGCATTCGGCTTATTTGGGAATTAGTGCTTAATATTAAAAGATCCCAACCCCAAGTGGTTTAACAACATCTGTTTTCCATTAAACTAGAAACTAATTCTCACTGCTGTTTATTAATCAGAGTTGCCTTAAAAGTGGAAAAAAGGATAAACTTAATATAGGCAAACTAGAAAATTTATCCGTCCAGGTCTTTGGTGCTATCATTCTACAGATACTTCTACAGTTTTCTAGGATTCGTCATAATAAAGATCTTTGATTATTCAGTAACGAAAACAAGCTGATCATTATAAAGTGGACTTTCTGGGATTTGTCTTCAGTTTAATTTTCTTGCATCAAATATAGCTTGAAATGAGGGCCTGACGCTTAGTGAGATCTACAGTAAAGATTATAGTAAAGGCATTTTAATGGTGGTACTTAACTTTACTTCAAAAATCAAACATGATTAAAAAAGACCCTAAATACATTTGACCCAGCTATTGATAGGTATTTTGCTAAATACTACATATACAATCACCAATAATAAAAAGCAATACACATTTAAAAAGATAAAAGACAGTTAAAAAATTGTTTTCCCCTAACAATGAACTCAACGTTCTTCAGTTCTCTTAAACAAACTCAAAGCCTGATGTTTCCTATTTGGCACTGACTTGAAGGGTTCACACTGATACAATTGCTTTAGGAGAAAAGTGGATTCTTGCTGAGCCCAAGAAGACAGAGTAAGTTATTTCAAAGAGTGTAATTTTCAAAAGGGCTTGATGCTTCTTCAAAAAGTTTTAGAGATCTGTTTTTAAAATGTAGGCAGCTGTCCAAACAAGCTGTACAAATAATCCTATGAATTCATAACTATTTGTTTCGTACCCATAATGCTTCACAGGGTATTTAGTGTTTCCCAGTATCACAAACACTCATCCAAGCTACAACTGGGAAATAAAATCAAAACACCCTACCTAACAGAGCATCATGCTCTCAACTCAATCAAAACAAAGTAAAATGATAAATTGCTCTAGCCAAATGGACTAGAGATGTTACTAAAAAATACTGGAAAAGAGGGCTGCCAGATAAGAACAGACCTAGATCAGGTACTAGCACACTGGGAGTACTAAAAAAATGAGAACTCTAATGATGAAGATACACCCTCTCTAAAATGTGGAGGTGGGTAGGTACAAAGAGGCAATAACAGCAGGAAGAGTAGTTCACATAGCTAGTAAGCAGAAGACTAGGACTAAGGCTGCTCCTGATTCCGGGTATTTCTGCTACACCTCTCACTGTCTCTCATCTCACAAACGTAGCATGTCCTAGAGGTTCTTGCTGTTGCCCCTGGCAAACTTCTGTTCTCCAAAACTGAGAGCCACAAATAAACGTTTACATAAGCAAAACATCAACAAAAATAACAAACCCAAGGACTCTTATTCTTATGTTAAAAGGATTCAAAAACCAATTTTAAAATCTCCTACAGAATATAGGAAATTTGAGTATTAAAAAGAAAAAGAATGACATACAATGTATACGAACAGACTGAAAACATGAGTTCATAAAATAATCAAAAACAAACAGCAAAATAAAAAGCCCTGTTACTTCTGGAGGCTGCTAAGGCACCAACTTATTCAGAAAATTGATAAAGCAAAAACAACAAAAACAAGCATTTACCCTATCTTCCCTGTATTTCAGAGTAACCAAAAACTTGAGGAAATATTCTTCTTTATAGATGAAAAAGTTAATAAACAAAGAATGACAGAATTAGAAAATGACTATTTTGTAACGCCTAATGAAATAATTGGGGCAACAATCATCAATGATTACTAAAACCATTAAATGAAAGGTTGATACATTTGCGTAAATGTATCAAGATGACATAACGTGAATCCACTAACCAGTGTTTTCACTACAGTGGGACAACTAGACATAATATTGATGCAATAGGAAGTATTATACAGCACCACCTATTAAGTATTCTTGCCTCAAAAAAGAACCTGAATTTAATCAAGCCACTAGAGCTATCAACCAGTTTATAGGAAAATGAGAACAGAAGAACATGTTAAATGACACCATGAGGTTTCAATCAGCCAAATCAAAAACGTGGGAAATTCTGTAAGAAAAATGGCAGTTTCCACAACAAATAGCATTGAAAAAAAAGTGGGAAGGGAAAATGTTATAGATTAAAAGTATCTTAAAAAGTACAAACAAATGCAGTGTGGTCTCTGGATTCTAACTTAACGGTAAAAAGCCATTTGGTAAAATGCCGTTTTTGAGAAAATCTATCACAGAAACTGGGTATCAGATGACATTAAATAAGATCTGATTTTATTAATTTTGTGGGATATTATGATAGTATTATGATTTTGTTTTTAAAAGTCCTATTTATTAAAGATACATAACTGAAGTATTTAGGGACAACAATGGTCATGTTATCTGGGATTTAAAAACATTCCCAAAAAAATGGTGAGGATGAGGGTGGTGGAGATAAAACAAGAAATGACAGAATGTTGACAGCTGTCCACACTGGGTGATGGATACATGAGAGTTCATTATTCTATTCTGCTTTTGTGTATGTTTGAAAATTTCCATAATAAAACGTCAAGAAATTCTGTAAAAATTTCTTTTTTGTTTTAGAATCCTTGAGATCTCGTGAGCTCTTATTTTCCCCAAATGTAAAGCTAAAACTCACCAGAGGTATTGCTGCATAAATTATGTAATCACTATGCTGTACACCTGAAAGTGATATAAAATACTAGAATGTCAACTGTAACAGAAAAAATAAATAATTTTTTAAAAATCACCAGAATTTACCTCTGGGATCTTTTATTGTGGTGTGAAGCCTGATGTAGTGGGAGCTACAGATGAATAGATCAGTGAAATTCAAATAATTTTTTTTTTGTTTAATTTTTGTTTTTAAATTCTGCCAAAGATAAATGTTCTGGGACAGACGGAAAGAGAAATGAGGGGTGTAGTACTTTAAAATACACATATAAAGATTAACATCGACAGTAATACAACACATCTACATCATGGATCTTCTTGATATAATAAATTGAGAAGAGCACATCATCCTCCTGATATTTCTTCCCCCAAATGTATAACCTCAATCTAATAAGAAAACATCAGACAAACCCAAATTGAGGGACACTGTATACAAGCTAATGTTCTTCAAAGGTGTCATGGTCATGAAAGAGAGACTGAGGAACTATCAAATGCAATGTGGAATCCTACACTTATCCTGTATCAGACAAAGGACATTCAGTAGGAAAGCTGGTGAAATTTGAATAAGGTCTATAAGTTAATAATATTGCATGAATGTTAATTTCCTGGTTTCAATAATTGTATTATGCTTATATAAGACGTTAACCTTAGGGAAACCTGGGTGAAGGGTATACGAGAACTCTGCAGTTTTCTACAGAAAATTTACAACTTTTCTCTAAGTCTAAAATTGTTTCAAAGTAGGAAATTAAAAATACATATATAATCAAGAAAAGTTCCATAGTTCATACAGGCGTTACTAGACAATGTTGTGATTGCATAAAATCTAGAAGGTTAGAGTGATGGCCAAAAAGAATGTAGACACAGTGCCTCCCAACCTACCCTCTCCTGAATGCAGACACAGGGGTGGTAGTGTTTCATTGGGGAAGAAGCACACTGCCTACCTCGCTCTGAATCAGAACGATCTGAAGAAATAGTTGATCCAATGCTGTCCATTCGTATCCGTTCCATCTCCTGAGGACCCTGCAGCTGTTCCAGTCGCCGCTTTAAAAATCTTTGTTCTCGTTCCAAGTTCTCTAGCTGGTGCTGGCTCTTCCTTTCAGCCTCTTCAAGTTTCTAAAATGATATTTAAATTTGTGTGTAGTTCAGTACAAACAGTAAAACTGACTGCTACCTAACATCTCAAAAGACTTCTTCTTTGGCAGACATGAATGAATATACAAGTACATAATGTGTACATATGAAAACATACATAAATACATATTTTTAAACACTGAAAATAGTTCTTTCTTCACTAGTTTAGTGCATGTAATGAATGCTACGTTACTAGGACAGCATAGTATTCTCAAAATCTGTAAAGTTATCTCCACGAAACAGAAACTTGCTCTGCATTGTCGTTTGATGGAAAAATACTGAGGGACACAGCCAAATGAAGTCATCTCCACCAGAGGGCACAACTGCCTTCCTTCTGGGTATCCGCAGAGTAATTGTTATTTTCCTAGTATTCCCAGCTCTTTAAATGGCCACGCTGTCAGAACAATTTCGTTTAATCAGGTTATGTTGCTCCTATCAGATTAGCTGGTAAGTTTTCAGAAAGATTTCTCTTGAGTCAGTTATTAAGGAGGGCATGGTGAGCTAGTTGATGTATGTGAGTAGGAATCATTGCTTCTAATGAAACCAGGACCGAGAGAATCATATGCAAATGTGAAAGTAAAAATTCTCACCTTGATGTGTGCTTTGGCTTTGTTGAGCAAACCAAGTGTTGTGTGCCTGGTGCAGTCTGGTCCTAGTGGAATCAGAACTTTTAAGCGTTCTAAACACAGGCGCAGATGAGCTCGTCTAAGAAAGACAAAAACGTCAAATCAGCACAGCCTGAATATTCCACTAGAAACATTGGAAACCTATTTTTAAGACAAGTAATAACTTGCACATTATTCAGTCTATAAACAATCATACCGCTTATTCTTCCGTTTCAGAGTATCTACAAGTGCAGGCATGCCTACTGATTTCCAGTCTCTGCCATTTCTGTTGTAGTCTACAGATACTGGTCACTTCAGATTATTATCCCCAGTGGGAACCCGTCAGAGATGATTTAATCTTTAACTCACCCCATAAACTATCTTAACTGTATTAACGTGGAAGTAGGAAAGCATACTAGGGCAATGATACTTGATTCTGAATGCCTGAAACTGCAGGTTAGAGTAAGGGTTTTCAGCTGGGGTACCCCAAGGGGTATAAAATACTCACAAATTCCCATTTCCTCCCTCCCACCTTTTACACGCACACACACACACACACACACACACACACCCATCCTACGTATCAGATTGAATCATATGGAATTTCTGGTATTCAACCATTTTTCACTTACAAAAATGGCAACTTCATCTGATCCAACACAATAGCAAAATTCTGTGACCAGCTAGGACAGGATCCTTAAGGCAAAATATACAGCTCTGTGGTCAATTCCAGCCACTGAAACCACAACCCATAAAACAGTCCCCTGCTTCCTAATAATCTAAGTGTACCAGCTCCTTAGCTTTTAATTTTTATTTCTGTCTCTTTCCCTCTCCTCTCTCTTACCACTTACTTCTAATTTTCTACACATGGGAAAAAGCCAGGTGAAAAATCCTTTACTAAAAGTCACTGCATTCTTTAATCCACCCATCCTGTGGGCAAGTTAGGGAAAATGTCTCCTGAAAATGCTAGCAGAGAGACTTATGGATTTACCTTCCCTGTACCCTAAAGGAAATATGATCACCATGGTGAGAGTTCTGGGTACATAATTCCAACCTAAAACAATGCTAGTCCACATCTTTGGTTCTGTGCTTCATAAGGCATAACATAATTCAGCAGTTAATAACACACCTGAAAACAAAATCCAGGAATGTGTTCATATTTTATCCCTACTCCTTAACTATTATTGAACATCTAGCAACTGTCTCAAATGTACCAGGCAAAACACATCCTCCATTTTCTCCTCAAAGAAGGCCAAAATGGTTTTATTAGCCCACTCACCAAACTATGCTTTCTCTGTCTTAATACACAAGAAATAATGTTAAGTGAAATTCTCAAATGCTAGCAATTTGAAAGAAGGGTGGCGAGCAAGGATGAGTAAAGATAGTGAGGTCAGAGATGTGGCTGATGAATTGTCAAGATTCCTCCAGTACCCACTAGCCCAGCTATAAGTTAAAGGTCTGTTAGTATTTTCCATTCCCAATCTCTCTAGTTCAATAACTCAAATCTAATAATTAGCTCCAGGCTGAAACCTGACATACCTGATATGGATAAAGGAATTTTTTTTTATTTTCGCTAAATTGAAGGTATAGCAATGAATTCCCCTTCATGTAATTTAATAAAGTCACTCTCCTCCCCTGCTGTGCTACCCAGAATTATAGACCCGTTAGCAAAATGTTCATTTTTAACTGGAAAACCTCTTAGGTGAGGACTCTTATATGATCACAGAGTGCTCTTGCTGAGCAGACTTAAAAAAAAAAAATCCATAGTAAAAAGTGCCTTTAAACTCTTCATTAGGATTATTACAGCATATGCCTAACAACTGTACTCATATATGACTGGAGGGTGGAGAGACTGGTAGTTCTCTTGCTAATAATTAGGGATTCCCAAGGGGGCTCAGAATTCAGTCATCTAAAAAAGTTAATAAAGCAACTAACTAGTAAAGTTGACAAGTATGTTGCTACGAGAATAACTTGTCAATTTTGTTTAAATTACTTTAAACAAGAAATTGAGAAAGACAGTGAATATATAGGAAATATCTTTGAGAAACTTCAGAATGATTCCTTACTATAGTTTCCTATCAAGGAAAAAATGGGTGGGTCAATTTTCTGTTTTGTGAGACCTAAGTTAAAGTCATATTAAAATTTGGGCAGAAATCAACTAACATAATATTAAAATGTCTATGTTTTCGCTCTCTATTCAGTTTTATATTCATTACATGACTTTTGTATACTAGCAATGTTCCAGAGACGTCCTTGAGTGGGAGAAGTAAAAAAAAAAAAGGTAAACTTTAAGAGTTTATAATCTAAACTACAAAACAAAGCATATTGTTTTGTTTCATTTGGTTCATAATGAGTCATAAAGATATCAAGCACAATAGAATCTGAATAAAAGGAGAGATTGTAATTGGAGGAGACATTCTTATAAAAGGTTGAAACTTGACTTAGGACTTCAGGGATATTGAATTTGTCTATGAAAAAGCAAGGATTTTCAAGTTAATTAAAAGACGAATAAAGGACTCAAACTTAAACCTACAATTAAAAATAACTTAGTTTCGAATATATGGTGATGGAAGAACTGACTCTGGGTGATGAACATACAATGGGATTTATAGATGATGTAATACAGAATTGTACACCTGAAATCTATGTAATTTTACTAACAATTGTCACCCCAATAAATTTAATTTAAAAAAAAAAAAAAAAAACTTAGTTTTTTCATTGGAGGGAAAACAACTGAGTTGGAATTCTACAAGGAAATATTACAGAGCCCCGCTCAGCAGTCTCGTGATCTATGACAGCACTGTCAAACCAGGAGCTCCCAGGCCACGCAAGCCAAGGTGTTAAGTAATGCCTAAATGAATAGAGAAGGCAGACTGTCCTCTAAAATATTTTTTATTAGCCACTACTGAACATTTCTTCAGCCACGTGATTGTAAGTGTGCTCCAAGATACAGCTTACACTAAGAAAACATACCCTGAGATACCATATCTCACAAAGGCCAATGATGACATTTTCTATGTTTTGTAAACACAGTCCTCCAAAATAGATAACAGTCTGAAGGAAGAGTGGTGAACGATGTATTCTGCTCTTCTGTGGGAAAAGCTGTATCTGTGGGAGCCAAATGTCATTTCTTAACAGTTTTTGTACTTGCAACTGAATCAGGCATTTGGAGAGTAGTATAACAAAGGGTTAATGGCAGTTGAAGGACAGCAGCTAACCAAGAGGGAGCCACACTTTTCAAAGTTGCCATCCAAATACTGCACACAGATTTCCACATGTGCTTATACGCCAAACATTTGGGTAAATGCACCGTTCCGAGAGCAATGGCTACCTTGTTACTGTAACGCGTATGGCACAATCCTTCTTGCCTTACAGTGATGCTGTGCTGTTTTTCACCCTTTCCCAGAGTCTCCCTGCTGGTAACCAGACTGCAAGCTTAACCACCAACAACCTAGAAAGGCCTATCTTTTGATGCCATCTGGTCTTTTCTTTTCTCGCCTTCATTCTCATGTGACTGGTGGCTCAGGAGCCTCCTGTACGTGGTTGACAATTCATGGGCTGTAAGACACTGGTGAAAGAAAAGAGGACAAGAGACAGAGAAGAAAAGAGCTTGGTTTGATATGAAAATCCTTATGCACTGAGTAAAAAATTGCAAGTACCATAAAGATGTTTTTCAAGTCTCCAAGGAGTGGAAGAGCTGACGCAGAGAACAAAGATTCATAAAAGGCATGATGGTGCACCTTTAAGCAAAATCGGGTAAGAAGGCCAGCGGAAGTTAAGGCTGCTGTGCTGACTATTCTGGTGAACACCAGACGAACCACCAATAGAAAAAAACCCTGACACTGGAAAATTTATGCAACTAGACTTGATCAAAAATGAGAAAAAAATTTAGCCCCCTGGTTAGCATTTACTTAACTTTTCACAACACATGCATAGCACAATAAAAACTATGAAACGAAAATCTTTCCGAATTTAGCACGAGAGACTATAAAGCAAAGATGATTAGACCTGCCGCAGGAGGTGCCCCGTGAGAAAACTGAAATTTCCTTTCTGAGAGGGACAGAAAAAGAGGATGGAGAGAGACCAAAGTACTTTTATTTTCAAAGATACTCAAGTCTGTTTTTAAGTGGGATTTAAATGTGGGTTTTACCCAGGGGGAGAGGCAATTCCCTGAGATAAACCCATTCGAGAGACGGTCCCACACCTTCAAAAAGGGCAAGCCCCTTGTGGGAAAAGGGAACAATCAGAGTCTGTTTGGCTTTTATTTTGGTAGATTGGGATCACTTTTCCCCGAAGGAGCCAATGCTGCTTTTGATTTCAAACCTTGTAAACTCTACTGCCAAACTGAAATATCCCAGAACATGAGGAGAAATGATTTTGCTATAAAATGTCCCCTCCTAGTCGCTGTGATATTTTTAAAGCATAGGTATATCAACCAGAAGAAGCACACAATGTTGACGATGAGAGGAAAGAATTCCCTTTCACAAAAACAAACAAACAAACAAAAAAACTGCAAGTCTCATATGATGAATGTTTTTCAAGTTGTACCTCGAAACTCGAATCCCTCTGCCCCACAACAATGAGAAACTCCATGCGCCTGCCCAGCCTCACCAGCAGTCCATTGGCTGCCGCCCTGGAAGGCACGGCCCTTCACTGCAAAGAACTTGCTTGTCTTTCATTCCTCCACTACAGGATACCAAGACTTTGCCAAGTAACTAAATCAAAATGGAAAACAAGTCAAGTGACAGGGACAGCACTTGTATTTTCCTCTCTGCTGAAGGTTACGCAACAGCCTGCTAGGCCTCCTTTGAGCCACATTCTTCAAAACTGCAGGGGCTTGTGGCCAGGTTTCCCAGCTCCCTACACAGCACTTGTGCACATGACAGCAGCTAGCTGCTTATCCTACACATTTCTCTACAATTGAATGTGTTGAGAATCTTCTGGAAAATCTCCCACATTTCCCAAAACAAAACATTTGCCTGCCTCCTCTTCTTATGAAAAATGACATTAAAAATGGATGCAGATACCAAGCACATTCATGCTGCTCATGAATTTTATTAACAAAAATCTGATCATATGCTGCTGTTCAGCTTATTTTGTTTTGTGAAATAAGAAAGCTTAGACAAGCAATTCCTATAAAATGGCATATGGTAATTATGTTTCACTTACAACTTATACTATATTATCTACTTCACAAAAAATAAACAGACTATTAACTCTCAGGTAGTCACACAGTATCTTGGTAAATGGCATTTCCCTAGCGTCACACGTGACAGTGTCATGGGGTTTGATGACAACAAAATAAAAACTCAGAAGAATAGCTGGGACCCTCTTCTCAGTTTTCAAAGAAAAGCTGCTTTCATTAATATTTCTCTTAATGCAACTGGTGTCTTACAAAATAGACAGATAGTAATATCAACAAATGTTATGACGAAGTTGCAGATTATATAAATTATATATACTATATAATATTATAAATTATTCTACCATCATATTGTCCGCCTCAGCACTGAAGGGCTCATTTATATACAATAGGAAATAAAATCAGTAAGGCTGAGAGACATGTTACTCACTCTTGGAAGGCTTTTTAAAAATCACTCTCTCCTAATAAAATCTAAGTAGTTCTTAGGGTAGAGAGCCAGAGAATATTTAAAGCCAAAAGGTTAAATATAGTAGGCCTTCCAGAAGTCATAGTTTTCCTCAAAGATTTGGAAGAAAAACACTATTTTATATAAAAACAAGCACAGATAATGCAAAGAATAACTTTTGAGATTAAAAAAACAGAACTTCAACTAAATCTCCCATTATTTCACACTGCATCGCAGGACGTCCAGGAATCTATGTGCAAACCTGCAGAGTGTATCACTGCAGATGACTGTCAGAGCTTTGGGCCTCAGAACATCGTTTTCTGAACCAGGGCTGGGACTATGTCTTTCAAAGGTTAGAGAGGGAGAAAGAGTAGAGAGGGAGACGAAAGGTGGGGAGGAGAGGGGAGAGAGATGTGAGTACTCAATAAATTAACGATGACATAATAGTGACATATTCTTTATCAAGCCACACCGATTTATTTAGTATTTGTAGCTCAGAGAAGTGCCACTCAGAAATAACAATGATTATCGGTAAACAATGAGCTCCACCCTATTATATCACTGAACTAGACATTGTAAAGATTTTTAAAAGACGCCAGTAGTAATCTTTATCCGTTTGAAGACGCTATAATTGAGCCTTCCGCCTACCACCTTTCCAGCCCCACTTCCCATTACTTCTTGAAAACCTCTTCCACAAACCAAATGTGCCTTTGTATTTACTGATTTCTCTACCTGGAATGCCTTTTTCTCCACCGTTCACCTACTTGGCATCTGACTCATTTGTCAGCCCACAGTCACACCATTGTTTCTTCCATGAGGCCTTCCTCGCCAAACCCCTTCCTCAGATAATTACTACTTGATTTTCACACTCATCACACTACATTTTAATTTTCTTCTAAATAAGACTGACTCCATCCTTGTAATCATTTCAGTTCTTCTAATACCAAGCAGAATGGCCCAGAGTGGGGAGGAAGGATGTAACAATTTTTAGTGGATATATCTGACTAGTCTCTAACTCACCAAAGTTGAGGTAACAATACTTGGGCCTCTAAACAGCATAATCAGATGCCAGGCCAACATTCATGAGAGCTCTGCTTACGATGCCAGAACTCTGCACTGGGGTTTGTGTGTAGCTGCGGTCACCCCCAAAGACAACTACATGCGGAATAACCAACAATCTCCAACTTAACTCTTGATTCGAGTTGACATCTTTTTTAATAGCGAAGCACAGAATTAAGGATTGCAGCCATTACAACAGAGTAACTTATCAAAGGATCGACAGGGATGGCAGACTAGGACCACAATGTTAAAGGAAATTCAAAATGAATTTTTTTAAATCCAATTTTTTGCCACCAATTTTGACTTTCTGACCTTATTAACAGGCCTCCTAGCAAGTAGAAAATCTGACTGGTATAGGTTTGGCCTCCATTCCAGCTGTTGTTCAAGAAATAGTGATAATAACAAGCAGGAAGGCATTTACTAAGGAGAAAATAGAAAACAAACAACTAAGAAAACCCAGGTATGGGAGGGAAAAGTCTAGAAAGAAGTACTCCAAAATGCAAGGGAGGAAAACAACCTAAGTGAGCAGTTTTTATTCCACCTGATAACATGAGAAATTAGTATTTACATAGTTTTACAAGATCCAAAGACTGCTGATCAGATGAAGCCTATAGAGCGCAAAACACACAAAGAAATTCTTTTTTTCACTGTCACGCATTCATCCCAAAGGAAGACCTGACTTTTGACAGCTCAGTTGAAAAATATAATTAAAATCTGGTTCCAGAGGCTTATGGTCTTCACTGAAACTAGCAAAAGGTACCTAATCTCCAAAGTGATTTAACAGAAATTGCTCGATGTCAATTCTGAACTAAATTTAGGTTCCGTGCATACATCTTATCCCCTCTGTTTATGAGGATTTGGTTTTATAAAAACAAAAACAACAACAAAAAAATGATCATTCATTCACCATATTTCTTCTTTGGTCACACAAGAACTTTCTGTATTCCAAGTTTCGAAGTCTGGGAAATAGGGCTACATCACTGGAGAAAACAGTGGCAATTTGTTCTAAATACAAAATAGCTTATTTTCCTTTGGCAACTCTCCAGGGGTTTGGGTGGAGGGAAAGGATACTCCTCTCTGGAGAGATCGGGCTCTGAACCTGGCGTACTGTCAAAACTTAGCTGTGGATGGGAGAGAAATTTTTTAAAAATTATTTATCTTTCACATCAATTTGGAAACTGATTAAAGATTTTTGCCTTATTAGCAGTTTTTCTACTCTTCAGCCTTTTGTTGGTGTTCATCCCTATTCTGGCAGCCCCCATTGGCTGATTTAATGGTACCAAGGGGCTGAGAAGTGTTGCTGTCCAAAAGAAAAAGCATTCTCACAGGGGCTGGGAAGGCAGTCTGCAATCACAACAGTAGCTACTTGTTAATTTTCTATTTGAAACACAGTGATGTCAATAGTATTGTACCCTGCCAGCCACCATGGGGTAAAGTACATTTTGAAACCAAAACAAACTTCCAACGTGCTGGCAAGTCAGATCTGAGCCACAGTGATAATGTTCTGTAAGACCTGCCCTAGTTTTACATACAAATGCACATAACAAGCATGAGTCTACTCGTCTATAAAAATTTAAGTCTAACCCGCACAGCCCAGTGCAACTTTTTATTTCATCAAATTACAGTCCAGAACGGCAGAGGAAAATGAAGAAATACTGTCACTGATCTCTACTAAACTGGCGACCCTATATAGCACAGGCAGCACGCTCAAAGAATGCTCTGTAATGTAAATGTTCATTTAGAAGCATTAAATGAAAAGAGCACAAGGGCTTTAAAAATGGCCCTGCTTATACGATGATCAGTATAATAGTTCATTTGAAGGGAGTGTACCCACTCAGGAGGAAAGACACATTTTATTAAATGGAGTAGTAACACTCTGGCCTAAGAATGACTAGATCCCTGGAAGATGAATATTCACAATTTGTACTAAATATGAGTAACCTGGAATAGGAAGCTAAATGATTAAAAGTGGTGACCACACTTACTACTGGCAGGCGGCAAACGGGTTTGGCATTGCTGGCCATCTGCCAATTCAGTCAAGCAGCCAGGGATTATTTTTAAAGTCCCATTTTCACACAATTTCCCTAAAATCAAAATGCACAGTTTAAAACAATTTTTTAAATTTTGTTTTGTTTTTTGGGGAAAAGGGTAAAATTTGGGCTGGAAAGGATAAAGAGCAATTGTTGGCTAACGTGTAATTAAAAAAAAAAATCCTGAGGTATTCACCGGGTATTTGGAAACTTTGGAAAAATAAGATTCATAAAATTTGAAACATAGTTCTGACAAGGACAGAAAATTAATGTTTTGGAGTTTGTTTTTATATCAAAGTTACTTAACTCATCTCATCTCTCTCTTTCATTATGCTTTATCACATTTTTTTTCTGACCAGAAAAGGCCCAAGAGTAGTAGTTCCTGAGAGTCATTTTTGGAGGCCTCCTCGGTAACACCTGGCACCTGTGCTGGGCACGCTCTGCTCTGATACATGTTTTCAGTGTTGCACTAGGGCACTGACAGATGAGCATTTTTAGGCAGGTGGAAAGTGAACATGCTGTAAGAACTGTTTTACTTTTTACAACCCTTCTGAAAAGGAAAAGGTAATTCCATGGATTAACAACAATTAACAATAGGCTCCTAAAAGGCAAACTCTTATCAGTAAAAAACTGGGTTCAAACTATAACTGAGTCGCAACGCTACACTTTGTAGACTTGTTTCTATTTACATTTGTCTACATCTCAGTTTGATTCTCCTCTGGTTCAGCCCAGGAAAAAATTAAATGAGAGAAGAATCAGAGATCTAAATTTATATGATTCCAGCCTTAACTTAATACCATTAAAGCTTTCTGTCCAAGAAGAACTGCTACTCAAGTTCCATTACACTTTGATTCTAGGAGAACAGCCCTGAAAAATCTACATTGTTCTGTGGCTTTGAGAAGGAAAAGCCAGGATGAGGGAACATGTTCCATTTTGTAACCACTGCCAATCAAAATCCTGGCTGTTAATCAGGTCAGGTTGTGCGGCTTTCTCGCCTAAGTATATCCCGACAACAAAAGCATAAAAACTGTTGCTCCAACCAAAGAAGGCGGTAGAGTTTGGAGGAGAACTTCGCCCAACTTGACTACATTTCCTTTCAGATATTAGAGATACTACAGGATGGAAGTCTTGAAACGCCGTTCAGCATTACCAGCATCTCTCAGGGAACAAAAGATATATGAAGGATCCTTTAAAATGATGAAAAATAAGACCCAAAATTTACTCAGTATTTTCTTCTAAGCACACCGATATTTCCTGAACATTAAAAGCCAGAAAATACAGTACATGTTTCCTTCTTCGTCTGACCCAATACACGCAGCAGTAAATTCCAACTGCTTCCAGGGGAGTTCTAAGAGCCCAGTGTCACCACACTGCTCTTTAGGAAAGCTCCTCCATTCAAAACTAGCAGCCTTACAACATTGTTCAGCTCTTGCGAAATTGCATTATGTTTACAAATGTTTTAACTGCAAAGATTGAATTTCCAATTGAAAAAGAACCTTATTTAGAAGAGACTGGATTTTTTTTTTTTTTCAGCTACGCCAAATACAAGCTGTTCTGTAAAGAAATAATTGTGAATCAAGCTGGAAGAGACTGAATCAAGATAGAAAAACCATACAGACATTACAATCCTAGAGAAAAATGCCATAATTGGTCACACCAATGATCCAAATGCCACAGTATGTTTTTTGTCAACACCAACAGATGGCTCAGAGAAACTAATGGTTTTCCTCCATGACAATACATATATATTATAGAAACATACCCCTAACATCTTCATACTAAAGCCCAATAGCGATGCTTTATCAAAACACTGATCTAAATTTCTTTGATTTTATTTTCATTTTTTATTAGGGTAATAAGTCCCTATATAGTTAGCACTGTGTAAAATGGAACTGTCTTCTTCATATTTTTTTTAAAATCCAAAAATTCCTCTTTTAAGCTTCCAGGGAGTATACTCCCCAATTCTAGTCATTATGATTTTGGTGAAAAAAAATCTTAGTGTATGCTTTCTTAATTTCCAGATTTCTTCCTGATTCTATCTAACTCAGCTATTGCATTTCTAGATTAGAAAGCCCATGTTTTTCTCATTTAATTTTAGCTTATTTTAAAGGCTCAGCCTTGCTCTAATTACTTTTGGATAAAAGTATTGAAAAAATAAAGCATTCTACGAAGAAGAGTTTTTGTAATAACAAAATCCTATGTCAACTGCTCATATCAGTTTTGGGGCAAACTTAAAAGACAGGTTGTATGTTGAAAATTTTAGTACAACTAAGGTTGATGTACTAGAAGAAGAGGCAGAAAGTTTATAAAGGAACAGGATTTCCCACAGAAACATCTTGCTTGGGGTTCTCTGTTAAAGAATAAACTGAGAAGTACGCTGATGAAATGTAACTTACGAGGGTCAATACATGATCGCAAAAGTTGCTAAACTCTTCATCATATGGGGCTCACAAAAATAAAATGAACATCTTTAACAGTACTCCAAAACAAAAGGACATCTAAGAGATTCTGGAGAGCTAATACGGGCTTTTAGTTATCCTTATTTACCTGAAGCTATAGCAGATTGATCTGTCCCAGTTGAAGCTTTTGGTTGTTTTCATAAGACACCTGGGCAGTCACCAATATTGCCACCACAATAGGGGGAGGGAACCGTAGTAGACACTCCTTCATAGGGAAAACACTGCCATTAAAAATGGCACTGTATTTTAGCTGTCTAATATTAGAGACCTACCAGGAAAGCAACTACAGATTAAGAGAATAAGAAGGTTTGATCGCATTCCCTAAATGCAGTGGTCCTAGACCCATATCTTATCCATACTGAATATCTGAAACTTCATTTTCACCCCAGAATAAGTGAAAAACTATAATGATTAAAAGAGCAAAGAGGCTTCAGATGTAGCATTTCTCCTGAAAGCCCTCTTAAACATCCTGAATATATGTGATAAACCAATTTTGGCAAACTCCTAGCGAGAACCGAGCACATCACAGGAATAATCACTGATAACTCAGTTGTTCATTCTAACTTCAGCCCGTGATAACACCGATGCGAGTTTACCTCAATTCCCATCGGGAACACACACAACTTAGCACTTAATTATATCCTGCTTATAGGGGCTTTAAATATCTTTTGTCTTCTACCTAGACTGTAAATCTAAGGGCTCAGGCCTTCTTTTATCCTATCCTCAGTACCTAGCACACAGCCAATGCCTAATAAGTGCTTGTCACTTGATTTGTAATTCTCTTTAAGAGTCCTTTGTCAGTGCCAAGAACTAATACGCCACTTCAAATGAACTCCCATTTCCACCCAAGATTTTAAATCAGAAACATGATCTTGGGGTTAATGGTATAGAAGACGGTTAAGACGCATTAGCAGATAACTGACCATTACCCATTGCTTAGAAGTCATCCTAGATTGATATTCAAAGGAAGTTTAAAACAAATTTGAAACCTAAATTTTCAACATAGTTCCTAGTTATCACAAGTAAAAGTACAAAGCACGGGGGAGGGGAGAGAGTTAGAGAGAGGTCAAATTGCGCTTTAATGGAAATAATAAAACTGCTGCTAAAAAATGAATAATTATTAACTATTATTTACTCCTAACCATTGTCTGTTGGACCTGTACTACCATCTCACCTCTCTGTGCTAAAATATTCAAAGCTCTATCAACATGTTGAGAAACCTCTAATTAACCTTCACTTGCCAAAAAAGAGAGGGCCATTTTGCAAACTGAAGCTGCGAAGTTCAAACATATGTTTGAGCTCCGGCTTTTCTATGTTTAAACTACGAAATCCTACATAGATGTACAATACAGTTCTTTATATCGTGTCCAAAAGTTTCTCCATAGAAGACCACTAACTGAAAAAAAATTTTTCTAAAATTAAAGCAATAAACCAAATGCCCTCAAGTTAATGTTTAAAAATCTAGTTTTTCTATTTCATTCAAATAAATATTACTAAACTAAGCACTGTTGACTACAATTTTAAAATAAAAGGAACTTGATCATAGCAAATTCTAAGGCTAATTAAAAATTTAGAAAATGACAAGCAAATGCCTATTAACTTATCACACGTAAGTTAATTTACATATCTTTATTTGCCTGAATATAAAAAAAAAATCTATGATCTCAAGGAAAGTGAAAACTAACCACTAACATCTTTTCTTCCAAGCACAGCTCAAACTATGCTAAACATAATTTTTTCTTTAATTTCTAATAAAATGCTCAACAGAGCCAAGAACAAGGTTCAATATACCATATTTGAAATTCACTAAAGTTGTTACAGGTAACTTTCTATTTAATGAAGTCTTATTATCTCTATTTTATTTACTTCGCAGCTTTCAAATGAGCCAAACTCATAACTGTTTTTTTAAACAAAGATATAGATATAGATATATAGTATATTCACACACACACATACATACATACATAAATAAATAAATACATACATACATAAATGTTTTTAATTTCTGGCATAATAAGAATGGCTCTAGATGAATACCTATGAGCACCAATTGGCCATTTCAATAACAATCTCTTTGGCTAAAAGCATTTATGGAAATTCTCAGCATTCTATGATGTTTTCCTTAAGCTATTAATTCTAAACTAAGAGAAACATTAGCCTTCCAAAAAAGAATAAATCTTCCCAAGGCTCCACCCAAGAACAATCTCCTAGCTGATTATGGAAACTTCCATGAAAGAAACTGTTTAAATAATTATACAGGCTTTTAATGATGTCAAATTAAACAGCTATCAAAATAAACCAAGTTACCAAAAAATCTGAAGTGAAACAGGATTAATACACAACTGCAGACAAAAATCACAGGGAAGAGTCTCTCTCTCAAAAAGCAAGCTGAAATTTATTAAGATGCTAATATCAAGTAATAGAGCTATGTAGATAAAACAGGATGAGAGCATATCAAGGGCAAGACACTTGTATAAATTCCAAACATTTTGAGGAAATGTTTTCACAACAAAAAAAAGATCTGTCACAGCTTCTATGTTATTCAAACTTTAAGTCACAATTAAGTTTCCTGGTCTGCTGTACCAATTCAAATACAGAAAGAAATATACTTTCATCTGTAAAAACCATCACATTCAAGAGGCATTTTCCTATGGTTCAACTTTAGCAGAGGTCCCATTCTGAAGCACAATCACCGCATGTTTCCTAAGTGGGTCATATTACCTAGAATATCCTATGGGGACAAATTGTTCTCTCTGAAGCAGGTGTGGAGAACAAAACTAGTTTCCTTGGAAAGGAAAGATACTTGTAGGGTAGCAAATATCTCACTATGTGCCATCCTAAAATACTTTCTATCTTGAAGTGGCAGAACTCTCTCTCTCTCTCTCTCTCTCTCTCTCTCTCCCTCTGTTTCTCTCTCTCTCTCTCTCTCTCTCTCTCTCTCTCTCTCACACACACACACACACACACACACCCAGAGCTATTTGTTTGACTTGGCATTTAACTTTTTTCTCTTAATCTACCATAAGGTGCACAGCCTACTACAAAAGCAAACACACAAAAGTGTTAATTACTAATTCACTAAGCACCTGCTACCTGTAAGACACTGTCAGATATAAAAACAAGCAAGTTACAATCTTCCCTCACAGAATGTATGTGATTTAGAAAGTATTACAGTATAAGGTAGTGTGGGTTGAATTCATATAAATGACACAAACAGATGGAAATTAGAAGAGATATCACTGTGGATAATCAGGAAAGACTTCCCGAAAAACGTATATATTAGCTGTACGTTGAAGGGAATGTGAAAAAGTTCTGGTTTGGGAATCAGAAAATGTAGGTTCTCCTTCTGCATTTGTCATTCATCAGCTTAGTGGAGCATATATCTTGGAGAGACTTAGGTTTCCTTACCCATAAAATAAGGATGCTAGACTAGATGATTTTCTAAGATTCCTTTCAGCTTTATTATTTATGGAAATGTATGGATAGGATTGTATATTGCCTTTTACAAATCTTTTTTAAGTTCACAAGTAATACACTCTTATTACAAAAACTCTAACAATAAAATCAACATGATCGTTTCTCCTTGATTCTCACTCCCTTTCCCAGAGGTAATGTATCCTTCCAGAACTTTTCCCATGTATTTCCATATATTATTGGGGTATTTTTAAAACATAAATGAGATCATACTGGAAATACTATTGTTACTAATAGGGAATTTGCTTTTTTCCTTAACATGTCTTGGAAATCTCTCTACACACAAAGAGGTCTAAATCATTCTTTTTATCTGCTGCAAGTTATGGATGTATTATCATTTATTCAGCCATTCCCTTATTGATAGGAATTAAGGTTAGCTCTAATTTTTTGGTTATTATAAACACTTTTGTTATTCTAGTTCATGCCTCTATGTGCATTAGAAATTCAAAAGGGGAGTGCAGAGAGGGGAGCCAAAGACTTTGAGCCAAAAGTATAGAGGTAGAAAATATAGGGGAAGATAAAGAAGTTTGAATCAGGTGTCCACATTTTCAGCAAAGGAGGAAATAGGAGTCACAGTAATATACAGGAAATATCTTTAGACCAGGAGTTGGGAGATATGGGTCCTAGCCCTTGGTTCAAAAACTAGATCTAAGAGTAAAAAGTGGGACTGGGTACTTGAAATCTCAGAATTTTTTGGCCTAGAAGAGATCTTAAAGATTGTTCAATTCTATCACCTAATTTTATATAAATTAAAGCCCAACCCTTAAACAAAAGTGTGATATTAATGACGCCTAGCTTCGCGCTTTTGCACGAAGAAATTTTTTTTTTTAAAGTTTGAATAGTCACTGTGATAAACGCTATAGGGAAACAAGAGGTGAGAATGGTTGGTCCAAAAGGAGGTTACAGTTAGAGACGCATAAATTTCTAGTTGATCCAGTCAGCACAGCTCTGATTTCCAGCAACCCTTAGCAACTCATAAGGGGAAAAAATAAACAGTGGAGATGTCCCAAAATTAGAGATGGAGTTGGCAAACTATCAAAGCAGTGAGGACATGATTGAAAAGATACTTTGAAGAAAGATTCCAATATACTGACCTGCAGCTACTTTCTCTTCAGATTGTTTATACAGAACTGTTTTAAATAAGCTAAGTAACATCAGTGAGCTCTTCCCTCCCGGTGTGACACACCCTCATCTAAGGGTCACTGACGACTGTTCAGTACAGCAGTACAATACAATAACCACACAACTGGATTTCTGGAGCTTGAGCAAATAAAAACTTGTCAGAGAATATTTTTTAAAAGTGCTCAGGATTTACCACTATGTTTACAGATTAACTTGTCACATTTCCTTAGAAGTCAAAGGTAAGTATTTTTCCAAAAGGGACAAAGTCCTAAATATTCATTAGTATTTAAATCTTAAAGCTCTCACACACACACACACACACACATCTGTGTGTGTACATATATATAATATACACAGACATAATATATATACACACACATATGTAATATATACACACACATACATACAGCTTTGAGGAATGTGTTTATACCATTTATACACACAGACACATATGCTTCTTAGGGAAAATTCTAGTTTTACAGAAATATTTACTATTACTATAAAATAAATACTTATTGTAAAATAAATTTCTATCACTGTAGCTACGGCACCAAGTGTTATAATAATCTTTAGATATTTTACAAAGTTCCAAAGTTTTAATGAGGTGAGGTTCTAGGCTCATTTTTCCAGGTGCTCTTTCATTTTGTGTGTGTACTGGGAGTAGGTTACATACATACACATGTATATATTTATATCAAGGAAAATGCTTTGGAGACGAGTGTAATAATTAAGTTTCTAATTTGCTTATAATTACTGAACTGAAAACATTCACAGAACTGTAAAACTTTTCATGTAGGGAAGGAATTCAGAGATCATCTAGGTTTCCTCCTTTTACAGCCAAGGAATGCAAGACCCCAAGAAGTGAGATAATTTATATGACATCCACAGGCTACCACTAGTAGACATGAAAGGAAAAATTATCTTCTGACTTCTGGTACAATTTTCACATCAATGTATTACATATCCCCAAATCGTCTGCGTTGGATTCCAACTATCCTTTTTTTGACAATTTAGCTCCTAAACCATGTTTAGTATTAAAACCTACCTTTCTCCATTGGCTTCTCCAAAATAACAAAACAAGTTATTTACTTATGAGTTCATTAAGTTTCAACTTTTCTTTTTAGAAGATATGAATATAAGCAATATGTCATGTGTTTGTCCCAGGACTGAATTATTTTCCAAGCAAATTTGTCTTCAAGAACTGGTTAGCAAGTAACCATATTAGGAAATTTTATTCTCGTTACTGAATCCTCCCCTTTAGACCTGTGGTTTTTCACTAGTAACACCCATGGGATTTTCAATTGGCACTATTCACTAGAATACATATAAAAGCAAGTATAAAGTAACTATCCTCTGCACCAGCTAACATGTAGCAAAAGAATCTGAATCTCTTCATTTTAAAAAGATAAATGCAAGACACTAAACAAATCTCTCACTTAATAAAAAGATTTCTTACTGATATACCTCTTGGCATGCTTGAATTGCCAAAATTTGTACCAAAATAGAAAATTTCTTTAAATGAAGATGCTAATTTAAAAAATGCATTTGAATTGCAGTTATTATTAAACCAATATTTATCAGAACATTTAGGCTGCAGTGATTACTATACACAGCAAAGGAATTTAGTAAAACAGCATATTGCCTTAAAGTCTAGTAGAATTCTACTGCTGTATAAATTATTATAAGTATCAGTGTAAACGGTATAGTCAGTTTTATGGATCAAACACAGTCCTCAAGTTGCATATAAAATAAACTTTTGTATACTGCATCATCTAAAATATATCAGGAAAATCTATTAAACTATTCCTTTTTTAAATTACGAATTCATAGTTTGAGAGGAAATGTTTTCTTAAACAAGTGACAACTGCACTGAGATACACACTTTGCAATCACTTGGGTAAAAAGCTACTACACTTTCACTATGATATTCACTGCGCCGATTATTTAAAGTCTGACTTAATTATTTGTTTATTTCTAGACATAATTTTAGACTCTGAGTTTCAAGTTATATTTCTAGGTTATTTTTAAGACCTAATGATCTCATCTCTACCCATGTATCAGTTATAGAATTGATTTAAACTTTAGGAATTGGATAGCTGAAGTTCTGAGAACACTAGGTTTATAGAATGCAATCGTTGTCTGAGGCAGCTTCTGTCACCCTGCAGCCTGGGTCAGGGAGTGGAAAGCTTAGCCTTAATGAGCTATTTCTGACAAAGGTCAATACAGAAACTGTGAACCTATCTAGACACTACGGCAATGACTTCATTGCATAGGCTGCATTTTAGATGTGTAATTTTATCCTGGCTATGCTCCTCTATTAACCATAAATTTTATCTCCAAAACCCACCCATTACTTCATCTCTATCTCATATAACATTCAATTCTAACCCTAACAGGTGCCTATCTCTGTACAGCTATTTTTAGTTGTCTACAGTTTTCAGCATTCCTACCATATAAAAATACAGTTAAAGTATTCATTTATAATACTTGCATACAAAAGTAAATGCACCGATTACATGTCTGACAAATGATATTACTCTACATACTGTTTGATGTTAATTTCTATATTAATCTGGTTTTATAGTTTCATAAATAGTGAAATTCTATTAAATAAGTGTCTACTTTCCAATGCTTAGCTGGCTACTTTTTAGTGTTACATAGCTACCGTTAATAACTCAGTACTATAACTCAACTCCTACTGTCTAAAAAAAGTACAAAGAATAAATTTTTCTTCTTCAAGATTTTTAAATGAATTAAAAATAAGTTTTCCATCTTTAGACTAAAAAAGGGAAGTAGCCATCACTTTTATTTGCCAAATCAGAAAAGTAGGTCAGTGGCTATTTCCTGGTCTCTGGACAATGCTGTTTCTCCTTCCCTCCACAATTATACTTTTTAAATTTTGTTGTTCAAGTTATATTTTATTATACCTGAAGTGAAACTGACACAATTCATTCAATATATGGTCTTAATTTTGTTAGATTTCATTGTTAGAGGCTCTTAAAAACCTTTAAATATATCCTTTTTATATGCTACAGAGTTCAATCTTTCTTCATTATCTTACTCAAATCACATTAGGTAGTAGTACCATATAACATATTGGAACCTCATCTGTGGTTAATCACGTATTTTCAGTAAAGTGTTGAGTCCTTTGTGCAGTTCCATCAGACGATGATGACATTAGCACTTTTTAAGTGTGAAACTACAAGGTCAGTGGACTTTTCAGGACCTTTCCCCCATTCAGTGGTGGCTGGTATGATGGATGGATGACCACAAAGTTGGGTGAACAACACTAGTTAGCCATTATAGTGAGTATGAAGTGGTAACTTTTGGTTTTGATTTGCATTTTCCTAATGACTACTGATATTGAGCATCATTTCACGTGCTTACTGGCCTTTTGTATATTTTCTTTGGAGAAATATCTATTCAAATCCTTTGCCCATTTTTATATTGGGTTGTCTTTTTATCATTCAGTTGTAAGAGTTCTTTATATATTCTGGATACAAGTCTCTTATCAGATATATGTTGTTTTTTTAAATTAAATGTATCAGGGTGACAATGGTTACTAAAATTACACAGGTTTCCAGTGTACAATTCTGTAATACATCATCTATATACCACATTGTGTGCTCACCAGAGTCAGTTCTCCTTCCATTGCCATATATTTGACCTCCTTTACCCTACCAGACACATTTTACAAGTATTTTCGCCCATTCTGTAATTTGTCTTCACTTTCTTGATTGTGTCCTTTGCAATACAAATGTTTTCAATTTTGATAAAGTCCAATGTATCTATTTTTTCTTCCATTGCTTGTGCTTTGGGCATCGTATATATATGTAAGAAACTGCTGCCTAGCCCAAAGTCACCAAGATTTACTCTCATGTTTTTTTCCTAAGAATTTATAGTTTTAGCTCTTAAATTCAGGCCCATGATCCATTCTGAGTTAATTTCTGTATATGGTGTAAGGTAGGGATCCAACTTCATTATTTTGGATATAGATATCCAGTTGTGTCAGCACCATTTGTTGAAAAGACACTGAATTGTCTTGGCACCCTTGTCAAAAATTAATTGACCCTAAATGTGAGGAACTATCTCTGGATTCAATTCAATTGATTTATAAGTCTGTTCCTAGGCCTATATCACACCGTCTTGATTATGTAGCTTTGTAGTAATTTTGGAATTGGGAAGTATGAGTTTTCCTACTTTGTTCTTTTCAAGATCGTTTTGGCTATTCTGGGTATCTTGCATTTCCATATGAACTTTAGGATCAGTTGTCAATTGCTACTAAAAAAGGAAGCCGAGATTTTGATAGGACTTTCATTGACTCAGTAGATCAATATGGGGAGTACTGCCATCTTAACAATAGTAGGTTTTCCAATCTATAAACACAAGATTTCTTTAATTTCTTTAAACAGTGTTTTGTAGTTTTCAGTGTACAAATCTTTCACCTCCTTGTTTAAATTCATTCCTGTATATTTTATTCTTTTGGATGCTATTGTAAATGGAACTGTTTTCTTAAATTTATTTTCAGATTGTTCACTGCTGGTGTACAGAATCGCAGCTGGTTTTTGTGTGTCAATCCTGAAGCCTGCAACTTTGCTAAATTCATTTACGAGCTCTATTAGTTTTCGGTGGATTCCTTAGAATTTTCTATACATAAGACTATGATATCTGCAAACAGAAATGGTTTTATTTCTCCCTTTCAAATCTGGATGCCTTTTATTTCTTCCTTTTGCCTAACTGCCCTGGCTAGAACCTCCAGTACAAGGTTGAGGAGAAATCACGAGAGCAGACATTCTCGTCTTATTCCTGATCTTAAGGGAAAGCATTCAGTCTTTCACCATTAAGTATGATATTAACCGTGGGTTTTTCATAAATGAGCTTTATCAGGGTTACTGTAAGATATTTTCACACTGAGATTTGCATCTTAGTAATAAACCAAGGTTAAGAAGAACTTTTGACTAAACTTTTCATAATTATCAGATCCAATCCAAACTGTACACTTTTGATCCAGCTGCAGTTATATATTTCAAACCTACAACAAAGGTTTAGATTCCTTAACCCCATGACTTATTTTTAATGGAAATTCTGCCAAACCAATCGTGCAATTGTTTTTTCCTAACAAATGTATTTTTTCCTACAATGTGCATACTGTATATAAAAGTGTATGTTCTATTTAAATAACTGTCATACAAGCACCCAAAATATGCAGCTAAAACCAGTCAAGATATGTTTCCCCGCCATGGAATCCTAAATAGTTGGATGATGTACTAAAAAACCATTGCTTTACCCATGGGCACAAAGATTTATTCTTATGTGTTGTTCTAGGATAAGGCAGACCAAAACAATCACTCTGTCAAAATGTCCACGTCAATTGAGGACATGTAGACAATCTTTAAAAAAAGAATGTATTCATTATGATGTGCAAACCATTGGGATAAATATAACCAATACATTAAAAAAATTCTAACACAGAAAAGCTGAAATTATTTATGATATTCTAGTCTCCAAGTATATACAAATCTTTACCTTGTAAAAATATTTACCATTTTTAACTCATGGAATGAGAAAGGAATAAAGACCTTACAAGTGGAGCATAAACTCCATCAGATAAACTGTTCCCCTTTACATAATCACTTGGTTTTGTTTTAGTACACTATATAATATCCTAATGAAGTGAAAGAATCAATTAGCCCTTTAAAAAAGGTTACTGACTCTTTTTTTTATAAGCAGGATAAAGTCCTGTATAGTAAAAATCCTTTAAGACGTTTCCACTTACCAAATTTTTTCATATAATGTATTTACATTTTAAGAATTCATTACATTTTCCCTTTACCGCCTATGAAATTATTATATTTGTTGTGTTCTCAAGAGTATTTTACATATTTTTCATTTTCCACTTAAGTCATTATAATTCGGTAACATATATTATTCACTATAGATATACTCAATAGCACATAGAATCATTTTTTCACTCAGTGGATATTTACTGAATGACTGCTATATACTAAGGGTAAATAAGACCAAGCCCCTGCCTTCCTGAAACTTAAGAGTCTCTGAAAGAAGTTAAATAACTCAAAAAATATTTCAAACAGAGATAAATGTTAAAGTGACAGAAAATGCAATGGGATAGAGAGTGAGTGGGGGACAATTACTATTCTCTAAGGAGATGACCTGAGAACTGAGAACTAAATAATGATGAAGAGCTAGAGCAAAGGCTTTACAAGCAAAAGGAAGAGCAAGTTTAAAAGCCCAAGATGGAAATGAACATGGTATGTTGGAGGGAAAGTAAAAAAGCAGTGTTAGGGGGATCCTAGGAGACCAGGGATAGAGTGGTAGAACTCTGCAGGCCACAGATTTTACCTAATTGCAATGGGAAGCCAGTGGAAGTCAGAAATGACATGATCTGATCTATCCTTTGAGAAGATCACTGTTGCTGCTGTGGAAGAACAGAATGTGAGGAGGAATGAACAGTAGCAGTTAATGGAAAATAATATCCCCTCTTTACATGGTGTTTTAGTACTCTCTCTTCCTTTCTGTTCCCATTCCTATCACCTGAGTGCTGGTTCTTACATCCTTCTACCACATGGGCTACTTCAACAGCATCCAAATTAGTTTCACTGCTTCTATAGCTAGACTGCATTTAAAAAAAAAAAGTTTCGATCATGCCTATCTTTTCACTTTTAATGCCTCAAAAACTCACTACTGCTAACAAAATAAAACCCAAATTCCTTGACGTTTCAGTAACATTCCACAGTTTAACTCCAAACCACCTTTCTGGCCTCATTTCCCCCTATTAATTTGATAGACTCCGTCCTTCCCCTCAATATGGTCTACTCACTCTCCTGAACACAGCTTATGATGCCACCTTCCTGCTTCCATGGACTGACCCTTTCCTTATTCTTTCCTTAGATTCAAATTCTACCTCTTCTTCATACACTCTCCTTCACGAGCCAGAGCAGTGGCTTTTTGACAGCATTTTATATCATGTATATATAAGTTTCACAATTCTACATTTAACTTTACTTAAGCAACACACTTTGGTATTTTCTATTCTATTTCTTTTGCAAAATGACTCACTAAAATGACTGCATAGACCACTAACGGGTTTCAACCTTCAGTTTCAAAATCCTTTTTAGTGGACTTTTCTAGACATTCACTGGTAATTTAACTAGATCCTGGTATTGAGATGAAACCTATAATTATCAAAATATCTCATACTTCATTTTATCTACCACAGTGCCAAGCACAGGATTTATTAATCATTACTGAAGAGAAAGACTGATATTAAACATAAATATCAAATTTATGATCAGATAGGATCATGAATAGGTCTGTTTTGTGTTCCCATCATTTTGTTTCAAATTGTAATTATGATAGCCAAAATGGCTAGTTTTCAATAACACTTTGACCTACACTTCCTGTGTTCCTATTTTACATAATTACACAATAGTATTGCATAGTGAGGGAACACAGTAAGTACGCCATAAATGCTTCTTTTCATCTCCTGAATCTGTTATGACCTGTTACGGGTCTAGGGAGACAGGATGAGTATACAAGTAACAAATGCTCTGAAATATTAGACTAGGTTTGGTGCAACCATCAGGGTTTTAGGCAGAAAGAAGCCCCCAGGCCTTTGTATCCAAGAAAGAATCTGAATTTCTTTATCAGTCCTGAACCCACCTAAACCTAAAGCTCCCTAATGGGCTATGGGCATAGTGGGTAATTGTGGACCACAGCAAACTACTCTGGGTTTGCCAGACTCCCAGATCTCCACCGTTAGGCCTTTCTCTGAGGTCTGGAAGTATGAACCTCAACATGTGTCTCAAGGACAGACGTAGGGGTTCCACAATCTTGAGGCTTTATTTAAGATAGACACCTAGAATGACTCTGTCATTCACTAACAATTTAAAATCATCTATTCTAATTCTCACTGCATTGCCCCAGCAGAAAACACTAACTTAGAGCAGCTTTATATGTAAGATTTTAGAATCAAGCTTAAAAAAAAAAATATAAACGAACTTCTGAAATCAATATTTTGTATGTAAAGTAGCAATATTTCAACAATATGAATTACTTCAGAAGTATGTTTTCAGAATAAAGACAAAATCAAATTACCCTTTTGATAGTGAATTACTTTCCTCATATAAACACATACTCAAAAGCAAATGAAAGGGAAAGCCAAAATTCTATTTATTTTAAAGCTAGGTTAACTTTTTTATTTAAAATGTCAAATAAAAATGGTGCCTCGGTGGGGAAAAAAACAAAAAAAACTATTAAATAGAACTAGATGGGAGCTTTTAAAATGTAATAACAATACAGGCTTAAATTTTTTTTTATTTTTTTTTATTTTATTAAATTTATTGGGGTGACAATTGTTAGTAAAATTACATAGATTTCAGGTGTACAATTCTGTATTACATTATCTATAAATCCCATTGTGTGTTCATCACCCAGAGTCAGTTCTCCTTCCATCACCATATATTCGATCCCCCTTACCCTCATCTCCCACCCCCCACCCCCCGCCCCCGTTACCCTCTGGCAACCACTAAACTATTGTCTGTGTCTATGAGTTTTTGTTTCTCACTTGTTTGTCTTGTTCTTTTGTTGTTTTTGGTTTATATACCACATATCAGTGAAATCACATGGTTCTCTGCTTTTTCTGTCTGACTTGTTTCGCTCAGCATTACTCTCTCAAGATCCATCCATGTTGTCACAAATGTTCCTATATCATCTTTTCTTACTGACAGGCTTAAATTTTAAAAATATTTTTTATATTTGGCCTCTTGAAAATTGGGCTAAAACACTCCGCCCATTTAGATCATCCTGTACCTACCAATACTTTTGTTTTTTGCTAGATCATAACCCAGAAACTTTTCAGAAGTGAAGTACAGGTTATTAAATTGGATTCTTCCTTTGACACTCACCCTGACACATAACTCTAAATTAAAGATTTATTTATATTGATAAATATCCCTCTTAAAATCTAATATATTTTGGAAAGGTTAATTTTATATTACCTTTCAATTATGCCTTAAGGAAGAGAGGGAGGGAGGGTTAAAGAAAGGAGGGAAGAAAGGAGGGGAAGAAATCATTTGAGAAAGACTATCCAGGACTATCAGAAGAGGACAGAAGAGGAAGAGGGAACCATGCCTTAAGCGAGTTAGGGTAGGAACCAACCAGAAAGTCTTAGACCTAAGTACATAAAATGAGAACAAAAAGCCTTCACTGGAGACACTGGAGATTGTGTACAATCCAGGTTATAAAAGCCACGCATGTTACACCAGTGCCACAGACAGGTAACAGATTAAATGACTTACAGGGTGTATCAAAGTAATACTATGGGTGATAAAGTTATCATAAGTCAGAATTGATTTGCCAAATGCATTAAACAAAGTTTACTCAAAGATTTTTAAAAGCTCCATTCCAAACAGTTTACTGAATTCAGTCTTACTCCAGTGTTAAAAAAGTTTTTGCCAGGTTTCCAATGAGGGTCTCCCAAGAACCACATTCAGGTAGGTGAAATGATTTTTCAAGGCACTTGGATATCAGTATTTATAACATGTGGCCCAAAATACATTCTGTGCTCTAATTTAAAGTTCAATGTAAGATTTTATTTGTCAAGTCATTTCTTGGTCTTTTCACCATGTTTAAACTAGCCAGATACTTCCTTTAATACACCAGAAATTCAAGGCAGAAAAGAGAGATTCTCTAAAGTGAAGATTCCTGCCAAACTGCTTTGCCACAAACTAGCAAAACATCTTTAACTAGACTATTGAATTTTGTTTCACTTTTATCCATCACTCAATATTGAAGCCATCATCTACTATATATGCATCAAATGCTATGAAATGAGGATAAAAAATAATGAACAAAACAGAATCCCTGCCTGTGAGGCAATCATAGTCAACTGGCAGAGAGACATATGAACAGATAGTGCAACACTGCTTGGTTAAGTTTTAGAACCAAGAAAAGGAATAAAGGAAGAGGACAAGTTTGGGAGAGAAGATGAGGATTAAACAAACAAAATATTCTATTTTTGACACAGAAATTAGATTAATAACCAACAAACTAGAATTGTCTGCACCAGTCACTTTTAACAATAAAAAAGATCTGAACAGAGCACAGTGCAAACAGAGTGGTAAAAGTCACCAAGTCAGCCTGGAGGACTATG
The DNA here is from genome assembly GCF_036562045.2 of Rhinolophus sinicus. Taxonomy (NCBI): domain Eukaryota; kingdom Metazoa; phylum Chordata; class Mammalia; order Chiroptera; family Rhinolophidae; genus Rhinolophus; species Rhinolophus sinicus. Next base: position 16,728,903 of record NC_133757.1, read on the forward strand.
CTAATAAACCCGTTCAAGAGGATTTGACATTTAAATTCATCTGCAATGAGGCAGTTAGACTAGTGAATCTGTAAGGTCCCTTCTACTTAAAAAAAGGCAAGACAAAAAGTTGAAGGTCACAGAGATCTTTTTTTTTGTCAAAAATGACTGGTGCAGTCATTTCCACTTTGTTGGTTATTAATCTAATCTCTGCATCCAAAACAGAATATTTTGTTTGTACAATCCCCATCTTTTCTCCCAAACTTGTCCTCTTCCTATATTCCTTATCTTGGTAAATAATAATACCACCTAAAACTTAACCTTCCATAACAAACCAGTCGCCAATTTCTAATGATTCTACCCTATACATCTCTTCATTCTGTCTACAGTGGTACCTGGGTTTTCGAACGTAATCCGTTCCGGAGACCGTTCAAGTTTGGAAATGTTCGAAAACCGAGGCATGATTTCCTCATAGAAAGTAATGCAAAAAGGATTAATCCATTCCAGACCTTTAAAATCAACCCCTAATTTTACTATCTAATAATGATACCATAGATCCATAAAATTACAGTGTTCATCAACGGAGATGTTCGAAAACCGAGGTACTACTGTACTTCTATCTCCAATGGCCTCCATCATCTCTTACCTTGGAGCCTTCTAATAGCCTCCAAAAGAGTTTTCTTTTCTTTGAGATCCCTTCTCCCAATCAACCAATTCTTCGCACTGTAGCCAAAGTGATCTTTCTAAACACAAATCTGTTTATATGACAACCCATCTTAAATTCACTGAAATTCCCCCTATTGCTCTCAGAAAAAGTCCACACTCTTCAGCATAGCTGTCAACGTCTGGCCTGGCTTGCCTCTTTTATAAGCATATTGAGACTCCTGCAGCTTCCTCAATATACAATGCTAACTCACCATCTGTAGGGGCTTCCGAGACTCCCTTAAAAGAGAATCAGGTGACCCTCCAACATGATGTTTCATCACCCTCTGCTTCTCCATTACCATACTCACCATACTCCCTTAGGAAGCTCTAAGTTCCTTAAGGACAGAAACTATCTTACACATTCTTCTATTTCCTGTGTAAAGCATTATGGCTGCCTGGCACTGACATAGTTCATGTTCGATAGAGATTTGTTGAATGCATAGAATAAATGAACAAACTGAAAAGAAAGAGAAATTCAGTGTCCTACTATTTGTCATAATATGTACTAGCTACACTACAGAAACCTAATCCTTTAGCAAGACCATATTTAAGCCATAAGCCTATCACAATTAACCTGTTTTCAGAGACAGAAGTAAAGAAAGCTACACCATAAACTCAAAATTCAAATCAGCTTAAAAATGTATTTACGTCTTCCAGTTTGGATAGTATAAGCTTACTATTTAAGTCATTTTTTGGAGAGCATACGTATCAGAATCATGACATATTACACATTTAAAAAATAAAAATTGTAACTACATATTCACTATTACATTATTTTCACAGGTTTAATGTTGAGCTTGCTTTTTAAACATAAATGAAAACTTCACCTCTTTACTGACTCACCGATTCTTTTCCAGCTCATTGTGTGTAGACCTAAAAGGGAAATAAAAAAGAGCATTAGCCATGTTTTGTTGCTCAGGTTATTAAAGGGGGATTAATTTAGTTACTGCTATACCACACCCAATGAATTTATGTAGTAATGTAATATATGATCAGACTCCTATAATTTCATTCATCAAGAAAAAACAGTCTACATTCTTCATTAGGACTATTCATTCAGATATAGTGCTTTCAGTTAACAACTCTAAATATTTTGAAACTGGAGCTTCAGTGCTGTTATATTTTAATAAAATTAATACTAGCACATGTTCTCTTGCCTACTTCTAGTATACCACATTTTGTTGAGTTGTAGACATTATATCAGAAATTTTAATTCAAACATTATCTCATTTTTGTTTAAAGAGAGAGAGAAAAAAGGTGTATGTACTTCTATGTCCTCTTCCATCTCTACTTAACCCACTCCTAAACACAGGATGAAAATGTTTTAGCTAACATAGAAGCTGAAACAGGCTTGCCTTACAGCTAAATGATACAGACAAATTCAATCCTCCCTGCCTTCTGTGTGAAACATAAACAAGGAAAAGTCATAGAAGAAAGAAAAATAATATAAATAAAAGAAGATATATTAATAAAACCAAGGAACACATTTTTAAAAGACTGGGAGGATATACCTCAAAATGTTAACAATGGTTGTTATCTAAGAAGAAAACTTAGAACAAGTAAAACAAAAACAATGAAATACTAGAGTAAGTAATAAATGGAAACAATCTATTTTGAAAGAAGTAGACTATTTACCATAAACTTATTCTAAAGAACAGTCTGGCAATCCACTATATGACCATAAATACAAAAGATAATATACCCAAAGATAACCAATTGTTGAATTCCAATATTATATTGAGCCTATAATCAAAGCTAGCACCCAAAGAACCCATTGTCAACAAAATTAGTAGGTTCTTCCCACCTCTCAGGCTTTTCTTTATTATGTATCTTTCTAAAAAACATGAAATGATAGTTAAGAATATGAACTTTTTTACCAAACCAGGAAATGCATGCATATCTAATTATACCACTAGCAAAATTTAACACAATTTCCAAATACCAAGAAGCAAAAATGACCATGCATGTCCTAATCTTTAGCATACTGCCATGTTCTTTCAATTTTTATAAAATGCGTCAGTGGTGTTTACTGCTATTTTGATGGCTTTTTTGCCTGTAATATCAAGGCAATGAATCCTGAGTATTTTAAATGTTCACGACTGTCTTAGGCTGCGGAGAATCAAAGACAGTCTCTAGTTGGTAAATTAAGGCAAGTATATGAATAATTATAATTCAAGGCAGAATAAATATATGAAGAAAGATACAAAGGATTGTGAGGGGTTAAAGAAAGAAGAGTTTACTTCCAAATGGGGCTATTGGGGAAAACTATAGACAACGGTGGTATTTAGTGTGCGATTTAAACGATGAGCACCATGTGCTGCTACCGTGTTTCCCTGAAAATAAGACCCAGCCGGACCGTCAGCTCTAATGCATCTTTTGGAGCAAAAATTAATATAAGACCCGGCCTTATTTTACTATAATGTAAGACCGGGTCTTATATAAGACCGGGTATAATAATAATATAACATAAATAACATAACAATACTGGGTCTCATATTAATTTTTGCTCCAAAAGACACATTAGAGCTGATTGTCCAGCTAGGACTTATTTTTGGGGAAAAACAGTAGTAGAGGCTGGACCTGGTAGGGAGAGGTCAATCCAAGTGGAAAGGACAGCATAAGCAAACAAGCAGAGCTGTGAAGTCCACAGCAAAACCAGAGAACAATAATGTATAGGTCATAAAAACCCATGGTATTCGAGGAAAGAAGTCCTGATTTTAAATATTAACTCTCTTATTCACACTAGCTGTGTGACTTGGGACAAATTATTTAACCTCTCTGATTAACAGTTTCCTCATTTGTAAAACTGGAATAAAATCACATGCCTTGGCTGGGTTACTGTGAAAATTAGAGAAAAAAATGTAAAAGCATCTAGCCCTTTGTAAGTATTCGGTAAATGTTAGCTACTGCAAATATTCTTATTATTTTTAACAAGACTAAAAATATACTACCCCAAACAATGTTAAGTATGCTACATGGGACAATAAATTTAATAGAGTCTTGATAACACTTGGAATTATCCTGGAAATAAACAACCATAATGTTGAAAAAAGAAACTGAAAGAAAAGATTGGTATTTACATTATTTAGTCAGCTGTGAGGACAGTACAAAGTTTAGGGAATGCCAAAGAGAAAGATGCCTAACTATATGTACACAGAGAAAATAATGATCCCAATAGTGCTGGCAATAAATGAGAAATTGAACTTATCACAGACCAGCACACCCAGAAACAACCTCTGTGCTCCTCTGAGCCTGTGTGTCCAACCAAGCCCTTCCAATAATCTACCATTGAAATATCCAAGGATGACAAATTCCCTGTAAGGTTGACATGTTCTGAATAATCCATCTGGTTAGCCCTCTTTTCTTCTCCAAATAAAATGCACCTCTGAGAACAAATACTAATGAACTATCTTCCTTTCAGACACCCTTACTCTTGAATGCTTAACTTCCAAGGACAGAGAGAAAGACATTTCTATCATTTTACCATTGAATCACAGGTAATCTTTTTCACAAATAACATCCCTTTTAAAGAGACGTGTTAATGCATTCCCTGTGTGACTGGGAGTCATTATCTCCACCAGATCTGTGACTTTTCACCCACTACAACACAGCTCTAATACATAAACTTTTAATTCTTTAGGGTACAGTTTGGTGGCAGTCAATGAAATGAAGCATAGAGTTGAAACTGCACAAAAGAGTACAGTTTGGTTCAAGAGGAGTGCCACCGTGGAAGGAAAAGAAAAGTCCCCATTCCCAGAATTAACATTTTCTTCTAGCAAAAGAGAAGACCTCTATCTTTGCTGAATTAATGAGCCAACCCCCAGTTTAGTAATATTTTTATTTCACTTTCTAATCCTCAAGTGCCTAATGGATGTTGCTCTCCACACAACAAAAAGAACACACTCTATGAGGCTAAATGAGTACCTTCTGTCTGTATCCTAAAGCTTATACATCATATAAACATACTCAGAAGACAAGAAAAAAAGAAAATGTCACCCACATTGGAGCAAGGGCCTGCAAAGCACAGACCTGAAGGGGGTTGAAGAAGAATTAGTGGAATGGTAAAACTTCTATGCATATCTTCTTTAACTTTCTTCTGTATTTATAAAATGTTAGTGCAGTAATACATGTACACAATTATAAACACACACACATATATTGGGGGGATATAATTTCTTTTTTTTTTAACTGCTAGTAGTATAATAAAGTGGTCAATGAAGTTTGAAGAATATTGTAACAAAAGAAAATCATGGTAATTGCCAATAAAGTAATTCTTTCAAAAAGGTAGTTTTGTACATTTGTTTCTGTCAAAGGTACATATTTTTTAAAAACCATTTAAGACAACAAAAACTTGAATATTGCAGACTTTTGGAAAAAATGCATCATAAGAAATATATTGCTTCTTTCTTAATCATGACAAAAATATCACTACTATAACTAAAACCACAAAAAAGCGTCGAAAAAATGATGCATGACAAAAACTACAATCAATAAACTTTTCCTTAAAACTTATATATCTAAGCTGAATATATGCATGCTTTATGACTAAACATTTCCACTCACAGGCATATACCAAACTAACATACGTATATATACTCACCAAAGGACATACAAAAGAATGCTCATTCTTTCCACTAGCCCCAAACTGGAAACAACTCAAATGTCCATCAATAGTAGAATGGATGAATAAATTGTGAAACATTCATACAATGTAATACTATAGAGCACTAAGAATTAACAACTATTATGCAATTAACAAGGATGACTCTTCCTAATTTAAACACAATGTTGACTGAAAAAAGACAGACACACAAAAAAACATAATGTATACCTCAATTCATATGAAGTTCAAAACTGGAAAAACTAATTTATGGTATCAAAAGTCAGAATAGTAGTTACCTGGGGGGGTGGGGGGCTTCTAAGAAGAGTCTGTAATATTTTATTTCTTCACCTTTGTGAAAATTCATCAAGCTATACACTTCGTATTTGCACACTTTTTTGTATGTACATTTTCAATAAACAGGAAAAAATTACACATGAACTGATTTTGGTAAAATTTTATTTCAATTATAGCAAATACCCTAACCTAAGTCTCTGACAATCTTTTGGCATACTACATAAACATCCCTAAGTTATGTACTTGGTAAAGCATAATTTTCAATAAATATGTAAGTATGAAAATCACAGTTTTCTAAGCACAAAGGAATTAAACTAGAAATCAATAACAACATAACTAGAAAAATAGCAATATTTGGAAGATATGCCAAAAATCAAAGAAAAAATTGCAGAAAAATTAGAAAATATCCTGAACTGAAAAACGAAAACACAACATATCAAAATGTGTTGGATGCAGCTAAAGCAGTGCTTGGAGAAAAATGTTTAGCTTTAAATCCTTATGTTGGTGGAGGCTCCAGGAGCCCAAATTCAATGATCTGAGATTCTACCGTTAGAAACTAGAAAAAGAAACAAACTGAACCAAGAGAAGTTGAGCAATGATTCTCAACTCTGAGCTATTTTGCCCACTAAAAGGCATTTAGCAATCCTAGAAATATTTTTGGTTATCACAACTAGGGAAATACTACTAGCATTTTGTGAGGAGAGGCCAGGGATGCTTCTAAACATCCTATGATGCTGAAAACAGAAATATATGGCCCAAAACGCCAACAGTGCTGAAGATGAGACACACTGAAGGAAAGAAATAATAAAGGTAAGGAGTGACCGAAATAGAAAACAGGAAACAACAGTGAATATTAATAAAACTGAAAGCTGACTTTAAAAAATCAGTAAAATTGATAAACTTCTTCAAAGACAGATGAAGAAAAAGACACAAATTACCAATATATCCAAAAAAAAAACAAAAAACCCAATACCAAAAATGAAAGAATGCACATCACTACATATCCTACACACATTAAAATAAGAGATTATGAACTTTATGCCAATAAATTCAACAACTTAAATGAAATGGACAAATTTCTTAAAGAATACAAAATTATTAAAACTTAAGAAGAAAGAGAAACCCTGAAGACTTGCATCTAATAAAGAAATTGAATACATAGTCAAAAACCTTCCCACAAAGAAAACTCCAGGCCCAGAGTGTTCATTGGTAAACTTTGCCAAGCATTTAAGGAATGATACCAATCTTATAGAAAATCTTTCAAAAAATAAAGAAGGAATATTTCCCAACTCCTTTTGAGGCCAGTACTACCCTGATATCAAAACCTGACAAAGAAATGACATTAGAACACGAACACACACACACACACACACACACACACACACACACACACTATCCCTCATAAGCACATACAAATTCTTAACAAAATATTAGCAAATTGAACCCAACGACACATAGAAAGTATCAGTTTTACAATAAAGAATTTGTCTGGTCTTTATCCTTACTTCCTGAAACAGAGCTTCTAAAACCTCAGAATTTCCCAAGTTATAGGAGTGTCTCCATTATTCATGGTGGCCCCTTGGACTACATGGGCCACCTCTGCTAAGGAGAGGACTCACACTGGAGAGTGCCCATGCCATAAAGACCAACGCTGTGATCAGAGGGTTGGAGTTTTGAGCCACTGATATCAGCCCGACCTGCTAACCTCCAGGGAGAGAAGGCTCACTAGAAACTGAATTCAATCACATGGCCAATGATTCAATCAACTGTGACTATATAATGATATGGAATAAAAACTCTGGAATAGCAGGTTCCAGTGAGCTTCCTGGTTGATGAATACATCAATACGCCAGGAGGGTAATGCATCCTGACTCCACAGGAAGAGGACACGGAAGTTCCATGACCAGGACTGTCTCAGAACTCACCCTATAAGTTTCTTCATTTGGCTCGTCTTGATTTGTATTAGCTATAATAAAACTTGTAATAATAAGTATAGCACTTTCCTGAGTTCTGTGAGTAGTTCTAGTGAATTACTGAACCAGAGGAGACTGTGGGAACCCCCAAATTCGTAGCCAGTTGGTCAGAAGTGCAGATGGCCTGGGGACTCCTGAACTTGCAGCTGGCATCTGCAGTGAGAGTAATCATCTTGGGGACTGCACCCTTAAATTTGTGGAGTCTGAGCTACGTAACTACGGGTAGCTAGCATCAGTATTGCAAAATACACCATGACCAAGTAGGATTTATTCTAGGAATATAAGATTGGCTTAAGATTCAAAAAAATAGATCAATGTAATCAACCATATTAACAGAATGAAAAAGAAAAACCACAGTATAATATCAAAAGATATAGAAAAAGCATTTCACAATATTCAGCAGCCATTCATGACTTAAAAAAAAAAAAAAAAAAAAACTCAGCAAATTAGGAATTTCCTCAACCTGTTAAATGGCATCTACAAAAAAATCTACATTTATCATAATCAATGGTGAAAGAATGCATGTTTTCCAAAGATCAGGAACAAGACAAAAATGTTCACTCTCACCAGTTCTATTGAGCACCAGATGTCCTAGCTAGTGAAATAAGGCAAGAAAAAAAAAAATACAGAATGGAAAGGAAGAAATAAAAATATCTTTAATGCAAACAACATTATTTATTGCCTATTCAGAAAATCCTAAGGAATCTACAAATTAATAAAATTAATAAATGAGTTTAACAAAGTTAGTTTACAAGGTTAATATACCAAATTCAACTGCCATTTACAACAGCATCAAAGAATATTATATACTTAAGGATAAATTTACAAAGTATATGCATGACCCACACTCTGAAAAACTACAAAATATTGCTGAACTTTAAAAACATCTATAAGTGAATAAATGGACAGATACCATGCTCATGGATTAGAAGAATCAATATTGTTCAGATATGTTAGGTCCCCCAAATTAATTTATAAATTCAATGCAATCCCAATATTCTAGTAGGCTTTGTTGCAGAAATTGACAGTTAGATTCTATAATGTATGTGAAATGCAAAAGACCTAGAATAGTTAAGGAACTTTTGAAAAATAAAAACCAAGTTGGAAGACTTACACTACATGATTTCATAACTTAATTAGAAAAGCTACTGTAATTATGACAGTGTGGTATTGGAAAAAGAGTAAGTATTTAGATCAATAGAACAGAATAGAGAGTCCAGAAATAGATTCACACATATTTGGTCAAATTTTTACAAAGGTGCCAAAGCAATTCAATGTCGAAAGTATAGTCTTTTCAATAAATGGTACTGGAACAACTGGATGTCCATTTGCCAAAAAATAAACTTCAACCTTTACTTCACACCTACAACAATTAACTCTAAATGAATCTTAGATCTAAATGCAAAACCTAAAACTTCTAAAAGAAAGCATAAGAGAAAATTTTTGTGATCTTGGATTATGCAAAGATTTCTTAGGACACAAGAAGCATGAACCATAAAAGATAAACAAGATAAATCGGACTTTACCAAAATATACAACTTTTGTTCATTAAAAGACACTGTTAAGAAAATAACAAAGGCAAACCACTGAGTAGGAGAAAACATTTACAAAACACATATGTAATAAAGAACTTGTATTCAGAATTTACAAATAACTCTTACAACTCAACAAGGAAACAAATAATAGAAAAAAAAAAGACATGAACAGATACTTCACCAAGGAAGATATATCAATGGCGAACAAGCACATAAAAAGATGCTCCAAGGATGGCCAGATGGCTCAGTTGGTTAGAGTGTGAGCACTGAAAACAGGGTTGCTGGTTCGATTCCCACATAGGCCAGTGAGCTGCACCCTCCACAACTAGATTGAAGGACAACGAGCTGCTGCTGAGCTTCCAGAGAGGCAGCCGGGTGGCTCAGTTGGTTAGAGTGGAGCTCTCAACAAGGTTGCCAGTTCAATTCCCGCAGGGGATGGTGGGCTGCGCCCCCTGCTACTAAAGATTGAAAATGGCAACTGGACTTGGAGCTGAGCTGCGCCCTCCACAACTAGATTGAAGGACAACGACTTGGAGCTGATGGTCCCTGCAGAAACACACTGTCCCCCAATATTCCCCAATACAATTAAAAAAAAAGATGCTCCAGGTCATTAGTCATAAAGAAAATGCAAATTAAAACACGGTGAGATATTATGACACACCCACCACTAGAATGGCTAAAATTTAAAAGACTGACAATACCAAGTGCTATCCAAGATGTGAAGCTACTGGAAGCCTCCTACATTACTTATCAGAATGTAAAATGGTACAGCTGGGAGAACAGCTTGGAAATTTCTTTATAAAGTTAACATACACTTACTATATGAACCAGCAGTTCCACTCCTAAGTATTTATCTAAGAAAAATGAAAATATATGTCTACAAAAAGACCTGTTTGTGAAAGTATACAGCATCTTTACTGATACTAGTAAAAATTATACTCAACCTAAATATCTTTCAACTGGTGAGTGGATAAACAAATTGTGGTAGATCCATACTATTACTGGACTATTACTCAGCAATATAAAGGACTAAACTGTTGATACGCAGAACATGAATGAATCTCAAAAAACATGCTACCTGAAAGAAGTCAGGCACAAGAGAGTATATATGGTATATGATTCCATTTATATGAAATTCTAGAAATGGCAAAACTGTAGTGACATAAAACAGATCAGAAGTTGCCAGGGACAAGACGTGGAGATAGGAAACTATAAAGAGACATGAGGTAAAATTTTTTTTTAATTATTTCCTTTTTAAAAGATTTTCATTAAAATATAGCTAACATAAATATATTAGTTTCAGATGTACACCAGTTATTCAACTATTATGTACCGTAAGAGACGTGATCACCATAAGTCTAGTAACCACCAGACACCATACATTATTACAGTATTATTGACTGTATTTCCTATGCTGTATATTATATCCCCATGACTTATTTATAACAGGAAATCTGAACCTCTTGCCCCCCTTCACCTTCCCCTCCCTTTTTAAAAACATTCAATTACAGTTGAAATTCAGTATTATTTTATATTAGTTTCAGGTGTATAGCAAAGTGGTTAAACATTTATATAATTTATGAAATGATCCCCGACTAGTCTAGCACCCACCTGGCACTATCATGAGGTAATGTTTTAAAGGAATGAAAATGTTTTATATCATGATTGTGTTGCAGGGTACCTGACTGTATCCATACGCGTATGTCAAGTCACTGAATTGCTTGATAAAAATTGGGTAATTTTACTGAATGGAAATTATATCACGATAAAACTTATTTAAAAAAAATAATAAACCTCATCCTGAAATTGAGGCAGTAATCTAATCTACCACAAAGTACTCAGGAATGAGAGTAAAATATCAATTGCTTATCATAGGAGACTAATCCTATAAATTACTAGAAAGTGTATAACTTTGGGGGAAATCTGTACTTCCATTTACTTAATTTTTTTTTTTTTTTTCATTTCTGGCATGTGATTATCTGCTATTAGTCAAAAGTATAGACAGTCAAATCTTCATCTTCCATAATAAGAAGTCAACAGATAACAGCAAGATAAGCTAAGCTTCTTATTTATAAATATAAAAGCAAACAGAATAAACTGTTAAATTATTACAAGGGGTAGTATTTAGGAAGCAGAAATTGAATGGGGAGAGATGGGACAGGGGAATGTTAGTTTTCTTTATAAGCCATTTAGTATTAATTGTCTTTTAAAACCATATATCCAGTTTAATAACATCTATTGTTTTATATATTACTTTATATTACTACATTTATATTACATACATAATTTTAAATGTTAAGAATCAATTTAAGATAAATATACCTAGCTCACTTTCTAATCTTAGTAGTGCCAGAAATTAAGAAGCATCCACTACATACTAAAATTACACATTATTTGTAAAATAACCACTTCTTAGATGAAAGAACAATATTAAAAACTACAAAGAATTTTGAAGTTTGCAATTATTGCTCGTAAGCATATTCTCAAAGATTAAAACAGGAACTTTAAAAAGATAAACCACTAATGAGCTAAACTACTTCATCAGTTGATAAATCCTATTACAGAGCCACATTCTAAAAACCTTTTAAAATGGAGAAAATATCAGTGATTTCCTAAATCACTTGACTTCCAAATTGGAATTTAATATTTTAGGAAAGAGGCATGAAATAAACATTCAGCAGGTACTTGCTGGGGGAAAAATGAGTTGTACCATAATTAACAGCATTCCTCATAAATATAAAGCCCATTTTTTGAAGTTGATCCTAATTTTTATTATTACTATACTCTGTTCCTCCCTAAAGTACGAGAAGCAAACACAGATGTTACACATCTATTTCAAAGAATGTTATTTCTAAGGGAAGTACCTCACATGTAAAAGTGATTCTCAAAGGGTCAGGGAGGATACCTAAATTTTCTTCCTCTGGGAGCTTCAGGAGCGTGGATATGCCTCCAACTGGCTACACTCCCCACTTATTAGTTTATGTCAAGTGTTAAAGGAATCACTGCTTAATATTCATTCATTCCACCTTTAGTTCTTTTTAGCATTTGTCACATATTCAAGACTCTTCATTATCTTATCGCAACCAATAATAACAATGTTTTTGAAGTTTTATTAAGGTATAATTTACATACTATAAAATTCACCTATTTTAAGTGTAGAGTTCAATGAGCTTCAGTAAATTTATACAGTTGTGTAACCTTTACCACAATCCAGTTTTAGAATACTTTTATCACCCCAAAAGTTCCCTGATGTCCATTTGCAGTCCATCTCCACTCCTACCACTAACCCACCACTGATCTCTTTTCCATCTCTGCAGTCTTGCCTTTTTTGTAAATCTCATATAATGGAATCATTTAACAAGCACTCTTATGTATCTGACTTCTTTTATATAATGTTTTTGTGGTTCATCCATTTTGTTATATGCATGAGTAATCTGTTTCTTTTTATTGCTGGGTATTGTATTCCATTGTATAAATATGCTACCTTTTGTTTATCCGTTCACCAGCTGATGAACATTTCAATTGTTCCCAGCTTTTGGTGATTATGAATAATGCTATGACCATTCATGTTCAAGTCTTCCTGTGGATGAGTGGAATACGAGAACTTCATCTTAAAGAACAGTGCCTCACCTTGTTACACTGTACTATTAACATCCAAGTTATTTTTCACGCTTATGAAAATGGCCAACCATATGCGGTACATACTGGTACTTAATAGATACTAAATTTCTACTGATACTTAAATGTTTGTTTAAAAAATAAAAAGAAAAACATTACTCAGCTATTTCTGATAATATGCACCTCCAATTCGATTGTTAAAAACAAAAATAACTTTGTCTCCAATGAGTGTACCTGCTACAAATAAACTGACAGTAAGATCAGTTTCATACAAAGCAATTAATTAAGCCTAAGTTTCTCTAAAAGTCTTCTCAAAATATGTCAACATTTCATTAAAAAATACCTTGAGATCTACATGATTGGGCTCAAAGTATTCAGCTATTCCTTCAATTAGTAAGTACTTATTGAGTGTCAACACCGATTGTATAAATACTGTAATATTATGAAGTCTCTGCCCTCATGTAGCTCACATTCTATCATCCACTTTTTGCAAAAAAAAAGAAAACCACTAATAAATGAGGCAGGACTTACTAAGAAAATTACAACTATATACCGCACACTACCATACTATATCCTTACATTGTTAATCACCATGTAATTCTACTTAATTTATACATACTTTAAATTTTTTCAATTTTATATAGATATATCAATTTGTTTTTGTAAACAGGATTAAATATAGTACTTATGATAAATTCCATAAAAATATTAGACTTTGAGCTTTTGGTAGCAAACCTAATTAACAATGATTCTATAGAAAAATGAGATTCAAATATTTTTTTACATATAGTGCTATTTCCAGAATATAACCTGCCTTCCAAAGGACGAATGGATAACATTAAAATTATAATATTAAGTACACCAAACAGTTTTAGAGCCAGGCCTAGAAGTCTAGATTTTAAATTGTAACTTATGTGCATTGACTGTTATCAACAAAGGCTACTGAAAAAAATCCTAAGAGACTCCATATTAATCACAAAATATTGTCCAAAGTTTTTGTGGAAACTGAAGATCACTTTTATTGTTATTCATATAGAAGATATATACTATCACATAGGGCTATGGTGACCAAAACTAAAAACCTGAAAATTCACATCTTCTAATTTCAAGGCAAACTTACTACATTTTAATCTCTACTTTCTTTTATTGGATAAAAGGAAAGGTTCTTTACAGTTCCTCAAAGAGAATCCTATCTTGTCCCTGTCTAATTCATCAAAATAAGAATAAAGAAAAGTCAATTGCTTTATCAAAATATGACTGACTGAAAACTAAAACTATATTCCTCTATAATTTAAAAACGCCCATTTCAAATAGCTGCAAAGCTCTCCTCATGTGACCTCCACAAGTGGTGTTTAGTGTTCTCAAAAGACTATCAAAAATATGTCCTGTGATAAACAAAGGCAAGGAAAGAAAATCTGTAACAGTTACTTTCCCTTGAAATGTATGCAGTGACAATAACAAATCTAGTAAACCAAGTATTTTTTCTTGTAAGAAATTACTTAGATAAAAACGTAAGAAATTTCACTCTAACAGCAAGTGAGGGAATCCCTGTATCTCCTCGAATGCATGGTAAAGTTAATCAATGAACAAGTATATACTGTGAATCTACAGCATTTCTGCAACAACCTATTGTTGTTGTAGAACAACAATCTTTTTCTATAAATTTAAATAATTTACTCTGTACTGTCATCTGGCATAAATAAAAATGGCCCTGTTTATAATATATAACTGACTTGTATTATTTACCATTTTAAAATATGCATATCATATCTTTTCAAATATACTATAAGCTCCTCTATGGTAGAGAAGCATGTATAGCAATAGTTCTATGTACATAGTGTTTAAGTTCAGTAAATTTGGTTACTAATTACCTTTAAGAGATCAGTTTCAATAGTAAGTGAAAAAGTCAGGTGAAAAAGAGCACTGGTGGAAAGACATTAAAGCAGAAGGTACAGAGGACACGTTTCAGACATTTGGCAGAGCAGAAAAGGAGAGCACTAACACGTAGTTTTCAGGTTATAGTCACTGAGTCTTAATTTTTAAGTAAATTATTACTAAAGATTGGTTGTTAATCCCAGAGGAACAAATCCCAAGGATTAGCCTCATCTCCTAGTTCTACCTGTGGAAATTACTTTGCATACCAGCCCAATTTCTTCAAAAAAACCCAAAAAAAAACAAAACGGAGGGGGGTTCAGGTGAGGGGGAGGGAGTTCCACTTTACCTCACAGAATTGTTCTGAATTCAAATGAGATAATAATGTATGTTAAAGATCTTTATACACAAGTAGTATATTAAATGTAAGATGTTGTTATTATTACTGAAGAGGGATTCCATACTTTGACCCGACATCCTAATTCTTCATGCTTATCCTAAGGACGTAGGTGGACAAATGCACAAAGGATCTGTACAAAGATATCCACAGCAGCCCTGTTTGGAATAAAAAGATGGATGATTGTCTTAAAAAATTATGGTACACACATGAAAAAGAATATCATGCTGTAATTAAAAATTATTTAATAGATGTGTATGAACATGAAAAAATTTTCAGAATAAGTGAAAGTGAGATTGCAAAAGGTTCAACCTGGAACGCCTTCCTTCATTATCACACTTGATCAGGTCCTCTGCTATATCCCTCACAGGATCCTCTATTTCCCTAGTATTCAGCTCATCACAGTTTGAAATAACATATTTATATGTTTACTTGATAACATGTGTTTCCTTTATTAGATGGTAATGCAGATGGTACACACCACACACACACACACACACACACACACACACACACACGGGGAAAAAATTCTGCCACTGTTTTAAAATGTAGGAAGCCAAAATGTAAAATAAAACAGTCTAGCAAAAAAATACATATATACGCATACTTAAATTATATCAACACTACTGACCAAAAATGGGATCTAGGAATATATTTTGTCAAATCATACCATCAAACTTATTTTATTAGGTTAGTAACTGGAAAACTGTCTTCACTTAAAAAATGACAAAGAATCGTGCTATAGCCAAAAGGAGGCAATGCTATTTCATGTGTAAGGAGACATCTAGAAGAGACAGCTTTTTTCAGGTGAAAAGTCCTGCCTGGTTAGAATGATGCATATACTGCTTAAAACCCAGCTTGATATCAAGCTCAACCAACCACCTATAGCCATAATGCTTGGGCAAATCACTTACCATCTCTAAGTCACGTGTGATTTAATCATAAAATGGGTGACAATATCTTATCTTCATAAAGCAGATCACTATACCAGATGAAATCCTGAATTCCTTTTCTGTGATATGTGATCTTCCACCATCATATATTTAATATTCTGGCAAAAGGCCTCTCATCAAAAAGTAACAGAAGCAGTTATCCTACTGCCTTACAAGACATGATTATGTAAGTCTCCCTCAAAAGATACTTCCATAGAGGAATATATCCTTAAGAAACCCAGCAACAGCAAACTTAGGCTTGAATGAAGCATTTAATGGAAAGTCTGAGTTTGTTTAGAGTGTGGTATATAAATAATTCTTGAAAATTTTTCATTTAAACGTGGTTTTGGTGGAAGACAGAATACCACAGACCATATCACATAGGATATGTTAATTATTCGACATCTGGAAAATACTGAAGAACAACCGTTAAGAGTTTAACTGCTACTAATCTCTCCTCCTGTCCTGCAACTTTGGGAGCTTTCTATTAGACAAAGACACTGAAACTATTTCTTAATATAGAAAATTTGAAAAACATAGAAAAGTAAAAAGAAGCTTAACAAAAAATAATGCTTCATCCAATTAGTCTGTGAACAAATAGGTACATGTTTAGGACTAAAAACAGAAGGTATGGTAACACATTAAATGCAGAAGCACATGTAAAATCCAGCTATCTTCTATTAAGCCAGACATTAAAACTATTTATAAAAATGCAAAAAGAATAAGAACAGAAGATGTAACAAATCTCAAATTACTTTCACCGGGGAAAAAAAATTCTCTACAACTATCCTACAAAAAGAATTCACCACCACCAACTCAAAGAACTAATAATCCATCAATAAGACAGTCCCAAAAGATAAATCTGAAAATATAATACAATAATTTCCTCTAAAATATGACTAAAACATTTCATTATTCTGTAGTTGAAGAAAAGTTCAACTAAAGCCTTATAAGCAAAAGGAAAGTTGTTTTGTTTTTTAGTGTCCTCAATCTTAGCAGGTAGAACTGAAATATTGCTGCTGTGAGATTCTTTAGTACTAAAGAGAAGAAATTTTTCCTCAGCTTGAAATTCAAGCATAAATTAGTACATACTACTTTCTAGATCATCGTAAAATAATGATTATTATGTATGTGTCACAGAAACATACAAAATTTACTGACAACATTTGATAGACTTATGGTTCTTTGCAATACAAGTTTTGGTATTTTATTTTCATGACACAGGATGAGTGTTCTTTAAAATTAATTGTAACATTCTGTAGTCTACTATAATATACACGTTTACAGAATTGGCAGTTTGAACATTTATTCTTCAAATACTACACATTGTTTTCCTGTCCAAATGTATTATTATTAACACCCTTTAGACTACAAAGTAATCAGAGAGTTTGCCAAACAGGAGTTGCATATTTTTCCACCATTTCTCCTTCCAGAGTCTAATATAGTACTCAGCACATAAGAAAAAGTCAGTTCCAATTTAGAACAGTCTACCTGGAGTTTGAAACCCTTCGATTCTTTGAGAAACATCTATGTATATGATAGGTACTGGGAATATAAGTAGAAGAGGTTAAATTCCTGCCTTCATGGAGTTTTCAGTCCAACGAATGAGACATGAATTAATCAAACAATCAGATAACCCTATTTCTACAAACTGTGCTAAACACTATGAAGGAAAAGTAGGAGTACCATGAGGGATATGAATACCTGATCAACTCTGGCAGATGAGAAAAGGCTTTCCAGAAGTTATGATTGAGCTGAAGTAAGAGTGTTATTAGATACTATAAAGATAATTTGGCAAAAGGGGAAGAGAAATGATTCCCAGAAGAGAACAAAGTATGTGCAAAGAGATGGGAAACATGGTGTATTGAAGAAATTGAAAGAAGGCTAGCCACTATAATTCATCAGAATTGTATCTGGGGCAAGAGTGGTTGCAGGAATACCATTTAGGAGGCTATGGCAGTTGTCCAGGTGAGAGATGATGGTATCTTAGATTAGGAGGGTAATAATGAAGATACAAAACGAGGCAGAATCAAGAGATGCTTAGGAGGACATCAGTGTTACACTGAAGCCACACAGAGTAGAGTTAGTAGAGTTTTAGAGATGACAGAGCTTAAGATTTTTCAGTTGTGAGATGAAACAGTAAAGCAACTAGGAATTTGAGCTTATCTGATTGCTCAATGAGCCAGACAGCTGATTGCAGCCAGGTTCTCTAAGAGCAGTACCATTTTAGTAAGGGTGATTTTTAGGAAGTGTGCTAGTAGGACATGACCAAAAATACATTTATTTAAAAAACAATTATATATTATAGGTCCCAAATGTCAGTTAAAAGGATCCCAAATAATAAAATTACTGGGATTTACAATGTACAAACTTGTTAACATCACATTACTTTCTCTCCTTCCATGAAAATAAGATTTCAAGACTTGAGGGAAAGGAGGAATAGGAATTTATGAGTAAATTTGCAACATAAACTTATAAAATAACATTTTATGTTAGGAATATCATATGATACCTGACAATCTTAGGGGAAAAAAAGTTAACCAACATTGTATCTTAAAGATGCTACAGTGTCAGGGAAACAAATGTCATTTTATGACATACACGATACAAATGTTCACAATGCATAATAGGTTTTTGGCCAGTTAGCTCAGTTGGTTAGAACCGGGTGCTCTTAGGTGCTCTTAACAACAAGGTTGCTGGTTCGATCCCCACATGGGCCTCTGTGAGCTGCGCCAT
The DNA here is from genome assembly GCF_036562045.2 of Rhinolophus sinicus. Taxonomy (NCBI): domain Eukaryota; kingdom Metazoa; phylum Chordata; class Mammalia; order Chiroptera; family Rhinolophidae; genus Rhinolophus; species Rhinolophus sinicus. The sequence continues at coordinate 16,747,547 of NC_133757.1, forward strand.
GCATAACTAGATTGAAACAACTACTTGACTTGGACTGGTGGGTCCTGGAAAAACACACTTATACAAAAGTTTAAAAAGAAATGCATACTAACAACAGCAACTTCCATATAGACAGCTTGTTAATTAGGAAAATAAGATATATACACTCATCACCTCTATTCCTTTCCTTGTTTCAGAGGACTAATAAAAGAGAATTTTTACAAGTCATCTTTCCTTCTGCTTTATGTATCCAGTATAATAAAATCTGTTAAATCCAGTAATAGGCTTAAAGTTAACAGGAAGTCTACAGTTTCCCCCTACAAATGGATTAACGACACTATCTCCCAAGTACCTTAGTACTGGAATTTGATCCTTGGCTCCCCTGCTTCACAAAGCAGAAATTTTGAAAAATGGTAAGGAGAAATCATTTCTAGTGTTTCACTTTAACATACTAGTTTTCATCTACAAGCCTCAGCCTAAACCCCCATATGAAGAGTCCTTGAGATAATATACCGTTTCCCCGAGAATAAGACCTAGCCAGACAATCATCTCTAATGCGTCTTTCAGAGCAAAAACTAATGTAAGATTCAGTATTATATTATATTGTATTATATTATTATATTAAAAACCCGGTCTTACATTATAGTAAAATAAGACCAGATCTTATATTAATTTTTGCTCCAAAAGACACATTAGAGCTGACTGTCCAGCTGGGTCTTATTTTCGAGGAAACATGGTATTCTAAAATCTATTTCTCTCTCCTCATATTCCCATGAAAAATTACCTTCCTTAGTCTTAGACGGTCCAATGTACACATATTTACTTTCCCTTGGGTACTGTAAGAACAACATGGCATGCTTGTAGCTTTACACATTTTCTGACATGCTGTGCTAAAACACAGTAATTAGCACTTTGGTCCCCCATACAATGGAATCCTAACAGAAACACTAGCATGAAAGAGAAACATCAGTCAAAACTCCAAGCTGAGGGCCGCCCGGTGGCTCAGGTGGTTGGAGCTCCATGCTCCTAACTCTGAAGACTGCCGGTTCAATTCCCACATGGGCCAGTGGGCTCTCAACCACAAGGTTGCCAGTTTGATTCCTTGAGTCTCGCAAAGGATGTTGGGCAGCACCCCTTGCAACTAAGATTGAACAGGCACCTTGAGCTGAGCTGCCGCTGAGCTCCTGGATGGCTCAGTTGGTTGGAGAGCATCCTCTCAACCACAGGGATGCTAGATGGACTCCTGCAAGGGATGGTGGGCTGCACCTCCTACCACTAGCAACGGCAACTAGACCTGGAGCTGAGCTGCACCCTCCACAACTGACTGAAAGGACAACTTGAAGCTGAACAGCACCCTCCATAACTAAGATTGAAAGGACAACAACTTGACTTGGAAGACAAGTCCTGGAAGTACACACTGTTCCCCAATAAAGTCCTGTTCCCCTTCCCCAATAAAATCTTTGAAAAAAAACTCCAAGCTGAGCAGTATAAGTCAACGGATGATAAAGACTTATTAATTAATGACCTGTAACATAATTGGTAAAATCTACAAATTCACATCTTATTTATGCCTGTATAATTTTTGAGTTGTTCGTAAAAATGTCACATCTGCAATGATGGGGTGGTATAGTGAGTGAATAACTAATGTAGTAACTGATCTTTAAAACTGTCAATAAATCAGTGCCGTAGAACTTCAAGGGGAAGAAAAGACCTTGGGCAGTATGTAGTCCATCCCCTCATTTTATAAATAAGGGCAGTAAGGAACAGAGAGAAAATGCAGTAAGATCACACACCTGATTTCTAGAAGATAAAGACTCAATAAATACTTGTAGCATGACAGAACCCAGGTCTGACTTCCTACCTGGTATTCTTCCTATGTCTTCAAATTTAAAAAATAATGTTTTTTTAAATTCATACATGGATTATAAAACCCATAAATTCCTGAATACAGTAGGTTTTAACTGTTGATGCCTTAAGCAGAGAAACTATGACGAGCAAGAAAATTTATATTTTTAAAATACTATATATCACGGTACATATTTTCATCCCAAACCTACCATACCACAACAAATCCTCTAGACCCACACCTAAATGTAAATATGGCATGTTAAGCTTATGGCTAATTATTTTAAAAGTTAAGTTTTAAAAATACAGAACAGTCTTAATGAAGAACAGAAGCCAAAAAAGGAAACATACAGCTTTAAAGATGAGTCAAAGGAAAAAGAGTGAATCTCAGTTTTGCTTCAGAGATGTCAGAAATGCAGAGTAGGAAGAGCCAGCCTTTTGAGCTCTGTTATCTATGGGAGCCTCAGGTTTTCTGCATCATTTAGTAGTAAGAGCCCTTACTCCTGCTCCCTCCCTAGGCGACTACTCAACTACCTGTCCGGAGTTACACAAACCCTTCAAGCAAACTTAAGTTACCCAGAGATTGCTGTGCCCCTCCAAAATGAATGTTTATATTCTCTAAAACAAATCTTTGGGAATCAGGAATAAAGGTCTCATTTAATTCTTCTTATCAACGGAAAAGGCAGCCTCTGCTGATTTTAAGATGGCTCTTTGAAAACTTCTTATACTAAGATGAATCCTTAGAATTCACTGGCCCTCTGGAACAAAAACAACGAAGAGCCAGTCAGACCCCAAGAAGTTTCAAAAAACGGATGTCATCTATGACTGAGTATATCCCGACAAGCATTTTGTAGGTCTGTGCTGAATGAAGAATAAGCATCTTTCCTGTTTTTCTTTTGGCTTTCAAAGCTCCCTTACTAATTCAATCTCATCATTAAATAAGAGGTAAAACTTCCACAGCGTCGTCTCCCCCTGCATTCTTAAACAACAAATAGACCATATCCACTAACTTCCTATTCTACCTAAAAATATATCTAGTGCTTTAACAAAACCCTGATTCTGCTTTATATCCTGCCTGAACTATTTCCGAGTTTTAAAAATTCTTGGATTATCCAAGTTTAAAGCTGGCCCAAGATTACTTTTAGCATGCAGTTGCATGCATGGACATATGCTGCCAAGTCTCTCAACTTAATGTCCCGTCAGTCACAGACCTCCCCACTTAATGCCAGCAAGAACTTTGGTTGTCTTTCCAGATTCTATTCCTTCCCTTCCATACAAAGTCAGGAATGATTCCTAGACCTTAGCCAAATCCCCAGGGCTAGTGGTAAAGGAACCCATTTGGCTGTTCAGTATTACTCCAGACTTGATAGTAGAGAACAGAGGTCAGTAGGGCTGGCACTTCTGCCTAAGTGTGTGCTCCTTCCCTCTGGCTGCCCTTTCCAAACCTCCCCACTTGCTACCTGTTGGCAGTGCTGGTATTGCTGCTCCCACTGCTGTGTTTCTGTGCCCGGCTCAACCTCCGTGAGGGCTTTGAATGCTGCAGCCGTGGACTCGGCATGGAGGGGAACGTTGAGGCATAGCCATGTTCACACTCTAAAGAGACAGCAAGAAAATAAAACGTGGTAAGAGGAATATACCCAAATCCATGGATCCACAGATCTAAAGTCCTTGCAGTAAAAGGTTAAAACCGGAGAAGGAAAAAGAGGTAATATTTTTTCACTCTTTTTGGTTGGAAGATAAAATGTCTAGTCCTTACCTGGATATCAAGCCCGGGACATTACATGCGGACCCAAACAACCACCTGGAAGGTGTATGGAACCTTCCTCTAACCCAAGTAACTTACCCCTCTACAAAATCCTTTTGTCCAAGAATTCTTGACTCAAACACACATTTCTGAGCACAGATATCACTCACCTCAATTATTTCACTTGCCTCAAAATTTTCTAAAAGGTGTCTCTCGAAGCCCCACATTTTTGTGTAGTTAAAATAATTCAATCACCTCGTTGCAGGGCATTTTCTCTCCTCAGAGTTCCTACTCTTTATACCCCAATCTCGACATCTCTTTTAGTCTCCATTGCCAAAGGCATCCCGTCGCATCACACCTCGATTCTCAGAAGCCTTCCCCGTAAGCGTGCGTCCTCCTCCCCGCTCGCAGCCGTTTCTCCCGCTCCGCCACCTGCGCCGCCCCCAGCCCTTCCAGCAGTTCGGTCCGCCCTCCGGCCTCCCAGGTGCTCAGGTGCGCCTCCCCTCTCGACCCTCCCTCCCCTCTCCTCGGTCCACCTCCCCTCCTCCCCCAGCTCCAGGTTCACCCTCTCCGGTTCTTCCATCTCCTCCCTTCCCTGCCCCTCACCCTCCTGCACAGACACAGACGCACACGCACCTCCCCTCACATGCATGCGCTCATGTATACAGCTCCCCTCACACGTGTGGCTTCTCACACCCCTCCCTCACAAACTAACACGCGCACGCCTCCCTATGCGCCCCCTCCTCACGCGCACCCCTCCGCACACGCGCACTCTCCACACACACACACACACACACCGCTCCTCACACGCACACCTCCCTTCACAGGCGCACCCCTCCTCACACACGCACCCCCTCACACGCGCACCTCCCCTCACACGTTCACTTCTCTCACGCATCTCCTCACACACGCATCGTCCGTCACACGCGCACCTCCTCACACACACACACCCTCACCCACAGCACCGCACTCCTGGAGCGGAGCAGGAGTGCGCGGGGTCAAGCGGAGGCGACGGCGCCCAGCCGTTACCTCGGTCCCGGCGCTCCAAAAACTCGGCCGCCTCCAGCAGGCGTTGCACATTGATCATCCGTACCCGCTCCATGGGCACCGCGGTGGCAAACGGGGCCTCTCCGCGCTCCCTTCCCCCGCCGACAGGAGGCGCCACAGGCAACTACAGTCTGGCACCGCCCCGGGACATCTGCGGCGGGCGGGCAGGCGGGCCAACCCCGCCACAGCTCGACTTTCAGTCAGCCGCCCCCAGGGCTCAGCCGCCCCCGCTGCTCCAGCAGCGATGCCCGCAGCCCGCGCGCGGTTTGTTTACCTCCCCTCCTGAGCACGGGGGAGGGGCGGGAGCAGCGCCGTGGCCCGCCCCCTCCCGCCCCTTCCTCTACCTCCTGGGAAATGTAGTCCCGCCCCCCCCCACGCCCGCTGCACGCTGGGAGTCGTAGTATGCACGCCGCTTTAGCGCGCCTGCGCTATTCCGAATTCCGCAATGGCCGCTGGGATTTGTAGTCCCGCCTGGCTTCTCTCTCCAGGGTATAAAGACTAAGAAGTTAGCTGGGTTTTGCTTCTGTGAGGGAAGGGTTTGAGCGTGCTGAGTCTACTCCTGGGAATCCCTTTTCTGAGCAACTCTCGGCGGGTACCCAGTAGCTGGAGAATTTTTTTAATCTGAAGTTCCAGTCCTCTATCCCCTACTACTTTCTCTTGTAACTTCTGTGCCTCAGTTTCACCCTTTTCAATATGTGCTGCTCAACAGCACACACAGAAACACTTGTTGTCATGCAGGGACTCTGGTCCTGCTCCCCACACAAGAACGCAGGATATGGTGAGGCCAGAAAGGAACACCCACGAGCCATAGATAGGGGAGTCATACCACTATATTCTCGCTGGCGACTGGGATGGAGACTCAGGAAGCAGGAGCCACATGATCTGCAATCCACCGCGTGCTTCTACCAACCAACCCACTGCAGCCACTGCAGTTATATCAATGGCTAATGGCTAACTGGTAACAGGTGATGGCCAACTAGTCACAGCTGATGGCCATCTACTACCTGAGCCAGCACCTTTCCACATGAGGCCGAGAGCCTGGAAACTGCTCTCTGGGACTCTGTCCTCACACTTATGAAGCCAAAATCACTGTTCAGAAACAAGGGATGATCCCATCAGAACCAGAGAGGGCTCTGTAAGGCTCTGCCACCTCAATCTCCACGCAGAGGTAAAATTTTTTAAGTCTTATTTTTGAAAACTTCTTTCTCCTCCCTCAGCCCCTCATTAGTGATTCTAGAGGCTAGAAAACCTCTCTGGTGCTGCAAGTGAAGGATATAACTCCCTGGGTAAGTGACTTGGTGCTCAAGTCACACAGGTTTCAGTTCAAATCCGGACTCTGCTACTTACACTAGGTGTGTGGACTCTTCAAGCCTCATTTTTCTCATGTGTGAAATGGATATAATTACTCCATTTATCAAAATGTTGAGGGCCTGCCACGTACTGTACTAGACATTTACAATGATAGAAACAGATATGGACCCTGCTATGAAGTGTATAATCAGTTGGGCTTATTGTGAAGATTAAATGAAATAATTCCAGCACTCAATAAATAGACACCATGATCATTTTTTCCACTCATGTTCTCCATAAACAGAACTGAAAGCAGTAGCTAACGAGAGCAGGGACCATATTAAAATAATGTCAATGGCTGCCCTCACCATCACCCTCTTTCCAAGTCCTCAATCTAACAGGTCCTCAAAGTCTAGACCAGAGTTACTCAGCCTCAGCATTTTTGACATTTGGGGGCAAATAATTCCTTCGGGGGAGTGGGGAAGGGACAGGCAAGCTGTGCATTGTGGGATATTCAGCAGCATCCCTGGCCACTACCCACTAGATGCCAGTAGCACACCACCAACCCTCAGGTGTGACAACCAAAAATATCTTCAGACATTGCCAAATGTCCTCTGGGGCACAAACTCATCCCTGTTTGAGAACCACTGGTCTAGGGAGAGGAAGGGCAAGAGAGTCCTAACTGTTGAATGCTCTAGGAACAAGCTGGGAATTGTGTAAACATCCATAACTTTTCCCACCCTGATTATTTTAACCTGCTGGTGGACATCCAAAATGACAGGAAGCTCCTGGTGAGGGGAGAAATTCCAGTGGCTACTGCAGAAAACACCATCTCAAAATGAAAATCTTACTCTCAAAAATGTCATGAGCTCCATACTACATTTTAATACCACCCCTGCTTTTTTTAAAGTGAACGAGATTTCTAATGAGATCAAAAACTGCAAAATTCTGCCAGTTCTTTAAAATATTATACTTGGCACCACATTTAAGAATCAAGTAAATGTTCCATCAAATGCAGGGAGACCCAAAATGAGAGGTGTTCACAAACCACTGGAGAATTAATTTTTTTAATAAAGGCTTTAAAACAGGAACTGTGCTTTTTCAGCTGTTGGCTAGGTCGCTTAAGATCTAGGCTTTCCCATTGGGTGTTGGTAATAACCATCCTCCACCGTCAAAAAAGGACATGTTGGGTAGGGGAAGAATAGATTTAAAAGAAAATATCTATTCACTCACAATATCTATTAGTTGAGGGTAGAAATTATTAGGTTGAAAGTTAGTTTCTACCACTTGTAGAACCCCTTTAAGCTTTAGATCCCAAATTGCTAAGAGATACTCCAGGAATTTAAAAGAGGTAGTTTTATGACAAATAAACGTCTACTCAATGGGAGGTAAATCGTGTGATATGCAATCAAGAAAAAAGTACAAACTGAAAATACACACGGGTTTAAGATGGTTTAAATCCATAGATCATAAGTTCTAGCAGGTATCAAGAGAAAGCAGGATGTTGGTGCCCGTGCCTGGCTTTTCACAGTTGACCCCCAGATGAATTAACCAGTCCTTTTTTTAGAGCCACAGCCAAGGAGATAAGAAGACGGAAAGTAGGGTGGGAGCCACCAAAAGGCCACCTGGATATGTTGAAGAAGAGGAGAGGTGATAGTGGGCAATGGACCGTGTTAAGGGCTGATTTATGTATAGAAATATCCAGCCTTTTCTAACAGCAATCGAAAGTGCCACTTCCTTCCTTCTCCCTGCTTTGGGTGACTCCTGCAGTTCTTGCTTGGACATTAGCCACAACGGCCTCCTACAACACTAAGCTTGGGTCTGTAGCCTCAAGAGAGTGATGTTTGGTAACCACAAACCATCCCTCAGCACCAGTCCCAGCCTAGAGGAACCCAGAGGCCACCATGGCCTTTCTTTTGCTCACATGAACAAATGCAGATGGGGAAACTGAGGAGAAGCATGGCTTCCAAAGTCTACAGACAAAAGAACCTGGAATCTTACCTATAGTCTTTGGTTCTGTCCTCTCCCGAAAGTAGCTCTCTCAGGGAGTCTCATTTGAAGATGGAAAAAGTCCCCCAGAGTCCTCCAGGCCTATAACAAACATAGCCCGATGGGGACAATGTGCTTTCTGAAGGAAACAGGCAAAGCTCACTGTTCTTAGGGGTCATTTCCCTGCACACTTAGTCAATGCAGATTTTCAAATGATTTATTGCAGACTCACGAACAATGGAGGAGGCTGGTCTGTGTCACATCTTTTCTGCAGATAGAAGAGATGGGTAAAGGGGAAGGGATCATGAGGTGAAGCTACAAGTCCAAAGACACTGTGCTGGTGACACAAGGGGCTTCAGAGAACTTCCCTGAAAACTACAAGGTGCTTACCACGCAGGGCACTGTTTTCTGCAATTATCTTTAAGGATAAGGGAAATCAAATAATCAAGGTTGGGGACAGGGAAGGGTGAGTCCTCAGCTCCTAAATGAGAGCCGTAACAGTTATACATTTTTCCATCCCCCACCCCAAAATGACAATTGCAGACCCCCCTTCTCCTCCCTTCAGAGCCCAGAAACGTGAAGAACAGCAGAAAACCTTTCCCTCTGCCCAGTGAGTCAGCCTTGCCTAACTTCATGCGTAAGCTCTCCTCAAGTCAGCAGCAGCTCAGAGCTGCGGGTCTGTGTGCAGCCGAGATAAATTTGGGTCTAGAAGGGATGACGTAATGCTAAACCCGAGAGGTAGCTGCCGCCTCCCAGAGCTCCAGTCACCAGGGCTGTCTGCTGACATCCCAACCACACGGAAAAGCACCAAGCGACCCAGGTGCCTGTGCTGGGGAGAAAGGGACAGAAAGGACGTGGGGGTGGGAGCAAACAGCAGAGGAAGACAGCATTAATCTGAGAGCACTGAATCTGGAAGTTTGTTGCTTTTTAACTTCAATTTTCTGGTGAGATCAGGCCACTGGCTGAGGCTGAAACAGCTGCACTTGACTTGCATCCTGGCCTATCTCTTCCCTCTTATAGAAAAGGACTTCTTACATTTTATTAAATGGACCTTACTACAGCAGCCTAGTTTGGTGATTATAATGGATTTGTTATTTGTTAATCTCTCAAATGTCCCATTCCTTCGTTTTTTGCATTAACTTAGACCCAAGAAGAAATCTGCATTGCAGGACTCAATTAATATGCATATCTAAGTGGCTTGCTTACTAGGGGAGCATCCCACTTGGAGGTACACCAGACAAGGTATTCAGGAGGATTCTGCTAGGGCCATGCCAGATGAATGTTCCCCCAAATAACACTTCATGGTTTATTTCATGGAAGTTTAGATCACTGAGCTTACTGCCCAATCCAGTCTTCATTTTTCAGATGGGAAAACTGAGGCTCAGAGAGATATGGTAACATACCCAAGGCCACACAGCTGTCTATCACACAAGGGGTAGGACCCAGACCTACTACAGACTCTTGTCTTGTGCTCTCTACCCATCTCCAGAATTCTTTTTCTGGTTGATAAGTGTTTTTAAAAATATATAAATAAATAAAACGGAGTGAGTGTTCTGGTCTTTTAACTTTGTGGAGCCCCAACCTTTAAATATCAAGTAACATTTCAAAGGGATCCCAAGCCTGCTTTAGTTTTCTATTCAAGGTTCATTCTTCTCTGAGGAGAGGTTAGCCTCAGAGTCAACTCCTCTGCTGGTGGTGATGACCACAAGCCATGGGCCAACCTCACACTACACCGCTTTAATTAAAAAACCACCACAGGTAAATATTCTCTGTCGTATGGCAGTACATAGTTTCCTTCATTACAGATGCCCTCCAAGTATTTTATTCAGATGACACTTCACATTTGTTGCTGTAGTCACATATGATTATTCTCCTTTAATGTGTGATGAGAATCATTTATACCGGTAGATTGTGTGACTTTCAGCCATCTTTGGCACATTGCCTGTTCAGCCAGGGTATTGCTATTCTTTTGAAACACTGCTCATTCCATGAGTTAATATTTTGTTTAGAATTTTCACGTCTATATCCAAAAGCAAGAATATACTATAATTTTTTGGTTGCATTTATCGGGTTTTGGATGCAATGACCTATTCGTTCAAAGTTAGATGCAACTTAATTTGAAAACCTTAAAAAAAAAAAAAAAGAGCTCGCCAGAGGCTTCCCCTGCTGCTAAGAGGATGCCCCACATTCTTGCCACAGCCCTGGGTAACCCTCCATCCCCCGCCAGGAGGCTGCCTAGAGTTTCTCGGCCCCTACCCCTTGGCATCCCCTCTCCCTTCCAGGCAGTAGAAACTTGTGGAGATCTCTCTTTAAGCCGATCCAGGTACTGGACATTAAATCACACACCAAGCCTTGCTGCCTTGTGGCTGAGTTCTCAGCTCAGGTGCGCAGTTTAGAATAAAAATACCAGGCCCTTGCCTGCCAAAGACATCGGTAATCTATCTCTTCTCAATCCAGCATCCTGATTCTAGGATTCTGGGATTCTCCAGAGTTCCTAGAATAATATACCACTATTTGCCTACTAGTAGCTGCCACATAATGAGAGCCAACTATGTGCATGGTGCTGCTTGCACAGTCAGTTCATTTAATCCTCAGCACACCTCTGAGATTCCTGATTCACAGACGAGGCCCAGAAAGGTTAAGTGATTTGCCCAAGGTCACACAGTAGCTAGTGAATAGATTCAAACCTGGATTTTTCTAACTCTTGGACCCCACAGCACACAACAGGGTATGTCCAGTTGGACATAGTCAAACAAAATTAGTTAGGGCAATGGTCTCAACCAGGGGTAATATCATCCCCCAGGAGGCTTTGGAAAGGTGTAGGAGTATCTTTCTTGAGTGTCACAATGACTTCGGGGTTTGCTGGCATTTAGTGGGTGGGAACCACGGATGTTACATCCTGCAGTGTTCTGTACAAATCTGCACAAGAACTGTCTCACCAATGGCTCCCTTGTTGGGAGACACTGGATCAGAAGGTTAAAGGCAGAAAACTCATCATTCATTCAACAAATATTCCTTAAGCATCTACTGTGTGCTGGGCACTCACTTAGATGCTAAAGGTAGAATAATGAACAAAACTAATTATGGCTCCTGTCCTTAAGGTGCTTGTATTCTAGACTGACAGACTGATGACAAGCAAGTAAAATCATTGTCAATTGTGATAAGCTGGCTAAGGGATCAATGATAAATGAGGGTGGGGGCAGCTTTAAGTGGGTGGAGGGGAATCCCAGGGGCTGTCGGGCCAGCTTCTCAAATTTTAGTGAGCACACGAATCACCTGGAAACTGTGGTAAAATGCAGATTTGGATTCAGCAGTTTCGGGTTGGGGCCTGGGAGTCCCATTTCTGACAAGTTCCTCACAGACACCAAGACACCTCATCTTCTCACCACACTCACTCTAAACAGTAAGGGTGAAGACCATGCAAGGAATTTGGATTTTATTCTAAGTGAGACGGGAAAGAAACTATTGAAGGGTTTTTAAACAAGTAAGTGACATGAATCCAGTTGTAGTTAAGATCACTCTGGTTTCCTAGATCTCGATCGAGGAAAGGAAGAAGTTGGACCTAAGCTGTTTGACGGAACCAGCTGGCCGATGCTGTCACAGTGGCAGCCAGGGCCTAAAGCTCATCTCTGTAGCTCGCACTTGCCTCTCTCCTCTGGCTTCTCTGGCAGAAGCCCTAGGCTGCAAGCATGGGCCAGACCAGTTGTCCTACAAGCTTGGGCACCTAGTACAGCCTGACAGGGTGTGGATTCACACCCCCGACACCCTAGCATGCAGAGCTACAGGAGCCCTACTGGTTGGGTGAGTGCCCCAGGGGTTGCTGGGCAAGGTAGTGCTGCACGTGCAAGTAGCAACACCCTAGACCATCACCCTCTAGAAAAAAGGGCCCTATCTGGCTTCAGTGTCAACACTCAAAGAGCTCTGGAAGATTTTGGCTGCCCTAGGATGAGTGGGGAGTAAAGGAAGTCACTCCAGGGAGGCATTCCCCAGGGGACCCTTAGCCTGGACTGCATACATTCTAGATTCCATTTCTTGCCTCTTGTTCCCTGAGGCTTCTCCCAGAGCTCTAAGTTTTCAGAGGAAGAAAGAAAACCCTGGGTGTGAGTCTCAGCTCCACTCTTTGTTCGTACTATGTGGCCTTGAGAAAGTCAGTCTGCCTTGCTAAGACTAAGGCTTTCCTCATCTATAAAATGAGGATCATTATAGCACCCTCCTGGTGGAGGATTTAATATAAAACACTTAGCACTGGGCCGTATCATTATTCCTTAGGAAAACAGAGACTTGTCAACAACACCCTTGGGACAGGTTATCAGCCTCCCAGGAGACGGACAAGAATTATTTAATGGTCTTTTATTTGTCTATCATTTGCACTGGACTGCAGAGCTGGAACTGGAGTCCATACATACTGCACTTTGAAAGCACCGGTCACAGTGTTTGGCTCGTGGCAAGTTTTAGAAATTGTTTGTTGAATTGAGCTAAATTTTACAGCTGGTAGGAAGAAAGAAAGTTGTATGCAAGGTACTCAGAGTTTTGGGAGTCAAAAATATAGTACACAAGGTCAAGTGCGGTGGAGGAAAGAAGAAGATAACACAGGTGAATGCCATAAGGTAGTTCTGAGTCCCAGTAGAAGTAAAAACAAAGGCCATCTGAGCTCCCACTTGCTACCCATGGCCAGAAACAGAGCTACCTTAGGCATGCCCTCCATTCAAATATCCTTGCTAATGGCAATAAAGACACAGAGTAAAATATCTCACATAGTAGGTAAACCAAGTCCCCTTTTACCAGCTTTAGTTTGAATTTCCCAATCTCCCTCTCTCATGAGACAGGGAGATTATCTTCCTAATTTTGCTGTTTATCTTCCTAATTTTGCTATTTAAATGTCCTTAGTAGACGCTCAAGTTGGATATTAGAGGTATGTGGCCAAGGGCATGTTGTGTGCCAGAGTGGGCTTGGGAGGAACATTGGTATGGACAACCCCCCCCCCCCCCAAGTACAGAATGCCCCCATCTGTAAAGAACTGAGAGTGGAATGTGTCTGTTTACAAGGCTGCTTACACAGTACTTGGTTTCCTAAGTTCAGGCAGTTTAAAAAGAAGGAGGAGGAGGAGGAGGAGGAAGAGAAGGGGGAGGAGGGGGAGGAGGGGAGGAAGTCATCAGATCTGTAAAAATTACAAAGACAAACACAAAACAAAGGATTTTAAACATGGAGGGCATGGAGGGGCGGAAGTACAGGGAGGAGAGGACTATTCCTTTTGGAAGCCCAAGATAAATTTTTGTTCTATCTGTAATGATGGCTAAAACCAAAGACACAAAACCCAAGTCAGATGCAACCCCACATTGCTGAAGTTCACTTTAAGACAACTGAATTTCTAAAACCTGCCAGTGGAATAGAGTATACACTCCATGAGGAAAGGGACTATACCTCCGAGACCTAGCACAGTGCCTGACATAACGCAATATGTACTCCCATAAATACCAGTTTAATAATGGACAAAATCACCAAATCAAGAGAATTCCTGCCACGTAATTCCACATTTTATAAAACCATTTGCCACAAGGGCCTTTTAAAGAGAAGCTCTCTAAATTTTTTTAAAAGGGATCCTACTTACATATATTTCATGGAGATGTATTGCTCAAAATAAGAGTCACCTGAATTTTCAAAATATTTCACAAGCCAGGGGCCCAGCATAACATTCTGCCAAGATGAGGAAGCAAAGAAGGAACCACCGGCTCGGGGAGGATGGCAAATGCCCCATTATTTTTGGCCAGAGAGATTAAGTCAGCTGTTGACAGCTTTACCACCTCCAGCCAGGCCACTCAGGGACAATGATATCAGAGACAATTACTTCCTTTTAGTTTAGCAGACGAGCTAGAGAGCAGGTGTCTGTCCCTGAGGAATTAAGCCTCTCTCTAGTGTGAGCCCAGAGCTCTACCCTCTACCCCCAGAAGGAGGTTCCCACTGGGAAGACTTGAATTCCTCCTCTTCAGTTCAGGCTTGGGTAGCCATCCAGTGGCCATCACTGCCTTCAGGCTCCACCCACTCCTCCTCTACCTCCACCACCACCACCACCACCACCACCACCACCACCACCACCACCACCACCATCACCACCACAATGTAAAAGAAAATGTCTTTTCTAAATGGCAAATACAAATTAGCTTCATTTAGAAAGACTATTGAGAATGTTGCAATGACCTTTGCAATAACTGGACACACCCTAGAATCAGTAAACCAGGTTTCAGAATTGCTGACTTTATGAGCACCTGACCTGTAAAGTAAAAGCCCAGTCTGGGGCTCGGCCTGGGACCCATTCTCACATCAGGCAGGAGGGAACACAACCCAGAAGGACCTGGTTGTACATCTGCTGTGTCCTCTTGAGCAAGCCACTGTCCCTCTCTGGGCCTCAGGCTCCTCATCTGTATAGTGAGGATGATGGATGCCCTGTGACCTCTGGGGCTCCTTCTGACCCTGACACTCTGTCTTACCTCCTGACTCCTTTGAAAACAAAACCCAAAATGGAGTGGAAGGAAGAGTGGGAAAGGGAAGAGAATCGTTCAGAAGGCCAGAAGGCAATAAATCTCCCCCCATTTCTGCCTGCTGAAAATTGTTCCTTTCATTCTGCATGAAGATTCCCACTTCTTGCTGGGTTGTTGCTTTTTTACCTCTCTCTCTCTCTCTCTCTCTCTCTCTCTCTCTCTCTCTCTCTCTCCCTCTCCAAAAGCCACAAAACCACAACTCACCTCCCCAAAACAGGTCATTTGGAAGCCAGAGCTGTTGGGGGTGAGGTGTCTCAGGCCTGGCAAACTGGTGGTATCTAAGTGAAGACCAGGCCAGGGCAACCATGTGCTTCTCCTCCAGAAACCCAGTTTAAATCAATATTTATCCAACTGTATTTATAGAAAGTGGTGGTGGTAGGGAGCAGGGGGTGGGGTGGAGAGGCAGGGGGGATCTAAAACAGAATAAGCCACAATGACTGATGCAAATCTTTGTGGCCAATTCATTTCTGCAGGGCCGGGCTTTTTTTTTTAAGGCAAAAGACCCAGCTTTTGATGAACCTGCTGTTGGCCCCAGTACCATAGCAACAGCCCCAAGTCCTCTAATATGTCCAGAGGACACACTTGGGAAAGGCAGTGGGGGCAGGGGTGGGAGGCAGGGTGTTTCCTAGGAGCCTAAACTTGAGTTAAGGCCAGGAGTGTTGAACAACTCTGAAAAACAAACCCTCTCTGGTTGGCTATTTTGTCTCCAGCCTCACTTCTCAACCTTTTCTAAGCAGGGTGCGCTCAGGAAGACCTTGGACAATCAACAGCGTGTTTAAAACACCAGCTCTGTTTTAGGTTGCCGGGTGACCTTGAGCAAGTCATTTCACCTTTCTGGACTTCAATCACTGGCTGTAAAATTCGTAACTACATATATGGTTAAGGCTGCAGGCTTATTCTAGAATCAGAGGCCTAGGTTTCCAAACTCAGTCCTGCCACTTACTAACCATATGACCTTTGGATAAGTTACCCAGCATCCCTGCTCCTCTGTTACCAGCTCTGTAAATGGGTGTAATAAAATTGCTTGTGTCATGGGGTTATTGTGAAGATTGAAAGAGATAATGCATGTTTAGCCCCATACTTGGTACATAGTCAATGCTCAATAAATGGTAGCCAGTACTGATACTAAGCAATGCAATTAGTTGCTGCTGCTGCTGCTGCTGCTGCATGCAGGCACCCTCTTCATTTTCTTCAGTTTTACTCCAGACTTTCGTTTAGCCATCCTCAGATAAACATCTTCATTTCTGAGTGTGTCAATAGGAGAGTGTTTTGGTCTAGGAGGGAAGGTAGGTGAACCTAAGGCCCTGACCCCTTTCCCTGGATCCCGTCCACAGGGCACCCAGTCCCTGGGAGCTCTGGGACTCTAAAAGCCACAACAATGTCCTTGAAAGTCTACTTCTGGCACTTGCCAGTGGGCAGAGATCATATTTAAAACTGGAAAAAACGTTGAATCTGGGGAACATAATTTAGGATGCAGAGGAAATAGAAGCCTGATTTAAGAATGCTCTTTACACAAGTGCACCAAAAACAAATACCCCACTCTACCCCAGCATAAATCAACCCATAGAGTTTTCAGAACAAAGCAATTGCACATAGTAGGTACTCATGCATACTTGTGGAATAAATTAATCATAACATGCCTGCCATGCAGAAATGTGACGTGCTTGAACACTAGCTGCCATCAAAGCCTCAATTTTAGCATAAATTGCCCTAATACCCTGCTCTCTAAGCCAGTAACTGATTCGTTTTCAGAGTCACAGCTGATGATAGTGTATACACTTCCAGCTCTCCAGGCTGAACTACCATCTCCTTGTAGGCTTTGGTCTTTATAGCCCAAGGGCAGTCAATGTCCATTATTGGGGATATCCTCCCTCCTTGGAAGAGATCAGTGTTTCCCTCTCTTCTCCAAGTCTTCACAAAGTCTGCCATGTATCCCCCACCTTCAAACCTGATTGCTATGCCATAGTCCGTAAATGCCAAACCAAACCAATCAAAGAATGTGTATTACGGGTCTCCTCTATGCCCAGTGGCATGCTATGTGTAACAGTGACATACACTTAAATACTATAGATGATCTGTTCCCTTAAGATGCTAATCACCTCCCAGTGAGGATAAAGCAAAGACACAGGAAGCAAGAAAAGAATCACACGGTATTGATTATCAAAGCTCAGAGAAGTGACTATGTATTGAGTACTTACTATATTTCAGGTACCTTCAACGTTTTACTTTAACATTTTAACACTTTAAGTGTTTAAAGGGAGTGCCTCATGTAGTTGTTCAGCAATGATGTGAGGCTGGTGCTATTGTTATGTCCATTTTACAAAAAAGAAATGGAACCTCAGAGAGGTGAGGTGCCTTGTGCCCAATGTCACACTGCCAGGAAGCAGCAAAGGAGGAGTTTGGGCCCTGCTCTTGGTGACTGTAAAGTTTCCCTTCTCTCAACTACCCTCACTGAAGAACTAGCCAACCGAAGCTGCCTAGAGGAGGTGTGAACTAGCCTAGGTCTTGACAGTGAGTAAGATGCGCCTAGCGCCAGGGGAGTAAGAGTATGAGGACATTCTAAAGAGAGGGAAGAGTGTGAGTCAAGTACAGAGGCACGACTGTGATGTCTGTTTGCTGGTGGACCTGCTGGACAGGAACGGAGGTTAAGTCAGGAAGGCAGGGTGGGGCCAGATGATAGGACACAGCTGCAGCTCCCTCCATTAGCAGGAAAAGGCTGCTCCTTGGCTGGTTCATTTCCCTAGGACAATACCTCATTCTCAAACCCAGGTGGTCCATGCCAGAGAGCAGCCCATGGCTTCTACTCCCATTTAACCATTCTTCTCTATCTTAAGCATTTGCCCCCAAACCACCTTCCCCAGACCCTGAGAAGACCATTTCCGTCCTCTAGACCTTTTTACCTGTTACAGTAGCTTCCACTTGCCTGTCAGACAGCTTTTATGCACACAACCCTTTGTGAATCTTTTTCTCTTTCAGTTTTAACCTTTTCCAAAACAGGAAGTAAATATTTTTCTAATTACCAGTCAGTCCTAAATTGCCACTCCTCCACTGGACCCCAAAATGGATTGATGCCAGAGGTTATTTATATATAATTTCTGAATTTGTGATTACAGGGTCACAGTCCCCGTGATTAATATTTCTGGAGGCCTTTAGTTTGAGATTATTGGAGATTCACACCAGTTGGCGCTTAGGGACAATGTACCTGCCTTTCCTAGGGTATGTTGCCCTGCACAAAGCAATCAATACTTGGTGACTTAACCTGAACCCTCTCCCCGGAAGAAAACTCACCATTCTCTGCTGGGAATAATTCAGCACTATGGCCACAACTTGGTGAGCACTCCTAGAACAGAAACCTTAACGAGGCAATGAAAAGCAGTTCTAGCAACAATGTAAAATAAGGCAAGCTCTTGCCAAGTACTTCGCAAACAACAGTAAAAACAAAACGCGTGAACGCGTGACCGGGTTCTATCGGTGCATTTCGAGAAGGTCTTACAGAACCCGAAATGGAGAATCGAATCGAGGCTCAACAGCCATCTCCCGGGAGAAGAGCTTCCCTTTAAGAAGGGATTGTACCAGCTGGCCTCACTACAGCTCCCAGAGATTTCCTGGCTTGCCTCCTAGCCCCACCCCCTGTCTCTGGCCTCAGCAACGCGTGACGTCATAGGAAGCTGCAGCTGCCGATTGGCGGAAACACGCAGCTAGGTCAAGTCCAGTCAGAGGAAAGAAGTTTGTCTCCATGTGGAAACCATGTGTCTCTAGCTGGGAGGGGGAAGAGGAGGAGGCGGAGAAACTAAGATCAAGTGATTACAGGGGAACTGGCTGAAAGGAAGGCGGGGAGGTTGTGCACCTGAGCCGGCCAGTAATGACCTTTGCAGTAGTGACCTAAAAAAAGAAAAACAACCCAAAACTTGCCCAACAGACAAAACTTGAGCCCTCCCATCACAATAATAATTAAAAAGCCAGGGTCCCTGCTTCCTTCCAAAAACCAGGGACCTGGGAAATGCTGGAATCCTATAGGAAAGCCAGATCCCCATCCCTCCTCCCAACAACTGAATGATGTAAGCGTTTCGGAAAGCGGGGCTCTGAAGCAAAACAAGCCCCGCGCGCGCGGAGCGACCCGCAGTGCCGGAGCCCGGCGCACGCACGACCCGCCCCCCGACTCGCATTATTGCTGTGCACACGCGGATCGCCGTGACGCGCGGGCATTGTGTGCAGCGAGCAGAAAACAACAGAGAGCGCAGCCAGCGCAAAGAAGCGCCCCCAATAAAATGAGGCAGATGTAGGGCCCGTCGTTTTCCGTACCCGGAGACCCAGACCGGGCGCAGGTGGGGGGGCGTGGGGAGCCTAAAGTGGCCCCCGTGGGTCGCTCCTGTTTGCAGGGAGTATAACAGAGGGCCCAGAGAATGGTCGCCCCTAGTTTGCAGGAGGTCACCCTCGCCTGCGTGAGCTTTTGGGGAGGGGGAGAGGGCCTGAGGCGGGGTCTCTGTAGCTGAGCCCGGCACGGCGCCACAGCCCACGCTCTCGGGGAAATCTGGGGACCGTTGTCATCACGTCATGCAGAGCCAAACAGCGGCGGCGAAAAGAGGCAAGAGAGCTAAAAATACTCCCGCGGGGAGCCTGCCAGAGGGGGGGTGGGCAGCGGGGCAGAGGAGCTGATTACGCACACGAAGTTGACTTTTAGTGAGGCGCTGAGGTTCCGTGTCCCTCTTGGGGGCTGGGGACGTGCAGGGCAGACGCCTCGGGAGAGGGACCGGGAGGCAGACCCTTGGCTTTCTCAGCCTCGGGAGCCAAGCTCCGCTGCTGCTGGCCCGCCCCGTGCGGGACAGCCGGGCCCAGCGCTCCGGGCCCTCTGCTTACGTGACTGGTGGCCACGCCGGATCCCCGGCACCGGGTAAACAAGGAGGTGGCGGCAGCCAGGGCGGCCGGAGGTGGGGTGTGTGGGGGCAGCCGAGGTCTCCGATTGTCTGCGGGTGCGAAGGGGTGACGGGACCCGGTGGAAGCTAGAGCAGCCTCTTTAGTACACCTCGCTGGGGGAGGGGGGCAAGCCAGGTTTGCCACACACACTGCCAAGGTGCCCTCTTAGGGTGCACCCCTTGCCAGAGCCGGCGCCAAGGAACAGACTCCGGAGAATCAGGGACCCGGGCGGGGGGCAGCTAAAGAAATCGCGCCCCTCCCCCCCTCCAACAAAAGCAAACACACCAAACAAAACCACGTCTTCAGCCAGCTCCACACCAGCTCTGGCTTTTCTGAAACTATCCTCCTGACGAATGCACACTCCCAACTCCCCCCTCCCACCCCCCACCCCCGCCGCGAATTATCGCAATCTGATTCGGGTACATAGCCGGCGACGAGCCTTTCTCGAAACCCAGGCAGGCACTCCGAGAAAACAGGAGAGAAGAGAAAGAAAAGAACGCACCACCGACCTCCCAACACAAATCCTTGTTTTTTTGCCTTACAGCTTCTGCACAATTGCACTGCCAACACACGCTTACTTTAATCCTGGAGGACTGGCGTGTCGGTCAGCTAAGGTGTTTTTGTGTGTGAGGGTTGTTGTTGTTGTTGTGTTTTGGGGGGAAGAGGATGCAAGATCTGACACGTTGCAATCGGACCATTCTCTCTCTCTCTCTCTCTCTCTCTCTCTCTCTCTCTCTCTCTCTCTCTCTCTCTCTTTCCCTGTCGTTTCATTGATCTTCCTACTTGTTCGGACAGATTAAACAGACTGGTTTTCTCTAGTCTGTCGGTCTATCTGCCCCGGTCCCTTCCGCCTTCTCGCAGCTACGTATTATTTGTGAGGACCGCGCTGGAGACACCGCACACGCGTGCCCCCATTAGGGCGCAGAGTCGACTGCTGGGGAGGGCTGGGGGACCCGGCTGGCAGGGGCAAAAATGAAACCGACAAATACAAAAAAGGAGGCCAGGCCGGGGTGGGGCTCTCAGCAACCACCAACCCCCCCACCCCACAACGCATCGCTCCCCACCTGAGTCTGGGAGTGAGGAGGGGACGGTAGAAATCCACCAGGAAGGCGTTTGCCTTCCTCGCCCTGTGCGCTCGCTTGGGAGCCGTCTCCCGGAAAATAAAGAAACTGCACACAACAGCCCACACCTTCTTCCCCAACTATTGTTTCCTGCGAGATCCCAAAGTTTCCTTCTAGCTGCGTTCCACTCGCCAAGTTTCCCTGGAGGACCACGGGTCCGGGGCGAGCTGCTGGCGCTGCTTGGCCCTGCCGGCCTGTTTCTGTGGGGGACGGGGGAAGCCGCACCCCAGGGCAACAGAGGCGCAGGGGCTCTGTATCCGAGGACGCGATGGCCTAAGCCCAGCCCTGCTGAGAGAGGGGAGGAAAAAGCGAAGTAGACAGGAGGGAGAAGCAGAGCCAAGCCAGCCCGAGCTAACGCCAGGAAGGGCTTTTGGTGGCTGTTGTTATTGTTGTCGTGTGTGTCTGTGTGTTTTCTTTCTGGAATCGCTGAGCTCTGCCTACGGTTTCCAACTTTCGGCTTCTAATCCTCCCCACCCCACCCAGGAACGAGCGACAGAAAAACAACACTTGTCTGCCCGAGAAGGCTCCGGAAAAAAAAAAAAAAAAAAAAAAAAAAAAGGAAGAAAGGCGACCTCGAAGAGATGAGCTCTTGGCTCAGTTGTCAGCAAACAACAACACCCCCGCTCCTCCGCCGGGAGGTACTCCCAGCCTCGGGTAGATGGACAGACACACCGACAGGCCCCCCTCACCCCCCGCTCGTCTTTGTTACATCTTTAGCAGCTTTGTGCGTGCGTGTCCTTTCTCCGGTGTCATCGGCTTTACTGCCGAGGGTTGGATGTGAGTTGGGGGGAGGGGGCGCGGGCCGAGCAGGCGACAAGGGTCGCCTGAGTGGGCGAGGAAGAAAAAGCCGGGCGCAGAGGAAGAGCAGGGGCCCCAAAACTTACTTTTGTTTTCTTTCTCGATCTGCTCCAGGTAGCTGGCGGCCTCGAGCAGAATCTGCACGTTCTGCAGAAAAGTGTTGATGTGCTTCTCCATCGAGTTCTCGCTGGTGTTGAAAATGTCCGAGAAGGGGCACCTGAGCTTGGTCCCCGCGGGCTCCTCCGGTTGGGCCGGGGGCTGGGGCGCGGCCACTGCCGGGGGCGCGGCGGGGGCCAGCCCGGCGCCCTCGCAGCGCGCCTCCTTGCGCGGCCGCCCGCGTTTGCCCATGGAGAGACCGGGGTCCGCTGAGCTCGTCCTCTTCTGGGGCTACGCGACGCGGCCGAGCTCCGCGCCCCAGGGGAGACCCGGCTGGCTGGAGCAGAGGAGGCGAGGAGGCGACCTGACTTCCCTAGCCTCGCTGCGTGCAGTTGTGTGCTTGAGTGTGTGTGTGTGTCTGTGTCTGTGTGTGTGTGTGTGTCTGTGTGTCTGTGTGTCTGTGTGTGTGTGTGTGTCGGTCTCGCAGTAGGTCTGTGTGTATGGGAGATTGAATGAACCTACAGGACAGACGGAGGCGCTCTGGCGCCTGGGTCCTAGTGCGAGCCTCTCTCCATTGGATCGGTCAAAATAAAAGGTGGAGACAAGAGAGTCAGGGACCGCCCCTGGTCGGTCCTCGCACCCTTCCCCGCCTCTTCCCTAAATTTACCAGTGTAGAGCGCGGGATGAAAAAAATATTCGCTGTCTCTGAGTGCACCTGCATAAAAACAAACTACTAAGATGTTTTTTTCTTCACATAAAAATAATAGCTCGTAAAGCGTCCAGCAGAATGCTTGGCACATAGTAGGTCCGCAGTAAAATAACTTTAAAAAAAAAAAAGCCCAATCAAAATAATCATCACATGTAACCTGAAGTTTCCTCCCCCAATACACACACCCCTGCACACACACACACACACACACACACACACACACACACACACCACACACTCACTCACTCACAGAGGCAAGGCCTTGTGCTTTCAAAGGGCCAGATGAAATACCCAGGCCCACAAATCCGGTTTACAGATTTACTCACTCTTTCTTTCTCCCTTCAAATGCAAAGTTATTTTCCAGGAAGGGGAGGAGATGTAAGCATCCCTCTCCACACTCCTCTTCCAAGCCTTGGTCCAGCTGTGCAAAGCTCACACTGGGGTGTCACCACACCTGGCTCCCTTTTATTTGACAGAGAAGCAGAAGTGGCAGCCTAGGACAAACCACCCCAGCTGAATTCCACCTTTTGGCTCTGAAGACCCCTACCCCAGCTGGCATTGTTTTCACTCTGCTGCTGTCACCCAGTCAGTCTGCAAGAACCATGGATGTTTTCCTGGGCTAGGAAATGTGGTGGGAGTCAGGGGAATATTTGAGGGCCTCTGGGGAGTGCCATAGAGAAGGGTTCAAGTCCCAGCTCTGCTGCATACAGACTGTGTGAGCTTGGGCAAGTCCCCTAACCTCTCTGGCCTAGGTTTCCCCAACCGTGAAACCTCTGATAAGATTCTTGTGCTGATTCAATTATATCTGCACTGAGCACACTGTGGCCCCTACTAGTAAGATATTTTTTTCCAACCTAGATCCAGACTAGAGCTCGGGTCCCCTATTCACATCCAATGGGGAACAAGCTGCAAGAAACAAGACTCTTCCGCACTTCGTTGGAAAACATCTCTGCAACAAGCCCATCTAAATATTGACACCTTGCAAGGCCACCTGGAGTTTTCCTCCAGGGGAAACATTTTCATAGAAGACACACGGCAAATGCTGCCCCCTGGAGTTGTGCCACCCAGTCACCCTGCTCAGAGGCAGGTTCATGTACATTTGTCAGGAAGACTCTTACTGGAAATGGGAACTTTTTGAAAAAGGAGAGAAAGTACATTTCTTTGTAAAACTCTCACTATAAAAAACGTAGCATACACACACCCTCACAGAGACTTCAAAGAAGTCTTTTGTGCTTTTAGAATACAGCAGGTCCTCAAATAACGTCATTTCATTAGTTAGTGAGATGCTGCAGGAACTTGACTCTTGTTTATATCATTTAGCCTATGGAAAAATTGGTTTCGTTATAAGTCGTTTTGTTTCAAGCTGCAGAACCTATCGACGGCATTAAGTGAGGATTATCAAATACTAATAACATGCAGCTGATATGACAGGAACAATTAGTAACTGGCATTTTAAAGCCAATGTATTCATATTTTGGACCATAGTATAATTATACTACACATACTCTGCTTATTTTCCATTTTGTGACAAATTTTGCATGGCTGATCTCTGGATCTTTTGGCTAGGCTAAGATACAGTAAGTGTGGACTTATTCTATACTAATAACATGCTGCTGATATGACAGGAACCATCAGTAATTGGCATTTTAAAGCCAATGTATTCCTAAGAGCTGTGAAATAAAAGTTTGCCTTCCATTATCACAACAATTACTGACTTTTTTATTCCTGTCAGAACCACAACCTGAGTTATTCATATTTAAAAGTCTATAAATCTCTAAGGGCTTGGGGAAGGTACAGTTTCAAACAAGTTTTATCGAATGCCGTTTTGCAAAAACTGGTGCTTGTGCGAAACAGCTATGATCTCCTTTGTCCCAATGTAAAGTGATAGCAAGACAATGAACCAGTGAAGCCCAGAGAAAACCTTGGTTTCGTATTAATTCCCCGGTGGAAGGATGGGCCAGTATGCACATATGCAGTCCTGCCACCTACATGTACGTATAAATACAGCCCCCCCAAGACAGGCACGCCCCACGCATGAGTGCAGGGTCAGTGGTAGAGTGTTTTGTAATTATTTATTTATCCTTGTTTCATCTCTCATAGGTCTGTGAGCTTCAGAAAGCCCAGTGGGAATCTTCAAGCTGGGCCATGGATCTGACCAAAGCCAAAATAAACAATGGCTTGAAGAAAATCTACAAAAAAGTGCTGATTTGCACTATTCCCACAGTTGGCCACAGCCCCCACCATCATTCCCATGGAAAACACCACTGCTGGTGCCAAATCAAGTTTTTCCCCCATCATAGTGGCATTGTTTTTTGTTATTATGTGAGTTCTTAGCATCAGACAATGGCACCACAAGAGACACAGTGGAGGCAGGAGAAATGCCTTTTTGTTTCACAAAGTCTATACTATTGTGCCCCGGAGTCTCACATATAGTTTAGTTGCACATATTCATTTTGGTAACATGTACGTGGAATGATGAATGTGCCAAGTGAAAGCTCAAAGCCTCTTGCTTATATTTTTTCAGAGCCCATCAAGTGTTAAACCATGTTTGCATCATACTGCTCTCTCCCTCCTCCCCCACCCCCCACACCAATTAACAGATTTTTAATAAGAAAGTTGGCCCGATAGAAAGAGTGACGGTTCAGGCGTTATATCATGGGACAGGCATCCAGGATGCTGGGTTACAAGCTCAGCTCCATTCCCGATTAGCTTTACTTCCCAGGAGGAGCCATTCAAACCCTTTGTACCTCACTTTCTCCCAGGCTTTGCCTCCATAAATAAACAGGCCTCTTTGGAAGCTTGCTGCGAATCTCTGCAGAGAACAGGTAGGGGATAAAAAGGCAGGTGGCCAGCCCTATCAGAAAACTCTTTGAAAGAAAAGCAGTGACTTCTTGCCGTGTCCAGGAAGGCCAGCCACGATACTCCGGAGGGCCTAAAGTATCCCAAGTGCCTGCTCATCCTGGGTCTTGTTTACCCAATTTTCTATTCTTTGTTCGATCTATTTGCCTGTTTGGTAATATTTTTCCATCAACCTTGTTAGTATATTAAAGCAAGACCACTCTCTCTTTTATTTTCCCCTCTTCCCCCCCAGACATTTTATACTCTTACATCAAAGGAATTGTTTTGTCTGTAATTGCGTCTTCAGGTACAGAGAGGCTGGTTAATTACTGAGATGGTGCTAGGTGAGTGGCCCCCAGACCTCCTCATCCTGCATGCAGGTGGGATGCCCTTCCCTGTCCTGGATGGACATCTTGGCTCTCCTGGGCTCCTCAGCCTTGCTCTTCTTCCTTACCCATTCTCTTCTCACTAGTCCTTTCTGCCTCAGTCTGTCCCTCCAACATCTAGCCTTTCTTTGGATCTTGCCAGCATGGCTAGACGAGGTTCTTCCCTGCTCTTTGAACTGTGGTCTTTGTCCTCAGGCTTGGTAAACACCATCCAGAGATCTTCTGTACCCTGCATTGTCACTTAAGTCTTAATCCCCAGAGCTCTCTTAGCCAGCTGTGCCTGGGCACCTTTTCCTTTAGAAAGGGATCATCCAGCAACAGCTGAGGAGCTGGCTCAGGATTCCTTCTCTCCTTGGGAGTCTTCATCTTGCCTTCATCTAGGAGAAGGGAGAAGTGGCTTCAAGGAAAGTCCAGGGCTAGAGTGTTAGGGACTATAAGACACAAGCAGAAGGGCAGGAACAAGGAGGACTGTGGGGCGCTGCCTCTCCCAGTGGCTCCCGGCACAGCCTCGAAAGTGCTGACCAGGCCTATTTCCACTACTCCCCATGCCTCCCCACCCCCACCCTCACCAGTGAGTGTAGACATGGCAGAGGATAAATAGCCTCTGCCCTACATTGGAGCTTACCCGGGTGTCACCTGCTCCTGAGGCATTATCTCTGCTCTTCTGGACTCTGCCCTGCCTTCTCCTGGACCTCTGAGGCTGGCAGGCCCTTCCTGTCTTAGACAACTCCTGGGCTTCTCCTATGCAACGCCCAGTACTTACAGGGTTCATTAGACTATGAGCTCATCAAGGACAGGAAGCATGTCTCGCTCCCGCTGGCATCCCTAGCCCCTGGCACCTGGCACAGCACATGAATGACATAAAACAGGGGCTTAGACCATGAGGGTCGAAGGCATGAATGCCCTTTCGCGCCTGGCCGGAAGCTTGGTGCTGGCCCTACATGGCTTCCTCGCTCCGGTGTGGCAAGAAGAGGCATTTGACACTGTCTGCAAAACTATTTCTGAGTCACTCACATTAAAGTTTAAATATCAAGATGCTGTCTCTGTGGAGAAGCCAGAAACCCATTGAGCCAGATGGTTGAAGTTCCCTTCCCCAAAAGTGCAGAGGCTCAGCAGCCCTTTCCCCTCCAGATCTGGTGACATGATGGGTGTCCTCTGTAATAAGATGCCTCTGATGGATAATTTTCAAAAGTCACCAGGCAATAAAGGCAGTGGCCTGAAATCAAGGTGCAATTCGTAGAGAGCTATTTTTTTTTCCACATCTTCTCACTCTGGGGTGTCTCCTAAATGGATCTTTCAGGTCTTTACTTTCTCTAACATCTCCATATTTAAAAAAAAAAAAAAAATGAATTCAGCAAGGATTCTAAACTCATGTACATTAAGGCACCAATGACTGAAACTAGCTTAAATATGATCATTCCCAGAGGCATTTGACATTAAAAGATAGCCAGTTGCTTTTAGCTAAAGGAATAAAGTTCTAATGGTGAAATGTTAGCTATCAAGAGAGGGAAGGGAAAGAGATACGCAGGTGATAAAGGGTCTTCTTCCTGATTGTTAGCTGGCTGAACCTGTGTAGTCACTTAACCTGTCAGAGTCTCAGTATTCTCATCTACAAAGTGGGAAGAACACAGTTGGCCTTGTTGAAGAGGTATATATAAAGGAACTTTGAAAACTGTAAAGTGTTGTGCACATGTCAGGATAGTATCAGGCTAGGAGAGTCCTGGAAGATGTTCAGGGAAACAAAAACAATGACAAAAAGTTGGGAGTGAGCGTTAGAAGCCTAGAGTTTTGGGCCAGCTCTTCCACTGAGCTACTGTGTAATTTTGATAAATCATCTCACCATCTGCCTCAGTGTCCTCCTATGAAGAAAGAGTTCCATTGGCACACAGTCTACCTCTCTCCCCATTCCAAAAAGCATCATTAATTCATCTCCCTCATGGTCATTAATCACAGACTGGGATGTCAATACACATTGGGGTTTTGGATCAGCATGAGAGAACCAGCACGACCACAATGAGCTGGTAAAATTCTAGCCAAAAGCAAAGATACTGGCATTTTAGGTCATCCAATCTGCCTTATCCCTGGGAAAAGGACACTTCCCATTGGTTCTTTTTTTGTGAAAACAAAACAAAAAGTTGGAGGAGACCCATTCCTGTCTTCCAAGAGGTCTGGGAGCCCAGGACCCCACTCTGTGAACCAGAAGCAGCCATCACATCCGCGTTATACAAAATGTGCAGGTTAGTTCCCGACCTTCTGCCTGGATACCTGCCCACCCCTCTGAAGCCTAGTTTCTCTTTCTCTGTTTCCATCTCTCCTGCCTGAGCCCTGTACATTGCCCTCTCCCTTTCCTGACCCAGAGCTCAATTCTCATGGGTGAAAAGGTTGATGAGCACTGAAGTGGGTCCATTTATCAGGGATAACAGACACATGAGCATGTACTCAAAATACAAGTACAGATTAATTGATTTATTCCCTCAGAAGACATAATCTGACCTGTGTCAGGCTTGCTCCAGGTATAGGAACCCAGCAGAGCGCAAAGAGCCAAAACCCCCACCCTCATGGGACTTATTTCTTACCCAGGTATACACATAGACATAGGACCAGTCGTATGCATGCAGATATACACATAGGCACTTACATGCACTCAAAGATGGGCCCCTTTACTCCTGTCTTTCAGAAAATGGAATTAAACTCCAAGCTGGAGCCAGAGTACTAGGGATTCATACAGAGAGACTGTTACATCCTCTTATGTGTCACAGAAATAGTCATAAAAGAGTGAGAAAGGGTTTGCCTTCAAGTTTCCCTTTCTTCTTGCTTACATTGGAAATTAATTTTTGTTTGCATACAACTGACCCTTTGCATGTTTCCACAGTAGCAAGGCATACCACATTATGTATTAGAATAGTTAAATTAAAAAACATTCATATGTCATTCTAATTCACAGAGTTCCAATGATCTCAGAGATATGTGGCCTGCCAAGGAGTCACGTCAAAACAACTGTCTGAAATTATAACCTACCTGGAAAAGTCAGAAAAGTAATCAGAGGCTATTTCCATATAACTACACCCTAAAAACATCCATCCCAGACAGGCAGGCACATGACAATAACATGTTGGCATACAGTTGCAAGAATCTGCCTTAGACTTTTGATACTTAATTGCATCATTGTTAAAGCAGAATTGAGTAAAAAATCAGAGACACAGAGGCTAGAATTGGGAAATTCTTCTTCATTTCTTGTCCACTCTTCAAAGTCGTGGAAGAACTGGGCTCTATCAAATCTGTGGCTGAACTGATGTTGAGAAAATGTGTTCTCATCCTGTTCGTTTTAATTTTGTATCTTTTGGATATGAGCACTTTTGAACACATTATAGGTGTACTGTTGTCCCAGATTGTCTTAGAGATACTGTTAAAGTATAAGAGCTACTATTCATAGAATGCTTACAATATTCCAGACCCTGTTCTCCAAGCACCATTTTATTTCATCCTCATAATCACTTCATGAGCTATTATCATCACCCCCCATTTTACAGACGAAGAAACGGAGACTGAGGAAAAATAAGTGCCTTGCCCCAGAGGGCAAAGCTAGCAAGTAGCAGAGTTGGGATGCTCCCTGGTCTCCCGTCTGGCGCAGCAGAACATTCCTTCTTCCTGTTTATAGCCCTCTCACCTTTATTACGTCCAGTCACACATGTGTTGGGTGTAAGTTTATGTGGTCTGGCTAATTGGGTTTATGTTCAGGACAGGGGTGCTTGTTCCAAATCCTCATGATATCATAAACTGAAAATTTCTCCAGTAAAGGACACTTGGATTCTCCCTTCCCAGGCTGTGGTTGTTCCAGAACTTCCATGGCTTCTCCTGAGCGCCTAATAAGCACCCTGCATAGCATAAGTGTGCAATAGACATTGTTTGATTACTAGGAACTCAGCACAGGACCAACCCAGGGAGCAGGCAGCACCTCCAGTGTTATTTATCAGACATCACCAATCTCCCACTGGCACTCCAGCTAACCTCTCATGAGTCATCCTCCCCTTTACACGATTAGCTCTGCTGCTGAGTTAAAGGCCAGACACCGTGCCACAGAAGGCCCTAAGAAAACATGCATATTTCTTTCCTGCCTGGGCCAGAGGTTGTGAAGCTGAGGGCAACACACAAGTGCATCTGTAAGGATTGTTCCCACGCCGGGCAGAGGTTCTCAGTCTGCGCCTGTGCATTAGAACGACCTGGGGATAGAAGTACCAGATTTATGAATTGAAAATACAGGATGCCCAATTTAATTTGAATTTCAGAGAAACAACAAATAGTGTTTTAGTATAATATACCCATGCAATATTGGGCCATACTTATGCTAAAAATTATTCGTTGTTCATCTGAAATTCAAATTTAACTGAGCATCCTGTATTGTATCTGGCTTTAATTGGGGAGCTTAACCTAGTGAAATTAAATTACAATCCCTGGAAATGGGGTTCAGATACCAGTCATTTAAAAAGGCTCCCTAGGTGGTTCTCATGTGCAGCTATGCTTGAGAATTATGGATAGAGGGGACCTAACGTCTTGGAAGAAAAATGGAATTTGGCCCAGGGTAGGAAACACCCAAGTAGGAAGTAGTGGGGAGACATGTGACAAACTTTGCTTATCCAAGCGTCTGCCTTTGGGGAGCTCTGCTGGGCCATATCCCAGCCACCAAACTAGGCAGCGTCAGAGTGGAGCTGAACTGTGCAGCCAGCTTCGTGTCCTCAGGGCCACACCAAGGTACTCAGCACCATCTCCATGGAGCTTGGTACCTTCCAGAGACAGGAACCCCCTCCCCCCACTCCTCCATCCTGAACCAGCTAAGCTAGCATGTATCAACTTTCATTTCCTTTGTGTATTTGAGTTAAGCAAGCACCCAAATTTCTACTGGGACTTGGGGAGCTCAGAGTGCAGTCTGCCTTTGAGAAATGATGCAATACAGGGGTTAAAATCTTGGATGGTGGATCCAGGCAGACATGTGTTCAAATAGTGTGTCCGTCATTTACTTAGGTCTACAAGCTTGGGCAAGTTACATTACCTCCCCGAATCTTGGTTTTATTATCTGCAGAATGGGAATGATAATTACACGTACCTCACAAGGTTATTGTAAGGATCAAATGAGAAAATGCCTATAAAGTGCTTAGCATGGTGCCTCACATGAAGGAAGCTCCAAAAAGTAGCTGTCATTATTATTTCATTGCCGCTACCTTTCCCAGATGCCCCCTGCAGATCTTCCTCTCCCAGAGGGTGGCAGCAAACAGAGATCGTACTGGTGGGGCTGCAGTGCTATGAAATCTGGAGCATCCCAAGGAGCCCCTCTGCTGGGCAGAACATGGGCTCAGATCCGCCTTGTTCTCTCTCACCTGTCTGGCTTTGAGCTGTTGACCAAGCCTAGTAAGATAGGATTACCCACAGCATAAAAGAAATGACTTAGATTGCACAAAAGGGACCTGACTCCCTGAAGTCCAGCTGTGACTTTGTCACTAACTGGTCATGGTCTTAGGCAGGGCATTGCACCTCTTAGGGATGTTTCTGCATCTGTATGATGGATGTAGGCCAGATAGTACCTTCTATCCATAATGCTCTGTGATCAGCTTACTTGTAGAAATTCTGGTCTCCACTCCATAGCCACTCTCCCCAGAGAATTAAGGTTTTTTTTTCCTACCTATTTCCAGGGTTCTGAAGTGGAGCGTCAGGATGCTTGCAGGGTGAAGAGCTTTAAGAGTTGTGGATTTCCTGCCTTCTCTTCAGGTACATATGTAGTTGTGTATTGCTAAAAAAAAAAAAAATACAATATGCCATCCCGTTTATGTTTCCCTTTAAAGAATGGAGGGAAACTTCTGTGCTCATTCTACCTTTAGCCCTTTTTTAAGATGGCCCCAAACTCACCAACACTGAGACAAAGTGCATGGGTACAAATGGAACTGAAATGTGAAGGAGCTATTTTGAGGGTGTCATTCAAAAGCTGAAGTTCTCCCCCCAAAAAACTGGAGCACCCTGGATACACCTGTTCTTTTTCTCTTAAATAATCCTTTCCTAATCCTTTTTCAAATTTCACCTGTCGTTGAGAGTCCATTGCTGTTGTCAATTTTGAAGGACAAACCTGTTTTTCAAGTGGTAATTGCATTGGCCATCTGTCTCCATTGGCCACCCCCCACCCCACCGTCTTTCTCCAAACCCCTAAATGACTGAAATAATAGTGCAATAAAAGAATCTGGTTTCAGCAGACAGCATTTTGTCCATGTGTGTTTAATATCAAGATTGAACCTAAAAGCAAACCAGGTAACAAAAGAAAAGTCCTCTTTGAGTTTCTGGAAGTTTACTTGCCACAGGGCTCAGACCTGGAGATGCAGCTGACCATCACTTCTGATGAAGAAAATAATTTTATTCTTATGGGTCCTAAGGAGGGGTTGTGTTGCTTTTTTTTTTTTTTTTTACAAGGGAACATAACTGGCTAACATTCAGGATGATGAATATTCTGAGAACATGGTTATCTTCATTAGGGCTTGAGATAAAATCCTATTCAAAGTGGTCATGAACTCTTTGAAGATACACAGGAAATCTCAAGGAAACACAGTTTAAAAGACTCTTGTTCAAAGGAAACTCCTCCTTTATTAATAATATTCAGAGATTTGTTCCTGATTTGGTTTTGGTAACTTGCTGTGCTGAAAAAAAACCCAGACAGTTTCTCTGGGAGATCAAACTCAAAAGTTGAGGGGGGCGTAGATAATTAATTTGGGGGAACATTGTTAGCCACCACTTGGAGTTTTGGCATGGTAAAGCAAGACCCAACAGCTGGGCATGTTGGTGTTTTTAGGATAGCCCTTCTGGGTGTAAAACTATCTTTGCCTCCCTCCTTTGAACTAGCAAGATTTAACATCCTTTGATTGGGTTAATTTTACGGTGACAACAGATTTACCCAGAGATCGTCCTTGCATAATTCAGGCCTGATTATCTCTCTGGCAAGATGGGCCCAAATTATTTCATGGAGACATTCTATAAGGAAAGGACTTTGATCACTTCAAAATGTTAGTGAGTTATGCTAAAAGTTGATATGATACTAACATTCTGGTGGGTTTTTGCTTTGGTGAAGAGGTGTAAGTAAAAACAGGAAAGAAAGAACTTTCACTTCCAAGAAGGTGACATAGACACAATTTTCTCTTGTCCTCCTACTAAGTACAACTAAGAACCTTGGACATTCCATAGAAAACAAACCTAAGAAGATTGTTAGAGGTGGAGAGAGAAAGGCAGACCAGTTAGGGATCTCAGAACCCAAGGAACAACACACTGGTGAGTTCTCTGGGTTTTATTTTTACCTAATTCATCCCAGACTTGGAGCTGAAGAAGCTGGCAACGTGGAAACATTGAGTGCAGACAGAAAAAGGCCAAGTAAAGCCTGATCTCTGTAGCCAAAGGACCAAGAAAGGGGCAGCCTGGCATGACAAAAAAACTTTTAGATAATAACCACCATGCTCCAGCCAAATACCACAGAAAAGCTGTGACCCCACCCACACTCACACCAGTAAAGGCCAAAGGGAGAGCCTTGACTTCCACCCTAGCCAGGCTGTAACAAGGCTGCCCGCATCCCTCACCAGAGTGGTATCAGAGGAGGCAGACTAGGGAGCTAGGACCTTCAATCCTACCAGCCGGTACTGAGGCACACCACTGCATCGGGACCACATCAGGAACTTCTACTCCTGCACAGCTTAACAAAGTGCCCTTCTCCTCAGGTGTCAATGGCGGCGACAGGGGAACCTGGACTCCACTCCTAGCTCCACCTAGCAGTAACAAAGCAATGCTCCCTTTTTCCTGCCACAGCTGTGTCAGAGGAAGCCATATGGAACAGGAGATTTAAATAGGAGTCAGAGTCATCCCGTAATATGGAAATGTCCGTATTTCAATAGAAATTCATTCATCATTCCAAGAACCAGGGAGAGCTCAAAAAACAAATGAGAAAATGCAATCAATAGATGCCAACACCTAGAACAGAGAAACAGCCATATTAAAATGTTTCAATAAACAATTAAAAAACATGCTTGAAAAAAATGTTTTAAATATGAGTGGTGAACACACAATGCAATATATATATGATGTATTATAGAATTGTACATTTGAAACCATATAATTTTACCAACCAATGTCATCCCAATAAATTGAATAAAAATGTAAAAGTTAAATAAATAAATAAATGAAAATCTCAGTGAAAAAAATCTAAGATATAAAGAACCAGATGGGCATTTTAAAACTGAAAAGTTTAATAACCAAAATAAAAAGCTCAGTGGATGGGCTCAACAGCAGAATGGAAGAGACAGAAGAAATAATCAGTGAACTAGGAGATGGGACAAGAGCAATTACCCTATCGAACAACTGAGAGAAAATAGACTGGGGGAAAAAAAAAAGAAAAGAAACAATTGGAGACTCAGGGACACTATCTAACATTCATATGATTGGAGTTCCAGAAGGAGGGGAGAAAGAAAGCAAAGCTGAAAAAAATACTTGACAAAATAATGATTTAGAACTTTCCAAATTGTTCAAGATATATAAACTACAGATTCAAGAGACTGAGTAAATTCCAAATAGGATAAATCTAAAGAAATCCATGCCAAGACATACCATAATTAAACTCCTGAAAACTAAAGACAAAGAAAAAAAATCTTAAAAACACCAGAGAAAAAAATGTAGATATAAACAATATTATTCTAAAATTTACATGGAAAGGCAAATGAATTAGAATAGCTAAAACAATTCTGAAAAGAAGAAGAAAGTGGGAGTGCTCAATCTGTTTGATTTCAAGACTTATGTAATATAAGCCCTATCTTACACTGCTCACAAAAATTAACTTGAATTAAAGACTTCAGTGTAAGAACTGAAAATGTAAAACTCCTAGAAGAAAACATAAGGGAAAAGCTCCTTGAATTTGGTCTTGGCAATGATTTTTTTGGATAAGACACCAAAAGCACACACAGCAAAAGCAAAAATAAACACATGGAACAATATCAAACCAAGAAACATCAACACAACAAAGGAAACCATCAAAGAAGTGAAAAGGCAACCTGAATGGGAGAAAATATTTACAAATCATATATCTGATAAGAGGTTAATATCCAAAATATATAAGGAAATCATAAAACTCAATAGCAAAAATCAAATAATCCAATTTAAATATAGGCTAAGGACCTGAATAGACATTTTTCCAAAGAAAATATACAAATGGACAACAGATACATGAAAAGGTGTTCAACATCACTAATCATCAGGGAAATGCAAGTCAAAACCATAATGAAACATATCACCTCACACCTGTTAGAATGGCTATTATCAAAAAGATAACAAGTGCTGGTAGGAATGTGGAGAAAAGGGAACCCTTGTGCACTGTTGGTGGGAATATAAATTGGTGCAGCTACTGTGGGAAACAGTATGGAGGTTCTTCAAGAAATTACAAATAGAACTACCATATGATCGCAAATTCCACTCTTGGGTATGTATCTGAAGGAAATGAAATCACAACCTCACAGAGATATCTGCACCTCCGTGTTCATTGCAGTATTATTTACAATAGCCAGGGACATGGAAACAACCTAAATGCCCATCGACAGATGAATGGATCAAGAAAATGGGGTATATATACACATATATAATAGAATATTGTTCAGCTCTAAAAAAGAAGAAAACTTACTCTATGACAACATGAATGAAACTTGAGTGCATTATACAAAGTGAAATAAGTCAGACAGAGAAAGACAAATATATGATCTCATTTAATATGTGGAATCTAAAACAACCTGAATCCATAGAAACAGAGAGTAGATTGGTGGTTGCCAGCGGTGTACGTGGGGGTGGAAATGAAATGAAGGTGGTCATAGGGTCCAAACTTCCACGTGTAAGATGAGTAAGTTCTAGAGATCTAATATAGTTACTATGTGACTATAGTATGTGACTATAGTTACTATGTGACTATAGTTAACAATACTGTATTGTATATTGAAATTTGCTAAGACAGTAGATCTTAGAAGTACTCACCACATACGTACCTAAACAAGTAACTATGTGAGGTGATGGTGTGGTAATCATTACCTTATTGTGGCAATCATTTCACAGTACACATGTATATCAAATCATTACATTGTACACTTCAAACTTACACAATGTTATATGTCAGTTATATCGCAATATAGCTGTATTTTACACACACACACACACACACACACACGTATACTTGCAAGATGTTACCATTGGGAACAACCAGGTAAAGGGTAGGTAGGATCTACAATTATATCAACATAAAACATTTAATTGAAAAAAAAAAATAGGTCAGGGGGAAAAAATCAGAATTACCCTTGGAAGTTACAACTATGTCCCCCCATTCATAAGTGTAAAGTACATCAAACTATACCTTATTCCACTTCAATATGGGTAACCTCTGGTCCAAAAAGAACTAGAATTAT
Source organism: Rhinolophus sinicus (assembly GCF_036562045.2). Taxonomy (NCBI): domain Eukaryota; kingdom Metazoa; phylum Chordata; class Mammalia; order Chiroptera; family Rhinolophidae; genus Rhinolophus; species Rhinolophus sinicus. The sequence continues at coordinate 16,783,293 of NC_133757.1, forward strand.
CTCCCTGTGATATAAAATTTAAGAAAGACAAGAAAAAAATGCATTAGTGTTGCATAGAGCTTCTGTAACACAAACATTTGGTACAATATGTGTATCACTACAACAAACATTGGAAGAATCATTGCTTTATGTTATTTTAATGATATTTTCATTAAATAATAGTTGCAAGTAAAAAAAAAACAGGCAGGATCTCTCTCTTCTGAGTATTACCACTGTTCTTGGGTTGGAGTTCTTTTTGTCATGTGTTCTGGGACCAGTAGCTGCTGCCTCAGGTTCCCACCCGCAACTTTCTGGCACAGCAGCAGTTTTGGTTTCCTTTCCATGCCTCACCAAAAATGAGGTGATCCCATAGCAGTCGGGCCAAACAGAGACCCAGCGCCTGCCCAGAAATGGAATCTAATACATGTCCACATGACTGCCCTAAGGAGACGTACCTACAGAAAACAGGACCTGACAATTGGTGGCATGTGTCCCCGTTGTCCCAGAGAGACTGTGGATGAGATTCTGAAGCAACTGGAGTCTGCTTTGCTACTCTCTCAACTCCCCTTCTTTCCCTCCCAGGTCTCATGGTCCTCTAGCCATCTAGCTTGGGTTTCTTTCAGTCTTTTTTTTCTTTTAATAACTTAAAATTTTTAAATAAGTAAATAATCATCACAGAAGTACAGAAAAGAAAAAGTAAGATAATAAAAATTATCCAAATCCCAGCTGCTACTGATAACATTTTGGTTGGTATATACAAACAAACAAACACACTTATTTTCCTAGTTCAGGACCTTAGTTTGTACCACCCTCCTCTCCAGGGAAAAGTCAAAACACATTAAGTGAAAAAGCTATATTACCATAATGCAAAATATGCTGCATAAGTCCCTGTATTACATGTGCCTCTAGCAAAGTCTTCTTCCCTAAAAGAATGTTCTCCCTGGCTACATTATACATACACATTTTTTAAATAAAAAATGAGATCATACAGTACAAGCTGTTTTGTAACCTCTTTTTTTTTTTTTTCCCCACTCAATAATGAATCATGAACATCTTTCCAGGTCAATAAATATGCTTTTACAATATTTTAATGGCTGCACAATATTCCATTGTATGACTGTACCATCATTAATTTAACCAGTCTCCCAACAGTAGACATTAAAATTGTTTCCAAACATTTTTTTTTGCTGCTGTAAACAACGTTATAACAAACATCCTAGAGCAAAATCTTTGGGCACGTTCTTAATTATTTCCTTAGGCTACATTCCTGGATGGGAATAGCTGGGTATATGTTTGCACATTTTTAAGGTTATAAAAAGGTTTTGTCAAATTGTCCTGCAGTTAATTTGCTCTCTTTCGCTGTGTATGAAAAGTCCCACCCGCTCTTCCCCAAACACACAAACAGTATCCTGATACTTTGGGTGCCATTCTAATTTTCAAGGAGCTGCCAACTAATTCCTGATTAGCTCTTCACTGATGCTAAAGGTTTAGGCTGATGACACGATTTGGACCTTTCCTGTGGCAATTTGTACTTTAGATGTGGGTGTCTGAGGAGGGTAGCGTGGGTGGTGTACCCTTTTAGTGGACCAGGCCTCTGTAACATCTGTTGCTGGCACTCAGAGATCAGAGGAGATATCTTTGGGATGTCCCCAACTACCACCCACCACAATGGAGGCTCCTTTGTCAGCAGCACCCCTTCTCCCCAAGCCTTTGGGAAGGAGTGATTCCATTAAAAACAACTGAGCCCCAAGTCTCTCAAGGTGCCCACCCACTAGGACAGACGCACATCATGTTTTCTCAGATTTCCAGGTTGGCCAACTCCAGTGGTGGCAGTGCCTCTTCTAGGCCAAGTCTAGTTTCAAATTCTATGCAGGAGGCCCCACAATTGCATCTCCCCTCTCATGAGCCTACTCAAGGCTGGCTGCGTGGCAAGTGTGCACCAAATCCACATCATTCTCTGGCCAGGCTGTCCTTGAGTCACCTCTAGAGAAAAGAGAGTTGGTCCTGAAAGCAGGGAAATGGTGTCCTGAGTCTCGGTGCTCCAGCAGGGCAGCTGGGCTGTGGAGTAAAACCTCTTCCCTGTTTCATGCATTTGAGTGACAGGAAGAAGGGACGTCCTGTCCCAGATCTCTTCCAGCCTCACGGGATTGGACAATGAGAAAATGTCCGGGAAGAAGACTTTGAGCCCTCAGGACAAACTTGCCTTGGGTTTGTTATCGCTGTTATCATTAATAGCCCCTAATATGTGCCAAGTGCTGACCACCCTGGGCCAGGCACATGTTGCTTAATGGGGATTAGCTCATTTAATCTTAGCAACAGCTCTGTGAGGCAAGCATTAGCATTATCCCCATTTGACTGATAAGTAAACTAAGGTCAAGAGATTGCCCAAGTACCATAGCTAGTAAGTGGGAGAGCTGGGAATCTGACCTACGTGGTCTGACCCCAGAGCCCAGGTTTTTAGCCACCAGGCGAAATTGCCTGTACAACAATCACAGTGACACCAACTACCAGCCACTGAGCAGATAAACTAGGTGTGATGAGAACTTGAAATGCAGAGTCTCACTTAAGCTTCTCCTCCCCTGGTGAGGTGGGGATTATAGTCACTACTTTATAGATGAGTAAACTGAGGTCCTAACAAGTTAGTTGCTTGTTCCAGGGCCAGGAGAACCGTGAGCATAATTGCTCACACGCCACTTTTCCAACAGCCCGTTAAGCCCTGATCAGCAGTGACCATGGGACCAGGAAAGAATCTGTGCACTAGGTCCCGAGGACCCGTGGCAAACAACACCCCTCCCACTGCCCCCTGGCTTATCTCCTAATTAAGCATTTTGTCAGGGCAAGTGGCTTTTTGTCCTCAAACAGAACTTCTCTTTTCCACAGAAGAAATCAATTTCCTCCATGTCAAAGTTGCCAGTATCTTTCAATTGTTGTTTTCTGGAGTGGGGGGCGGGGTGACACCATCAACAGTGTAGCTTGTGACAGTGCCCACGGCTCTCCCACCCCCTCCAGCCTGCCTGAGGGCTCCAGTCTTACCTTCAGGTACCAGTTTTCAAAGCCAGCAGGCTTTCTTTATTTCCAGAGAAGCAAAGAGAGCTTTTGGACTCTACCTCGATTTTTGGATGCCAGTCCAAACCTGGAGCTCAAGGACTGACGGAACCTCACCTCCACCGGGATGCATGTTCTGAGAACACTTATGGCCTCAGGGTCTTGGGGTCCTTTTTTTTTTTTTTTCAATCTAAAAAGTTACATATGTTTACACATAAGTACATTTGAAATGATGCAGAAGTGAATAGGGTAAAAACTAAAATTCTCATTCATCCTATCACACCTTCCCCACCCCACCCAGATCACTCACCACAATCCTTCCAGGTTTTTCTTCATATATTTTCATTTATCTGTGCAAAAATAAACATGGAATTTTGTAGACATATAACTTTTTATGCACAAAAGTACGATAGCATAAATTATTATTGTTTTTACATAAAAAATATCTTGGTATTCATTGCATTCTTTTGAGTAGGTACATAATATTCAGTAATAGGGATGTGATTCCCCCCTCTCTATCTTACTTATAAAATGGTTATTTTGGGGGCTGGCCCAGTGGCTCAGGCAGTTAGAGCTCCATGCTCCTAACTCTGAAGGCTGCCTGTTTGATTCCCACATGGGCCAGTGGGCTCTTCAACCACAAGGTTGCCGGTTCAACTCCTTGAGTCCTACAAGGGATGGTGGGCTGCACCCCCTGCCACTAGCAATGGCAACTGGACCTGGAGCTGAGCTGCACCCTCCACAACTAAGATTGAAAGGACAACCACTTGACTTGGAAAAAAGTCCTGGAAGTACACACTGTTCCCCAATAAAGTCCTGCACCCCTTCCCCAATAAAATCTTTTAAAAAATGGTTATTTTTATTTTGATAGGGAAATATATACATGGATACATTCAAACAATACAAAAAAAAAAAAAAACATTCAAAAAAAAAATATTGTATCTGTCTTGCCCACTGATGTATCCTCAGTGTCTAAAACAGTGCCTGACACATAATGACCCAATAAACCAAGGGTGTCTCCTTCCCACTCCTGGACAACCACCATCCAGCCTCCTGGTGTCCTGGTTTCCTTTGGGAGATAGTCTGCACACACTCAAGCATAGCTATCAATACAGTCTGCGACTTAAATACAGCCCATCACCACCTCCTTTTTTTCCTCCTCCTAGCCCCACACACACTGGCAGAAGGCAGAGCTTTGAGGGAGAGAGATAACAGTCCATGTGACTGCTGGTCAGCCCACAAGCAGGAAAACAGGACAGAAAAAAATCGAGGCAGTAGCCTTAGGAGACGTGAATGGGATTCCAGCCTCCAAGGCTGACTAGCTCTTGATCGTATGAATATGATTCTGAGCTTCAGTTGCTTCCTAGGCAAAGGGGGCATAAATGCATGGACCACACAGGATTGTTCTGCAGAAACTGTGGGGGAATGTGTGTGAAAGCAACAGACACATGGTAAGTGCACAGCCAGTGGAAACAGGCACCAAGCAAGTTGCTCTGTGTGCTGTCTTGACATGGAGGATTCAGTTTTTCCAGGAAGCAGGGGAGAAGTCAAAGTTTTGCTTTTCTGAAACCAGATGAGCCTTTAGAGCCATCTATTTAAAAAAAGAAAAAAAACCTTTTATTTATTTAAGTGTGTTTTTCCAGGACCCATCAGTTCCAAGTCAAGTAGTTGTTTCAATCCAGTTGTGGCAGGCACAGCTCACGGTGGCCGTGCAGGTTTTGAACTGGTAACCCTGGTCTTACAAGCATCGTACTCTAACCAACTGAGCTAACCAGCTGCCCCCAAGTGCCATCTATTTTTCAACTATGGTTTACTGCTATTAATTAATCAATCGAAAAATGTATTTGAAGAGTTACCAGGTACCAGGCAATGTGCTAGATGCCTGAGATAGAAAGAGGGAAAAGTTTAGGCGGCAGGATCCCTCACTCTATTAGGGAAGCCATTCAACATGTATTTACTGAAAGTCTACTAGGTATAGAGGACAGAGCAATAAACAAAATGGACCAAAAATGCATAGAACCTACCTGAGAGGCTCAAATAAAGAGAGACAGATGCACAGGGGACAGCTAGATCACCCTAAACAGAGAGATGACACTTGAGATCAGTCTTGAAGGACGAGGCAGAATTCACAGGCAGTCAAAAGAGGAAGAGCATTTGAATCAAATTGAACAGCCTTTGCAAAGGCATAGAAGTGTGAAAGAGAACGGTTTGTATGAGGGGAGTCCTTGTGACCCGAGGACTGAGTGGCTGGGCCAGGTGTGTGAAGGGGGAGTCACCAGGAGATGAGGTTGGCAAGGTAGGTCGAAGAAAAACTGTGAAGGGCCCTGGATTGGTTTCCTATTGCAGTTGTAACATATTACTACAAACTTAGTGGCTTAAAACAGTGCACATTTATTATCTTGTATATCTGGAAGTCAGAAATCCAAAATGGATCTTACTGGGCAAAAATCAAGGTGCCACAGGGATATGTTCCTGGGGGGGGGGGGCTAGGGGAAAATCCATTTTCTTGCCTCTTCCAACCTCTAAAGGCTGCCTGCATTTCTTGGACTGTAGTTCCTTTCTCCGTCTTCAAAGTCAGCAGCATAGCATCTTCACAATCTCTCTTTCTTTCTCTCTTCCCTTTTCATGAAGTTATATTGGGCCCACCTGGATAATTCAGGCTACTCTCCCCGTCTCAAGATCCCTAACTTAGTCACATCTGCGAAGTCCCTTTTGCTATGTAAGGTAGGTAACTTACTCACAGGTCCCGAGGATTAGGAAGTGGACGTTGTAGGATGTAGCCCTTATTCTGCCTACCACACGCCTCTTAAGTAAACCACGTCAGAGACTTAGCCCTGGCTGAGTGGATGGGGCCCTGTTTGTAATGGGCGTTTGGAGAGCTCATCTTGGTGAGCAGATCTTTCAGGACAGAAAAAGAAGATGGAGCTGAGGGGAAATATTTCTTATTTGCTAGTTGGTTGATTTTGTTTTATCTTTTATAATAACATAAAGTATTAAAGTGTGATTTTTGGCTGAGGGAACAAGACAATGGATGAAAAGAGAAATTTAAAGGAATTAAAGATTGCACTAAATACATAATTTTTTTTTTAACTTGAAAAACTCATGCTGGAGGGGTCTCTCAGCTAGAACACCTCCTTCATTTTCATTCATTCAGCCCAAACTTCTGGCTCTAAGATAAGACTCCCCTACAGGGTATTTCTAAAGGACACTCATCCATTGCCAACTTCAGAAAAGGCAACTTCTTCCTATATATATTATTTTAAATCTTTTTGTATTGTCTTCTTCAAAAATTTGATCTAAAGGTAACTTAAGCCCTCTCATTCTACTGCTATGGTAACATCAAAGCCCGATGATCAGTTTATTTTATGAAACCACCTGGGACACATTCCAGATCAGTGGGAGAACCTCTGGAATTGGAATTGAAGACCCTGGTTCAACTCTCGGCACTCTCGGCTCCTTGGACACACACACACACACACACACACACACACACACACACACACCCCTTGGACAGGTCAGTTATCCTTGTAGCCTTCCTTCCTTTCTGTGGAATTAGAATAATTATAATACCTGCCTGCTTACTTCACTGTTGGTCTGAGAGAACCAGTTGAAATGGTACACAAAGAACTCTGTAATTGGTAAAGCATGGTACAATTATGGGACACTATTATTATTTTTTCATGCCCAGACACTTATTTGGTGATTTTTTTTCCTGAAGATCATACTCTATTCTATCTATAAGTGGGGAAATAAACTTTGGGCAAAGCCGGGTAATTCTTGGCTGGCCATTGGGGAGGAGGAGACGACTGCAACCATTGTTCCCTCTCACTTTCCTCAGAAGTTCCACCCCCAATCCCAGCTCCAATTCACCCTGCAGGGCTGTCTGCTCTCAGGGGCTTACAGTCCCGTGGGGGATGGGAGAAGTGAAGTGACAATTACCATGTGCTGTGGTAAGTGTTGCAGAAGTCATCTGAACCTGTGGAGAGAGCTGATCCCTCCAGAACAGGGAATCTGTCATTGGAGACTGGTGGTCGGGCTGGCTTTTAGAGAAGTAACCAAATGCTGAGTAAAAACAAACCAGCAGTGAATCAAAAAAAGAGGAAAGAAAGGGCACTCCAAGTGGAAGAAACAGCAAATGTAAAGGCCTGGAGGGTTTCAGCAATAAAATAGGTTTGGGAGCCTTGGAGGGGACAGCCAAATTCACAAGGCTGTTGCCTGCTCCCACTTTTATCTCATGGACTTTCCAAAGTCCAAGCCCATCTCAATTTTGAGCTGGCCTGGGTCCTGCAGGCTACATCCCTGCCCTGGAACACAACTCCACATGGTTATCGAACTGGGGCAGCTCCCAACAGTTGGACAATTGACCTTGATTCTTTCTCCATAGAAGCCTTGGGCAGCAGCTTCATCTCCTGGAATACATCTACTTTGTAAACAGCCAGTCTGCCATCAAAGAGTTTCTCACTGAAGGCAATTTTGTTATTAGGAAAAAAAAAAGCTCCTGTCTCCCCATTCCTCCCCCAACTCCCTGACTTGACTTCACATCATTAGTTTCTTGCTTTGGCAGTTTTATTATGGAAATGACATATTGAAATACAAATTGGGACGGGTACAGTATAATTACTAATACTGCATATTCATTTCCTCCCTTTGTTACTGGTGAGTCCCCATAGAGCCCTCTCACCAGTCACGTCCCAATCCTGTGTGCAGTTAGTGCTTGTCTCGTTTCTTCTGAGGGCCAGGCAGAGCTAAGAAGGGAAACGCAGCCAGAGGAAGTACCTGCCTTCCCTGAGAAGGGCTATTTTTGTGACAATGCTGAGCAGCAGTCCGGGCCTCTGAGGTCCAAGGGCTTCCCAGCTCTCCCCCAGACAAACAGCTTGCAGAAGAGCCAGACACGGGAAGTCCCAGCCAGGGAAGCTTTCTAAAAAATTAAATGCAACAAAAGTACCATTTTCAGGACTCTGAGGGCCGACGGTCCATGCTGACCTATGCTGTCTTCCCAGACCCCTTACCTCTACCCTCAGCATCTCCTCAGGAGAAGGTCACATAAGTTGGTTGGCTGATCACCTGCCTGAGCTGCTCAGTCAGGCGTTCAGTGCTGTGTGCCCTGTCCCACCTCCTTCGATGACCTTGGTTTCTGCCCTTCCCCAGGGGAGTGTCTTGCTGTGAACGCACCTCACTGTGAGGCACGAGTGGCTGAGAGAGTGGGCTCTGGGTTCCAGTGTTGCCTCTGTCACACAATAGTTGTACCACTTTGGGCAAACTTGCTTAATCAAGCTGTAACTCAATGTTCCCATCTATAAACTGGGGCTTCAAGTAGTTTCCATCTCAAAGAGATGTTATGAGGATGAAATGCCTCAATGTAGATAAAGCATGTAGAACAAAACTATTGTATTTCAGATTTATTGCACGGATGGCCTCAATAAATATCCTGTCTGTATATAGCCCTTTGCAATGTAGTCAACAGTGAATCTACTCCTCCAACCCTTGAGTCTGAGTCACCTTGTTTCTTTAACCAGCAGAAGTGACAGTGGGCCAGTTCTGAGCCTAGGCCCCAAGAGGTCTTACTCACTTCTGTTAGAGCCCTGGCTCTGTCATGAGGACAAGCCCAGGCTAGCCTGCAGATGATAAGAGACTACAAGAGGCAGAGATGAGTCAGCCTCATTGTCCCAGCTGAGGCCCCAGACCTGTGAGAAAGCCCAACAATGATCAATGAAGCAACCCACAGGCAACCTTCAGCTGACTACAGGAGCATGAGTGAGGCTATCCCAGACCAGAAGAACCACCTGGCCAACCCACAGGCTCCAGAGCCAACTACATACTTATTACTGCAATGCGCTGCATTTGGGGGTGGTTTGTTATGCAGCAGTAACTAACTGGTGCATACAGTAAGCTATTATTGTACTTTCTCCCTCCTCTCGTACTCACTGTCTATATGTCTTAACCCATTGCCCATCTAGACTAAAGTCTCCAGGAACAGAAAGATAGTAAGGTATCAGGGCAAAAACATAAGCCTTGAAGTCAGACAGAGTTTAAATCCCAGAGTTCAAATACGGCATGTACGAGATAGGACCTTTATCACATGGAAATCACGCCTATCATCTAAGATTATGGTACGAATTGAATAAAGTGATGTCTGGAGAAGAGTCTGATGCCCATATTCTCTTTCTCTTTCCACAGGAAACTCAGGGTCTTGCACATAAAGTAACATTTAATACATGGAGATTGAAATCATAATTTTCTTGACTAGGTTGAGCTGTTAAGCTCAGCTACCTGATGCTCTAAAGAGGAGGCACACGTCGTAGCTCCATTCAGAAGCACAAAGGAAGTGTTCTCCAATTAGCCAGTGATGATGAGATGCCAATAACAGCAGGAACCCATGGAATTTACTTAGTGTTTGGGAAGCACTTTTACGTACACACTGTTATTTTTTACAATAATTCCGTGGAGGGCCTGAGGATCAGCATCGTCCCCGTTGTACAACCTCCAAAGAAATTGCTGAGGTCAATGGTTTACCTTTTATACACAGCGGGTATGTGGCAGGACTGGGACTCCCAGGGCTCACGCTGCCCCCAATATACCAGTTATTACAGCGCTGAGGGATCAGGCAGCGTCCCGCGAAGGGAACACTAACCTCCGCTTTTCTGCTTATTGAAAGCATACAGCATAAAGTGAAATGTTCCTGATGGCCTGGAAACACAACTCAGACCTCACCTTGGCTCAGGAGACCGAGGTCTTGGGCATTTTCAGTCCAGGAGCCTTTTTGTTAAGGTGACAAACCTCCTCTTGTCCTCAACACTGCCAGGAAATAAAAGGACCCAGAAGAGTTCTCAAGGAGAACTATCCAAGTCACACGCTGCGGCTGACATATGAGCAGCCAGCCTACTACTCTGAGGTCCTTCCTTTTGCAGTTGTTGGGAGGGCCCTCCGCCACCACCATTGGACAATGTGTCCCGGCAGCTGACTCCTTCAAGGGTTAGGGTTAGGGTGCTTCCGGAATAAAAACCATCAACCCCTTTCTCGGAGAACAGTAGGAAGGCAGGGCTGCCCACCTGCAATGCCAGTCAGCACAGGTGAGGATCCTCTCAGCGGGCAGCTTTCTGTCCTGGGTAAGATCCGGGGTTCAGAAGTGGGCATGGGAGATGCAAAATGTCAGTGAAACAGTGAGTATCATTCCTGCCTTCCAGGGGCTCAAAATCCAAATGGGGCCTTCTGGGGAAGCCTTTCTGGGGAAGCCCTTCCGGGGAAGCCCTTCTGGGGAAGCCATTTCCAGAAAATTGGTCAAAAGTTGAAGAGCTATTTGTATAAAGATATTTATAGCAGTGTGATTCACAGTGATGAAAATCTGGAAATTGCCCAAATGCCCAATAAAAGAGGATTGGTTAAGCAAATTTTGTTTCATCAAAGTGATGAAATATTACTTTGCTATTAAGAAGGATAATAATGGAGTTTAAGTAGATCCGTGGAAAAGTACATATGAAATAATATTGAGCAAATTAAGCATGCAAAACAGTTTCCAAGCCTTGGTTACACCCGTGTAAAATCTTACATGCACTGTAGGAATGACTGTGGGAACACATCACAAAATAAAAATAGCAGTTGTTTTAAGGTAAATGGGCATGATTTACCTTTTTGGTCATGTTGGCTTAATATGCAGTAAAAAATCTAGGAAGTAGCCAGAGAGAAACATGCCATCTGGCTTTCAGAACACTGTACAAAACACCAATAGTGCAAATGAGAAGGAAAGAACTGCCCAGTAGTGGGGGAAGCGGGGGAGGGAATTAGGAATAGTTGAGGTTCTTCAAGACTTTGGCTTAATGATGGATCATCACTGAGCTGTCACTCCCAGGGACCGTTAGCCATACCCCAAAATATGAAGCAGTAGCTATGATGGAATTTCAGACACAGCGCGCTGGGGGAGTTTTAGAGTGCAGGGCACTCTTTTTGGTGTCCTTCAAATACATCAGTAAGTTGGCTGCTTATTCAGCACATGGAAGGCTGGTCCTCAAACTGCGTTCAAGTGTTTTAGTCTTGTGTTCTAATATAAATAGCACTGTTAATGATGACAAAGAACAAAGATGAGCAGTGAGAAGGTGAGCCGGGCACCCAGTTTGCTTCAAAGAAGCCAAGTTTTATCATCAGGATGTTCAATGTCAGATGTATCTGGGGCTTCAAGGGAGGCCCGTGCATGTATCCCCTCTGAATTCCTTCTCTAGCCAGAGGTGAGTGTCCTAAAATGCACATCCTGAGACGTAACCTGTCTGTTCTCAAATTTTATTCTCAGCTGTGCTTTGGAGGCATCAATATGCAGATTCCAGGTCCCCACCACCTGATTCTGATTCAGGCAATGAACTATTTGCCAACTGGCCTGCCACGTGACACCTGTGGTGCTAGGACCATACTTCTTATGAAGCACTGAGTTGAAAGACTTCAATTTCTTTAGACGTGCAAATCCTAACCCAGTCCTTACTTGAAGCTGTATGGGACATTTTCACATTTCAATGGGGGAAACAGGAGGAGGAAGAAGAGCCTAAGGGCACAGGACACTGAGGAAGAGGGGCAGGTCCCCCTCCCCCAGGGGAGAAGCCAAGACCAGAAAGCCAAAGACTTTGTACCCAACTTCACTGATGCCATCTCTGCCACCACTGGCCAAAGCTCTATGATGATCTGCCATCTTGTTATGAAAGGATTGGGGTGTGTGCACACAGGCACTTGTCTGTGAGTTTCGGGGCTCAGGCTGGGACAAGCACAAGAACGGAATGGGGCTGTAGGTGCCTCTATGATCCTCTAACTCTCTCAGGGTGCTCACAGAGATGGAGAGACAGGCTTAAATAAATTATTATAATAAAATAATGAAAAAGTGCCCTAAGAGAGGAATACAAGTATTGTGGGAACCAGGGCAGAGAAGGGAGTGACTAATAACTCTATGTGGGGGTAAGGGGAGGGCGGGGCTGGTAGGATGATTAATTGATGACCTATTAAGGGCCAGGCATTGTAAACAGTAATTTCGTCTTTACAACAACCCTGCAAAAGGAGGCATTATTTTATATGGATGAACATTATCTCAGAAAGATCGCTTGTATTTCAGCATCACACAGTAGTGGTCTGGGCACAGCTCTGTCCAATTCTGAACCCTGAGGTGTGATTTCCCCCTAGGATCCACTTGGCTGGATCTTGGGTGAGTCATTTCCTCTCAGGTGCCTCATCTACAAAAGCAGGGTAGGGCTCTTTGTGTGAGATGGGGGTCCTCCCAGCTCAGAACCTTGAGGAGCCTACCAAGGCTTCAAGTGGGGGAATCAACAGGCCTGAAAGAGAATGGATATCCTGCTTTCCAAGAGGGACCCTTGTCTTCCACAGAGGAGTCCTTATGAGACAGGACACCATCCTTCACCCCCACTACCCCCCCTCCCCCACTTTCCCTTCTCCTAGGTGTCAGAGTTACTGCTCTTAGACCCAGGCGGGAGGGAGGTGAGCATGGACTTTCCAAACCAGGAATATTTCAGCAAGTTGCAGCAAACTCGCCAGGGGAACAGGATAAGAGTTTTTTTGTTTTTTTTTTCTGGTTTCATATTTTGACTCTGATCTCCCATCTCTGTTAGAAAGTTGACTGATCCTCAGTGCAGTGTGGGGGTAGAGGAAGGCTTCTTTGTTAGAAGTGAAAAACAAAAACAAAAACTGGTGGCCCCAGCAGCCCACAGCAGCTACACAATAAATGGGCTGGGAGGAAAGCAGCAAGGCGGGACCCTCTCGGGGCAGCCCTGGGAGGACCACACATGAAGCTTTACCTCCCATAGCTCAAATGCAAACTGAAGGAAACTCAGCCCTGGCTGTGCCAAGTCCCTAGCCCAAGGCTGTCAGGAAAAGATTCCTTCTCTCTCCCTCCCGCAATCTCCCAAGTCACCAGAAAACCTCTTCTGCAAAGCCACACCCATTCCTGTCCCAGGGACAGGCCTGCACATGGGCACCCAAGGTCTCCTGCTGCAAGCTCAGAGCAAAGGACATGGAGGCTGATCATCTGTTTCCTGGAGTAGCAGCCATGAGCAGAACACAGGGTCACAGGGCTCAAGGGACAGCCCCAGGTGGCATCACTCCAACAGCTTTACACAAGCAGCTGCTTTGGGTTGGGGACAGTAGTGGCAGAGCCCCAACCCTTGGTCCAGAATTTTGTCTCTATCCATGGACACACAGCTGCTCTAACCTCCCCAGCCAGCCCGCAGGCTCTAGATGACCCCATGTGATGCTTTGACACCCAGATGTTAGACCAAATATTTCCCAGCTGTGGAAATAGGCAAACTGACTGTGGCTGGTCAAAGGGAGGGGGACGGGAAGGTGGAGGTGAACAAAGCAAAAGACACCTCACATTTGTACCATTTCCCACTCAGCTAGAGAGTAGCTTTAGCTTCTACCAGTAACAGTGGCAAAGGCTTGCTAGATACTTTTATACGGGTTCTCTTATTGATTTCTCAAAGGAACCAAGTGAGGTGTATATAAGTTATTATCCCTTTTTTGCAGGTGAACAAACTGAGGCTTAGAAAGGTTACATGGTGGAGGCAAGATTAGCACCAGGGCAATCTGGCCCCAGAGCCTCTGCTCTCAACCACTACACCCAGGGGAGGATACTGGGCTCTCCTTAGACTTGTAAAAAAATCCACAGTGGCCTCCATCTCATGATGACCAGTCAATGGGAAGCTTTCAGGGGCCCTTCTCCCTCCTGGGAAAAGAGGGAGCAATTACTCCAGAGATCATGGGGCACACGTGGACTCCAATGGGAGGCTAGAGGTGGGGAGGGAGCCTGTTCAGCACAGGGAGGTCACTTGGGATCCAGTCACCTTGGCTTGCCAGCTGCTGCAGGCCCCTTGCATGCTGATCCCAGGGAGAGCCTAGGTCCCTGGGCCCTTTCTTTCGGCACCTCACTCTCCTCCAACACATTCTAAAGCTAAGTTGTGCTAATGAGCTATTGGCTGCCACTAAGTTACCTGTTCCCTTCTTTGGGTCACATACCTTTTTACAGGGTCCTTCTGGAAGTAAAGATGTGAAGTGTTGGGGGTTTGGGGCACTACCGGAGGTCTGAGGGAAGATCTCTGCCTCTTCCTCAAATTGAACCTGGGACGTTGCCACTCAGCCTGGAGGATTCTCACATTCAAGGGGCAGAAAAACCTTGTAGGGGTGAGGGAAATTAAGTGGGGTGTGGCCAAGATATTGAAACAACGTAAGTGTCATAGACAGAAGAATAGGTAAAGAAAATACAGTGTGTTGTGTATATACAGTGTGTATATATAGATATAATATTATAGGCTATATATTTCATATAACATATGTGTGTATGTATATAGTATATATAATATATATTATATGTATACTGTTATATATTTTATGTATACTATTAGATGTATGTGTATATATATACACAATGGAATATTATTCAGCCTTAAAAAAAGGAAATCTGGGCTGGCCTGGTGGCTCAGGCAGTTGGAGCTCCGTGCTCCTAACACGGAAGGCTGCCAGTTCGATTCCCACCTGGGCCAGTGGTCTCTCAACCACAAGATTGCTGGCTCTACTCCCGCAAGGGACGGTGGACTGTGCCCCCTGCAACTAACAACGGCAACTGGACCTGGAACTGAGCTGCGCCCTCCACAACTACAATTGAAAGGACAACAACTTGACTTGGAAAAAATCCTGGAAGTACACACTGTTCCCCAATAAAGTTATTTTCCCCTTCCCCAATAAAATCTTAAAAAAAAAAAAAAAGGAAATCCTGTCACCTGAGACAACATGGATGAACCTGGATGGTATTATACTAATTGAAATAAGCCAGACATGGAAAGACAAATACTGCATGATCTCACTTGTATGTGGAATCTAAAAAAAAAAAGTCAAAGTCATAGTAATAGAAAGTAAAGGTGATTTTCAGGATCTGTGGTTTGGAGGAAATAGGGAGATGTTGTTCGAAAGGTATAAACTTTCAGTTATATGATGAATGAGTTTTGGAGATCTAATGTACAGTAAGTATGGTGATTATAGTTTAAAGTACTGTATTGTATACTTGAAATTTGCTGAGAGGGATCTCAAGTGTTCTCATCATATAAAGACAACTGTGAGCTGATGGGTATGTTAGTTTGATTGTGGTCACCACTTCACAGTGTACATGTATAGAAAACATCTTATTGTACACCTTAAATAAATATGACATATTCGTTAATCACACTTCAATAAAGCTAGAAAGAAAAAAAATGGAGTGTGGTATCTGCCTAAAGGGCTGTCACAAAAAAGATGGGGAAGAGGGTTTTCAGAGGGCAGAGAAAGTAGTAGGAGGCAAGTGTCAGCTTAACACAAGAAAGAATGCCAGACTATTTTCTCTTGTTAGTGTTATTATTCTCACAGCTGCCATTTATTGAGGAGAGTGTCAAGCATGATGCTAAGTACTTTTATCTACACCAGTTTAAGTAAACCTCCTGATCACCTGGGAAGTAGATGCCTGCAGTTCATTAGTATCCCTACACCACAGATGAGAAATTAAGCTCAGTGAACTTAAGTAACTGGTTAAACGTGGCTGAGTTAGCATCTGGAAAAGCTGAAGTCCCTACCCACATGTGGCTTCAAAGTCCACACTCAATCATTAAGTCCATCCTCTCCCTGCCCCTCGAGAGGGGATGGTGAGTTCCCCATTCCCAGAGGTATTCAAGAGATGCTGTAACATGCCTGATCACAGGAATCTCCTGAGCTGCTCTTCAACATCCAGCTCCCCAGGCCTCACCCCAGAACCACAGCTGAATCTCTGGGGAGAGCCCCAGAGTCTGTTTTAGGCAAGCGCTAAGCAAGACCTGGGAGTCCTGCACTGAGAGGAACCTGGACCCAATGCCCTCTCAGGGCTCCCCACTCCTGTTTGGCCTGAGATTTTGTGTTTCTATTTTTAGGCAGTTCCTCCTTAAACCAATGTGTCAGACTTTCTGGCACCTTCTGATGGCTCCAGGGCACCTGAGCTGTCTTTAGAGCCCGCCCTGATGCCCCAGAGATACGTGGAGCCCTGGGAGCCAGGGGAAGAAAGCAGAGGAAGCCAGGTTTGCTGAGTGGAAGAGAGGGGGTGAAAGGGAGAAGGCCTTTCATTTCCAGCTCTGAGGTGCGCTCACTGATTCTCTCCACACCAGGCCAACAGTTGGGAGCCTGTCCTCGCAGCAACCAGCCGTTGCAGAGGAGAGGTTACCCCTCATCAGAGAGCATGAATGGAGGGAAGGGGGTTTCCGTGCACCATTTTTCCCACTGCTTTCGGGGGACGGAAGATGGCTTTTGGGGATACGAGTAGAGGAGATACTGTAGAGACGTCCTGTCTCCTTAGAACCCCTGCAGCACCAAAATGATGGGAGTGCTTGCTGAGCCTGAGTGCTGGCTTTGTGGGCTCCCCCATGCAGCCTCTCAGGTAATCCTCATGAAAGTCTCTTGAAATAAGTAACAGTGATTGCTCCCATTTCACAGATGAGTTAATCAGCTTAGAGAGGTGAGCCTACTTGTCCCCAGCCCCACCTTCCCTGGCAGAGCCTTCAGACCACCACTTTCCTAAACACCCACTGTGCTGCCTCTCAGGCCCCCAGAGAATTCAGTGTTTCCTAACCTCCTTTTGAATCGTTGACTTTTGAAGATGTGCCAAAAGCTGTTATTTTGTTATTAACAGTTAATGTTCAGCAATATTTACATTAGAACATGGGCCAAGTACTGTTCTAGGTGCCTTCTATGTACTGTGTTCATTTAATCCTACCGACAACCCTAAAGGGTATTCTCATTCTCCCCATTTAACAGATGAGAAAACAGAGGCTCAGAGAGGCTGAGTGACTTGTGTCAACAGTTGTAAACTGGTATAGCCATGCTTTATACTCAGTAAGTCGGACTCCAAAGTCTGTATCATTACCCATTTTATACATATATACATATACAGGCATACCTTGCTTTCTTGTACTTTGCTTTATCACACTCCATGGGTGTCACCTTTTTTACAAATTGAAGGCAAGACCCTCCACCAGCAAAAAGGTTGGGACTTGCTTTATTGCGATACTCACTTTATTACGGTGGTCTGGAACGGACCCTGCGCTAGCTCTGATGTATGCCTCCACGGCCTTATTCCAGAGAAGCGCACACACATCCACAACCGTGCACCCAACCTCAGGGGATTTGAGGCTCTCCTGAAATCCTCTTTTGCAGTCCCGTTTACAATACCTAAGGATTAATTAAAAAAACAAAAAAAAACAACAAAAAAAAAAAACACCTGAAAACAAAGATTTGGCTTTATGCTTCCAGGAAGACCATGCACTAGACATTAGACTGAGGGAGCACAGTCCTGGGCCCTGGGCGGGGCTGCTCTGAAGCTTCCCTTCCCCCTTCGCCAACCCCACACCTTTCTTCCTGAGTGACCCGTGCTATTGGGCAGCTCCATCTCACACCTGCCCCCTTGCCCTGAAACAGCTGGGCCTCCATTTGCCTTTCTGGTGGGGTACGAGCCGGGGTGGAGTTCAGGAGGACATCTGGGAGTGGGGCAGGTGAAGGAAGCGCTGCAACTAGATCTCAGGGGTCTTACATTTCAGTTTATAGCCGAATCACCTGTCAAAGCTGATTCCCACCCCCAAGGATACTGTTGGCGTCCATCTGAAGTGTTTTAAGTAAAAGTCTCAGGTGTTCCTGATGAGGTGGCCCGTTGACCAAGACTAACCAAGGTCAGAGTCCACCTTATTCTCCCCGCTGGCAGTTGCAGGCAAGCTGAGGACTCTTGGTTAATCCTCCTCCCGCCTGGGCAATGACATCGCCGGAGCATCCCAGAGGGGCGGGGCTCCTGGGTTTGTCCGCGGGGCCGGGAAGAGGAGCTAGTCCCTGGAACTCCCTCCCGGCTGCTTCCTCCCTGACGCTGAGCACGTCGCCCAGAGCTCAGTCCGCCGCCCTTTCTCTCACCTGCAGGTGCAGCCACTCGCTGGCCTTTACCGAGCCTCCTGCTGAGTCTCTGCTCTGAGCTGTGAGGGACACAAGCCTGAATTTGACATAGTTCCTGGCCTCAAGGGACCCAGAGTCTAGTTGAGACAGTGGGCGAATCAAGTGAGAAATGTCAGTGAACCTGGGGCATTTGAAGTCAAGGACTGTGGGAGCCAGAGCTCAGCCCAGAGGGCAGGGCAGCAGAGTGTCGTGGGGGAGGGGGTGATTTCCGGCGAGAGGCGGGGGTGAGTGCTGGTTGGGGGCATAGAGGCCACTGCAGGGGAACCTGGGAAGTGGAGTGGCTAACTGACCCGGTTTGCCCCTATCAGGGGTCAGGGGTTCCCAGGATGCAGGACTTTCAGTGAAAGTCCTGGGCAAATTCTACATGGAAGGCAGGTTGAGGTCACCTGCAGAAGGCTCCAAGTGCTCCCCGGAGGCACAGAAGAGCCACCTGAAATCTTCATGACACTGAGACTCTCACTCCACCCAGGGGGAGGTGAAAGAAAGCTGGGAAGTCTGGAGGTTTGGGGACCCACTTCTGAACACTCCAGGCTCTTTCACAAACCTTGAAAGGTCTCTTGATACACACAAAGGACTGGCCCAGATCACCTCAAGTTTCAAGTAAACAGATGAGTTAACACTACAAGAAGCAGTAGGAGTGGTGACTAAATCAGTTTTGAATTGAGCTCTTACTCTCCGTCAGGACTGTGATAAATGTCTAATGGAGACTGTGTCATTTAATCCCTGTAACTTCTCCATGAGGCAGATTTTATTACCCCCAGTGGACAGAGGCACAGAGGGGGCAGGTCACCTGCCCAAAGTCACACAGCTAGTCAATGACTGAGCTGGGACAGCACACTTCAATTGAGGAATAAATAAAGATTCACAGGATGTTTCCTCTCATTGGTCAGTGCAACACTCCCCAAAATTTTAAACAATACTCACCTGACACAGAGAATTAGAACCAGAAGGAGGAAATGACTTAGTTCAAGGCACAATGATAAAAAAAGAAAAAGAAAAATCCAACAGCTGGAGACAAAGTCAAAATAAGTCTTCAGACATGAAGTTGCTTTCTGAATGTCTAAATGTCAAAACCAAGAAGCTGAAGCCCCACAAGCTTGTTTTCCCAGGAGAAAGGTACTTTCTGGTTGGGGCTCTAAGCAGTGTCGGAAAAAGGAATAAAAGATCGGTTGCATTTCTGGAGCTCAGTGAATAACAATGGGGGCCTCTGTCATTCTCTGGGTCCAGCAAGGTGACACTGCTAATCCTAACATCTATCCCACAATCACAGGGCCAGAGAGAGGCCCCTGTCCCCAGAGCCCTTACCAGAGAGTCACCCAGGTTCAGTGGGAAGATGGGGGCAACCCTCACGTGGCAGTTTCCCCTCTATTGGGTCGAGGAGCTGCGCAGCAGTGATTTTCGAACTTTCTGCCGACAACCCACAATAAGAAACATTTTCTGTCACAACCCAGCTTGTACATGCCTGTATATGTGTCTCAGGAAACAATACTTACTTGTATTAAATGCAGTGCACTCTGTTATTTTCTATTCTATCCGAATTCATTTGTTTTAAAGCTGGTTTTGAGCCGCTAAATTGATTTCACTACCCACTAATGGTTTATGATCCACAGTTTAAAAACACCTAGCACTGTGAGCAGGGAAACCGAATAGGATGTGTTAATGACAGGAATTTAGATTGCAGTCATTATCTCTACCACTGTGCCTTTGAATAGTGTTTTGTGTCTACCCTACTTTCATCTAATCAGCATTTTTCAAAGAGTCTTCCATGGATTACTTTTATTCTGGGAGATTTGGATAGATTTCCTTCAAAGTGGTTCTGTGGTCAGATAAATTTGAGAAATGATATATACTATAGCCACACCTGACATGTCACAATGCATTGAGCATGTTCAAGGCTCTGAGAAGGTCTGCACTGAAGGGCCTGATTCACTCTGTTTACCCAGCCTTTTTTTTTTTTTTTTTTTTAAACCACAGAGCCATTTACTCCCTTATGGGATCACTGGTATTCCCCATAAACCACCCAGGGCCTGGCTGCTTCACATTCTTCGTGATCCTCACCCTGTCTCTGTGAGGCCAGCGGGGCGGGTATTATGGGTATACTGCTGGCACAGAGAGTTCCCCTACTTGTTTGGTTTCCCACATCCAGTTGGGGCCGAGCTGGGCCAGAGCCACGCCTCCTGACTCTCTCTCAGATGGGGAGCCCTCAGCAGTCCCGTGGGCTCCGGAAGGGCCACTTCCCTGAAGGGCTGAAGCCACACCTCCACCCTGAGCTGTATTCAGGGACAGTGGCAGGGTGCCAAGTGTCCCAGGAGTTCAAAGCTCAGCCTGAAGAACCTTTAGCTTCTCAGCCTCCCTAGAGGTAAAAAGGGGACAGAGACCTTGTCCTCCCCTCCTCTCCACTCCTGAACAGGCATTAAGTAGCTCACACAGCAATTCTGCCTACAGATTAACCACCCACTCCCATGACTTCCAGCGCCTGCTCTGGTTCAGGCATCCTGGGCTGGGGAACGCATGCTCAGGTTTGTGATACAACTCTGCTGGTTTCTTTTATTAGTTTTTTGGAACATGTCATTTATTCTTTTGATACAAAAGAAACACAGGAATATATAATAAAAAAATTTCTCTCCTAAAAAAAAAATTTCTTTCCTATCCCAGTTGTCAAATTACCCAGTTCCTCCGCAGAGTCAACCAATTGCACCAGTTTCTAGTATCTGTGCATCTGCAAAGAAAGATATGTATTAAACCCACCCCCAGCCACATTAGATGTTAAACACAAATTAACATACTCTGCCCTTACTTTTTAACGTAATGGTGGATTTGGAAATGTTCCCTATTAGTACACAAAGAGCTTTCCTACCCTTTTTTACTGCTGTATCTATTATGTCCCTTTGTGGAGTCATCATCATGTATTTAACTCACTTCCCATTGATAAACATGAATTATTCCCAGTGTTTTCTATGAGACGTGATGCTGCGGTGGATAATTGTGTATCTAAGTCGTTGTGCACACTGGTGAATGTGTGCGTAGGATAAAGTCCTAGAAGTGGACTCAGGAAACATGGGGTGTCGTTCTGCCCTGTCTTAAATGGGCTCTGTGACCTTAGGTAAGGCACGGGCCTCAGGCCTCACCCAAGTCTGTCCCCACCTTTGTAAAATCAGGATGTTGGCGCACACGATGTGGGGTCCCACCAGCTTGCTTCTTTATGATTCTGATGTGTGTTCTCTGTGTTTTCCAGTGGTGGGTAAGGGCAGCCCTGAACTGTCCCTACTGTCTTGTCTCTGTCTATTCTGGAGAGACTTCTCATTTATGCAGTCGCTGGTTAGGAACGGGTCTTTGGCCTTATTCTTTGGGAGAAGCCAACGGAACTGTGTGACTTGCCTCGATTATCTTGCTCCACAAAAATAGGATCTCCACGTGGGCTGGGATTCAGTGGGTGTCACTGCTGTATCCCAGTGTCCAGAGCAGCACTGTTCAATAAAAATACGAAGTGAGGCAACAAAAATGAGACACCGTTGCAAATGGCGGCACTAAATGGCGAAAATCTGGAACACAGACAACACCAAATGCTGGTGAGGGTGTGAAGCAGCCGGAACTCCCATTCATTGCTGATGGGAATGTAGTGCTCCCGTTTAGAACAAGCCCGTCATGAGAGTGCCTTTCAGAAAGGCGATTTGGTGGGAAGGGCAGAAATAAGAGATGGCTGAGTTTTGGGAGCTGAAGCCCTACTCAGTGCTGCACTCCACATGCCAGGGAAAGAAGAAAAATAATAACTAAGATTCAAGACTCGTTGAGAGGTAACCTCATCTAAGTCTTTACATGCAACACTCCGTTTAATCTTCAAAACAAGACCCTATGAGGAAGGCACTCTTAATTACTTCTTCTTTAGAGGTGAGAAAATGGAGGCTCACAGAGGCTGAGCTGCCTGAAGTCTCGCAACTCAGCAGAGCCAAACTTCTGGCAGGTGTGCTCGGTTCCATTCTGCCCTTTTCCCTCCCAGACCATTTCTCACCACTGGATGCACTCACTGTACTCTGGAGGAGTCCGGACACAAATTAAAATATGTGGTAGCTAGAAAGTTCAGCAGAAAGGAGCAAGATGCTTGTTGGGTAGGTGTATGGAGTGGTTCTGGGTGGAATACTATCAGGGAGAGGTATGAGGGGGACAAACGGAGGAAAAAGAAGTGGTTCTTTGTGGTAGTGCCTCTGTATCATTTACAAGCCCTACAACCAACCCAGTTCTGTCCTGCTGAATTGCCAGCCTGCTTTGCTTGCCCCAGAATGCTCTCCCATCCTCTCAGAGAGACTCTGATACAGCAGATATTCCTTAGCACCTAAGAATCAGGAGTAGATATCATTTTCTGACGAGGAAACCAAGGCTCAGAGACATTAAATAACTTGTCTCAAGTTATCACACAGCAAATAAGTTGCAAGGCTGAGATTCAAACTTCTTTTTGGACTCCCAGTCCAGTGCTTTTCCCCCCTATCATAGTGATTCTTAATTTGGGACAGACTGTGTGTCCGTGGAAGATTCTGATGACAGCTATCTTCCCCGTGTCTCCAGTGAGCGTCATGCATGGGTGTACGTGTTGGGGGCTCATTCACAATGCTACGATTTTAGGGCAGTGCTCAGACCCGAGTGAACATGCCTTGCTTTGCTCATGGTTTGTGGGACCCCCTCATAGAAGCAGCAGTGTCACAAGAACTTATTAACACCTCTTAAAGACAAAGACAACTTAAAAGAGCTGGTTTATCACAGAGATGGGTCCCTTCTTCACAGGCCCCAGGGGGGGCCCGGAAACCATCAAAAGCTGAGGCTGGGAAACCCGGCTTCCTGCTTCTGGCCTCAATTCCCCACCACCATCACCACCATGACCACTAAAAATAAGGCCAAACCCAGCACATGCCCTCCCCAAGCCACCCTCCTTGTGATTTATCTCCCTGCTTCCTGTTGATCTTGAAAGTTGTTTTATTTCACAGCCTCTGACTTCTGTTCACAGCCCACTGGGCCTTCCCCAGCTTGAGAGGAAACAACAGTTAAAAAAGAAAGACCAATAGAAAGTGGAAGGTGGGGAACAGCAGGGTACTGAGAGGTAACATCCGGCCTCTCTTCATCTACTTTGCTGGGAAGGTATGGACCTCCCTCCCACCCACCAGTGTGACTGCCCCAGGGAACTCCATCCACTCCAGACCCTGTTCAAACGCTGCCAGGGCCAAGCTGGACGAATGCTCAGTCACTGGTTTTAATAAATGTACCCACTCTCCCACCAATGGTTGTGGGGGTATGGAAGGCAAAATTGCTATCTGGAATTATTCAACCAGCATCGGGGGAGAACTGGGTTACAGGACACAGGACCTTTGGAGACCATTGATGAGAAATGCCCGTTTGTCCCCTGGAAAATCAATGGCCATTGGCCCAGTTTTCTGGTTCTGCTCCAAATACCTTCTTCCAGCCATAATTTCAAATTCCATCCCCTCCAGGAGATCTCCCAGGAGCCCCACTAAGACTTAACTCCATCCTCTCCCAATCTCTTTGCCTTGCTTCACAACTTTTGTGTCTGTCTTCCTCACTGGACTGTGAGCCCTTGGAGGGGATGTGGATGACTTCTTAATCACTCTTTTTAAAAATTACACAACTAATATATGTTTACTGTGTGAAAATATCAGGAAATTCAGAGAGCATCCCCTTTCCCCCAAAAGGATAAAATTTATCCATGCTGCCCCAGCTGGAACTTGTAATATTTTAGTGATCTTTCCATTTTCCTGTGCAGACACACACACACACACACATTTACTTAACAGAACAGAATCAAACATTCTATTTTGAGTTCTTCAACTCCTTTTGTGCTTGCTCAATAATCTTAAAGTGTGTTCATACCAACATTTTATACCTACCACTGAAAATCACTGCAGAATATTCTATCAAACAGTTGTACCAGATTTTCTCAACCAGTCTCTTATTGTTGGGCATTTAGGTTAATCCATTAAAAAAACAAACAAAACCCAGCTTTATTGAGATATAATTTACATACCATAGAATTAATCTTTTTGAGGTATACAGTTCAGTGGTTCTAGTATAGTTAGAGTTTTGCAACCATCACCACTATCTAATTTTAGCACATTTCAACACCCCTAAAAGGAACCCCTTAGCTATTAGCAGTCCCTGGAAACCTCTGAATTACATTCTGTCTTGATGGATTTGACTATTCTGGACATTTTGTATAAATGGAATCGTACAATCAATGCATGGCTTCTTTCCCTTAGCATAATGTCATCAAGGTTCATCCATGTTGTAGCCTGGTCAGTACTCCATTCCTTTCTGAACAAAGCACAATGCCACATTTTGTTTATGCATTCATCATTTGATGGACATTTGAGTTCTTTCCTCTTTTGGCTACTATGAAGAATGCTGCTGTGAACATTTACGTACAAGTTTTTATGTGGACATAATGTTTTCAGTTCTTTGAAGTATATACCTAGGAGTGGAATTGCTAGATCATAGGGTAACTCTAGATTTAACTTTTTGAACTGCCAACCTGTTTTCCAAAGTGGTCGCACCATTTTACATTCTCTGCAGTGTATTACATCTGCAGAGTATGGAGACTTGAATTTCTCTACCTCCTTGCCGGCACTTGTCTATGTTTAACCCCGCATAGCACCTAGACCTGTCCCTTGAATATAGGACCCACTGAATCCATGTTTGCTGGACTGAGCTGCACGTTCTCTGAACAGAGACCTTTTGCGTCACTGAAACTCACCTCCATACTCTGTCTCCCCAGACACCAAGCTGGATCCGGCCTTCTGCCCTTGACGTGGGGGAAGGCTCTGTGGAGGAGTTAGCCTGTGAGCTCGGGGACAGTGATAACAGGACAGCGTGGATTTGGGAGCAGTTGCCCACTCTACACTTTGGTTCTGTCACCTGTTAAGTGGAAGCTGATAGTTGTACCTACCTCATGAAATAATGTAAATAAAATGCTTAGCACCGTGCCTGGCCCCCAGCAGTTTCCTCCCCCTTTGCCCTGGGAGGATGAAGAGTTGGCTTTCGGAGGAGCTGGCGAAGGACGTGCCACTCCTAGGCAAGAGCATGCGCGATGACGTAGTGCTGTGAAAGCAAGTGGCTGGAGTGAGGCAAGTGGAGGGAGTGTGAAATGATGCCAGGAGGCAGCTGGGGCCAGGTCCCCAAGGAGCTCCTGGTAGGTGAAGCTGGATTTCATTTTTCTTACAAGTCGTAGACTCTGGGTGGGGAGTGACAGAACCATGATTTACATGGTGAAAAGCTCCCTCTCCAGTGGTGCGAGGCTGAACTAAACGGGCTGGGACGCGGAACAGCAAGACCAGTAAGGGGCTGTGTAGAGGAATTCAGGTAGAAGTGAGGAGCCTAGGCCACTATGACAAAGGGGATAGAAAGAGGGGCCCAAAAGGAGAGATTCGTGAGAGAGCATCCATGGGATACGATGGCCATGTGGCCTCTGTTGTCGCCCAGGACTCTACAGGTCTCACCTTATTAATCCTCACAACAGCTTTGCAAGGAGATACCCCCTTTCCCAGTTACAAGTTAGGAAACTGAGGAGCAGTGAAAGTAAGTGACTTGTCCAAAGTCGAAGCTGCAGGGATACAACTTCTTGCTTGATTTATCTTGGTGTCTCTCTGGGAAGGACTTAGCTACACAGTAAGGGCTGGGACCAATTGGAAAGGGAGGGAAAGCAGGAGGGACAATTCTTCTCAGTGAGGCTCGACTTGATTGGCACATCACAGCTCAGGTGGAACAGAAGTGGGTGAACGGAAACCACGACCCAGCCAACCAACCCATGTTTGCAGTGAGGGTGGGTTATGAGCCCAGGAGGAGAGCAGGCAGCTCCCTTCCTCCTCAGTCAGAACCCCATCCAGTGCTGAGAGCCTAGCTCCTCTGGGTTTGGGGTCATGCTGGAGTAGCTCAGGACTGGTGGCTGAGGTCCGGCTCTCCCAAACAGCTGCCATCATCAGGGCTGTAGAGACCCCAGTCCCTTGCAGAAAAATTAACACACTGAGTGGAGCTACCCTAGGCCTGCCTCACAGGAGCAGGTCAGCTAAGGGGCAGTGTGGAGAAGGGACAAGATTCTGCCTGCACTGGGTCAGGGAATGGAGGAGGGGACAGCACTGGTGGAGTCCCCAGCTGCCCAGCCTCACACAGAAGGGGGAACACCTTGCTTCCACTTTCCCCCAGGCCATACTCCCCAAAACCCCTGACAGCTGCACATCATTCTTTGTCCACCAGGCCCTGCTCACTCAGCCTAAAGTTAGCAGAGGCCCAGATGGGGACATGGCAGGGAGCCATCTGGTCTTCTCCCAAGACCCTCAAACCCTGCCCCCCAGTGACTCAGCCTGCCTCATCCCAACGACTCCCTTTTCCTCTGCCCCAGAGTCTTTATCCACGTTTACTATCTGTCAATTAGGCGGCCTCAATACCCTGCACACAGAAAGCCAGCCAGCCAGCCAAGCATGGCGATCCCTGGGCCCCTCTCCATGCCTCTTTTTCTCCTGGGCTGGGGAGTGGGGGAGAGGGAGAAAGCCAGTTTGCAGCTCCTCTCCAGCTCCAAGCGGCCATCTGTGGTCTCTTTTCAGTCAACTCTTTCTTCCAGACCATAGTTGGAACTCCTGGGGTGGAGGGCAGGGGTGAGGAGAGACGCTGGCAAAGTGCCTGTGAGTGAGGGGGTGGGTGAGTAGGTCAGAGGTATGGGGTGTGGTTGTCTCGGGACACGTGTTCCTTGATTGACTTGGGGCCTGGCTCAGTTGACCTTTCAGGTTGGAAGTGTTCTAGGCCACCAAGTTTGTGTAGTCATTGATCCCTCCCCAACTGTCAAGGACACTCAGCCACATCCCTCTGGCCACTCAGAGGCCTCCAGTCATGAAGAAGAAAGAGGGAGAGAAAGAATGAAGATGGAAGACGAGGAAGCAGACAGGAATAGACGAGGTGCAGTGGGGGTGGGGCCAGAAGAGGTCCCAGGAGGGGCCGCACATGCCTCGCAGTGACAACATCTGGATGCCTGGAGTGGGCCAGCTCCAGTGTCAGGCACTTGACTCACACTTGTTTCACCCTCATCAACCGGATGAGGTAGAGAGACTCATCACCATTTTAGAGCTGAGAAAACCCAGCTCAGGGAAGAAATCTGCCCGAGGCCTCTCAGCTGGTGTGTGGCAGAGCTTCTGGCTCCAAAGTTCATGCGCTTGCTTCCTCTAAGCCACTCGGTCTCCATGTCACCACACTCCCTTGCTGTGGAGTGGAGTCTCTCAGCTGTGATCACAGCCCCGGGCACCCACAACCCAGCATCTTCTCACCAGGCTGGGCTCTGCCTTCTCCAGGGACATGTGAGGCCCCGTTTCAGAACCCAGATCAATGCTGACAAGATCCTATCACAGGAGCAGCCCTAAGAGCTTCCCGGGGCCAGAGGGCCCAGCCCCTATCCTCGGAGGAGTGTGGAGCAGAGGCGAGGCATAGGAGAGGGGGTCCCCAGCACTGAAGAAGCGGCTTCTCTCAGGAGAGACACGTGGCTCAAAGGGCTCAAGAGCCTGAGATACCAGCCTTTGAATGCTGACCCCCGCTTACGGGTCATGGTCTTGGGCAAGTAGTTTAGCTTCTGAGAGCTTGCGGGTCCTCACTCGTAAGACAGGGTAAGTAACACTGGCGCCCGCCTCGGGGGGCATCGTGGGAATGTGATTGTCCATGTAAGGCACCGACAGCATGTCCTTAGACTCTGAGTTTATCACTCTCATACTTCCTACCCTTAGGCTGACCCCTCCCAGGGACCACACACTCTTGGAGTCTCAGGAAACACCACTGACAATTGGGGCAACAGGCCTCCGGGAAGGACGTTGATTTACCTGCACTGGACTGTGGGCTCACCCTGCTTTGTTCATCAGTGTCAGATGTCTTGGGAGCTTCCTAGTGAGGGATCAGCCCCAGTTACCAGCAAAGGGGAAATTCAACCCTAGTTGCTGACCATAAAACCAGGAGGAAGAGCTGAGGGGAAGGTGGACAGCCAGCGGTGTTTATGGGTTCTATCCCTTCCGGAGTCTCCCTGTATCCCAGGGAGCACCGGCTCTGACCCACCCCAGAGAAGCCCTGCTCAGGGGCCAGCGTGGCCCATGCACGCACTGCTCCAACCAGGGCAGACAACCCTGGGTCCCTCTACGTGAGCTAACAGATTGGTGGAGGTTCCCTGCTGAGAGGTGTAACCTCTCAACATTTGTTACACCTTCACTTAGGAGGCTGAGCACAGACAGAAGGGTGGAGGGAGGACCAGCGATGGGTTGGGGTGGGGTGGGAGCAGCGATGGGTTTTAGATGCACAGACCACACCCACATAAAATGCCCTGCTGTTAACCAGAACTTCATCTTTTGCAATAAATTGCTATAAGAGGTCTCAATGCCTTCCCCCAACTCAAAGCTCTCATCTTGTAGTGTTCTTTCATCCACAGATGGTTGAAAGATACTTTCTAAGAGGAATCGTGGTAAGTTGATGTTCTTCATCCTTTTCACCTTCATCAGGATGGTGTTCAGTACCCGTATAGACTGGAACCCTGGCAAGCAGCGCAGGTGACCTACTTCTTACTCCAGCTCTGGCTCTGACGATATCACTGGTTCCTCTAACTTCCAGTCCAAGGGAAATTCTCTGTATGAGGAAACATGCCTTAGGAGCTGAGACTAGCAGTGGAGCAGAGTTCCAGTGATTCTCCAGGCATGAGCTCTCAGCAGAAGGGACAGTGCTGACCAGACAAGCCAGCAGAAAAGTCTGTTTCCTGAGAGGAGTGGAGTGGCCAGTGCTGGAAAGGGCAGTGCAGGGTAGGAGAGGAATTCATGTTGCTTTATCCACAGCCCCTGGCCTGTAACCCTGGCACCCAAAAAGCTGGTCCTGCCCTGGATCAGGTCCCATTCTACGGCAGCAACGAGGCTGCCAGCTACCTTTGGAGGAAAGTGGCCTTGTGACAATCGACGGCTGGGAGGGCAGTGTTGGGAGAAATCTATATTTGGAAGAGGACTCTGGGTTGGGTGGGTAGTTTGCTGGCCTTATCAGGGCCCCACAGTCCAGCACGACACAGGGCAGATGGGCTGTCGGGTCTCCACCCGATTGGGCTTGGCTCAGTCCCCATGACAGAGGCCCTTGTCCTCACACAACCCTGTGCTCAGTGTCACCCTACTCCATTGACCCCACTGGCCTCCATGTCACAGCCAGCTGCAATGGGAAGAGAAGGTGGCTGGCTTTCAAAGTCAGGGGTGAGGAGAGGCATGGCACTGCGCAGATTGGGCAAATACTGGCAATGGCAGAAGGCAGGGGAAGTGCTTCTGCGGGAGAATTGTCACCTGTTTGATTCCAGAGGATTTAGAAAGGAGTTAAACAGCTGTGTCAGACTTCATTCAACCTAGAGTATTCATCACATTTCTCTCTGGTAGCAGAATGGCCATGGCTTAGACTAGTCAGGGTAGCAAATAACTGACAATGTTTTCTATTTCCTACTGAGGTAGGGTGATGGCATAGCTGGCAAATGCTAGCCATGCTCCTCTGACATTTATTAGCTACACGACCTTGGACAGACTACATATCCTCTTAGGGTCTCCTTCTTATCTGTAAAACTGAGAATAAGCTTTTCGGAAATTAAACACAGTAATGTATGTGAAGTAGAGCCTAGGACATAGCAGGCGCTCCCTAGGTGTTCCATCCTAAAAACGACCTTTCCTTTCTTGTCTGTACCTTATCATCTAATTTGATATTAATTGACTGATTCTGATGATTGATTATACCCTATGGTGGTTTTAAAATATGACTACAAATTCTTTGACACTCCTCTCTTTAACAGGTGGAAACTAATAGTCCTCCCCTGGAGGAGTGGATGGACTTGGTGACTCGCTTCTAAGGAGGAGGATGTGGCAGAAGAGAAGGTGTGTGACTTCTGAGGCAAGGTCATAAGTGGCATCATGGTTTCCGCCTTGTTCTCTCTTGGATTGTCTGCTTGGGACCCACGCTGTCATGAGGACACTCAAGAAGCCCGTGGAGAGCCCCTTGCGGGGAGGATCGGTGTTCTCCCATCGATGGCCAGCACCTACTTGAAAACCATTCTGGAAGCAGAGTCTCCAGCCCCAGACAAGCTCTCAGATGAGTGCAGCTCTGGCTGACGTCTTAACTGCAACCTCTTGAAAGACGTCAAGCCAGAATGTTCCTGAATGTCTGACCCAAAGGAACTGTGAGATATAATAAATGTATATTGTTGCTTCAAGGCTCTACATTTTAGAGTGACATGTTACACAGGAACAGATAACTAATACATATGTTAATGAAACTGCATATAGGTAAAGGCATAGCTGTAACTAAATGAAAAGCCATTAGAACAAGACTTGAAAGATGAACGTGAAGTAATAAAGGGAGTGAGTACAGGGAAGTGTCTGTAAAATCTGACTGAAGACAAAACATAGCTCTAGGCTTCTTGGAGGCCAAGGCAAAAATGAAAATGGATATTAAAACTAATTTTTTTTCCTTTCAGCTCTGAATGAAGACATGCGCTTGACATGTGGGCCATTAGGTACACGGCATTGCACAGTCCGGTGGAGGGTATCTTTGTTTCTTGCAGACATTCTGCCTACTGTAGATCACGCCGAGCATGTTGGAAATGGTGAACACCGTTCACTTATAACGATGCACTTTCTGACAGCTTTCGGAAACTGTTGGCACTACAAAATTAAGAAAAAATATACAGTGTAGTTTAAAAACTTTTTACATAGGTACTAGATAATATGAAGTGTTATCGATATATAAATATGCACAAATATGTAAAATATATAAAAATTAGTTTGCAAGGAATAGACGACCATCTTCGTAGCTAGTGTTTTGCTAGCACTTGGCCTTTTCATTAGTTGTTGTGGTCCTCCCAGGTAGGTTCTGGTGTGAAATATTAGTCACCCATTTCTGCTGCCCTGTAACACTCTCGTGTGGCTGAGTCTGTTGTCACATGGGACTGCTTTCACTGTGAAGGTCAGATCAGGCCCCTTCCAGTGTCTGCAGCACTTCTTGCCCCCAAAGGCTGGGGCCACCTGACCCCCTCACCTGGCGGTGGTCTCCAGGACTGATGGGGCGGGAGGAACTAAGAGAGCTCTATCTCCAGGCTCTGGAAGTCAGTCACTCAGCATCAAGCCACGCCTGCCTCCTGGCCGGTAGTGGGTTGTGACCTTGGGTCTTGGCTCCGGGCACTGCCTTGCTCCTGGGATTCTGAGCAGTATCGTGTACCTCAGCTCTGCTAATAGGATCCCCATCTGTCAGTCTCCTGACGTCTGAGTTCTTGTCCTGAAGAACGATACTCAGGCCCGGGATGCCTGAGGTCCTGTCTTGATCTTGCCATTGCCCCACAGGAAGTAGAGGAAGTGCTGCTGGCTGGGGCCCCTCCACGTGCTACGAGGCTTTTGCAGTCCCGCTTTCCTGCACCAGATTCCTGAGGGGGACTTACACCTCCCTGGTACAGGCCACTTTACCAGATGGTGCTGTTGGTTGGTTGCCACGTCCTCCAGCTTCCCTGTTTCACCTGCTGGGCCGGACTTCCGACTAGCTGCTTCAGCTCAAGCTGTTCCCCCAATGCCTGACTTTGCTCAGCGAGTAGGTAGAATTCCAGAGCTTGCCCCACCCAGTCTGCCCTGTTCCTCTGCAGTTAATTGAGCCATGTTCAGCTTGACTTTAGCAAGTATGCGTGCATGTACTCTTGCTCAATATTAACCTAAAGGTCAAAATGGAGACACGAGAACGTACCGATACAAAATCATTTCACATACATGACTCTAAAATATAAAACTGTTTAAAAGATAATTTTAAAAACGAAAACATCTCACAATTACCACACAATGTATTTTTAAAGGCTGAATACAATCAAACATCAGTGTGCAGTGGGAGCCTCTCCCACTGTGGACCAGTAGATCACATTTGGAATGCATTTTTGGTTGTCTTAATAGCCTCAGATGACCTTTATTTCAATTGAAACAATTGATGCCAACATTTCCAAAATAGAAATCAGGTAGGAAGTAATGTTTAACCGTCACTTGTTAGTCCAGTAAACACCTCTGGACGAGTGTGCCAGTGCCTGCCAACAAACTGGCTGTATCTCCACGTTCCCTCATAAAACTGTCAGGAGGTCATGTATTCTGAAGTCAAAGTCTATCAAGTCAGTCACCACTGAAGCCCAGCCCTGACAGCATTACTCAACAGGAAAGGGGTGAGTTATAGACTGCAACAACGACTTCCTCCATCGCTCCTGCTCAATAAGGATCTTCAGAAGCGATTGCTTTTGGAAAAAACAATTAGTTTAGATCCTGCTTATGAAAAAAAAAAAAAAAAAAGGCCCTATGTTAAGCAAGGACAGACACCAGTCTGGCGAGTCACTGAGAAGGGTGTAGCAGGCCTGCAGCTCCAGGTCCAGGCAGCGACTGTCATTACCAACTGTTTTTGAAATCCAGAAAAGATCATTTAAGTCAAGAGTACCAGTGGGAAATCCACAGAACAGTCTACATCTTAACTCCTGCGTTTTGTAACCATACGACTTCCTCATTTCCATCCCCATCTATTAGGATATTACTGCTTTGGGAAGTCCAAGACTTTTTCTTGAAAAATCTCAAGTCAACTGGGTAGGATATTGTTTGGTCTAAGAAATCCAATTGATTAACATTCCAAATTGGTCTTTCCATAGGGTTCACACATATTTAACTGGCTTTTTGAGGGGCAGTCTAATACAAGGAGACAAAAAAATGAGGAAAAATCTTATCTACAAGACTTTCTATTACATATCGGTCCTTATCTGTTGTTTCAAAAGCACATTTACAAATTTTAGAATGACTTCTTATAAATTTAGTATTCTTCAATTAAATTAATAAAATCAATCCTGTTGATTTCAAGTACGGAGTTTAGCAAGGAACCAGCACTTTGTCTAGTGATAGGAGTTACCTGGACTGAAAATAAAGGATTTTTTATAAGCAAGGTCAAGTCCTGCCCTAGAGAAGGACAAAACCTAAAGTAGTTTGTGTAGGAATAAAACAAAATCTAGCTTAATCCATAACTTTCACCATTGCTTTGGTCAAGACTTACCAACCAGAAATTATATGGGCCTTAAAAATAATTGTGGACTGGATATATATCCATCTATTTTTCTGCTAAATATATTATTATCATTATTTTTTGCTGTGGAAGGCATATCAAAAGGCACAGTATGTCATTTAAGGTATAAATTGGCATTTAAAATATTACAGGTTGCAGCAGTAAATAATTCAGATCATAATTAACTTGAGAAAATACAGAAGACTCTCACAGAATAGCAAACAGACTTGAAATTTTAGGAAAAACAATTATTGATAAAAAAGAAACAGGCTTGGTCCTGCAGTATGTTTCTCTTAACTCTTCTTTTTTTGGGGGGGAGGGGCGGGGCTCATCAGCTCCAAGTCAAGTCATTGTCCTTCAGTTTAGTTGTGGAGGACGCAGCTCAGCTCCAAGTCCAGTTGCCGTTTTCAATCTTTAGTTGCAGGGGGCGCAGCCCACCATCTCATGCAGGAATTGCACTGGCAACCTTGTTGAGAGCTCGTGCTCTAACCAACTGAGCCATCCGGCCGCCCATCTTAACTATTCTTATAATAAAGTTCTAAACATTAATTTGCAAAGAACTTTAGAAAATTGTATATTTATCTATATTTATCTATTCTTAGTTTACGATCCAACAGGCTTCCAAGGAAGACTGCAGTAAGTAGAAAAGTATGAGACGCAGACTTGAAGACCTTTGCTTGAATTTTGGCTTAGTCACCTCTGAGCTGCATGCCAGACAAGCACTACTTCTCTGGAAGACTGATTCTTCCTAAGTCAGAACAAGATAACTAAGATGAAAGGAACAAATGAAGCAAAAAAACAAATGATATCTATAAACTATCCTCAACCTTAAACTTGTGTCTAGCAATGCAGAACCACAATGAAGTTCTCCATCCAAGCTCAAAGATATTTTGAAGGAAGTTCCTTTAATTAACTGTAACTAAATTTAGAACCAGGATTGCCCCCTAATGGTCAGCTCAGAAATAAAATCCCTTTGAAAACTTGAATTTCCAAATGGTTTTTTTCTATCAAAAGTTCCCCGAAAGCTTCTCTCTGTTCTTATCTTCAGCACGTACACTGGTTTTTCCTCCAAGTATATTCATCTAAATAAAGTTTCTAAGTAGATACAGTATATTTCTTAACTTTACCTCTAGAACTAAAGTCTTTTCAGCTTTTAAAATAACTTTCCTTACAATGTCTCTCTGCCCCCAACATTGGAAATCAAAAAGAAAAAAGAAAATTAGATAAAGGGATTCTACGCATCTATTTTTGCATCTTAAGCAAAGGTATAGATACCTTGTCTTTCAGGTGTCATGCGGAAGATTTAAGAGCTGGTTCTTTATCCTAAAGGATGATATCACCACAGGTCATTCCCACTTTCCAGGTATTCATCAATTTCTTCATTCTTGGGGTGACTTGTTGAAAAAATAAGTCTTCTAAATCAAAAGTTAGTGTTTTATCAAAATCTATATCCCATCTTAAATCATAACATGGATTAGCCATGGCTGGACCTACAGTCCAAACTAAGGAAACTGCCTCTTCCTAAAAAAACAAAAAACAAACAAACAAAAAACACCCACAAAAACATACACTGGAGCCAGAGGGTCTACACACAAATGGCACTGGTAGTTTTAGAAATCTGAATCTCTATGGGTGAAACACTAGCACCTCCTTTGTTTTTTTAAGCCCTAGTCTCATTTACAAAATGCCAATATTATGTACTTTGTTGGGCTGGTAGGAAGGCTAATGAGGTAACGCATGAAAAGCACTCAGCATAATCTTTGATACACAGAAGGCACCAACAAGTAATAAATATTATCAATTATTGCCCCAGTCAAAAAATGCCAATTAGTTTAAAAGAGGCATTATATTGCCACACAGGCATGAAAATGCCCCTGAGGACTCAATTCCTATCATGGTTTCTTTCTGAGACTACACCTCAAAAATTTCAGTGTGTTCTCCACAGACATCAGAGTCCCTGCTGGTGGTATTTGTATTGGTGAAATGGGACAACAAAGTTGAGAACAGTCAAATGAGGAGAAAGATAAGTAACAAAGGAAATGTCTTTCCTTCCAAGTCTGGGCATTTAACAACATGGTGGTGCTTCTAGACTAAGAAAACGGAAGTTTAGTGCAAGGACTAGAAACATACTGGATTGTTAGAGCTATTGCACCCTCTAGTGGCCACAAGGGAGACTTCTTTTTAAAATCTGGCTGAGTCAAGATTGCAACTTACATGTGTATTACTAACCTTGAGTTTAAAATAATAATCAGCTTGCCTTTATGTGTTTTCTACCTTGAACACACAATGTGATATACAGATGATGTACACTTGAAACCTATATAATTTTACTAACCACTGTCACCCCCAACACATTTAATTAAAAAAAAAGAGGCAATGTTAAGAGAAACCAATGCTGCCACAATTTGATCCATTTGGTTCTCTGCTGAACAAAAATACTAATCAATGGAAGAAAAGGCACAGGCAACATTATCTTTTATGCTATATTGACTCTCAAGTGAGTACTGAAGATAATAGTTTTTGTTGCTTTATGAAAGGGAATTTTGAAATGAGTATCTAAAACAGCAATTTTTCACTGTACGGTGATTTACAAGTCAAGGTAATAATTAAATATGCCCAAGACTATGAATGTATTCTTCTCTGCCCAAACCCTTCATTTTTATAATGGGTAATTATAGTAAAAACTTCAATTAACCAGAACCCTCAATTAACATGATTTCCCCTCTTGCATTCTATTTTTAGGACAAAGTGGGGGGGGGGAAAATCACAGGAAATCATTCATGTGAGGGATTTAGTTTAAAAATCTTCTGGGATGGATTGATTATGCTATGTTAAATAGGAAGAAAAAAATCCAGAATAAAATTACATTCACACCATGATACCCAATATATAGGGAATACATATATAACTGAGTAAGAGCTGGAAGGGAATAAAATTTTTTTTTTTAATTTTAATGTGGTGGAATTGTAACCTTTTTTCTATTTTCTGTATTGTCACATTGTTACAAAAATCAAAATCAAAGAGGAGGGTAATGTATTTAAACTCAGCACATATTCTGTAACATTTTCTATTTTACATCATTAGATCTGAGCAGAACTGAGCCTGAGAATACTGACTCCTTCAAAGATCTTTAGATCTGAGAGATGTGGTTATGGTCACCATACCCCTCGAAGACAAAAAAATAGGTCATTTCAAGTCTATTCTTCCAATGTAAGCTGAAACCAGAAGGGTTGTATACAGTTAATTTTCAACTAATTTGAAAATAAATTTATCAGAACATCCCTTATTCAGAAGCATCGATCTTACTCAAAATCTCACTGCAGTATAAAACTCAACAGTCCACAAAATAATTCAGGCTAAATAACCACCTTAAATTGAAGGCTCATGATACCAAATCCATCTATTTAAAATACTGTTTATTTGTGATTTAACATTAATTAGCATTACATCTAAGAGCAATATCAGATAACATTTATACATTTTCCACAGGACACAGAAGTTCATTGGCTCATTCTTTATGCCAAAGCAAGTAAATAGAGGCATTAGCAAAAGGTGCAAATAGTTCACTGTTGTAGTTTAAAAAATATTTATGCACACTGCATTCATTTAAGATATATATATTTTTAAAAAGTTATGGAAAAGCATAGTTCACAGGTTACTGTTTCTACATATGATGTAATACAACATAAATGATGTAGAACATAAAAAAAAAATCCTCAAATACAGAATTAGGCAACTGAAAGTTTTCACTAAGAGATTAAAACAGATTCCAGTAGTTAGTGAGATCTAGAATGAAATTTCTGGCTCTGTTTCAACTTTATATCATCATACACGTACAGTCAAACAGAACCAGCCCAGAACACACTGTAATTAATACAATGTTTGACATGCCAACTCACCCTCCAGAAACACTGGATTATTTTTACCCACTGACCATTTTGGATCATTGATTTTACATTGATTTGTGACATCACTTGGGTGAAGGGGGAAAAAAACTATATTAAGCCTAGGTTTAAATTTGTATTTACATTAGAAAGTTAACTGAAAAGATCAGAAAAATTTGTAAAAATCAAGAAGTGGTAGTTTTCTCACTGTGGGGGATTAGACCTACTGATTTCTTCCAGTACTGCCTTCTAAAGACAGATCGCTGAAAAGATTGACCCTTTGAAAACTGAAATATCAACCAAGAAATACAATGATTTTTGGCAGAGAAGCAGAATTTTAGTAATTTGGGACATGTTTCAAATAATTTACACTTCAAATCCTATCGTGACTATGAGTGGTTATCAAACTAGAATTCTTATTTTGCGCCCTTCATTTTTCACTTTCTCTCTCATTCTTTTCATTTGGTTACCACATGAGAGCTTTTTCATTCATTAGCAATACTAAGAGAAAAATACATTACAATAGGTTCAAATATGAATCTACCTTTAAATGCTCTAATCCCCTTTCAATACCAAGTCCCTGGATTCTTTAATTATATTCAACTATGCTTAGTACCAAGCAGCCTCAAATCTGCTCTATTGTTAAGTGATTGGCTAATATGCTTATGACACTTTTATACTGAATGGTATACAAATATCTCAACATACAAAAATTGTTTTTGCCAGTTAAACTAAATAACCCATGTTATGTATACAAAATCCCCTTCGTTGAAAAATAAGGGGCTTTCTAAACTAATAAAAAAGGAAGTTTTCAAAAATTATAGTTTACTAAAAAGACTTTTTTTTGGCAAACGAAGTTACTTCCGGTGAGGAAATTTTATACTATGAATAAAATTCCAAATGAATCTTTTCTTATATATTTTTTTAAAAAATTATGTGCCAGTGTATACTAATGCTATAGATTCTTATCTTAGAAGCTTTTAAAGCATTCTGTTAATGCCCATTGAAACAATGGGAACCAAGAAGGTACAGTCGATAACCAATGATAAAAAATTATAATCTGATCACCAAGTGAAGCAGGTGTTGAGCAATAAAAATTCTCTCCCTTGTTCACTGGCAATTTCTTTCTTCTCCTTACAGAGAAGGCCTGAAATAATTCAGACAGGTATCTGTTTGTGGTGAATTATAATACTTCATGAGGGCAGAGCTAATTAAAACCTGCAACTGTTTAAAAATTCAAAACCTTGTTTTTTTGACATATAAAATGAGAGATGAATTTGAAAGTTTATTTTCATAATATGTTTTTCTTTTAGTAAAACCCCTTTCCAGTTCTTATAGTCCAGTTTGCTACATACCCCCAATCTGATCTACCACTGCATATTAACCATCAACTTAAATGTGGTATTTAAATGTGCAATGTCATGTTGTAATAATAACAATTATAAAAAGACTTTATTTAGGCTTCAACTTTCTCCTTTTTTTTGTTCTTTTTCAGAAAAGAAGGAGTGCGGAATTTCTTCTTCTTCTTGGATGGTGATTTTGAAGGTGAGCCTTCAGGTGACAGGACTTCCTCAATTTTCTCTGGAGACTTAATGGTAATCTCGACGTTTTCTATGGTGGTGCTTGTGGTTAGCCTGCTCACCCTCTTGGCAAGCTCGTCTTCAATGTCATGCATGTCGTCTTTGCCGTTCACCACCATGACAGGCACCTCCATGGAGATGAAGCTCTTGGAGAACAGCTCGTGGTTTTCTGCCAATGGGGAGGGATTTTTGGTTATTTTATATAGTTAACGTCTTTGCTTTATTTTACAAAACTGAAATGTTTTTGCAATGTACTAAGGCATTACTTTAATTCCAATAAAGACAGATCATTATTTTAATAGACTATGGATCTATGAGCATGAAGCTAATTTTCTTAAATAGTATGAAGGGGAAGGGAACAAAGTTGTTAGACCAAAGAAGGAAGATAAGGTAAATCCAGTTTGGTAACTTGATGGTTTAATTGTGAATCTAGTCAAAATAAATGATATTTTTCTTTAATTTGGGGATCATTTGGCAATCAAAATTGAAAAAGATTTCATGCTTCTGTTTGGAAGACATATGACAAACCAATTTTAATTTCACAAATTCTTAAGAACTATGGGTTCCCAAAATCCAGATTAAGGTAAGTCAATATAAATGTTGAACAAAAGTAGCACCCCATTTAATAAAAAATATAAACTATTGGGAGCTTTAAGTAATCCATGGCAAACTTACTCCAATCAGGTGTTCAATTTCCTTTCATAAAAACAAAGCACAGATAAACAAATTTTTTAGATTAACTCAGTGAATGCTATGGGAAATTACATTGAATACCTTCTAATTTTTCAGGGATATTTTGCGGTGACTGAATTTGAGACTGAATTTGTGAAACAGATGAAGCGTCATCTGAGAGTAATTCCTGCTCAGCATCTGTTGGATAAGAGTTTAGTTAAAAGCCGTGCAAAACAAAGAAGCGTAAGATTTCAGGGAGGTTAGTGCATACATCAAATGCCTGCATACACAGTGATGAGAAACTCTTCAGCGATGAGCTGAGCATGCTGACAGTTACCCCATATATCAATAATTATGCATTAGGAGGAGGTTAATGTGTTAGAATTTCTGGCTGCTAACAGTAATTTTACATACATGCTTACTAAAGAGGTATAACTATTTGCAGCCCAGGCAAATAATATGTACGCATTTAGCTTTTGCTAAGGGAGTTAGAAACCCAAAATATATATGAGCAGCCAGATGAAAAGAATTATGAAGCCTCACCAATGATGCTACATTAATGAGGCAGAATGCTTCACTGAATTTTGGAACAATATCCAATTAGTGATTCCTGTCAGAGCAATATTAGTGAGCTAATTCAGGAGGTCATAATGCATGTGGAAGAAACTACTTATAAAGTGATATATAAAAGGTAATGGTTCCCAGAGTGCAATATTTGTTACCTGGCATCTTTAGGCTTTCAGAAAATAAAAGATTAAAGAAGAACGTTTTACAAAATACAAAAACAAAGTTTCCAACCTGATGTTAGAATAAACAAATTCAATAATACCACTTCGAACATTTAGTATGATTACATTAATGAGTCAGGATGACTCCCTTTTGTGACAAAGACACTAAGAACACTAAGATTGCTCCCTGGGTGATCCAAATGCCATTAGTTCTTCCTACATGGTATCTCATATGGACAAAACTTCTTTAACTATTGGTCCTGTTTTGCTTTGGGTAAAAATTCCAACTGCATGTGTGGAAGCTCTAAAGCAGAGGCGCATACTCTCTTTTAGGGTCACAGACTTCTTGTCCTCCCCCCTGAAACCCCCTTCCCCAAATGTATAACATACACAATTAAGCATGTATTTTCCAGATGGCTCACGGACTGTCTGAAGTTAATCCAAAGACCCAAGAGTGACAACTGCTCCTACAAAGAATCGCTTATTCTTGAGAAAAAGGAAGCTAGTATTCTGGCTGGGGTATTTGTTAATAATTCTAAAATATAATCCTTATTTAGGGATCTGAAGTCAGAAAAACTCAACCTCACTAGATACCCATGTGCTTAAGGAAAGTCACATCAAAATTCTAGCAGTTTGCTTTATATTTTGATTTTGAAATGAGACATCCAGGAACAACAGATTTTACAAAGCATTCAAGCCGTACCCTGGTGAATCTGCAATGATGTCAAAGAAAAAAGTTTTCAAAAGGCCACATATGCTGAGATGTTTAAATCTATCAATGTATCTACATTTACTTTAGCTAGGAATTCTTTACTCATCTGCAGATTTCACTTTACTTTAGAAGACTTTTTGCTACCAATCAGATTGATTTCTGAGGGAAAGTTTTCACTGCACGTGAACGAACATACAGGGTCTGTGGTAGCTCTCTGCAGTTCAGCCTCACCTATACTCAGGACTGGGAGAGATGACATAGAACAACCGATTGTAAAAGGAACATTTGACAAAGAACACTGACCGTCTTCTATCGCCCAACTCAAGGTGCCCCGTTGTTAACAGTACGGTTAGTCTGGGCTTAACCGACAAAGGAACTAACCTTCCAGGCCTCGCTGCTTGCGTTCGATTGTCTTCTTATACTCTTCAAGTTCTCCTTCTGTGAGATGGCTGAAGGGGTTGGGAGGGGCCGATGGGGCAAGTTCGTCATCTTCAAACTGCATGGTCTTGCGAAGAAAAGCATCGACTCGTTACCAAGAGATTTACATGTTATATCGATACATTTATATGTATTTACATATATATATATATATACACCACTTCACACAGATACATACATATACGTGTAAATGTATATGTGAGCTTTGTGACATCCCACCTTATAACAATCATAAGAAATGATAAAACAACATGCTGTTTAAAATACTATTAGATTAGTGCTTTTAGACTACTGATCCAATCAACTAAGTCTGCCAGTGATGTTACATCAATAAGCCTGTATAGGTCAATTTAAATAATGCTAAAAAAATAAAAAGTAAGCCAAGTTCTAATAAGCTTCGCATAACTAAGAAATACCTTAAAACCCAAGAATAGTTTTTTAAGATAAAAAGCCTTCGTGATAAAGGATTAGAAAAATGAAAATGTACCAAAAGAACTTTAAATTTGCTATGAAAATAAACTTGTAAGTACTTGCTCTAGGAAAGGAATTAATGAGACTTTCAGTTAAACCTGGCAGGTTGAACCCATGCATTTTTAAAAATCCTTCT